>NC_066617.1:38162347-39362347 GCF_025201925.1 Gopherus flavomarginatus
GACAACATCTGAATTTTTAATGTTAAAAAAATTGGTCTGGCTCTGGATTTCATATCTCAGTCCATCCCTCTAAAGTACAGTTTGACTCCTTACTGGAGGGTCCAGTTGTAAAATCTGGGTCTAGATCAAGATTGGGATGCTATCTACCTCCCTAAAGCCATTATATTGTCCACATTACTATCTGAGCACCTCACAGTTGTTACTGTAGTAATCCTCACAACAAGCCTGTGAGGTAGGGAAGTTTTGTTATCTCCATTTTACCAGTGGAGAACTGACCTTGAGTGATTTTCCAAGGTCATAGAGGAAGTCTATGGTTGACTAGCGCAACAGAAAACACAGCACAGAGGCAAAAGAGATAAGACCTGCTCCATACTGCTTCCTGGGTATCTGCAACCTGTAAATTAACTGGAAACATTATTTGCAGCTTCATCAAAGGAGCAGCCATTTCCTGGCAGCAGTTGGAATAACCAGGAAGTCCTAGGACAGCTAGGCAGCAGGTATATGAGACTGGCAGTTACCAAAGGAGTAACAAGACAGACACATTCCACTCCATAATTAGCTTCTAGCATCCAAGGGGAAAAAATAAACAAATTGAAGATGCTGCTATCTTAATGACCTTTTTATTCTCTCTGCCTTTTTCATTCACATAAAAATGTGACTAGATATGTGACCATGTATTTTATATCAAATAAATTATAACTTGACTACATGTTTCCTTTGAGTTAATTGCATATCTCTGGTAATGCAACTGTATGTGCTTTAAGTGTCAGTGTGTAGTGATAAAATAGCTATTTAAAAAAAAATTAAATCTCCATCTTCATGAGCTTAGTGAATGCCTATTTAATAGGCTAAAAGTTACTAGCTTCCTTTGTGAACTAATATTTGAAGTCAGAGCACTAGGTCCCTAAACATAATGGTGCATTATCTCCAGTTCTATTAAAACAGACAAGTTATAAGTATGGCCCAGTGAAAAGAATAGCTAATTGCACTGTGCTTCTCAGAGGCCACTAATGATATTCCTCTGGTAAAAGGACATCCCCATCTGTGTGTCAGCAGTTACTCAGTTATAAAACAAAAATGTCAAATCCCACCCTCTTCTCCTCTCCCTCTTCTTTCTCCCCCTCTCCCCAGGACTTCAAAGTTATTATTTCATGTTCCTTTAATTAGAAGAGCAGCAAGCACAGCCAAGATTTTCATGAATGGATGCTTATAGTTAGGCATCCAAGTAAGTGTCTTGATTTTCAAAAGTGTGACACACCCTGTCATAAACAGATAGCTAAGGGTTAATGTCTCTTTCACCTGAAAAAAAAAGTAACCTGAAACACCTGACCAGAGGACCAATCAGGAAACCAGACTTTTTCAGGTCTGGGTGGAGAGAAGTTTGTGTGTGAGTCCTTTGTTCTTGGTCTTCTGCCTGTCCCTCTCGGCTATGGAAAGGATTTTTCTATTTCCTGCTTTCTAATCTTCTGTTTCCGAGTTGTGAGTACAAAGATAGGTTTGTTTTTTTGTATTTACATGTATGTAGTTGCTGGAGTCTTTTAAATTGTATTCTTTTTGAATAAGGCTGTTTATTCATATTTCTTTTAAGCAATTGACCCTGTATTTGTCACCTTAATACAGAGAGATCATTTTTTATGTATTTTTCTTTCTTTTTACATAAAGCTTTCTTTTTAAGACCTGTTGGAGTTTTTCTTTAGTGGGGAACTCCAGGGAATTGAGTCTGTGCTCACCAGGGAATTGGTGGGAGGAAGAAGTCAGGGGGAAATCTGTGTGTGTTAGATTTACTAGCCTGACTTTGCATTCCCTCTGGGTGAGGGGGGAAGAGAGATTAGCTCTCCGTACTTTTGTTTTCCAAGGCTGGAAATGGGGAGGGTGGAATCCCTCTGTTTAGATTCACGGAGCTTGCTTCTGTGTGTCTCTCCAGGAACACCTGGAGGGGGGAAGGGAAAAAGTTTATTTCCCTTTGTTGTGAGACTCAAGGGATTTGGGTCTTGGGGTCCCCAGGGAAGGTTTGGGGGGACCAGAGTGCCCCAAAACACTCTAATTTTTTGGGTGGTGGCAGCTTTACCAGGTCCAAGCTGGTAACTAAGCTTGGAGGGTTTCATGCTAACCCCCATATTTTGGATGCTAAGGTCCAAATCTGGGACTAGGTTATGATACACCCAGAAGCTCCCATTGTAATCAATGTGTGTTATCACACTTTTGAAAATCAGGATGCTTATTCTGGTATCTAAATATGGACTTGGGGTTGTGATTTTTGACATAGGAGTCACAAGCAGTGGCTGAGCTTTGGAAATTCAGGCCATCTATTTAGAAGTCTAAATATGTGGACTCTAACTTTAGTTATCACCCTTTTTGAAAATCTTGACCTACCTGTGCTTGCAGTGTCTTTCCATGGACGCTTATAGACATGCAAATAAGTTATAAATTGCCATGAGTAGACCTGAAGTTCAAAATGCAAAGTCTACTGGCCTGCGCTGTCTGTGAGCAGGGTTCAATGTAGTATTAATCTTTGCCAATGTTTGAAGGGTTGGCCCCTATAAAATTGTATAGTACCAAATAAAAACTTGTGCTCAGTCTAGCTATTACTAAAGCCTTCCTCACAGTCATTGAAAGCTTTGAGAGAATAGCTCATCTTGAGTCTTTTCGCAGGAGGACATTCTCTGACTCCAGATTCATTCCACTCCTCTGCACAGCAAAGTGAAATGCAATAACACTGATAAGATCACTAAAAACTCCAAGGTTACTGGGAAATCTCACATCTGAATATAACATTTTTCAATTAGCACTTGACTTTGCAATACATTTTTACCAATGGTCCTTTAAAAAGGATTTCACAATGATGATATTCCTTTAAATAACTAGACAGAATTCGTAAAGAAGAAAGTGATTATACCTTAGTGTGTTAAATATAGTGGGGAATTAACTTAGAATGCTATTACGCTTTTATAGCATGAGAAAGTAATTACCTGTTAGTCGTTTTAAGATTCCATATTCACTACTGAGGGAAATCAGTCTTTTCAAACTTCAAAGTAGTTACAGTTTTGAACCTGCTAAGTTTAAAATAATAAAAAAAATTGCTTATACAATTTACTGATGTTAGTGACCTAATAGCTGCTAAGGCTATGGATCCATTTTCACCTTCCTCACTGGGAATAACATTCAGTCCCCAGGCTTAGTAAAAAATATCCTCATGCATGGCAAAATTGGGACCAGGGAACTGGCCTTATCAGACTTGTAATTTAGATCCCCCATTACAAAGAGTGCTGGGATTCAGAGTGAAAATCCTTAGATACAGGAGGTAAATACTCTGGTGTCACTGTGGCAGCTCGAAAGTCATTTTTCATTATAGAAATGACCTTAAAATCCCAAAAAAATGCTTCACAGGAACTACTGTTGCTCCATTTTTCATCCACACTGAATTTTTCTTCAGTGCCTGAAGTCATTTTACTACAGAAATGACTTAAGATCACAGCATAGGTTGTCCTCTGTTCAATCCCTTTTTTCTTTGCCTTTACTGGATAACAATCTAATTCTTAAATATACTGTAATACATTATTTGAGACTGTGAACGGGTAAGGTTTATGAAGCTGTCATATGTAGTTGAACTTCATTTTGCTACGTTTTGAAATCAAAACCCAAACAACATTAAAACATATATTTGATCAAAGGACGTAGTTTCAGAAGATCAAACATTCTTGGAGTGAGCTTACACAACTCAAATATATTCAAACGTGAAGAAATAAGAATCCTGTGTTTCAAAGCCAAAAAATCACAGGTGCTTTTAATAAGCTGAGTGCCAAAAAATTAATATGAAGCTGTAATAAGTGTGTAACTACAAATAGAAATGCTAAGGGAATACAGATAAGAAATTTTCATGGGAATAAAGAAAACAATATCTGGTTTCCTGAGAAGGCAGACAAGAACTTGAAAATAAAAACTATTTTAAAAGTCTAGAATGTCTTTATTTATAGAATAAACAGAGGCAAATTTTCTAAACTGATAAGAGTTGGTTGTGTTAATTTAGGCACCTGAATTCACAAACAAGAACTAGGGGATTGTCCATAGCTCATCAGATTTGTGTGAAAATGAAGGAATTATGGGTTTTATGATAGAAGAATGAAATTTATCACAGCCTTGGGTTGAGATCTAACAAAGATTTTCAGATATGTGGCCATTGACAACTCATGCCTTGTTGGCCATGGCAACCATTTTAACAACATTGTCATAATCAGCAAATAGTGTTGTTTTACAATTAGATGTACAAGGGATGTAATCTTGGTTTTGCTTCAATGTGACCTTAAAATTGAGGAAAGGACACTTTTTGTACTAATTTTGAATGTCCATGTGAGCTTAGCAGAATTTAATCACATTTCCCTTTTTTTTTCCTTTCAGATGCTACGTTGGTGTTTGGGTAATATTAACTGTACAGTACTGACCTAGGCTATTACTAGTGCTTCAAGCATGTCAAAAAGACACAAGCTTGTTTGAGTGACAGGCCCATCGACAGACATCCCATGTTTTGTCAGGAAGCTACAGTCGCAGATTTAATCAATCCAGCAGAGTCAAAATGAGCATGTTCAATCTGGCTATTAAACTCTATCAGAAAATTTCAGACCTTTCCATAAGTTGAATGCACTTCCCATATCCATAGACATATGTAGATTAGATGATAGTCACAATATTTAAAAGACTCTGAACAAGAACAATGAACATTGACTCAAATCCTGCTACATTAATTTTAATAAGATCAAGCTAAAAAAAGTCCACAGGGGAGGAAGAGGGAAGAACTGAAAAAGCCATGGATCACCCTGACCAGCTACAGTGGAAATACATGTTTAAGTGACCAACAGAAAGCATCTTACAAAAAGAAGCATGTTTTATTTGTGAAGTCAACCTACCATCAGAAAACCTCCATAAAGCTTCTACCCTCAACACTGATAGTCAGGGTCACAAGTGTGCACTTTAATGGCAAGACCAGTATGTGACATCCCCCGGAGTACAAGCCAGACTTTTTAACAGCGGTATCCCCTTAATTCTCCTGACCAGTGCCTCCTACACTGATCTGCTAGTGAAAAGCAGCCTCTCCAGGCTTTGTTCTCACACAGCCATCCGCAGGTAAAGGCACACCTAAAGCTACATGAATGCTCTCACAGCCAATCATGCACTGATATAGACCAGACCTACCCATCCCTCAGTCCCAACCTTGCACCCCAGAAATGTGCATCTTACACTGCTCCAGATCCCCTTGGACAGTGAAAGCTCATAAGTCTGTAATTTTACCAAAGAAAATGAATATGCACCAGCCCTTGTTAACCTGAGCAGAGATTCCCCAACTCTTCAGTCAAAGCTCACTGGTTTAGATAAAATATTGAAACCAGTTTATTAACTATAGAAAAATAGATTTTAAGTGATACAGCCATAAAAGGTTAGAACTAGTTACACCAAAATAAAAGATAAACACGCATTCTAAATCCTAAACATCACCAAGCTAAATAATATTTGAAGCAAGCAACTTTCCCACCCCTTTAGATATTGCAAACAGCTTACAGTTTTTGGAACACAGACTGGGTTCCCTTCCCAGCCTAGGATCAATTTCCCTAGTTCAAGTCTTCCAAGCAATCTTGTTTCAGTAGAGGTGGGGAGGAGAGAAGTATCCAGGGGCTGTTTCTTCCTTTTTATATCCTGACTCTTTTTATGGAAAAAGTCCTTGCTGGGTTATGAGGTAAGGTAGTTCCATGGCGTTTGAGCTCTGTGAGCTGTCCTTCAGGTGATTTTCACACCTGAGGTCAGTCTTCTGATGTCTCTGAGGAGCCAGAATGTGGGCATTCCCTAGAATTATAACATTTTTCATTAACAAACATACAGCAAAATCTGATAGTTCCATATACAATGTTGACACACACATTTTAACAGGACAACAATATTCAGCAGACAATGACTTTTCAAATGATATTTAACAAGGCACACTTTGTACAAGATTTGCCATAAGTTTGTAAAAGTGAGGACCATAATAATGTAGACTGTCACACAGTGCTTGCTTGCAAAACTAGATGTGGGGGCTTATTGGCCCAAGAAGGAATGCATCATGCAAGATGTTTAGTGTCTTTCTATAACAAATTCAGGAAGAAGAAGCTGAGCCTAGGAACACGGAAGAATTTGCATGGGATTGCCTTTGCTGAACTGATAGTACATATTGAAGAGACAAGCCTGAATGAAGAAGTAGCTCCAGTTCTTAAACTAGCAAACCTCACAAGGCTTTATATACTAGAGTAGAACACCCGAGGGTGACATTGGCTGGTATATTCACAGCATTAAATTAAAATCCTGAATCCTGAAGGGAGCTCCTATAAAGACCTATGCACAAGTTACAATTATAATTAGACTCACATCCTTAACAATATTCTTAAGGTTTGATACATGCTTTCCCAAAAGATCATCATTTTTTCCATAGCAAACTCATTTTAACTAATCTAGGAGTCCTCTTTTATCTTGTGATTCTGACTACACGTACACTCTGTGCATGTGCATGAAGGTGTCTACCCTCTTTCTCTCTATTTATGTTGTGCGCCCCATGAATATTGGGACACCCCAATGTTCATAGATTGGTTACAGTTCCTTTTATTCTCACTAGCATTGATGCACATAGTGCACCCTGTGGTGAGGGCACATGTTAGAACAAGGTGACTACCGGGTATCTTGTAGTCAAAATTACTCTTATGGTTAATTTTTCACAATGCCACCCATTGGTACATCTTTTCCCATAATCTTGTGGCATTGGGTCATTCTTTGATCACTTACTTATGTCAAGCCTTTCTTAAGTCTAGGGCCTAATATGGATAAGCTGACACCTTACAGGACTTAGCATGTAGAGCAGGGGTGGGCAAATTTTTTGGCCTGAGGGCTGCATCGGGTTACTGAAAATGTATGGAGGGCCGGTTAGGGGAGGCTGTGCCTCCCAAAACAGCCAGGCATGGCCGGGCCCCCAACTCCTATCCAACCCCCCCCTCCACTTCTTGCCTTCTGATGGCCCCCCTGGGGCCCCTACCCCATCCAATCCCCCCTGCTCTCTGTTCCCTGACCGCCTCCCCCACCGCATCCAATACTCCCTCTCCTTCCTGACTGCCCCCTGGGATCCCTGCCCCATCCAACCACCCGTTCTCTCTGACTGCCCCCAGACCGCCTGCCCCTAACTGCATCCCACCCTTAACTGCCTCCCACCTCAACTGCCTCCTGTGCCCCATCCAACCCCGTCTCCTTCCAGATTGCTGTCCCCAGGACCCCAGTCCCATCCAACCACCCCTTCTACCTGACCTCCCCCAGACACTCTTCCCCTAAATTCCCCCCCACCCCATCCAACCCCCCTCCTTCCTGACTGCCCCCCCAGGACCCCTGTTCCCATTTAACCCCTCCTGTTCTGTGCCCTCTGACTGCCATGACTGCTATCCACACCCCTGGCCCCTGACCCCCAACCCCAAACTCCCCTGCTCTCTATCCAACCACCCCCACCCTGCTCCCTGCCCCCTTACCATGCTGCCTGGAGCACCGGTGTCTGGCGTTGCGGCTGCACCAGGATAGGCAGCTGCGCCACACAGCACAGAGCACTGGGTCAGGCCGGGCTCTGCAGCTGCACTGCCCCAGGAGCTCACTGCTCCACTTCCATGAGCATTGCGCTGGCAGCAGAGTGAGCTGAGGCTGTGGGGGAGGGGGAAAAGCAAGGGAGGGACAGGGGGTAACCTCCCGGGCCAGGATGGTCCCATGGACCAAATGTGGCCCACAGGCTGTAGTTTGCCCATCTCTGCTGTAGAGCTTTCATTTTAGCCCTGATTACTTAGAAACCTAATGCATACTTAACCTTTCTAACTACTGATGAATCTCATACTTCAATTTAACATACAATTTAAATCTATTTAGCATAAAATTATTATATAAAACATAGCATGTCAGTTAATCATAACATCACATAACACATAATAAATGAATGACAAAATGAAGTAATTGGGTACAGTCAACATGCCATGAGTTGACAATGACCCCATATCTGAAAATCATGCCCTAAGACTCTGGCCAATTTCATGCTTTTATCATAAACCCCACAATTCTTCCACAAATCTGACTAGCTACAAGGCAAGCGCTTAGTCTCACTATGTCAAATACTGCATGAACAGCTTAGTCATCCAGTTTGATATCTGGATTCCATCTTTATTGTAGTGAAAATCCGTATCCCTGTATGTCAGCATGTTGAACATTTCCCCCAACTTTAGGTCCAATCCAGAAAAGTACTTTATTGCATTCCTAATTATAAGCACATTAGTAATCACTAGGATGACTCACATTCTTGACACTAGGTATCAAAGCAATATAGAGTGTGCTAGCTTTAGTCCTGTATTTGAAAAACATGGTTTAATAGGTTTGAATGGACTTATAAATATTTTTATTTACATAGCACCTCTAGAGTGCATATTCTTATAGATAAGTATGATGATAATCTCATTTGGACCTTACTAATTTAGGCCCAAAACATGAAGCTAAAAAGCACACAGGTGGACCCCTTTTCCCAAAAAGAACCTCACTGAAGTCAATGGGGTTCCACAGGGGTCTGCCTATGTAATAAACAGATAGTTAAGGGTTAATGCCTCTTTTACCTGTAAAGGGTTAAGAAGTTCACCTAGCCTCGCTGACACCTGACAGAGGAACCAATGAGGGAACAAAATGTTTCAAAAGGAAGGAGGGAAGTTTTCCTTTGTTTAGTCAGTTTCAGTTTCAGCCGGAGTGAAAAAGATCAAGGAACCAGCCTTTTATCAGAATAGTAAGTTTTAGAAAGGAATAAATAGGTTTATGTTTATTTTCTTTGTAACTTGTCTTGGTACCATTAAAGAAATTATCAAATTTGGGTATTCTTGTGTGTATTAAGATTTTTGCCCAGGGGAACATCATCTGTGCTTTGAATCTGTTGTCTGTGAGAGTAGCTGGTATGCTAATCTCTCCCAGAGGGTTTTTTTTTAACCTTTCTTTTCTTTAATTAAAAGCCTTTTTCTTAATACCTGATTGATTTTTTCCTTGTTTTTAGAACCAAGGGGTTTGGATCTGGACTCACCAGGAATTGGTGTGGGAAAGGAGGGGGGATGGTTAAATTCTCCTTGTGTTAAGATCCAAGGGGTTGGATCGGTGTTCACTAGGGACTTAGTGAGGAAGTCTCTCAAGGCTACCCAGGGAGGGGAAGGTTTTGGGGGGAAAGAGGGTGTTCCAGACACTGAGAAATCTGGATGGTGGCAGCAAGACCAGATCTAAGATGGTAGTTAAGCTTAGAGCTAATCATGCAGGTCCCCCACATCTGTACCCTAAAGTTTAGAGTTTCACAGCCTATATTTGTCGGAGCCTGATCTAACAAACACTACTGACCATACAGCTTATGACAGTAACTTCCCTATGCAAGGTGATTTAAAGCCAGGTATGTTGATAACATCTCTTCCTTGGAGAGCTGGACTCAAAAGAGACAATATGCAGACAAAAGAAGTGGTAAGGAAAACAGCTGTGACTGCTGGCTGAAGTAAAACAATGAGATTTGTTAGTTCTATGATTTTTGCATGGATTTTTCTTTTGTTGATATTTTTTCTATTTATGTTTAGCATTAATTGATTTTGATCTTCTGTCTATTTATTGTTCTCCAGGAGACTGTGGGAAAGATAGAACAGCTCTTTTTGGAAGGTGTGTGTTTTAATAAGGACCTCGGAGGTATGGATGGAAGTAAGTCTGACTCAGGGTTTGTGACACCTGGAAGAAAGCCTGGAGCCGAGAGTGGGAGAAAGATATGTATGGAGTAGCCAGCCAGCAGGCCAGTGCCCCTAAAATAGAAATATTAAGTGGACTCCAGCCCCACATAATATTCACAGGTGCCCAAGGGGAGGGGCACAAGGGAGACAGCAGGACTCAGAGGGACTGGACTGGTCGCTCCAGCACCCAGGATTGGACCAGGGAGCCAGGTTGGAACCACTGGGACCCTTCTTCCCAGCATGGAACTGGCTGTTCCCTCTTTATCTCAGCTGACTCTCAGTACCTCCCCTCCCTCCCGCTTTATCCCTGCACCCCCTCCCTATATACAGGGAGCTTCCACATCCCCTGGAACAGCTGATCATACAGCTGAGTTGGAACAAAGCAGCAAGCAGGGAAATGAAAATAGACAAGAGACAGGGGTTGCAGAGCCATGAAGGAAAGGACAAGGGGGCAAATTGAGGTGTTAATTTGGTGACCCAGGCCATGTCTACATCTAAAATTTTGCAGCGCTGGTTGTTACAGCTGTATTAGTACAGCTGTATAGGGCCAGCGCTGCAGAGTGGCCACACTTACAGCAACCAGCGCTGCAACTGGTGTTAGATGTGGCCACACTGCAGCGCTGTTGGGCGGCTTCAAGGGGGGTTCGGGGAACGCGAGAGCAAACCGGGAAAGGAGACCAGCTTCGCCGCGGTTTGCTCTCGCATTCCCCGAACCACCCTGCAAACCGCAGGGAAGGAGACCTGCTTGTTTGGGGAACGCGAGAGCAAACCGCGGCGAAGCTGGTCTCCTTTCCCGGTTTGCTCTCGCGTTCCCCGAACCACCCTGCAAACCGCAGGGAAGGAGACCTGCTTGTTCGGGGAACGCGAGAGCAAACCGGGAAAGGAGACCAGCTTCGCCGCGGGTTGCTCGCGCGTTCCCCGAACCCCCCTGCAAACCGCAGGGAAGGAGACCTGCTTGTTCGGGGGTTCGGGGAACGAGAGAGCAAACCGGGAAAGGAGACCAGCTTCGCCGCGGTTTGCTCTCGCGTTCCCCGAACCACCCTGCAAACCGCAGGGAAGGAGACCTGCTTGTTTGGGGAACGCGAGAGCAAACCGCGGCGAAGCTGGTCTCCTTTCCCGGTTTGCTCTCGCGTTCCCCGAACCACCCTTCAAACCGCAGGGAAGGAGACCTGCTTGTTCGGGGAACGCGAGAGCAAACCGGGAAAGGAGACCAGCTTCGCCGCGGTTTGCTCTCGCGTTCCCCGAACCCCCCTGCAAACCGCAGGGAAGGAGACCTGCTTGTTCGGGGGTTCGGGGAACGAGAGAGCAAACCGGGAAAGGAGACCAGCTTCGCCGCGGTTTGCTCTCGCGTTCCCCGAACCACCCTGCAAACCGCAGGGAAGGAGACCTGCTTGTTTGGGGAACGCGAGAGCAAACCGCGGCGAAGCTGGTCTCCTTTCCCGGTTTGCTCTCGCGTTCCCCGAACCACCCTGCAAACCGCAGGGAAGGAGACCTGCTTGTTCGGGGAACGCGAGAGCAAACCGGGAAAGGAGACCAGCTTCGCCGCGGTTTGCTCTCGCGTTCCCCGAACCTCCCTGCAAACCGCAGGGAAGGAGACCTGCTTGTTCGGGGGTTCGGGGAACGAGAGAGCAAACCGGGAAAGGAGACCAGCTTCGCTGCGGTTTGCTCTCGCGTTCCCCGAACCACCCTGCAAACCGCAGGGAAGGAGACCTGCTTGCTCGGGGTTCGGGGAACGAGAGAGCAAACCGGGGAAGGAGACCAGCTTCGCCGCGGTTTGCTCTCGCGTTCCTGGAACCACCCAGCAAACCTCAGGGAAGGAGACCTGCTTGCTCGGGGTTCGGGGAACGCGAGAGCAAGACGGGGAAGGAGACCAGCTTGATTACCAGAGGCTTCCTCAGGTATGCTGGGATACCTGCTTATTCCACGGAGGTCAAGAAAAGCGCTGGTAAGTGTCTATACTTGATTACCAGCGCTGGATCACCAGCGCTGGATCCTCTACACCCGAGACAAAACGGGAGTACGGCCAGCGCTGCAAACAGGGAGTTGCAGCGCTGGTGGTGCCCTGCAGATGTGTACACCTCCTAAGTTGCAGCGCTGTAACTCCCTCACCAGCGCTGCAACTTTCTGATGTAGACAAGCCTCCAGTTAAAAAAAATCAGCATGTCCATAATAGCTAACAAGTGGAGGCTGTATTGTGAACACCCATCTTCTGTTTCTTTGCAACTACTGCACCCTTCTATTCTTTTCCTTTTGCTTGTTTTTTTCCGACAGAAATTGATGGTAGGGAGATGACAGAGTATGAACAAAAAACCCTCAAAACCTTTAATACATTGAGGCTTACTTGATTTTGAGTTTGTAACCATCACGTTAGATCTGAGAAAACTTTGACCACAGAGTAAGTATGGCTCTTACTGGGAAATGAGAGTGAACACTCAGAGCAGACCTCTATTTGCACAAGAGCAAAGAGACGCATATGTTGAGTTTGCGTTTAATAAATATAGCTGCTCTTGAAAAAGCATCCTCTTGTTCATCCTCAAAACAGATTACAAGAAAGTACTGCCACTTGTTATAAACCACTCCATCTCAAGTGCTACTAGCATTTAGACAGTGAGCAAGCACTCTTGTTCTTGGTTCTATGTGTACCTATTCTCTTTTTAAGTATTTCAGGTCACATTTTTATCAAATTATGGCAACTGCTGTCCATTGCTGTGAATCACACCATATCAGCACAGCAAGAATGCAGTTAAAAATGAGTTGGAATGGAACTATTTGGATTTACAACCAACTCACAAATTCTATCTGAATAGCTTTTTACTGATATATATTCACAAGGTGGGAATTTAGGACAACAGTCAAGGCACTTCTCTGTCTCTACATTGTACCAATATGAAACAATGAAAGAGTGATGATTGAAATTTATGATGCCAAAGTACAGTTGTACCAGTACATGTGGCGAAGTGTTGCAGACCTCTGTGATGCACAGTCTGTAGCCACTCAGACAGCATTTTATGTCCATAAAAGAAAATCTTTTAGGATAGAGATCTGAGTGACATTTCTTTGAGACTCCGGCAGAGTGAGTAAACTAACATCATCAGAGTCCTCTCCCATGCAGTCTGACATATTAGGCTAAATGGACCAGAAGCACTTGAGCTGTTGGGTGGGGAGGAAAAGTGAAGATGAAGGACAAAAGTTGTTGCTTAGGATCCCCATATTTAAGTTTGAAAACTCTAACTCCTGTATCAAGAAGAAGTGAGGCTCAAAGAGGGGAAATCCATACTTGTTGGGGACATGAGAGAAGCAAGAGAAATTCCCCTTTCTCCCAGTAGCCAAAGAAAGAGGAGAGTGGAGATGAGATCCTTGTATTAACATCTCATCAATTTTGCATCAATACATAAGATGGTCAGTTACGACAAAGGCAATGGCCAGATGCAAACGTGCTACATTAATACACAATTAGAGGCTCTCTGTAATAGTTTATTCTATCTATTAAAGGCCAGGTCCCATTGGTATATCCCATATCTTGTGTAGGCAAAGGAAACAGATATTAAAATGTTTCTATATGGTTCAATCCATATATATATATAGGTAGTTACTGAATCTTGCTTACTATCCTGTTTGACAGGATGTTCTCCAACTCTGGTATTCATTTCCCTCTTTGGTCAGTCTGAGCCTGAAGTTGTAGACCAACTTTTTTCATAAGCATCTGGGGATGGTCAGGGAGGAGTTTATAGGAATAAGGACTTAAGACTAGGGGATGATTGAGTTGGGGTCTTATTAAATGACACAGTGCCATTGGCTTTTTGAAGGATATTCATTAATTGGAAATCTGATGAATCAAGTAGTGCATGGAAAAATATTAGAATTTATTGTATTTATTTTTAATTTTGGTAGGAGCTAAGAGCTCTGGGTAAATGATAGGGGCAATAGAAATTGAAAAATAAATGAATCAAAAGATGGACCTAGTTGTATAAGGACCAAGATGTTTAAGAATAAAGTCATATAATAGAGAAAAAAACTAATAACTAGCATTAAAAAGACAGGAAATACAAGGTTAAGATTGAGAATTACCTAGCTTGCAAGGCATTAAGCAGAATGAACTGAGCCACTCTAATATCCATAATTAGGCATTAAGATTAGTAGTTTATGAGAGTGCAGTTCATATAAATAGAAAATATCAGAAAAGTGCATGGTCAGGTATACATTTGTTAATGAGATGTCAGTGAACATTCCTTGATCTTAACGGGAGATAAACTGAAGTGGTTTAGAAACACACAAGATGAAAAAAATAAAGAGAGAGAAAGGTCAGAGCAGTGTTAAAAAGATTTCAGTCCACGTATATACTTTCAATAATAGCACTTTTACACCTGATAATTCCAGTTCCTCACCATCCATTTGATGCCATCTCATAGCCCTTTCCTTATGTTTTTCTTCCATGAGCCATGCGCTATCACCTATTTAAAGAACCTATCAATCAAAAAGAACCTAAATAAATAGCCAATAGTCAAATGTCCCCTGAGGTAAAATCCACTGTTACACCAACCTGTTTGAAGTCAAAATGGTGAGCATAGCAGGGTGTGTAGGGATATTGCATATGTGGGCTGCACGTCTGTAAAGGCGCACAGCCGGGGCTCGAACCTCCCTGAGGAGGAGGGGAGCCACACCGGCCTCGATATACGTCGTCTACGTCAGCCCCTTTCTGCAGGGCTGGGCGACGCTGCACAGTTGCCCGGGGCCCAGCCTTCTGCTCTAGAGCGGGGCAACAAACACAGAGTTATAGAGGCTCAGACCCTTTTGGCTCAGGGCTGAGCAACAATAGTTCAGGCAGCTCGAGCCCTTTGGGGCAGGACCGAGCAGCGGCGCAGTTAAAGGGGCCCAGCCCTTGCTTCGGGCAGGGCACCAAACACACAGTTACAAAGGCTCCGGCCCTCGTGGCTCAGGGTCGAGCAGTCAATAGTTCAGGCAGCTCGAGCCCTTTGGGGCAAGACTGAGCAGTGGCACAGTTGAAGGGGGCCCAGTCCTTGGTTTGGGTGGGGCACCAAACACACAGTTACAAAGGCTCAGAGCTGAGCAATCAGTCACTAGGCTTAATGGCCTCCTTAGGCTGGGGAGAGGGGGATTCTGCCACCCGTGTACAGGTGGCAGGAGGAACGCAGGCCCACCCACTCCACTGCGTTCCAGCCCAGGGACCTAGTAGCGGCTATCACCGCTAACGGTCAGTGGGGTTCCCGGCCACAACACACTGACATGGGTTCAGGTACACTTGCAGCCTGACTGGGGTCGGCTGCCCCCAGGCTACTTCCAATCTCCCCCTCTGGGTCTACCTGTTCTGTGGCGTCAGCCCCCGGGAAGTCCAGTAGCATGGGCCCCTCCCAGCTGGGGCTGGGTGGTAGATCAGGCAGTACCTCTGGGAAGTCCAGCCAAGGTTGCTCCAGGGGTTCCTCAGGGTAACAGCAGGGACGGGGCGACTCCGGCAGTCTCTCCTCGTAGCGGGCGCAGGGAAGCTCGGGCAGCTCCTCGTCGTAGTGGGCGCGGGGAAGCTCCGGCAGCTCCTCGTCGTAGCGGGCGCAGGGAAGCTCCGGCCAGTCAGGGCAACTGCCCTGGGCCTCAGCAGCCTCCCAGCCACGAGCACCTTCTGTCAGGTCTGCTCCTGACGGCGGCTGGGCTCCAACTGAGTGCTGCCGGCTGGCTTTTATACTTCCGGGTCGCCTCCTGACCCTCTGAGGGGTGGGTCCAGTACCCTGTGGCCCCGCCCCTTCCGGCCCCTGGCAGGGCTCGACCCTTCCTGAGGAGGAGGGAAGCCACACCGCCTCGCTACAATGTCCTTTAAAGCATGAAAGTTTTTAACCAGGGAGGAACATGTTCTTATTTTTCATGGATTTGATTTAAAAGCCACCTTAGTTAATAGAAATCCTCCCATTAACTTCATTGGGCTTTGGATATTTTCGTTCCTATTTCTGTAGGAGCATTCTCAGTATTAGGGGAGAAGGAATAATTAGAACAAAAGTGGTATAGCAATATACAAGCTGACCTCTGAACACTCCCTCTTTGAAGATAACAAAAGTCTGCTGAACAAGGTTTGGCACCTCTCTACTTATGCACTATTATGAATGTATTCATAGCAAAAACTGAATAATCACTGGTTTATCACAACTCTGAATTGTTGTAACTTGACCAGGCTGAGATAGGATACAGTATAGTTTCAGTTTGGTCAGAGAAGCTAGCTATTACCATTAATGGAAATTATGGTGCCATGGTAAAAACCCACCCATATAAATCATGAGATGTTTGCAAGTAGAAATACAGTTGAGAGAAAATAACTTTGCAATGAGATTTCAGGTATCAATAAAGGCAAATTGGGAAAGTCATTAACTTACTGTTTAAATACATCCTACTCAGTACTTTATACAATCCACAAAAGCTAATTTTAGAGAAAGGTGCCAGCAATAAGATCCCTACTAACAAATCACATTTTTATACACGTATCGATTATACCACAACATAATATCATTCCTAGGGGAATGTAGTGCCTCTGGCAAGGAAATTAGCTTTCACATTCATAGGATTCCAAGACCAAAATGGATCACTGTGATCATCTAGTTTGATCTCCTGTATAACACATACCCATAGAACTTGATTTAAAAATTGTCCATGATGGAGAATTCAACAAAACTCTTGGTAAACTGTTCTAATTGTTGATTACTCTCACTGTCAAAAATTTACACCTTATTTCCAGTCTGAATTTTTCTAGCTTCAACCTCTAGCCACTGGATTGTGTTATACCTTTCTCTGATAGATTGAAGATCCCATTATTAAATATTTGTTCCCCAGGTTGATACATCTAGATTTTAATCAAGTCAGACCTTAACCTTCTCTTTGTTAAGATAAATAGATTGAGCTCCTTGAGTCTATGACAGAAAGGTATGTTTTCTAATCCTTTAGTCATTCTTGTGGCTCTTCTCAGAATCCTCTCTAATTTATCAACATCCTTCTTGAATTGTGGGCACCAGAACTGGACACAGTATTTCAGCAGCAGTGCCTAATAGAGAGGTAAAATAACCTCTCTATTCGTTCTCGAGATTCCCCTGTTTATGTATCCAGGATCAGATGCAGAGAAGCACATTGGGAGCTCATGTTCAGCTGATTATCCACCATGACTCTCAAATCTGCTTCCTAGGGTATCCTGTAAGTATGGCCTACATTCTTTGTTCCTAGATGTATATATTTACATTTAGCTATATTAAAACACATATTGTTTGCTTGCACCCAGTTTACCAAGAGATCCAAATCTCTCTGAATCAATGACCTGCCCTCTTCACTCCCCCAATTTGTGGAACATCCTCAGATTTTTGGTAATTTTATGTTTTCTTCCAAGTCACTGACAAAAATATTAAATAGCAGAAGGTCAATAACCAATCCCTGCAGGACCCCACTGGAAACACACCCACTTGATGATGATTCTCTATTTACAATTACATTTTGAGACCTATTAGTTAGCCAGTATTTAATGCATGCAATGCGTGCCATGTTGATTTTCTATTGTCCTAGTTCTTCAATAAAAATGTCATGTGGTACCAAGTCAAAAGCCTTACAAAAGTCTAAGTGTATTATGTCAACACTATTACCTGTATCAACCAATCTTGCAATCTCATCAAAAAAGTTATCAAGTTAGTTTGACAAGATCTATTTTCCATTAACCCATTTTATGTACATTAATTACATTATGTCCTTTAACTCTTCATTAATCAAGAGCTATATCAGCCACTCCATTACCTTGCCCAGGATCAATGTCAAGCTCATTGGCCTAAAATTACTCGGCTCATTCCATTTACCCTTTTTAAAAATTGGCACAAGATTAGATTTCTTCCAGTCTTCTGGAACTTCCCCAGTGTTCCAAGACTTATTGAAAATCAACATTAATGGTCCAGCAAGCTCCTCAAACAGCTCTTTTAAAACTTTTGGATGCAAGTTATCTGGAGCTGCTGATTTTAAAATGCAGCTTCTTTTAACATCCCCCAGAGATAAAAGTGGACTGGAAAGTGTGTTATCATTACCATATGATGAGACTATATCATTTGTTTTTCCCCAAAAAATATAGGCTAGAAGTATTTATGGAACACTTCTGCCTTTTCTGCATTATTATTGATCATTTTACCATTTCCATCTAGTAATGGACCATTACTTTTTCAGGATTCCTTTTTGTTCCTAATATTTTTTTTAACTCCTCCTTATTGTCCTTAACTGTGTTGGCCTTAGATTGCTCCTGCTGACTCTTTGCTTCCCTTATCAATTTTTTACAATTCCTAACTTCTGATTATATTCATTACTAACATCCATCATTACTATCAACTTCCCCTTTCATTCATTTGTTTTATATATATAAATATATATATTTGTTTTATATATATAAATATATATATTTACTCTTCCTTCTCTTTTAAACCAGGTCAGTGCACTGTCAAATTTATTATTTCAATGAATGACATTAAATCCCCTATGTTATGAGTAATATGGACTTTCAATAGGATACTTATGATAGCTTCACCCATTTGTTTCTGCATCCTATGCAACCAAAATAAACTATATTTTGATGGTACAATTTCTGTTTGTGAAATACTTTCATTCATAAGATTTTAATCTTGAGTTTAAGGGCAGTTATACAGAGGGTTAAGCACCTTTCATTAGAAGAGATGGCCAAGGAGGCTGGCTTTCATTTCTCTTCCATCTTTTTATTAACTATTATTGTTTATTTATATATTTATTAGATTTTAAATGTCCAAGAGTGTGTGAAGAGACACATAGCTGCACCTACTGACATGGTCCCTGCCTCAAAAAGCTTCCATTCTATGTTCAGATATGACATAATAAATAAGAAACAAAGACAAACTCCAGACTAAAATGACTGGAATGTGAGGAATTGGGAGAAAGACAAAAAAACGAACAAACAAACGAACAAACAAAAAAACCCACTATGTGATTATTGCATAAAGGCCTGATCCAAAGCCCACTGAACACACTGTAAGGTTTTCCAGTGGCTTCAGTGGACTTCAAATCAGTCCCTAGGGTAAGTACACATCTTGGCAGTTCTGTTGCATTAGGTTTTTTATTATTTTTTTTTTAAATAATAGTCACTTGGGTTGTGATTTTGCAAAACCTTATCACATTGGGTAGCTTTTATCTGCACCACTACTCTTGGAGAGTTTGGGGGCAAAGGGGCAATAAATGGTTTCAATGTTGGCTCATGTCTAATTGCAAGAGCTTTGGTGATATTGGAATACTCCCTGAAGAATAAAAAATGGCCCTTTCCCCCTCATGTACTAATTGATGTGAGAGGCATAAGGCTATCTGTTAAGATTCACTGAGGCCTATTGCTATAGTCATTTATGAAATAGCATAATTCAGTAGAGGACATGGTGATACCTATTAAAGCTACAGTCAAACTAGACACCCTTTGAATGCCTTTATCATAGAACATGCTGTTTTCTTTGCAAGGCAGATACAGTAATAATAAACAGTGAGCAAAGAAAGTTAATCTGCCTTCATAGAATTCAATAAAAAGTCAGTGCAGATCCCACAGGCAGTTGCCAACTCCAGTTTAAAAGAACATTGCATCAGGTAACATGGGATTATATGATCTAACTTGGTGAGAATTTCAAATATATAGTACCATGTCTGGCTCTTTCTTGACACAGACAAATTGCTTACTTTGCTGCTCTGTCCTATAATTTTGTTGGCACAGGGAAAAACTCATGTAAGTGGACAGATCATAGATTAGAGCTGCTAGGTGATAGCCTCTTTTGGAAAATTTTCATAATCTTTTATCTATCACCTGTATTATCTACTCATTCCAAGCAGGAGCACCTGTTTATCACCTGACTCTGCCATCTCTTTGGCAACACGCTCCTGGGGCAGGGTAATACTGAAACACTTTTTGCTCCATGTTCAAACCTTAATACTTTAGGCTTCATTTACAATAAAAGTATTGTTAGAGTCATCTACAGGAAAGTTTCCATACAATCAGTATATTTATTTTAATACTTTAACTACAGGCTGTTCTGATTATTTTTTCTACTGCGGAATTTATCTTAAAATCATAATCATATTTCCCAATGTTGAACTTCACTAAGAATAAATGCAATGTGATCAGATGCATCAATTTTAACTGAATTGTTAGTGAGCTGTTAAAAGGTGCTTTGTAAGCAGATCTTTAATCTAAAACTGTACTTGGACTATTGCTAGGTCTTTCATTATTAAACAACAATGCAGAAAAGCTGAAAACAGTAAAGAGTCCAGCTATAGAAATCCCAATGTGATTGAAAGACTGGCAAACTTTCACTGGGGATCCATAAAATGCTTCAACAGAATACTGTGTATATGTCAGCTACTTGCCTACATACTCAGCCTGAAAGTCACCTACAGTAAAAGCTACACTGTAGAGTTAACTGAAAGATGTAAACTACTTGGGAAAATCTGACAGAGAAACTTGCTTGTTAAATTGGGCATTGAATAGTAACAAAAGTGGAGTCTGTAGGGTAGTTTGATACCTGAAGGGCTTGAAGTAGAATACAGGCACTCCAAATTCCATGTAGACTATTCCTTATACTCACTAAATATTATAAAGATGAAAGAGTGCATTCGGTTAAAACAATACACTGTATAAGATCAAGTTTAGGTTTCCATCCAGTACTAGGTATGTTATATAATAAATATAATGGATCTCATCTTCATAAGTCCAATATAATTGCCCTAATTCATCAATACATTACTCCAATTCTCCATAATGTTGGTGTTGCTCAGTTGAAATCAGTGAAGTTACTCCACCATAAAACTAGAGTAACACGATGGTAAATCAGTGTTTCCATTTATATGGCCCAATCCTGAATGTCTTTTCTACAAGGGATTCCCACCAATTTTAATGATAGGTCTTTGCTGTGAGAGTGAACTTCATCTCTGCAGAGAACAAAAACAAAGTCTATGTGCAACTTAAGTGAAAACACGAACATTCCAGTGGGATACTTACTAATCATTATGAAAACATTTAAGGTCTGATTTTCACAAGCGTTGGGCACTTGCAGCTCCCACAGAGCTGTGGGTACTCATCAGTTCTAAAACTAAGGCCATTAAAATGATCCATTTATGAGGTCACAAGCTCATCTTCTCCCTTCTGTCAGTATAAATAATGCCAGATCCCTTTCACTGGCTGAAAGCTCTCTACTGAGTCCGCTAATATTTTACGTGTGAACAATGCTCCAGAGTTGTAGGAGCATCTTCAGGCTTAATAGAGAGATATCTGGGTGAAATGTAATGGCCTATGATAAACAGGAAGTCAAATGAGCTAATCCAATGGACCATTCTGGCCTTAATCACTACGAAACTATGAAAGAAGAGGAATTTGGGGGAGTTTTGCACACAAATTGCTTTCAATAAACTATTTTTTGGGTCTAGTCTTGTACTCAGGACTATGGCAAAACGCCTACTGGCTTCAATAGAAATTTTGCCTCTATAAGGATCATTTGCATCAAGCCCTTGCAGGGTCAACACTATAAATTAGTTTCATAATCCTGTTTACTGATTATAGAAATAAAGCAGGACCATCCACCAACTAAATCATCCCATCCGAGGCTGTGTCAAACTGGGCCTTAAAAAGCTCTAATGAGAGAGATTCCACCACCTCCCTAGGTGACCATTCTAGTGCTTCACCACTCTCCTAGTGAAATAGTGTTTTCTAATATCCAACCTAGATCTCCCTCACTGCAACTTGAGACCGTTGCTTCTTGTTCTGTCATCTGCCACCACTGTGAACAGCCTAGCTCCATCCTCTTTGGAATCCTCCTTCAGGTAGTTGAAGGCTGCTATCAAATGCTTCCTCACTATTCTCTTCTGCAGACTAAATAACCTCAGTTCCCTCATCCTCTCCTTGTAAGTCATGTGCGCCAAACCCCTGATAATTTTTGTTGCCCTCCGCTGGACTCTCTCCAATTTGTCCACATCCCTTCTGTAGTAGGGGAATCAAATCTGGAAACAACACTCCAGATGTGGCCTCACCAATGCCGAATAGAGGGGAATAATAACTACCCTCTATCTGCTAGCAATGCTCCTTCTAATACAGCCCAATATTCTATTAGCCTTCCTAGCAACAAGGGCACACATTCCTGACTCATATCCAGCTTCTCATCCACTGCAATCCTCAGGTCATTTTCTGCAAAACTGATGCTTAGCCAGTCGGTCCCCAGACTGTAGCAGTGCATGAGTTTCTCCCTTCCTAAGTGCAGGACTCTGCACTTGTCCTTGTTGAACCTCATCAGATTTCTTTTGGCCCAATCCTCCAGTTTGTCTAGGTCACTCTGAACCCTATACTATTCAGCATATCTACCTCTCTCCCAAGCTTAGTGTCATCTGTGAACTTGCTGAGGGTGCAATTAATCCCATCATCCAGATCATTGATAAAAATGTTGAATAAAACTGGCCCCAGGACTGACTCCTGGGGCACTCCCCTTGATATTGACTGCCAACTAGACATCGAGACATTATCTACAGAAGTACACATTTCAATGTAACCTTATCAACAGAGTCATGACTGATTTCTCCATTATATATACTGTGTATGTGTGCTTCTGTGTATTTTATATATTTGCACTTCAAACACTTTTCTCTCTAGTATGTGGTCTGGCTTATCATACCTCCACTTTGCTAGTGCTTCAGAAGATGTTGCTTCTCATGAGAAAGAGAAGGTGTAGCGAGGCGGTGGGATGCCCCGCTGAGGGATGAGCTTCCCCTAACACCAACATGGGCGGAGCCACTGGCTCCTGCGTCTGTCCGTCAGAGGTCATGGCGCAGACCCAGAAGTATAAAAGCTCACCTGCAGAGCTCAGTGGAGAACCAGCCGCCGCAGAGACCAGACGTCTGCTACTGAGCTTCCTCTTGGGAGAGAGCAACAGGCCACAGCCAGCTGGAGCTTGCATCCGGCCAGCTGAGCCTACCCCTTGCTCGCTACCCTGAGGAGGACTGGCCGAGCCTGCCCCTTGCTCGCTACCCCGAGGAGGACTGGCCGAGCCTGCCCCTTCCTAGTTACCCCAAGGAGGGGCCGAGCCTGCCCTTCACTGCGTACCCCGAGGAACCGATGCTGTTCGAGACAGCCGAGGATGCTAGCACAACCCAGGTACCCTACGAAGGGGAGCTAAGAAGTAGCCCGGGGGCAGCCGACCCCAGTCTGGCTGCAGCACTGCCTGAACCTAGGTCAGTGTGTTGCGGCCAGGATCCCCACTGACAGCAGTGAGTCTTTGTCTCTGCTAGGGGCCCGGGCTGGGACGCAGTGGAATGGGAGGGCCTGCGTCTCCCCTGCCACCCACTCCTTGGGTGGCAGACTCCCCCTTGTTCCTGGCCTGGAGAGGCTAGGACCTCCTGCTATTGAACTACTGACTCGGCCCCTGCTTAAAGGCCTAAGTCCTTGACTATTTGTTTGCTGCTCTGCCCTGACCTAGGGCCCGGGCTGCTATGAACTGCTGACTCAGCCCCTGCCTAAGGGCCTGAGTCTCTGACTGTTTGCTTGCTGCCCCGCCCTGACCTAGGGCCTGGGCTGCTACAGAACTATTGACTCAGTACCTGCTTAAAGGCCTGAGTCCTTGACTGTTTGTTCGCTGCCCCGCCCTGACCTAGGGCATGGGCTGTTACTGAACTGCTGACTTGGCTCCCGCCTAAGGGCCTGAGTCTTTGACTGTTTGCTTGTTGCTCCGCCCTGATCCAGGGCCTGGGCCACCACTTGACTATTGGCTCAGCCCCGCTCCAAGGGCCTGAGCCCCTAACCGAGTGTGCGTTATTCCCCACGACTGCAGAGCCAACGGCCAGCGAACTAGAGCGAGGAGATGGGATACCCCACAGCCCCGCTGAGGGATGAACCGCGGCAAAGCCGCACCACAGAAGGGTATAAGTATGGCTATCAGCATGACGTTTGATTCTTGTGCTATCATCAGCAAGAGGAAAATGAATCACCTCTCTATCAACTCTACTTCTTCCACCTAAACTCTGAAACCTTGAGTTCCCTCCCAGTCTTGTTTCTTTGTAGACAGTAAAAATGTGCTGCCTGAAATACACTGCTCAAGCAACAAAAATCCTCTGCAGACTTAAGATAGACAACTTTTAAGAGGGCTTTCTAGAACATGATAAACTTGGATCATCCTGCTGAGCTCAGTGACAGCAAAAATCAATCTTGCCAAAGCTCCTGTTCAGTGTACAGACAGTGAAAGAGGAAATTTTCTGGTTTCTATTTCAACTCCATTCCTTTTTGGTCAAGTTATATACTTGAATCCTAGTCTTCTTGCTATGGAGAATATTTCTGAAACAAATATTTTTAATTTGAAAATGTAGCCATCAATGCCTTGCCAACTTTTGGCAATTTAGTAGCTTTATAGCTCAATGATTCAAATTCAGCGTCCACTGCTAAACTCCACATTTACTCTGGCCCTGGAGGTATAAATGTTTATAGGAATAGAATAGGGCTTGATATAATATAATCTGAGATACTATTTCAAGCTAACCACTGCTTTTGTAAATCTGTTGAAAATAGCCCTTTTACTTTGAAAATGTTTGCTAGAGGTGCAATCCTACAACTAAACTAAACTCCTATTAATTTTAATGGGAGTTTTGTACAAGTAAAGACGGCAGGATTGGCCTCTGAATTTGCCTGCTTACATCAAAGTGTTCAGATCAGTACATGTACATAATTTGTTACTATAATATGGTAACTGAGTGCACAAATGGACAATTAGATCTTTTGTGCATGCAGCTACTGTAATTGTATTAAGTGACTAGATAAATTATGTGCATGTAAAACTCTGAAAATCTGGCCCTAAATGCCTAAATACTTGAAATCTAGAATCTGCTTAGTACTTTGCCAAGGGGAAGACACATGAAGTCTTCACCAACCTGTCCCACAGCCAACAAAAAGGAACAGGAAGATTTTATCCTGTGTATTTTAGGGCTAATCCATCCCCATTCCTCTTAAAGCATATCACACCCTGAAGGGGACATGGACAAGGCAAGGCCATGGCTACACCCCAAAAATGAGCAGCACAGGAGGTGGCAGACTGCAGAAGTGAGAATAAGCTGCATCACGCTAAGACGTGTAGTAGCAGGCAGCATGTCTCCTGGAACTCCCCCACAGTCAGTGGCATTTTGCAGCCCTCTAAAGGATGTGCCTAGAAAGCACAATCTAGTTCTTAATCAGTTGACTAAACTCTTCATGTTTGATGTAGTGTGTTTCCTCAGTGACTGTCAGAGATTTCCTCACAATTTTACTATATGACCATCCCCTATTTTAAAGCAGTAACACCATACCTGCAATCAGCTTTATTCATACACCAATCAAGAACAGAATGATACTGTGTAAATTTCCTGCAGTAAAATAGGTTAATGTTGAAAATCAGGATGCTTGTTTTCCAAAACAAAACAGATTTTGAAAATCAAGCTCAGTCCATTTCTTGTTTAAGCAGTTGGGTTAGTTTTAAGAAAGGAGTCAAGCATTAGAAAACTTTAGCTTCAAAAATCAGAGGTGCTTAAAAACTCAGGGCTGTGAATGTTATTTTTTAGCCCTTTCCAACTTGCCTTGGGTATTGCCATCCTTTTCTTATTTCTATCTCCGGAAAGCGTGGCTTTGGAGTATAATGTTGCATAAGTAAAAATGTCCACTAATGAACTGAGGCATGCAACCAAAAAGCTTAATGATGAGTGGATGTCCAAATGCCCGCCAACCATTTATACCTGCAATTATCCCCTAAATTCTAAAACACGGATTATCTGCTGCTGTGATATTCCTTTGGTGCTGCTTTTGGCAGGCAGTTTTTATAGGCATGATGTGATATGTGCTATTTAGTGTTTAGATTAGGCTAGCTATACTGGGAATATCCACAGATAATGGGAATGTGTTCATTGACTTGTTTCCAGTTAACATTTGGTGTGCATATGAAAGAAGTAGTGCATCTTGTCCTCATGCTGACGGTAATACTGGAGGACAGCAGACATTTAGAAGAAAAGAGGACTTTTGCAAGGGAGATGTCTGTGAACTCCTCCCACTGTCCCTGATATGTCAAAAATGTGGCATAGGCCCCCATACTGCCAACAATTACATACATGCTTAACTTTATGTACACTGAAATCCAATGGGACTAGTCACATGCAAACACCCATCAATGCACCATATTTTGCAATTTAAAAAAAAAGCATGGATGAGTGATATGGTGTACCAACCCCACGCAGGGCTTGTCATAAACAGATAGCCAAGGGTTAATCTCTCTTTCACCTGAAAAAAAAAAAGTAACCTGAAGCACCTGACCAGAGGACCAATCAGGAAACAGGATTTTTTCAACTCTGGGTGGAGGGAAGTTTGTGTGTGAGTCCTTTGTTCTTGGTCTTCTGCCTGTATTCTCTCTCGGCTATGAGGGGATTTCTATTTCTTGCTTTCTAATCTTCTGTTTCCCAGTTGTAAGTACAAAGGATCAGCTAGTGATTTATATGTTTTTTTTTTGTATTTACATGTCTATAGTTGCTGGAGTGCTTTGAATTGTATTCTTTTTGAATAAGGCTGTTTATTCAATATTCTTTTAAGCAAATGACCCTGTATTTGTCACCTTAATACAGAGAGACCATTTTTATGTACTTTTTCTTTCTTTTTATATAAAGCTTTCTTTTTAAGACCTGTTGGAGTTTTTTTTCTTTAGTGGGGAACTCTAGGGAATTGAGTCTGCAGCTCACCAGGGAATTGGTGGGAGGAAGAAGTCAGGGGGAAATCTGTGTGTGTTAGATTTACTAGCCTGACTTTGCATTCCCTCTGGGTGAAGAGGGAAGTGCTTGTGTTTCCCGGCTGGAAACGGGGGAGGGTGGAATCCCTCTGCTTAGATTCACGGAGGTTGCTTCTGTGTATCTCTCCAGGAACACCTGGAGGGGGGAAGGGAAAAGGTTTATTTCCCTTTGTTGTGAGACTCAAGGGATTTGGGTCTTGGGGTCCCCAGGGAAGGTTTTTGTGGGGACCAAAACACTCTAATTTTTTGGGTGGTGGCAGCTTTACCAGGTCCAAGCTGGTAACTAAGCTTGGAGGTTTTCATGCTAACCCCCATATTTTGGATGCTAAGGTCCAAATCTGGGACTAGGTTATGATATGGTGTGCAGCATAGTGGGAAAGATAGAATCCAGAAGCCAGTAGGAATATTATATTTTTCTTTTCTCTGCTAGGGGCTTTTAAGCAGAAACAGTTTGGGTTTAAAAGGAACCAGAGAGAATTTTTTTTTCTGCTCTCTCTGGCAGTTGTGGCTTGCATATTAAGCAAGAAACCATTAAGGAGCTGTTACGGATCTTTTGTCACACAATAGCACTCCCATTAGGAGTCAAATACCAGCACTATGTACATGCAAATAAAGTGGTTTTTCTGGTTTACTTTACATTGAAAACATTAGCTAGAGAAAGAAAGGGAAAAAGGCACTGTTGCTAGGCAGACCCCAGGAGGCAACAGAGCCTGCAGTTCAGAAGATAAACACCGGAGGGCACCCCAACACAAGAAAACAGGAACCATGCCTACCAAGACAAAAATGGTGGCCGAAGAACAAATCAAAGAAGCTGAACACAGGCGAGAACTGGAAAAAAGACTACAAGAGATGGAGCTGAGAGAAAGAGAAAGAGAGGCAACCTACAAAACAGAGCAAGCAGCCAAAGATGCAGACCACCAAAAACAGCTGGAACTCCGGAGGGAAGCCCACCGACAGGCCATGGAATTAGAAAAGGCTAAGCAAAACACAGCCAACCCTAACAACCCTGCGCCAATGATTGTTCCACAGCACAGGAAATTTCCCACCTACAAGGCAGGTGATGACACCGAGGCCTTCTTGGAAAATTTTGAAAGAGCCTTTCTTGGGTACCGCATCCCTGAAGACCAGTACATGGTAGAATTGAGGCCACAGCTCAGAGGACCTTTAGCAGAGGTGGCAGCTGAAAAGCCTAAGGAGAACATGAACGACTATAAACTTTTTCAAACCAAGGCCAGATACAGAATGGGGATCACCTCGGATCATGCCCATCGGCGTTTCAGAACCCAAAAGTGGAAACCAGATGTGTCATTTCCCAAACACGCCTACTACGTTGGGAAAAATTATGAGTCCTGGATATCAGGACACAATGTTAAAACCTTGGAAGAACTGCACCTCCTCATACAAATGGAGCAGTTCTTGGATGGTGTTCCTGAGGACATCACACGGTACATACAAGATGGAAAACCCAAAAATCTCGCTGAGGCGGGGGAGATTGGAGCCAGATGGATGGAAGTGGCAGAAAGCAAGAAAGCTATGGTCAAGGGGAACGAATACCCCAGGACCGAGGACAGCCAAAGACCCCACATACAACCCAAGTAAAGCCACAGACGCCCTACTCTTCCACCTCACCAGTCTCCAGTAACTCACCTCGACCCAGTGACCCATCAGATGGAAGATGCTTTAAGTGTAATGAACTGGGACATATCAAGGCCAACTGTCCAAAGAATGCCATCAGAGTGCAGTTCATTACACCACCATCACCCAAAAGATCCCCAGGCCTGGATGCCTCTCAAATACCCTTGGAGCGGAGGGAAAATTTGAGAGTGGGCGGAAGGAAGGTTACTGCGTGGAGAGACACGGGGGCACAAGTGTCAGCTATCCACCAATCCTTCGTAGACCACAAATTCATCAACCCAAAGGCCCAAGTGACAATTTATCCCTTCATGTCACAAGCTGTAGACTTGCCTACAGCTGAACTGCCTGTCCAGTACAAAGGCAGGTCAGGAATGTGGACTTTTGCAGTCTATGACAATTATCCTATCCCCATGCTACTGGGGGAAGACTTGGCCAACCAGGTGAAGCGAGCCAAGAGAGTGGGAATGGTTACATGTAGCCAAACCAGGCAAGCTTCCAGACCCATTCCTGTTCCTGAGCCGTCCACAGACGCCCCATCTGTGTTACCAGAGACCCAGACAGAGGTAGTGGACCTGGATTCCATGCCTACCACTAAAACAGCCACAGCATCTCCAGTCCCAGGCCCGGAACTGGAACAGCAACCAGCACCAGCAATTGCAACCACATCTTCTAACTCAACGCCAGAGGGCACCAGCGAGCCAGAACTGGCAGAAGCAACATACAGCCATACCCAAAAGGCTCAGCCCGAGCCTGAAATACCCTCAGGTGCACCAGTGGAGAGCGGTTCACCAGCAATGGAAACAACCCCATCACCTACATCGCTTCCAGAGGGACCAAGCCCAAGTCCACAATCTGAGGAAGAACTGGTGACCCCAGCCTCAAGGGAACAGTTCCAGACTGAGCAGGAAGCAGATGACAGCCTTCAGAAAGCTTGGGCGGTGGCATGGAGCACCCCACCGCCTCTCAACTCTTCTAATCGATCCCAGTTTGTTATAGACCAAGGACTTTTATACAAGGAGATTCTTTCTGGTGGACACCAGGAAGAATGGCAGCTGCAAAAACAGTTGGTGGTTCCAACTAAGTACCAGGGGAAGCTCTTAAGCTTAGCCCATGATAACCCCGGTGGCCATGCTGGGGTGAACAGAACGAAGGACCGGTTGGGGAAGTCCTTCCACTGGGAGGGGATGGGCAAGGACGTTGCCAAGTATGTCCGGTCTTGTGAGGTATGCCAAAGAGTGGGAAAGCCTCAAGACCAGGTCAGAGCCCCTCTCCAGCCACTCCCCATAATTGAGGTCCCATTTCAGCGAGTAGCTGTGGATATTCTGGGTCCTTTCCCAAAAAAGACACCCAGAGGAAAGCAGTACGTACTGACTTTCGTGGACTTTGCTACCCGATGGCCGGAAGCAGTAGCTCTAGGCAACACCAGGGCTAACACTGTGTGCCTGGCCCTAACAGACATCTTTGCCAGGGTAGGCTGGCCCTCCGACATCCTTACAGATTCAGGATCTAATTTCCTGGCAGGGACCATGGAAAAACTGTGGGAAACTCATGGGGTGAACCACTTGGTTGCCACCCCGTACCACCATCAAACCAATGGCCTGGTGGAAAGGTTTAATGGAACTATGGGGGCCATGATACGTAAATTCGTCAACGAATACTCCAATAATTGGGACCTAGTGTTGCAGCAGTTGCTGTTTGCCTACAGGGCTGTACCACATCCCAGTTTAGGGTTTTCACCGTTTCAACTTGTGTATGGTCACGAGGTTAAGGGACCATTACAGTTGGTGAAGCAGCAATGGGAGGGGTTTACGCCTTCCCCAGTAACTAACATTCTGGACTTTGTAAGCAACCTAAAAAACACCCTCCGACACTCCTTAGCCCTTGCTAAAGAGAACCTAAAGGATGCTCAGGAAGAGCAAAAGGCCTGGTATGACAGACATGCCAGAGAACGTTCCTTCAAGGTAGGAGACCAGGTTATGGTCTTAAAGGCGCAACAGGCCCATAAGATGGAAGCATCATGGGAAGGGCCATTCACGGTCCAAGAGCGCCTGGGAACTGTGAACTACCTCATAGCATTTCCCAATTCCTCACTAAAGCTCAGAGTGTACCATGTTAATTCTCTCAAGCCTTTCTATTCCAGAGACTTACAGGTTTGTCAGTTTACAGTCCAGGGAGATGATGCTGAGTGGCCTGACGGTGTCTACTACGAAGGGAAAAAAGACGGTGGCGTGGAAGAGGTGAACCTCTCAACCACCCTGGAACGTCTGCAGCGGCGACAAATCAAGGAGCTGTGCACTAGCTTTGCCCCATTGTTCTCAGCCACCCCAGGACGGACTGAACGGGCATACCACTCCATTGACACAGGTAATGCTCACCTCATTAGAACCCCACCCTACCGGGTGTCTCATGCCCAAGCTGCTATAGAACGGGAGATCCAGAACATGCTACAGATGGGTATAATCCGCTCATCTACCAGTGCATGGGCATCTCCAGTGGTTCTGGTATCCAAACCAGATGGGGAAATACGCTTTTGTGTGAACTACCGTAAGCTAAATGCGGTAACTCGTCTGGACAACTATCCAATGCCACGCACCGATGAGCTATTGGAGAAGTTGGGACGTGCCCAGTTCATCTCTACAATAGACTTAACCAAGGGGTACTGGCAAGTACCGCTAAATGAACCTGCCAAGGAGAGGTCAGCATTTGTCACCCATGCGGGGGTGTATAAATTTAATGTCCTTCCTTTCGGCCTTCGAAATGCACCCGCCATCTTCCGGAGGCTGGTAGATGGTCTACTAGCAGGACTGGGAGAATATGCAGTTGCCTACCTCGATGATGTGGCCATTTTTTCGAACTCCTGGCCCGAACACCTACTACACCTGGAAAAGGTCTTTGAGCGCATCAGGCAGGCCGGACTAACTGTTAAGGCCAAAAAGTGTCAAATAGGCCAAAACAGAGTGACTTACCTGGGGCACCAGGTGGGTCGAGAAACCATAAACCCCCTACAGGCCAAGGTGGATGCTATCCAAAAGTGGCCTGTCCCAAGGTCAAAGAAACAGGTCCAATCCTTCTTAGGCTTGGCCGGGTACTACAGGCGATTTGTACCACACTACAGCCAAATCGCTGCCCCACTGACCGACCTGACCAAAAAGATCCAGCCAAATGCAGTTAACTGGATGGATGAGTGTCAAAAGGCCTTTACCCAACTTAAGGCAACGCTCATGTCTGACCCTGTGCTCAGGGCCCCGGATTTTGACAAGCCATTCCTAGTAACCACGGATGCATCTGAGTGTGGTATAGGAGCAGTACTCATGCAGGAAGCAACGGATCACAACTTCCATCCTGTCGTGTTTCTCAGCAAGAAACTGTCTGAGAGGGAAAGTCACTGGTCAGTCAGTGAAAAGGAATGCTACGCCATTGTGTACGCCCTGGAAAAGCTACGCCCATATGTTTGGGGACGGCGGTTCCAGCTATAAACTGACCATGCTGCACTAAAGTGGCTTCATACTGCCAAGGGGAACAACAAGAAACTTCTTCGTTGGAGTTTAGCTCTCCAAGATTTTGATTTTGAAATTCAGCACATCTCAGGAGCTTCTAACAAAATAGCTGATACACTCTCCCGTGAGAGTTTCCCAGAATCTAGTAGTTAAAAAGTGTTCTTAAAATGTAGAAGTCTGTTAGTTATATACTTAGTGGTATATGTAAAGGTTCATGTGTTGTATTAATCTGTTTATTTTAAAGTTCTAGAAGGAAATCGCTGCCAGTGAGCTTCCCCACTGTCTGCAATTTGGGGGGCGTGTCATAAACAGATAGCTAAGGGTTAATGTCTCTTTCACCTGAAAAAAAAAAAGTAACCTGAAGCACCTGACCAGAGGACCAATCAGGAAACAGGATATTTTCAACTCTGGGTGGAGGGAAGTTTGTGTGTGAGTCCTTTGTTCTTGGTCTTCTGCCTGTATGCTCTCTCGGCTATGAGGGGATTTCTATTTCTTGCTTTCTAATCTTCTGTTTCCCAGTTGTAAGTACAAAGGATCAGCTAGTGATTTATATGTTTTTTTTTGTATTTACATGTCTATAGTTGCTGGAGTGCTTTGAATTGTATTCTTTTTGAATAAGGTTGTTTATTCAATATTCTTTTAAGCAAATGACCCTGTATTTGTCACCTTAATACAGAGAGACCATTTTTATGTACTTTTTCTTTCTTTTTATATAAAGCTTTCTTTTTAAGACCTGTTGGAGTTTTTTTTCTTTAGTGGGGAGCTCTAGGGAATTGAGTCTGCAGCTCACCAGGGAATTGGTGGGAAGAAGAAGTCAGGGGGAAATCTGTGTGTGTTAGATTTACTAGCCTGACTTTGCATTCCCTCTGGGTGAAGAGGGAAGTGCTTGTGTTTCCCGGCTGGAAACGGGGGAGGGTGGAATCCCTCTGCTTAGATTCACGGAGGTTGCTTCTGTGTATCTCTCCAGGAACACCTGGAGGGGGGAAGGGAAAAGGTTTATTTCCCTTTGTTGTGAGACTCAAGGGATTTGGGTCTTGGGGTCCCCAGGGAAGGTTTTTGTGGGGACCAGAGTGCCCCAAAACACTCTAATTTTTTGGGTGGTGGCAGCTTTACCAGGTCCAAGCTGGTAACTAAGCTTGGAGGTTTTCATGCTAACCCCCATATTTTGGACACTAAGGTCCAAATCTGGGACTAGGTTATGATAGGGCTTGACTGGATTAATGAGAGCTAGTGGATCAATCAGCCTCACCCTCCTACACCTGCAACAGGTGTTAAGCATGGAGGTAGACATTAAATAGGCTGAACTTATTTATGTTGGTGGTGATCAGGAAGGAGAGCTGATCACCAGCATCTACTCAGTGAGAGAAGCCTGCCTAGAGCCAGGGAGCTGGAATGGACTGCTGGCAGATAGAGTCTCTCTGAAGGAAAGTGGGCCTACAACAGACAGCCTGAGACAGTTGGGAAAGAAAGCAGGAGGAAGTGAATCTGTGACTGTGGAGGGCCCTGCAGCAGCAGAAAGGGGGTCTGTGTACTCAGGCCCTGACTGTTTATTAAAGGGTCCCTGGTCCAGAACCCAGTGGAGAGGAAGGATATGGGATCCTCTGCCAGCACACTGAGGAAGGAAACTCCCTGCCAAGGGGTAAAGACTATTGAAAACCCCTGATACCATAAGTAATGACTAATGAGTCGAGTCAGACTGAGGGCCCAACAGAACTATTGTTTGTTGGGTTATTACTTTATCCCAGAAAGGGCGGAACTATATCTGACCCAGCTGGAGGGCTGTGTCTCAATAAGAAACAGGCCACCACAAGGCTGGGTCAGCTGTCAGCAGGGAGTGCTAAAGTAGAAGAGCCTGCGATGGCATGCCAGTCACAGGGTACATTCCAGCTTCATTCCACTCTGTGAACACTTTTATGACACATAAAAGAGCTGGAGCAGCATTAAAGGACCCACATAAAAGAGTCAGAGAAGTGAAAAGGAACCGTGGTTCCAAAAGGAGTATAAGGCTGTCTCCCAAGGACCTCTCCATTAGCCCTGGTGTAGGGGCTGTGCTATGGGTGGTGCTGGAGGTGGAGGAGTGTGTATGTAACAGAGCTACCAAACACAGAGCTGCAGAGATTCAAGGCAGTGCTGCAGCCCACAGGATCCCCATCAAGGGCTGTCAATGTTACACAGGGAGCCTCTCCAGGCAGTGAAGCAATTTGGGATAGCACCAAAGTGGCTTAAAGCCACCTTAACCCTCCCTCCCTCTGTGCTGTGTTTCTTAGAGACACAGCACAGAATCTCATCCCATGACTTCATTGTCATCTCACCCCATTGACATCCACGAAGGTGTTCACGTGCAGGTTCATGCTGGAAATGTCACTTTCATTTTCCTCCTCTCATTTATAACAGTTACAGTCATCCAAGCAGGAGGCAGAAAGAATACCATGTGGCTTAGGTGATGCATCACATCCAATGAATAGTGAGTGGTGAACAGTCATAGGTATAATCAAAGCAAACAGTTCAGGAATATAATTAGTAAACAGAATAAAAGCCTAGATTTGCTGAATAAACTATTCACTATAAATTATTTCTCTAACTCTGCACCCAGAGTTATCACTTAAAACCTACCATGGTGGGTACTATCATTTTTGTTGATATGTTTGCTTAGTTTCTGGATACTCTATAAAGTTACCAAATTAGAATTGCTGACTGGCAATATGCTGTCATGTAATTCCCCAAAAGGCTATCTTGCAAAGTGGTACTTGCACAAAACACATCACAGAATTACATATAGCAAGCACTATTATGGCCATTTAAATAAGAGCTGCAGTTACAAGTGTCAAGAAGACCTCAGTTGGCTATGAGACTCCATCCCCTCCTGGTGGAAAATGACCTTTCCTTAGCTAATCATACTTTGGTCATCTCCTGGCTGGACTACAGCAGTGCATTATACCTGGAGAGATGATGAGAGAGAGAATGAACCTTCTTTAACAGATATTATTGTTTCACTTAATGCTCTGCTGGAAGGAGCTGAGATACTATACTGATAAAGATGGAATAAAAAACCTTTATAGAATAAAATAAAGGTGAATAGTGGGTACTTGGCCAGCTCTGATTTGCTGTCTTATCTGATCTTGTGCCTTGTATTTCTACATAATTTTTCTCTCTTTTTTTTTTCTATTGAGATTCTTAGCCTGAAAGAGAGGTTACAGGAACAGTGGAATTTAGGGTGGGGAGAAACAATAAAGAGAACTATGCAAATGTGCACAGTTTGTTAGACATTTACAGACAAAAAAGCTTATTCTGCACTAAGAAGGATCATTACTTTTAGTAATTAAGAGAAGTTTCCTCCAGGATAGCTCTTGTATTTACTAATTAGTATTCTTTCAAGAGAGTACTGGGCTCTAATTCATCACAGATATTCTTCTTGGTTTTCTGTAACTTGAGCCCAAACATACAGTTGTGTTTTTTTTTTTTTTACTTGGCTTCTAATTACCCTTTTTCCTCATGTAAATTACATTTTTTGTGAGCAAGGTTTCTCCAATTACTGTTGAGAGTTATCCACCCTAGGTCTGTTTTTTCCATTGGGGTTTACACCACTTAAGGAAAATCTGTTTCTAATCTAGTTCTTCATTCGCACACCACAGGATGCCGACACTTATGCATGTTTTTTTTTAAGTCCAGAAGGAAAACTACTTCTTAGTCCTAGCAGTTTGCTTGGTTTTGCTGCAACTTTGTTTAGTGGAAAAAAGGAAGCAAAAAAATAGTATGGTCTAAGAGCAAGAGCAGGATTTGCGCATCATGGCTCCAGAATTTGTTTTCTTCACTTTATTACTTGTTGACTACTCTGTCCATGGACAAGACACTTAGGACAGATTTTCAGGTGCCTAAATATGCTGATAGGTGCCTAGTGGAATGTTCAAATGCACTTATGCAAGTTAGGTGCCCATCGTTCCTGCTTAAGCACTTTGAAAATCTCAGTAAGGACCAGATTTCAAAGATAATTAGGTGCTTAATGATGAGACAGGCACCTAGAAAGATTTTCAAAAGCACCTAACTCCCATTTCACGAACATAAGAACATAAAAATGGCCATTCTGGATCAGACCAGTGGTCCATCTACCCCAGTATCCTGTCTTCTGACAGTGGCCAATGCCACATGCTTCAAAGGGAATTAACAGAACAGGACAATTATCAAGTGATCCGTTACCTGTTGTCCAGTCCCAGCATCTGGAGTTTAGGTGCCTAGGTGCTTTTGAAAATCCAGCTAAGAGCCTATCTGTATCTTTAGGTACCTAAATACCTTTGACAATCTGGTCATTTAAGTATATTTTTGAAAAGCTCATAAGTGCTTCATTTAGGCCTGACCTTGCAACCACTCATGTGCTTAATGTTACTACCACAAGTAACCCCATTGAAATCAATGAAGGCACTCACTGTATTAAAGCCAAGCACATTTGTAAATAATTATAGTATCGGGGCCTTACACTCTTTGGAAGTTTTTAGCTAAAATCTTCCTTGTCTCAGTTTAAGCACCTGTAAAATGCCACAGAGGTGCCATGAAGCTTAATTAATTCTTTGTAAAGCACTTTGAAATCTCAAATAGGAAGCACTATGTGTGTTCAAATTATTATTATAAAGTGTGCTAATAAATCTCTTATGCTCAGATATGCCTTGGCAGCACAAAAAATATTTACCTGCTCTGAAAGCTGGAGAACAAGTGATTATCGTTTTTAAAAGGATAGCTATTGCAATTAAAGAGTGTTCATACAGATTTTCAATAGAAAGACCCTACTAGCTATTAAACTTTTGTTTTGTTGTTCTGTACAAAGCTTGAGGAAACACTTTTAATTCCAAAATATAGAAGGGATTGCATTTTAGTTAATTTATTAAAATGAGCCAAGTTCCCAACCCTAATTAAAAACATCTAAATTACATTTTTTTTTCCAGAGAAAAGTATTGTCACTGCTTCCTGCTAAACTGGCTTGAGACGGGAGTGGAAGTCACAATGCTAAGTGGAAACTAATTCTGATTAGCTCCACTAGCTCCAGAAAAATACAGCTACAAATATTTAAGAGGATAGTTGTTAAATAACAAAGTGATTACATATGGTTTCTGGAGTTTTATTGAGCAAAAGAGGGAGAAAATGCCAAGTAATCATAGAAAATGGAACATAGATCATGCTCCTGTACGAACATCCCTCCAGATCTAGTTATGAGGTAAAAGATTCTTGCCATCTCAGGCATCATTATTGCTTCTGTTCCTGATTGGGCATAAGTTATTTCAAACAAAGTGGTCAAAGTGTTCACTCCAAAGATCCTTCCAAGTTTTACTGCAGTGGATAACCTAATAAACATCACCAGTGACAAAAGAGAGTGCAGGAAAGCATTTGATTACAATTTTTAGGATGGATGACATAACATTTCTGACACATCAGATGCAAGACCATGTAAAAGTAAATTGCTTCTCTCAAGCACAGAACTGATGATCTGGTAAACCACGGAAGGCAAAATAATCTTCATCTCATGGGCATTGCTGAGAGGGCCAATGCAGTTATATTTTTGAACAATGACAACCCTGTGTGTCTGCTTGGAACCACTGCAGGTTGACTCTTAGTTGATCATTGTGCATCACTTAGTTGGTGAGTGGCCTGTGGGAAAAGTGATACCCAAAATAACCTTTTGGCTACACCAGGGTGGTATCAAGGTAATAAAGGGTTCTCTCACAAAAAAACAAAGATGAATATAGTTAAAGAACCAGACCATCTTATTTTTGTATGCCTGGTTAATATTTACTTAGTTCACTTTACTAATGGATATATCTCACTGGTAGAAGTACTGTGTTCTACAATGTTTAAAATACACAAAGACCAAAAATTAAATCCATATATACAGAAGATTTTCATCGAAAATCACCTACACTAATTAATATTCATGCAAAATCATACAAATTTCAGCCTTCCACAAGATACACATCTAATTACCTCTGTCCCTGAACTCAATGGAATGTTTAACAAAAATGCAGTAAAGAAGTTGAGATTGCAAAATATCGTTAACATACAGAGAATAATTCAACCTTCTTGGCTACTAAAAGGTGGTCACTGAATGATCATAGCTGAGAAACTCAATAAGAACCTTCCATTTTACCAGATCCCAGCTTCCCTGTTTCCCCACCAATAAACACAATTTTGTTCACAAAACAATCCCTGGGACAACAAATCCACTTTAAGATTTTCTCTTCATCCTGTGGCTCTCTCTCATCCACTGATTATCAATGCCCCTCAGGTCACTCCCAACAGCAGCATCTTTCATGCCCCATGGGTCTCTCACCCATTATGAATGTTAATCCTGATGTGAAGCCCTTTAAAGTTAAGGAAATTATTCCCAGTGACTCCAAAGGGCCTTGAGCTAGGCCCCTGGTGAATAGGGAAGAAACTTGTGATATGTTTTCAAAGTTGAGCAGGTTTTCGCTGTATTGCCTCAGTTCAATTTAATGGGAGTTGAATAGCTGAAACCCCACACTAATATCTGAAAATTTAAGGAAAAGACTATTAATGTAACAGCTTTACTGTATCAGTAAATGCTTTTCAAACACATAGCATCCCATAGACTAAATAACATGCCAAACTTGCAAGCTGGCCTCCCTGTAGCCACCAGAAGAGCAAACAGAAGACTAGGTTTTGCTTAAACCATAGACTGATGAGAATTATTGCAAATGTATATATCGCATTTACAAATCATGTGCATTTATACAAAGGGGATTTTCAGTACCTTCTCCAGCCTGCTATGATATGACCTTGTTATACATTTCTATCTGCTTATTTCAAATGTCCCATTCCTTCTTATCCATGAGATCAAATTTAATAGCAGGCGACCGTCAAATGTTTCTTTCAAAGTAACATTCCAAAATTATAAGAAAGGGTCACAGTACCCCTGAATTTTCACTTGTTTTTGAATTCAAAGATCTCCTACTGGTGAATGTTTTATTTTAAACATTTCGTTTTGAACATATACTCTGAATTTAGCAATAACACTTCTCTTTTCCCTGTCCATCTAATACCACTCCCTCCTTATAAGAATATTTCTTAGCAGTTATCTAAGTAGAACATGAATGAGCAACACTTCATGGAAGCTGTGCTAAAAACTCTTTCTCATGGGTAAACCTGGAATTTTTTCTTTACTCTATTACCATTAACTTTTTATTAGTTTTTAGAAGCTTTGGTTTTATCACTTCTCTGAGCAAATCCACTTCCATAACTCTTATCCACATGAGGAAAACTCAACTATGGTGCTCACTGGACATGGCTTGAACTAAGCAAGCGATTACATAGGTCTGAAAACTAAAGCACAAAAATGTATACCGAATGTTGTTCAATAACTTCTTGTGTCTCTTGCAGCACAGAAGATAAGGCAAAAAAAGAGCTATGATAACAGCCAGTGGGTAACACAGTAAATCTTGGCTGCTTTATATAGGAAAGGGAAATTCCAGCCCACTTCACTGCAGCCATAGAGGAATGTGTTGTAGTGGAGACTGTGTGCAGAAGGTTCAGAGCCATGTTCTTCTTGAGCTGGCTGTGCAGCATCGGGCAGAGGTGAGTCATGGGGGAATTTTCCCACCACCCTCCACTCAGCGTAGAATATTACATCAGCGGCAAGTCTGAGGATGACATTGGACAGCACCTCCAAAGCCTGTGGTGAGGAACTAACTCCTGCCCATCTGCCTAAAACCCAGCCTTGCTGCCCAGGCCAGGTGCTAAGCACTGATTTGGCCTCATGGAATCTAAACCACAGAGAGATGGAAAGGGTGAAGCACAAGCTAAGAGTAGCTACAGGAATTGGAACATTAGGGTGGCAAGAAATATTTATATGGACGAGGGTGAACAAGCACATTTTGAATGTAGTTGGCTTGCATAGTCTGAGTTCATTGAATAAACCGGGCGCACCTCGTCCAGCTTTATTTTATTAGGAAAATAAGTAAACTGATAAGGCTTAGCCATAGCATCTGAGAGAGTCATCCGTGCAGCCAAATTCAGAAGTGATCCAGATGGAAGTCACTATGTGGGTGTAAGTGAACCTATACAGACCAAATTAATTCCTGTTAATTCCTGTTTCCATTAAATTTGGCCCAATGGGTTTAATTAAATTTAAAAACAAGCAAAAGGAAAAGCAACTAAGAGGAAAGTGTAAGAAAGAACTTTTAGAGTGTCAGAGTAGTTCTGTGGACCTACCCTTTTAGCAGGTTACATCCCTTCAAAGACATACTGATTCATTTCTGCCAAGTTACCGTGGCAGTTTATTGTGGTTCCTTTTCTCCACCCTGGATGAAGGGGTATGGGAGTTGCTCTTTGGCCAGAGAAAGTGGATATCTAGGACAGCTGGATTGTTGCTGGGATATGCTAGGGAACAAAGCCATAATAGATTTACTTTTTCATGTGAATTACCAATAAAGTCAAACCTTAGGAAGAGGGCAAATTTGGAGTGGATCTGAGTCTCCTCTGTGTTTCATTTTTTGTGGTCATTTACACCTATACAAAGTGACTGTAACATGGATGTACAAATTCTATCACTAGTATGAGTGAAGAATTTTGATTTAATAGTGATTGCCACTCACTTTGCACAGATGCTTGCATAAGGCAGTGGATAATCAGTCTCAATGGGTCTAGGTTTTGTTTAGAGCAGAATGAGAACTCCACTTGATTATAAATTTTAGAGTCCTGCCCCACTTTGACTTGCAACCCTCAGTGTGAAAGTTATGCAAATTTAGACTGCTTTGTGCTCAGTTAGTGCCTCTCACTAACATGCACCTTACACATCATCCCAGAATTTGGCCTCAGGAATTCATCCACTTATCTGCCCCCAAAGTATAAGTAAAATAATAACAATGCAGGAAACTGGAAGAGACACATATATATGCTGAAGGTGAGGTATAGAATCTAAAGGAAAAATCTGTCCTCAAATGTTGATTCTTCCGCAATACCTTCAGGTAATATACAATTGCAAAAAACTGTACACCCAGTTCCATTGCCAGAATCCTGGAGATCTGCAAAGCTGCTAGATCACTGAGCTAATCCAGCAGCACTGGCATTCAGTCAGATAGGCATGCTACAATTCTCTCTCCTCACACAAGTGTATACATCAGCCATCACAACAACAGTGCTCTGATACTATGATTCCCTCTGATCTTTCAATATGAGACTTAGTAGAGGAGCAGGATTAACAGTTGTTCTAGTCTTGTGCTCGTTTTCTTCCTCCCATCCCCATACAGATAGGAGGGTGTCCAGCTCTCTTGATCTCCTGAAATCCACAAATATTCCAAGGGATGTGTTGGAGGCTATGATTACTTGCACTGAGCCTTTTTCCCTCAGCTGCATACCAGCTGCTGCTGCTGTCCCATGATTCCTTGGTGGGGCCGTGCTAGCAGTTTCCTTTGTGTACCTCTATCTTTAGAACTCCCCTGAAGTCAGGGTTCCACAACACCAAAGAGGCAACAGAAAAGTTAATACAGTTCCATCTATATTGATGATTCCATATATTCCCCAGATAGACCAGGAAGAGAACATGATGTGCATTACCTCTAATCCTGTTTGGTCCACCCATTACATACTCACAGGTCTCTGACTCTGGAAGGACCTCCATAGAATTCAGGACTGATAGAGAGTTTCAGGTAAGTGGTTTAGTCCTCTCTGCTGTCTGGGATCCCCTTAGTGCACTGTTCAAAGAGGAAAAGACAGTCTGCTCTCACTGAAAGAGAGAGATGGAGCCAAAAACCAACTCTGATCTACTGGAAAGAATGGCTTCTTCAAGTTAAAGTTACAGATTTAACTATGCCTTGACATTATGCCTATCACCATTGTATCTAGGCAGGAAGGTGATGTGAACAGAAATCCAAAAGTGTGTTCAAAATCTGGATCTGAGGTTTGAGTCCATAAGTAGTTAAGCTCAGACACAGTGGAGGAAGAAGAAGAATTTGACAATTTTTTGGCCCTCTCAGTATTTTGAGCAAAAGAAGGACTAAAGACAGCTAAAAATGAAGCTGTGAAAAAGAATGGATAGCTTCACTGTAACAATGCACAGCTTACATCTGAGGTTGCCATGGGACTGAAGGAAAACAATTATGAAACTGAAGTTTTAGCACAGCTCATCCAGTGCACTAAATGCCCCAGTAACAACTATGTGGGTGAAACAAGACAATCACTACACTATCAGATGAATTCACACAGAAAGATAAGAGACAAGAACACCATATCACCTGTGGCTGAACACTTTTCACAAAACAGTCACTCAATATCTGACATATCCATCCTTGTCCTCAAAGGAGACCTGAACAAAACCTTCAAAAGACAAACCTGAAAGCTTAAATTTATAACTTTGCTAGAAACTAAAAATCATGGGCTGAATAGAGACATTGGACTAATGGCCTATTGCAACAATCTATAACCCACTAACTCTCCCCCATCTTTTTTCTCCTTCCTCCTCCCCGGTGACTGGAGAGTTATTAATGGGCCATTTTACCTTGAAATGTGCCTTGAAATATGTGTTAATTATGTATGCTAAACAATTTGTTCCACCTTGTATTTAACTGTGGTCTGGTCTACACTACAGACCTATGTCGGTATAACTACATTGCTCAGGAGTGTGCAAAATACACACCTCTGAGCAATGTAGTTATACCTACCTAACCCTCCATGTAGATAGCACTATATCGGCAGGAGAGCTTCTCCTGCTGATATAGCTGCCACCTCTCAGGGAGGTGGATTAACTAAGCCGATGAGAGAGTCTTTCCCATCAGTTTCGGGCATGTCTACACTTATAGCACTGCAGCGGTGCAGCTGTACTAGTACAGTGCGTGAGGTGAAGTTGCTTTATGATGATGGGAAAGAGCTCTCCCGTTGACCTAAAAACCCCACTCCTGCAAGTGACAGATGCTTCTCTCGCCAACAACACTGTGCAAACTAGCACTTATGCTGATGTAATTTATGCCACTCCATGGAGTGGAATATTCACAAGCCTGAGAGATATACATTTTGCCAACATAAGTGGTAGCGTAGACACGGCCTTAGAGCATCTTAATTAAAGTGCTACAGTGGTGCAACTGCATCAGTGCAGCTGAGCCGGTGCAGCTTTTTAAGTGTAGATGTACCCTCTAACACTATATTTCCCAGACTGAAGAAGAGCTCTGTGTAAGCTCAAAAGCTTGTGTCTCCCACCCACAAAAGTTGATCCAATAAAAGATATTACCTGATCCACCTTGTCTCTCTAATATCCTGGGAAAAACACAGTTACAACATGGCATGGAAAAAAATAGTCTCAGGCACCAGGAGACTTCACACTTGGGGCCTGAAAGAAAGAAACTATCAAGCAACATGGTAATTGGTAACCCATAGAGGAGGTGGGGACTTTCTTAAACCCAATTTCTCTGAGAGAGGGAGAGAATGAGATTGAGACTCCCAAAGACACAGAAAGACCTGGGCTGGGAAGTGGGCTGGTTTTGTTCTGATCCTGAAATTTTAGCATATTCTAAAGCATATGATTAGATGAGATTAAATATGTGTGTAGGCTGGTTGCTTTTTCTTTCTTTATTGATATGTTCCAGCTACTAAAAAATTACTTTGTTTCATGAAGTCTGTTGGTCACTATATCACTGGAAGCGAATGCTGGTGCCCAAAGCCCGGTTGGACCTGCAGGGTGATAGTGGGTGGTATGCACGGGGGAATGTAGCTGGGTCCTAGGCTAAGTGGACAAGTCATGAGATTCTGCCTAAACAGGTAAGGGCAAGAGGTGGGTGAATTCAGAGAGACCACAATGGGAGCAGAGGTGCAGCTATCTCTGTAACTATGGCGACAATTTTCCACACTTACTTATTTGCTAAAATTTGCTCATCCAGCATCTGACTCAGCTCCATTGATGTCAACAGGAGGATTTCCAATCCATTGACTTCAAAGGACATTGCATCAGATGACCTATGTTCTACATGAATGTATAGTCATCACAAAACAACTAGACAGCATTAGGCCCTTGCAGTATGATCAGAGGAAATGCAGACTCTAGTGAACTAATGCAGGAAGTGAATGCCGAAGTTATTTCTGAAAATGCCCTCACCTTGACAACTGAACCAGACGTATGTCAGCTGGAGCACATCAGCTGACGTCATCTGCCATAGCACTACATGACTACACAGACTGTGTTAGGGAAAACAGGACCTCTCACACCGCATTTACGGTTTAAATTGCACCTGGAGATGAACTGGAAACCAGAGGTGGATTGTGCTTTTGGACAAGAAACAGGCCTTAGCAAATGGCAGCCACATAGTGCAATAGCCAAAGCAGCCCCATACAAAGAACACTGAAGTAACCGAATAGTGAGGAGAGCTAGCAGGGAGTTACAGAATAGGATGTGGACAATCACAATAGTTACATGTGTCAATAAGTGGGCCCCCCAGTCCGGCATATTCCATGTATAGTGTACAAAGAGGCATGTGCTTAAAGTTAAACATATGCATAAGTCTTTGCAGGATTGAGGCCTAAGTATGTAGATTTACATTACACTGTTCTAAAATGTTGGGGCCCAGTCATGCTGCTGTGTTAAAGTCAATGGAGGTATTGAAACTTATTTCCATGGGATCAGGATTGAACTCTTGGCCCTTAATACAGTGAATACTTTGAGAATGTGTTCAGTATTAATAATGGATTACTGAGTAATATGTTATCAAATTTACACAATGTTTTTCATGATAGAGACCTACATAAGTAATTTGTTTTGTTTTGTTTCTTTAAAAATTATTTCACAAATATATACTGTCCAGGTTCGCAACTGGTATAAACAGGTGTAACTCCATTGACTTTAGTTGAGCTATACCAAATTAGTTCAGCTGAGGATTTGTCCCATTAAACTCTACATCAGATAAGATCAAAACAATAAAAAAACTAAAAGGCAAAATGTATTGGCTGCAGCAAGTCCACAAAAGAAATTATTCCCCCAAATGCATGTTAAGACTATCTGTTGTAAGACTCTCAAAGTAGTGTAACCATGTATTGCTATTTGTAACTACTGAATATCACAGGATGAAATCAGAAGGCAGGACTTTGGGAAGGAGTGAAATCCGTGAAAAGCCATGTATTTCTAGTGACACAGAGACTTCATCTAAGCAATCAGGGGAATTCTGAGGGCAATGTGGTCTAATAATATAAGATCAGCTTTATCTTTGGATTTTACACCAGGGCTGCAACCAAACGTGTTATTACCACTGTGTCTTTCTCAGTGCCTAAGCTCCAGTACCAGGTTTCCCTTCCAGTAGAAGCATCTGTCTTGTATATGGTTTCAAAGCTGCCTTTGATAAATAAAATAAACTGAAGAAAATTTTATCAAAATGTTACATATTTTTCTTCATTAATGATCTCATTAAAATGTTTCTATCAAAATAAAAAAAGGTCAAAATTTTGAAACATGGGTACCCATATTCAGGTATCTAAATATTTATTTCAGTACCTAATTAATTGGCTTGATTTTCACAAGTGCTAAAGTCCCACAGCTCCCACTGAGCTAATTACTTAAGTGTTTAACTTTACATTTGAAAATTTTAACCTAGAATCTTCAAAAAGGAAGATAAGTATTGGGAGTCTGGTTCTCCATTACCTTTCAGCTTATTTAGTCATTTGTACCTCTGCAAAGGTACCATTCTGCCTTGTCCAAGTGCAAAGGCCTCGTACAACAAAGCACTCAAATAGATACATAATTTTAAGTGTTTGCTTAAATACTGGGTTAAATGCTTTTTTGGATGGAGGTGTCAGGACCTAATCCCAAACCCAAATGAATCAATGTCTTTCCATTGGCTTCAGTGGATTTTGGCTCAGGCCCAAACTGACTATACGAGGCACATACCCTATAATTCAGGAGTACATTTGATTAAGGCCTGGTCTACACTGTAAAGTTAGATTGATGTAAGCAGCCAAGCATCGACCTAGCGCTTGTCTACACTACAAAGTTAAGATCTCATAAGGCAGCTTATGTGGACAGAACTATGGAGGTGTGCAGACAACAATGCTTCTCCCGCTAGTTTAACTCTCCTGCTATGCTGACCAATAAAACCGTGCACACACAATAGTGGCTCTGTCTATTGTTTCTTTAGCATCTGCAGATGTGCCTTTGAAGGTCTCCTCCTGCACACCGGCTAAGTGACTCCATCCAATAAGAAGATGAAGAAAGAGGAGTAAAGAAGACTTGTTCCAGGTAGTTCTGCAATCCTCTGGTGCTTCAGATGGCAAGAAGAGATCATGGAGAGAGTCTACCAATGAAAAACGGTGAATGGATAGTCAGGATAGGAAACAGAGGCAAGAGCAGAGGATAAAGCTGCTCAGGGAGAAAAGAGACATGCTGAGGTCCCTGACTGACCTTCAGGGAGAAAACATCCATGTTCATCTCCCTCTGCAGCCCATGCAAAACTGCTTTCCTTGTCCTCTCCACATTCCCCCTATATATTTCTTGCATGTTCCAGGGCTGTTGCAGTGCCCCTGGTACTCCACCCCGATGGAGATGTTTCCCAACGACAGCTGGACATACATGCAGCTGTGAGAGCTTCATTGGCAAATGTGCTCTTTATTTTCATATTCCTTTCAGAAAACAGAAAATGTCCGCATTTGTGGTTAATAAAAATATACATATAGAAAGTGAATGAATCTTTACTTGTCTCTTACATACGATGGTTGCTGCTAAAATTCATAGTAGTGCATTTGCATTATAAAATTAGCACACATACAGCAATCACTACAAGGTTCACACTGTGGTGCAAGAGAACAATGCCTGGCTCAATGCATTACAAAAACCCACATTACTGTGGCTCATTGTCAAAATGCTCCTTTAAAGCCTCCCTGATTCAGATAGTTCCTGATTGAACCCCTCTAACAGCCCTGGTAACTAGCTACTCAAAAGCAGCAGCGAGCTGATTCACTTCAACTCTCCACCCCTGCAGAAACTTCTCCCTCTTAGCTTCTCAAAAGTTATGCAGAGTAGAGCAGGCTGCTATGACCATGGGAATGTTTTCCTCACTGAGGTCTAGCCTGCCAAAAAGGCAGTGCCAGTGCCCCTTTAAGTGTCCAAAAGCACATTCAACAGTCATTCTGCACTTGCTGACTCTGTTGTTCAAGTGCTGCTTGCTGCAGTCAGGGTTGCCAGTCTAAGCCTTCATAAGCCACAGGAGCAAGGGGTGGACTGAATCTCCAGGGATCACTCTTGGCATTTCCACATTCCCAATGGGAATCTTCTGGTCTGGAAAGAAAGTCCCTGCTTGCAGCTTTCTGTACAGGCCAATGCTCCTGAAGGTTTGTGCATCATGCACCTTCCCTGACCACACCATGTTGATGTCACTTAAGCAGCCCTGGAGAGGAGGGATAGCTCAGTGGTTGAGCATTGGTCTTCTAAACCCAGGTAAACTCAATCCTTGAGGGGGCCACTTAGGGATCTGCAGTAAAAATCAGTACTTGGTCCTGCTAGGGAAGGCAGGGGGCTGGACTTGATGATCTTTCAGGGTCCCTTCTAGTTTTATGAGGTGTGTGTATATATATATTTGGTGATCCACCAGTGCTTGCAGTACCATAGAAAAGTAGTCCTTTTCGTTGATGTACTCCATTACAAGGTGGTCTGGGGCCAAAATGGGGATATGCATGCCATCTATCACCCCACCACAGTTAGGGAATCCCATTGCCACAAAGCCATCCACTATTTCCCACACATTGCCCAGAGTCACAGTCCTTCATAACAGGAGGCAATTAATATCCCTGCACACTTACATCACTGCAATCCCCAAAGTGCACTTCCCCACTCCAAATGATTTGCAACTGATTAGTAGCAGTCTGGCATTGCTAGTTTCCACACAGTGATTGCCACTTGCTTCTCCACCATTAGGGCAGCTCTCATTTTGGTGTCCTGGCACCAGAGGGCAGGGGTGAGCTCTGCCCACAGTTCCAGGAAGGTAGCTTTGTGCATATGAAAGTTGTGAATGCACTGCTCATCATCCCATACCTGTATAACAATGCAATCCCACTCACTGCTTGTTTCTCACATCCAGAATTGATGGTCCATCATGTGCAGTGACTCCGTGAATGCCAACAGCAATCTTGAATTCTATCTGTCCATAACCACGGTGTCATCATCAGATTTGCAGCTCATGAAATACTGCAGCATAAGTCTTATTTCATCCTCTGTGGTAGGGCACCTTCCCATGCCATTTAAAATAATTCAGCAGGCACCATTGCCTTAAACAGGCTAGCAGCATATGGGCCCAGAAACTTTGGATCACCAGCAGCAGCTGTTCTCTCTCTCCTTTTGTTACTCTCAGGAGTGAGATATCAGCTAAAACCACCATGGCCTGTGAAAAATGTTACCTATATCCAGTCCCAGTGCCCTATACTCAGTTTTATGTATCCCAGAAATTCCCTCCCTGTTTCCCTCACCACTGGCAGGTCATACCCACCATAGCTGATGCTGTTAGTGGTACCTTGATCAAGCACTCCAAAGCAGAAGTGCCATAAGCATGTTTTGTTTAACACTTTAGGGAACAAGTGAATGGGAGGTTTATGCATCTTAAGTTATGCTTTCAGTACATACCATATTGACAGTGGTACTTCCGTGTGAATTATCTGTAGCTGTAACCACTGTGGTCTTGAGGGGTACACCCTCCACATCAGCAGAATGTGTCACCCAAATAAGGAGGAAAAAAAAAAGAATGTGGCAGGACACATTTTTTGAAATCCTGCAAAGCTAGTGTTGCATCAGACCTTGACTAGAGGCCCTAGAGAGTGAACACTGCAGACAGCCTGGAGAAGGAAAGAACAGAGAAAAGAAAGACTCATGAGACCCAACAGGAAAAGGAGAGGAAGATGCACCAGGACATAATGGAGCTTATCCATCAGCAAATGCATACGCTGCAGAAACTTGTGAACCTCCAGATTGAACAATTCCAGATTAAACCACCACTTCAGTAGGTGGAGAACTGCAGCATAGCAACTCCCTAAACCCCCGCTCAGCATTCAATGTGGCCTCAGGGCCAGAACTCCACATAAGAGGAAACATACACTAACCTGTGAGAGCCACAGTTGATGTATGTGTAACTACAGTGGACAACAATGATCCTTTCCCTTGTTTATTAAGGTTCCAAAAATTATGTTAAAATATATTTACTATTATATTCTTCAGATTATTTGTTAGTTAGTGTTTCTGTAACTGAATCAACTCTTTTATTTTGAAAGTGATTCATCTTTATTACTGTACAAAACATGGTGTATAATGCCTGTTGGCAGTGAAAGTTATGGTCTTGTACACTCATGACTCATAGGACTAGTGGCAAACAGTGTAGCCATCAGAAATGTATAGCAAGCACCCCAACATTATTAACTGCACTGACCGTGATAGATGCACAGATGTGCAGCAAGCACACGGCTCCTAACAGGCCCCCAAACTGCTGCCCCAGGTTGACCATAATACACCACAGCACACTACTGTGACTCACTGTTACTGTGTTCTTTCAAAGCCTTCCTAAGCCAGTTAGCTCCTTGTTGAGCTCATCTGATAGCCCTTGTGCCTGGCTGTTCAATCTCATCCGACAGCCACTTCACTTCCACCCTCCACTCCAGTGTCAAATTTTCCCCTTTGCTTCACAAATATTATGCAAGACACAACAGGTAGCTACAACCATTGGGATAGTTTCTGCACTGAGATCCAATCTGGTGCTAACAATGCCAGTGCCCTTTCAATCTATGAAAAGCACATGCAACTGTCATTCCGCACCCACTGAGCGTATAGTTGAATCTCTCCTTGGTTCTGTTGAGGAGACCAGTGTACAGCTTCATGAGCCAGGGGAGTAAGGGGTAGGCAAGACCCTCTAGGATCACTAATAACATTTCAACATTGCCATTGGTAATCATCCAGTTGGGAAAAAGGTCTGTGCTTGTAACTCTCTGAACAGTCCTGTGTTCTTAAAGGTGCAAGCATCATGCACCTTCTCTGACCTGCCAGCGTTAATGGAGAAGCATCCCCAATGGCCCACCAACACCTTCATATCCATAGAATAGTAGCCCTTTCTGTTGATGTATTCTGTGGCAAGGTGCTCTCGGGCCAAAATAAGGACATGAGAGCCACCTGTTGCCCCAACACAGTTCAGGATCCTCATAGCCATCCATGCTGTCCTGCACATTGCTGAGGATCACAGTCTTGCTTGGCAGGAGGTGTTAATGGTCCTTCACGCTGGACTCCAGAATAGCTTCCTACTGACCAATAGCAATCTGGCATTGTGAATTTCCAAGCATGTAATTGCCACTCACATCTAAACTGTCAATACAGCTCTGGTTGATGTTCTTGTGTTGGATTGCTGGGATGAGCTCAGCACACAGACCCAGGAATGTGGCCTTGTGCATCCAAAAATTCTGCAGCCTCTGCTCATAATCCCAAACCTGCATTGTGATGTGATGCCATCAGTCAGTGCTAGTTTCTCAAGCCCACAAATAACATGAAATGTTTCTCACTATGTCCTACAGCAATCTGTCCTGCAAAAAATTGTCTTGTTCCCCGCAGTTCTTCTTGAGGTTCTGCAAATACCGAAGAATCATTCATCTTATGTTTTTGTGATACTCTTGACAATTTTCTAAAACTTACTATTCTAATAAGAGGCTGGTTCCTTGATCTGTTACACTCTGGCTGAAACTGAAACTGCCTCTAAACAAAGGAAACTTCCCTCCTTCCTTTTGAAACATCTTGTTCCCCCATTGGTTCCTCTGGTCAAGTGTCAGCTAGGCTAGGTGAACGTCTTAACCCTTACAGGTAAAAGAGGCATTAACCCTTAACTATCTGTTTATGACAGATGGTGAGCAGAAACATATCTAGCACAGGCTTGTGGGAAATTGAAAATCGGCACAAAAATTATGGGATAGAGATGATATAATGAAATGGAGAATGTTGTATTATGGGAAGTTGACCCCTCGCTTCCACTGAAAGATGGTGGGTTTCTCACTGGGATACCAGCTCATGGTGTACTGCCCTGTGCATCAACACAGATACACCTAGTGAGTACGCACAGCACTGACACAAGGAGACAAGTATGCATGCACCCAAGCAATGTACTAACTGTCATGACTGTATGCCAACATAACTTACATCAGCAAAACTTTGTAGTATAAATATGGCCTAAGTGAGAAACCTACTAAACTTGTTTTACCATTCTTCACATTCCTCATTTTTGTTTGCTGTCATGTCTGCTGAAGGATGACTTTGTGGAAGGAAAGTGCATTCAGCCCAATTACATAGTTTTGTTGTTTATAATATAAGACAGTATTGCAACAAAACATACATTGTAAAAAACCCACCCAAAAGATACCAACTCTCTATTTATTTTATAGTGATATGGCTACCGTGGTTATGGACTCATTATCTTTGATTACAAAAACAGGAAATGCTGATTTCTAAAATTTAGTGTTTCAGTAAATACGGTGTCAACAGCTTTCAAGATGTTTTGTAAATGGGTGGCGTTTATATTTTCAGAGATGACTCACCACTTGCATGTTCTGCAACCCTGATTATTACTGAGACAATCAGCAAACAAATCAGGTTTTATAACACACACACACACACACACACACACACACACACACACACACACACACACACACACACACACACATTTAGAAGTCAGATTCATAGTATTCTGTGCAGGGATAGCACTATTACCAAATCAAGTGCAATAGAACTAATATGGACTAGTCACACTCTGAGTAACTTCCTATGTATGCCTTCCTTCAGAAATGTTTCTTTTATTTCTCCATAATGAAGATATTTTGCAATCCATTTAAAATGATTGTACCTCTTAATTCTGTCATAGGATTGTTGAGTGAATAAAAAAGACCTATTATGTTATGTAATTCATGTCCTGCTAATTCAAGTTTATTCTCCACCGCATGTTTTTTTTTCTAATTCTTTGGCCAGACTAATATTAACTCTTTCCAAACATGTTGATTCCATCTTGTTCTATTATAGCTACATTCTAAATCATAAATTGCTACAGATATATTTTGGGTTAAGTTTTGCCTGTGGTATGGGGGCTCCAGAATGCTCTTAGAAGTCAAGAGAAAAATGGCTGCTGCTTCACCTTATGTCAAGGTGCAGTAAGTGCTTTTCTGCCTGGGCAAATTCCTCCTGATCTGTGTAGATGGGGAGGGCCATAGCTCCACCTCCTCCACTTTGGAGAAGCTAGCACTACTGCAGGTGCTAGTCAGGAGCAATGGTTAAACTCAGGTGAACATTAGGACTGCAAATGTGTCTGGCAACTGCAAAGGGACATTAGTGGGGGGAAAGTTCCTTGTATACTCCCCTTCTTTATGAATATCCATGGGACTAGACACCATCTGGCCTCTTGACTGCAAGGGCAATTAGTCAATGGAACCATTTGCTTGGCAAATTATGATACAGTCATTAAACCACTGAGCTATCTTCGTACTCAGACTCAGCTATCTACAACGCATTATTATATAGGTCTCTGAAAATAGGCCTGTAAATTTACACAAGTACTGCTATTATTATTAGTCCTAGGGTTTAATAACTGTTCTGTAGCACTGATCTTATTTTAAATGTTATTGTTATAGTTTTTTGTTGTAATGCTGTTCATATATGAGAAACTTTTAAAATTTAGGTCCTTGTTAAGAAGCGTCATGCTTGAGATTTTGGAAAACATGTAATGTCTATCTCTATGAAGAAATGATCTTGGAGCTTGTTCAAACTTGTTGAGATAAGAGCCAAGATACAATATTTTGGAATGTTTCATTTTTAAAATCTTTACCTCTCAAGAAAATTCTTGTAATTTTTTCCCCTAGAGACAAGGTAGGTGAGATATCTTTTATTGGACCAACTTCTGCTGATGAGAGAGACAAGTTTTCAAGCCACACAGAGCTCTTCTCAGGCTGGGAAAGGTACTTCAAAATATATTACCTCACCTGCCTCGTCTCTTCAATATCCTGGGATCAACATGCCTACAACTATACTCTCTTTTTTCCCTTCAGTTATAACATTGGCATTTTTATTTCTTCCATGTTATTTCTGGATGTCAGTTTTGAGAACACTAGTTGCTTGGGGTTGAACCTGGTAAAGAAAATAATGAGAAGATTTGAAACTGCACGTGGATATTGCTAATATAGAAAGGTGTGCCCATTTTTTGCTCCTCTTACTACTCAAGAGCTCCCCCTGATGTCTTGAAATATATTGACTACTTTATAATTAATACAACAAAAGATCTCTGCTAGTCTCCCAACATTAAAATCTTCAGGACTACTATTCAGTACTAGGGTGACCTGATAGAAAGTGTGAAAAATCAGGATGGGGTGGGGGTAATAGGCGTCTATATAAGAAAAAGCCCCAAATATCGGGACTGTCCCTATAAAATCAGGACATCTGGTCACCCAATACAGTACTCTGATGTTTTAATGCTATCATTTAATATTTGTCAACAAAACTAAATTTGCTGCTGACTTGTGAATATGGGAAGAGCATCAGATACTAAAACCTGTGTCTGTAACCTGGATTTAAACACGGGATGTGTTTCCAGATCTGCATTGCACTACTTAGTGATCAAACAGTAGCCCATGACTAGCCCCACATGGGATTGTTTCATGTGTTTGTGTGTCCAACAGTGATGACATCTCTGACTTTAATCCCAGTAAACTTGGTTTGTGTCCTTGATCATTAGGAATTTCCCATCCATCCTTCAGGCCACAAAGCACAGTAAGAAAACAGTGGAATAACCTCTAGAAAAAATGTGGGGTTCACAGATATTCTTATGATACTGGTCTAGCACCTTGTTTTTCAGTCCCCGCCATCTTTTTCACTAGCAGTCACTGCTTTTGAGGCAATTAGGTTTACAGAACAACAACATGATGCCTCTCTTAGTGCCTGTTAGTAAATATTAATGTTTTTAGTTCTTTCTTTTGGTATGTTGGATTCATTTATATATCAACTATTCTCTAGAATTTTTATCTTCAGCAAAGAGTATGTCTCAATTCTAAGGACCAGAGCATTGGTTCTTGACCGATAAGTAATCCTATTCAGGAGTTTACCTATTACGCTATATTTTAACAATGTTGAGAGCCTTCATGTCTATACAACTCCAGATATTCTTGGAAGCCATCTTCATGGAAATTAATAAGGGATGATTGTTTCAGCAGATATTTTCTGTTGGGGAATCAACATGGAAGAATGATGGTGGGGTAAGAAGGACCAGTGATGGGTTGGATCACAGAAACTCCCCTGGGAGCTGCCACTTGATGTGTCAAGACTACTTTTACCCCTGATTTCCCTGCAACCTCAGGACTCCAGCACCCTGTCCAGACATGCCTGTCTGCTCCAACAAAGACCCAGGGTCTGAATTACTTGCCTCAGAACCACAGGTTTACCTGAAAGCAGCTAACAGAAGTTTTCTTGTCTTTAACACTCAGATCCAAATAAATCTGTTTTACCCTGTATAAATTGTTCACCCTCTATAACACTGATAGAGAGATATGCACAGTTGTTTGCTCCCCCAGGTATTAATGCATACTCTGAGTTAATTAATAAGTAAAAAGTGATTTTATTAAATACAGAAAGAAGGATCTAAGTGATTCCAAGTAGTAACAGACAGAACAAAGTAAGTCACCAAGCAAAATAAAATCTGCAAATCTATGTCTAATCAAACTGAATACAGATAAGATCCTAATGAGTTCTAGAATGCTCCCTTTTACAGACTAATCTCCTTTTAGCCTGGGTCCAGCAATCACTCACATCCCTTGCAGTCACTGCCCTTTGTTCCAGTTTCTTCCAAGTATCCTGGGGGGTGGAGATGCTCTCTCTTTAGCCAGCTGAAGACAAAATGGAGGGGTCTCCCAGGAGTTTAAATAGACTTTCTCTTGTGGCTGGAGACCCCCTCCTCCTTCCTGTGAAAAATCCAGCTCCTAGATGGAATTTAGGAGTCACCTGGGCAAGTTACATGTCCATGCCTGACTCTCAGTTTTTACAGGTAGCATCCATTGTTTACATGCTACCTTGAACATCCACAAGTAGACTTCTTATGCGGATTGGAGCATTCCAAGATCCATTGTCCTTTAAGTGTTTCTTGATTAGGTATACTTAATTTCAACATTCCTTTCTCCAGGAACTGACCAAATGCTCTACTAAGGTTATTTAGAAATCAAGCCAGTATACAGCCAACATTCACAACATTCATAACTTTGAATACAAAAATGATACATGCATATAAACAGGATTAATACATTCAGTAGATCATAACCTTTGAGATATGTTACATGGCATATGTAGCATAAAAGACATTCTAAGCATATTTCCATAGAGCCTTATGGGAGGTACCGTCACAGGACCCACTGAGAGATATTATCTTGAAGAATTGTTAGTCCTCTCAGTTGTAAATAACCATGCCTTCACACATAGATCAGGTAAACTGAGAATGTATAGAAATGATATCACAACATATGTTTCTGGGAAAGTATTCTTGGCAATGAGGTTTCCTTTGTCTGAAATCCCATATAATGATACTGATATGAAAATTTAGTCAGGGGAATGAAAACTGCACATCCCTACCAGATGCAAGAGAGACACATATCCAACTCTTAGTCTGACAACAAAGAGTATATTCTGTATAGTGCTGTTTTAATCTCTGATTGATAATCTTAGATTAAATGATTTCAATTGAGTCTGTTATTTTAACAATCTTGAGTCATGAACTCAAACACAAAACACCTCAGAGCCACATACCACATCTAATTTTCTACCTGTGCTGACAACTGTCACAATTTGATTGTGAGTCTCATAGGGTCTGGGCTTTTCGATAAAGCCCTGTCTCCTGGAGATCGGTGATTATATGGCAATCTCAGCCATAATGGTTGCAAAGACAAGCTTGAAAACATGACCCTACTGTACCTGATGGCTCAGAAACCAGAAGGCAGATAGAAAGAGCCCCAAACTTACTATTTTTTGAAAAAATCTCCTGTTTCTAGGACAATATCCTGATTTTTTTAGGGCCTGACTCATGGATTTTAAACATTGGGTGTTGCTGATATTGAGTCCATACCCCAGAAATCACTCCTCATCCCAATTCAGTGCCAACAACCAGTCCTTTTCCAACCAATTATTTGGCCCTTGAACAATGCTCTGTCCCAATTCATCTTCCACCTTGCCCAGGTTTCTGTTTAAGCTCTCTCCTTTTGCTAGCTCCCTACTAACCCATACTCCCAATCTCTCATTCACTGCCCCTCTTCAGTCCATTCTTGCTCCTCCACCTCTAGGATCCCCAATCAATTCTCTATCCCTCACCCAGGATCCCAAATACATAACTGCCCTAATCCATCCTTCCCCCTCAACCTTCCCAATCAATCCTCTGAATACTAATGCATTGTCTGCTGCCAAAGCAGTCCATTCTCTGTCACCACAGCCCTTGCATCCAACTTCTGCAGCTCCACCACCACCACCAACACCACTCCTCACTTAGTTTTTCCTCTGCTCCTGTGGCACCACCAATCAATCAGCAATCGATCCTCTGTTTCCCAAGCCCAAAGTAATCCATCCTCCATCCCAACAGCACTCCCCAATCATGGAATCCTCTCCCATACCCCTGCTGCAGCTAGATAATCCTCTGCCTCCTTTCCACCAGCAAACTGGTCCTGTGCCTCCCAGAGATTTTTTCCTCTAAACAACTCAAGATGTGTCTCCCCATCCCAATACCTCTCTTTTTCTTCTCCCAGGTTATATTGGGTAGCTGCATGAAAAGAGGTGGCATCCTTTGCTATTGGGATCTGGAAAGGAAGGGGGCAGCCTACCCTACTTATGCTCCCACAGCCAGGCCAGGAAGAAGGCAGATGAACAGCAGAGTGGCAGGCCCTCAACTGGTATGTTGCTGAGCAGCAGTAGTAGGGCAGAGACAGAGTCGTCAACTGGTGATGGAACTGGGGGAGAATGGGAAAGTAATGGAAGCCAAAAGCAAAAGAGATATGGTAGCATCCATTGATTCCTCCCTCCACACTCAACAACAAATATGTATTGCTTAATTTTGTAATGTGTGAGATATAGTTCCAGGTCTTTATTTTTACAAATTTCTATGATTATAGAGTTTGTATAATCTTTTAGGAGAGAACCTTTTATAAATTTAACAGCATTACAGTATTCTATATTTTTCAATCTGTAAAACTGTAGTGTATTTCTCCAACATATAACAATTCTAGCAGTTACATTTAAATATATGAATTACACTCTCATATTGTATGCGTAACTATGGATCTTTAGTTAAATTTAATGCATTTTTTACTTCGGTCTGTAAATACAACAATTGTTGCAAGATTTTTGTGTAAACTTACTTTTAATTATATAGTTTTGTTTAATTACAAGAAAAGTATCTTGGGAGAAAAAGAATGCTCGTTGTTGCCTAACTCATTTCATTGACCTCAACACTGCAAATCCTTATATCCACATCCTTTTCTTATACGTAATTTTTTTTTCAGCTTTTTAATATGTCAAATTGAATATTTGGTGATTATTTTCTTTAAAGTAAATTCATGCTTTTTTCTCTGATATTTCTGAATTTGCAATGAGTTTACTGCTTTTGTATTCTTCCTTGAAGCTTATTGGTTTACTAATGTTCAATATTAAAAAAAAATGAAAAAATTAAGAGGTCACTTGATTTTTTTATCTGTTGATTATCAGGTAGATGGATTCTATTCTATATAGATACTCAAACAGTCCTGATCACTGAAGCATCTGAGACAGATCCAGGAGAACTTTAAGCAACATGGTTAATATCTGTCATGATGTGATTGAATCTCTCTGTGTCCTCTTCTGCTCAGAGGGGAAAAAATTGTGTGGGAAGTAAAGTGTTTTGTTTTGGAAGGGTTTCTGTTTTCAACCTTTTTTCATTTGCAGACCCCTAAAATATTTCAAATGGAGATGCAGACCCCTTGGGAAATCTTAGACATAGTCTGCAGACCCCCATGAGTCCACAGAACACAGGTTGAAAACCATTGTGTTAGAGGAAAGTTTTAAGAGCAGAAAGTGGTGAGGTTTATGATGGTCCTGAGTTCCTGTGAGGTTTTGTTCCCTGGCTGGTCTGGTGAGTAAGGGACATTGGACTGACTCAGTACAGATATGTTCAGTTCTGAGGTCTGCCACAGATTTCTCATGTGACCTTGCGGAACTCATTTAATCTCTCTGTTTCTTAGTTCCCCATCTGTAAATTGGTAATTTTTTGTCTTCTCTTTGAGTAGAGACTGTTTCATTATGTGTTTATACAGTGCCTAGCACAATGGAGCGTCTGGGTGCTACCATAATACAAATTAAAAATAATTCTAGACAATCACAGTTTCACAGTCAGAATACTGACATTTTTCAGCATTTCACGCATCTCTGTTATGACGAAGTAAACCATGCAGGCCATAATCCCCTTCCCTCAACTTCTTCAACTGGGATTTTTCCATGTTCAACAATTTAGAACATTCCAATCATATCACACTTCTTTTCCCACAAAAACACACATCTACCTTCACTCTCTTCTCTTTGCTCACAGTCCACATTTATGAACCACTGACTTTTTAAAGGAATAGCTTACATTTTAAAATATATATTTGAAATGCCTCAAAAAAATCTCAGTCTGTAACTTCACCTGTCAGCTCTTTGGGCCCATCTTTTTGTTATGTGTTTGTGTAACCCACACACCTCCTGAGTGTGGTGCTCTGTCCCCTCTAGTGGCACTGAGACCACATAGACTAGAGATTAATTAGTCTGCTACAGCCAGAAGTGAAAGTAACTTAAAGGACTTACCGGTACGCCGGAGTCCTGAGCAGGAGGTGTGACCTCAACTGGAAGAGGCAGGGCCTTTAAATACCTGCGCCCTTTGAATCAAGATTTAAAGGCCCAGAGGCTCCAGCTGCAGCTAAGAGCCCCGAGGCCTTTAAATCACCCCCAGAGCAACCCTGGGAGCCCCAGGGCTCAGGGGCGATTTAAAGGGCTCGGGGCTTCTACTGCCACAGAGCCACAGGTCCTTTAAATCACTGCTGGAGCCCTTCCACTGATACCCCAGGGCTCCAGCAGCAGGGTTTGGGAGGCAATTTAAAGGGCCTGGGGCTCTGGCCACTGCAGGGAGCCCAGGGCCCTTTAAATTGCCAGCCTGAGGAAGCCGGTCCAGTCCTGCATGATGTACTGGCTCTTGCAGGTATGCCACACCGGACTATACCAGCTTACTTTCACTTCTGCTTACAGCCTTAGCTAAGAGGGAGGTGGTTTTTAGCTCATGCCATAGAGGCTCATGTATTTAGCTCCAGATGTCCCAGGTTCAATCCTGCTTGCTAACAACTATGGTCGGTTGGTGTGACAAGTGGGGAAGGATTTCAGCTGGGAAGTCTCTGAAGCTCCAGAGCACTTCCTCAGCTAGGGGAAGTATGTAACACACACACACACAAACACACATGCTTCTTGAGTGTGGTGCTGTGTCCCCTCTCATGGCAAGGAGACCACTTAGAGATTAATGAGTCTGCTACAACCTTAGCTAAGGACCATGTGGCTTTTAGCTCATGCAGTAGAGGGTAATGCATTTAGTTCTGGAGGTCCCAGGTTTGACCTCGCCCACTGATGACAGGGGTCTGTCAGCGTTACATTTGCACAGTCTTGCTTCTAGGCACCTCTACACTAATAATCATGATGATAATGTGGCTTCTATTAACTCTCTGTGCTGAAAAAAGTCTTTACAAGAGCAGGGAAATAACGGAACTGGTCAGACACTTTGGAAAATTCGTTGACCGAAAATGCAATTTCTACACAATCAAAAGTTGCCTCTGAATGCTGGCTGAGAATTAGGATTCAAAACACTGTCTGGGTGGGGTTTTCTCTTAGGGACACAGCAGAGATGGGGTGCAGAGAAGACTGTAAGGATCCTTTCCAGATCATCAGACTGTGAGAGAATGCTGCACAATACAAAGAAGGCAGATGTTTCCTGCCAAGTCTATTTGGCATGCCTAGAGAGAAGCTGAGAAGTTTGGAGCACTGGCCAAATTAGATTTTCAGCTCAAACCTTAGCCTAAGCCTTTTTAAAGCTTTGGGAAGATTGCACATCTTTAATACAAGCAATCTTTCTAATACAGCTGTCAAGCTATACCTGGTATAGCTTTACCATCCACCGCTTAAACTCAATCCTAGGTTTAAAAGTCTTAACAATTACCACCTAAAGCTACTAAGAGCACGATCATAATCTTGATAACTTATTCACTTTCCAAAAATATTATTTGATACCTTCTAATATTATTTTAAATTCATTATTTTAATTACTTTATACAGCAACACTCCCTTTTTAAAGCTTCTAACATCATACTTTCCTGTTTGAAGTTTTATAATGTCTTATGAAATGAAATTAACTGGAGATTTTTGATGGGAACAATTCTATCAAGATGGCAGTGGCCTTTCTGTTTCACTTGTAATTCTTGTACTGGGCCTGTTCATTAGGCTGTAATCCTTTCAAACACCTGGGTGTTTTTTTTTATTTTATTTTATCTGAAAAGACTGAAAAAAATTAGTGGCATCTTGACTTGCATAAATAGTATCTTGTCTTCATTTTCAGGGGGAACTGCTTTCCATCAGGTCGTGTTGTATGACAGCACATAGGGTCTGATTCCCCCCTGCCTTACATTTTGTGCAGTTATTTAAACCTATGCAAAATAGATGTAAGTGCTATTAAATCAGAATTGTGCCCTCACTTAAATCAGTGATGACATCTACAGCCACTTAGCAGTCATTTGCACATGTATAAGTAACTACACAAGGTGCAAGGTAGTGGCGAACCAGACTCACAGGTGGTAGCAGCAGGAGCAGAGCCAATGGGGCATGTTAGATCCTCTCCTCTTTCTGCCTCTGGCTCAGAACTACAGAGAAGGAGCACAAAACGGGATAGTAGAACACCTGCTTCCAGAAGGAGCAGCAGAGGAAGCACTAGATCCCCAGAATCCTCTTCCTCATAGCATGAACCAGCAATCCTCCAATCGCTATTTTAAAAAGGCCATAAAAGGCTCCAGCACCTCAGAAGAAAGAGAGACTCCAGCAGAGAGGAGTGTTAATACACTGATCTCCAGGCAGAGAACTGATGGCACCTGAAAAACATTCTTTCATTCTTCCTGACTTTGCTTACACATGCGATCATATGTACATAGAACTCACTGCATGTCATGTAAGTGGAGTTAGGACAGGATAAGTGGAGCGGTCTTCTGTTAATTCTATGTGGCTTGATGAAGATAGGACAACAGCTATGGTACCAGAGTCTTAGGTGTAGATTTGCCATTTCTCCGTTGCTGCACTGGACCAGTTGTCCATGCTAATATTAGATCTACCAGCTGACTTCACTGCTGTTAATCATGAGGTGTTGTTAACTTATATGCAGAAAGATAAAGGAATAGACAAGGCTACTCTTGAGTGGCTCTTCTTTCCTGGCTGAGAGTCCTACATTATGCATTGGGACATTTCTCATTGATTCTGAGCTCACCTATAAGCAGAGTACCTCAGAGTTTTCTCCTTCCACATCATTTTGTTTAGGGTGATGAGGGTTAATGACAAACTATGGGCTGTGAAGTTCTCAGTACAATGATGACACTCAGATCTATATCTCCAGTTTGGCTATTTCAGCAGTGGCAGTTGAATTCTCTACCTAATATCTGGAGGAGGTTCCAGCATTGATAAGAGCAAGATGGGCAAAGTTCAGGCCACACTGAAATGCTTTTGTCAGTTTGGGCAGAAGAGGTGAAAGCTATGACAGCATCTTTATCACTCTGTTGATTGACAGCGTTGTCTGCTGTTCATCTCTTGAGTTCCTAAGTTCAGGATCTGGTTAGAGATTTTAGATGATCAAATAGCAGTGGTGACTGGGCTGCTTCTTGCCATGGCCAGAAATGTGTAGCGTTTTCTTTCAGACACAAACTTCATTAACATACCTCAGGCTTATTCTCTATTAGATTAGAAGATTAGACGAATGCAATGTACTTTGCATGGAAATACACCCTACGTTTATTCAGAAGTTGAAACTGGTGCACAATTCTGCCTCCCATGGAGCCATGTATCTCCACAGCAGGATATGACATTGACACTGTGTGATCTGTGTGATCTGCACTGGTTGGCTTCCTGATAGAATTTAAAGTGTAGCTATTGATCATAAAGCCCTAAATGGCCTTGAAAGACCATCTCTCTTCCCATGGTTACTGCACAGTCTAGCACTTTCCAGGAGTGGCCTTGTCATTCGAACGCTAACACTTTGCAGCAATCTGCAAAGTTGTTCAAAACAGTTGTATTTAGTAGTGTAGAGGACACTCAGAACTCCTAACAACAGCAAAGGACTCTGTCTTTGATGGATGCATCTTGCAAAGTCCAGGCAAATGCAAACCAGCAAAATGAATGCATGTTTGATGGGTTGTTTGCCATGACAGCTTCCCTTGGAGGTGGACAAGACAAAGAAGTTACGTATGGCTCAAGCAGAGTGTTTGGCTCTGACTCAGCTCTATGCCCATGTATGTGAATGAACCAAGAAAGAGACAATCCAGGAAGAATATTCTGGCACTTCTTCCTGGCTGTTACATTTGTATGCGTATAATCGGTTCCAATGGATCGTCTAACGTTTTGGCATGGCTCTGCCTTGGCTCTGGCTTCAGACTTTCTGGCTTGCTTATGTACATTGCATCCAGTATGCTTGTGAAATTAATTAACGTGTATTTAAGAATAACTAATATCCATTCTATGTTTTAAAAAATGGTCCAGAGAATGGGGAGATTAAAATAAATCAAACAATGAATTATACTTTAAAATAATCTTAACTACCAGCTTTAGTACACCAAAGGAAGGTAAAGCAAAGTTGAAATTTAACCTCTGACTCCGTTACCTACATCCATATATTGAAGTGCCTCATGGGTGTGGGGTGTGTGGGTGTTTGTGGATGTCTATGTGTATATATAATATACACATATATATTATATATGGTATATGTCGGGGTTGCGTTCTTGAAAAGGGCGACGGACACCGAAACAACAGATACCAGGGAATTTTTGCCCCATAATAAATAATGGCCTGTCCCATCTCCTCTCGCCCCACTCCACCTCCCTCCTTCCTCTTCCTGCCCCGTTCCACCCATTCCTCTGAGTGCACGCTGTCCCCATTCTTCCCCTCCAGCGCCTCCTGCACACCACTGAACAGCTGTTTCCCAGTGTGCAGGAGGCGCTGGGAGGGAAGGGGAGGAGTTCATGCTGCCAGGGATGGGAGGGAGGGGCACTGGCTGCCGGTGGGTGCTGAGCACCCACAGAAAAATGATGCAAAAGGCAAAGTGACGGATACGCAGATTGGGACCAATGTGAATTGGAACACATTTCCCTATTGATCAGCAACGGATATGCAAAATGACAGATAAGGGGGAGACATATGCCAGGGACCCCCTGTATTTTATTTATTGAAGAAGTATCTAAGAATGAAAAAAATATATACATCGTTGTAATATACTGGTTGCTGACACAAGAGACTGTAACAGCTTTTATTTGCTGTCCTGGCAGGATGGTTCTTTAATATGAGTGTTATTGATACAATGGATTGTAATATCTCTTACAAAACCATTACAGGCTATTATATTAGTGCGCGTTTGAATATACAGTAATTGATGTATCATTGACATAACAGCCCATTTCCTGACTCCAGCTATATGTAAATTAAGCCCTTGAACTAAACATAATTTATGAATTTCAATGCCTTCCATATACAACTGCAACTATACTTCAGTAAACGAAAGAGCTTGACAAGTTTTAATTTTCCATCACTAAAACAACAAAATGATTATTTTCAATATTTACCAAGCACCCCAGTGGTACATGTTTCATAAAACACAGCCTTTCAGAAAAGCATAGAAAGCCAGGTCCTGCATCACTGCAGTCAATGGGAGCTTTGCTATTGACTTCCATGGACACGCTCTAGCCCATAATCTTGGTTTGACATGACACAACAAAGGAAGATCATAAAGAGGTGGGGCTGGTAATAGTAAGATTGTCGCTAAATGAATACGGAAATGTTACATCTTGATGGTTATTTGCATTGTGGTCCCACCTAAAGACCATAGCTGGGGATCAGGTTTCGTTGTGCTAGACACTATGCCCACTTATAACAAAAGAGACAGCCACTGCTCCAAAGCACTTACAAGCTCAGTAATGATGATGTTTCAGTTTCCTTTTAAATTCTGTTGTTGATTTACTCAAATTATATTCCACATTATAGGCTCATCTGAACAATCAAGCTGTATTTTAATAATGAGGATCCATAAATAAGAAGCGATTTATTTGTCTTTTTTTAAAAACATGTTTAATGTTGATGACACAGGAAAATATCACCCCAATTTATCCAAGAGAATATTCAGCATGAAGCTTCCTTGCATAGCCTTGCAATGTGCCTCAGACCAGGCCTGTATGGAATGCCTCTTGGGGTAGTTCAAATTCAGTGTCCTCTCAGTCTTTGTCCCTCTACTGAATGTTAATAGGGAAGATGATTTTTGTGGTGTGGACTGTCCAACAGGAGTTAGACTGAGATCACATATATATTTCATTTAGGATGAAGAACTATTTGACTTTAATGCCTTTACTCTGACCTGAGTGGGATTGAAACCAGTAACCTGATGGTAGAGGCGGAAAAATTAAAAAATTATTTCCTTTTGCACTCTTTGGACCTAAAATTAGTCAAAATGTTTTAAACCAAAATGAAAAACATATTTTTTTAATGATCTTTAAACTTTTTAACTTGTTTGGGTCATTGGCTGTATCTAACAATATTGAGTGCATTTGTATATAGCACCAAAGAGCCCTATTCAGCAGTGGATTTTACTGCACTTTTTGCAAAGTATATTCTCCCTTTGAGACTTATGTGTATATTTCACTTGGGCTAATGGGAGTTATATGCACTGAGAGAAATTAATAACCTATTCATTCTGTACGCTAGGCAGCAATTTTTCATTTCATGCATCATATACAACTTGCTATACAAGGTCAGTAAGTATTCTTAACATACAGAAAAAAAAGATTGAGACAGCTTTATTGTTTTGAAAGCTAGATACATCAAGCTCATAATTCATTTCCATAACAGTGTAGCATCAGAAGCTGCACTGACAGCCAGTCACAAAATCTTTAACACAAAATCCCTGCCCTCTCACCGAAGTCAATTTGGCCCAAATTAAATAACATAGGAACAAACCCAAAAACACTTTACAAAAGAATCTGTAAAATAAATTGAGGTTTGGAGTATTAATAGCAGTCCAAACAGCCAATTCCATTCACATAGACTAAGACCTCAGCCATTTAAAGTGCAATGGAAACTCTGAGCATTGTAATGATGTGAAAAGAAAGTTGAAAGTGTTGAAGAAATTCAAAGTAGTCAATAAAGAATGTCTAAGACAGATGCTACTTAAAGGGTTTGTCTACATAGGGACATTGACAGGCAGAACTATAGTAGTATAATACAGCTTCAATTCTGCTGGTATAGCTCCCCATTTGCATACTCTATTTCAAAATAAGAATGACTTTATTCCAGTATAATTACTCTGCTTCCAAAGATTCACTCCCAAGGACTAGGTGTAAATGAAATGTCATTTATTTTCTTTGGATACAAAGGACACTCCAAATGGAAACAGATGGGCGTGAACCTCTGGACTTAAAATTTCTTGAATTTGGGGGCCATTCAGATACAGATCCTCTCTAATTGTGTAAACTGGGAGAAAAGCAATGAACTAATCTGAGTATGTGCATGTATTTCCTCAGGACAATCTTTACCTTTGCCATGGCTTTGTGAATCACCTCAGGGAGATAGTAAACACAGCTAAAAACTCCATTTCTCAAAGGAAAAAAAGTTCATTTTCATTTACATTTCAAAGGCTATTTTAATGTCTACAAATCTAATTCCAAGAGAAAAAATAGTTTTCTTAAAATTAGAATTTGCATTAAATCCTCATTATTTTGGCTACAGTTCTAATAAAGATTCAATCTGAGAATTCATTTCTGATGACGTTTATAGTGCATACTTGATTAGCTGGATTATGTAGCACAACACTGCTGCTTAATCCACTAATAATTTCTCAACAGAATGGCCATTGTCCTGGAAAAGTGCCCTGTCCGGGCCAAGCCTGCTTTGACAAGTAGAGGAACTAAATGACCTTATACATCCTTCTCATCTTTAATACCTGCTGTTCTCTTGTTTTAGCAGCTAGCTTGATGTTTGGTGCAATACTTATGATAGGTCTCTGTGGTTAGAATTGGTTTCCTTTCCTGTAAATCAATGTTTCCCATACAGAAGCCTGTGCTTAGGTGGAGGGAAGACTGAAAAGAGAAGCTGTGGGGTTCCAGGCAGAAAAGAGAGGAGCAGTGCAATGGGTAAAGGTATATGGCTACAGTTATATTCTCAAAGCAAATACACTGCTATAGGCGACATGGCGGGTAGCTCCTTGGGCTCCCTCTCTGCAAAATCCCTTACAATAGGGCGCAAATATCTTATACCTACTGGGCTACAGGCTCAGGAAGCAGCTCTCTGGGCCCAAATTTGTATCTCATAACACATAACTTAACAGTGAAAGCACATTTGCATGGTACAATTTGATTTCCTGATACTGATCATCCAATCATGCCAAATTTCCTCGTTGCGCCATTTTCTGTAAAATATGACTGGAATGTTAAGGTCAGATGGTTGAGTTTTACATAAACTGAAACTTTTTTCTTTAGTAGGTAGAATGCTTGTTCAAAAAAACACCCTTCCCCTCAAAAAACTCAACCAATTCCCCACCCAAAAAAATCTGTCCTTTTTCTATGGGCTGCATGCAAAGATCCACAATCAACTACACTGTAGAGAAGTCTGAACTAAAAGTAAAATTTCAACAAGAATAACAAGTTTATAATTTCAGGTTTTCTCTTATTTTCTTATTTGTGTGATGTGTGTGTATGCCTTCTGTCTCTGAGGCACCTCTCACTTTCCTAGCCACTATAAGCTTAAAGATCAAACAAATAAGAAATAAGAAAACAAAGTTAAAATAAAAGCTACAAACAATAGTTTTGGTACCTTAATCACTTGTTCTTTACGTCTTTCTTGTTCTCCAATCAAACTTCATTTAGATAGGTTTGCTATGTCATGCTGCTATTGCTGCTCCTGGCATAATAATTAAGGAACACCTCTTGAAATACAGTACTGAGAAAGCAGCCTCACCATAAAATAGAAAAGCTTCTACACCAAGTACATACGCAAGAGAAGTGCCAAAAAGAGGATAGGTATTTAGAAATTTGGTCAGAGGAGGCCTTCCCTACCAGCAAGCCAGAATCTGTATTCCTGCATAAGTAATATATGATGTAATACGTTAATATTTTGTAGTAACTTTGCCTTAATAAAAAAGGGATTTTTAAATAATAATAATAAAAACCACAAGTAGCTGTTCCTTCTTACACTATCAGACTGATTGTTAAAAGAACTGTTGGAGAACTTGTAGGAGCACACAAAAATTACCTTCACCCATGAAGAAAAATGTAGATAAAATTATAGTAATTTAGAGGTATTGTGAAGTATGAACAAAAAAATATTGTCCATAGTGTACCAAAATATATATTCAAGTAGCACTGTATTTTTCACCCAGTGCAAAAATAGACTGCAAATTTATAACATCATTACAGAATAGTGTGCTGCTAGAACTCAATACAAGTTAATACAACTATACTTAGGACTTGATCCAAATCCCACTGAAGTCAATGTGAAGACTACTTTTCACTTCGGTGGGAGTTGGATCAGCCACCTAGATAATTTGAGCAAGTCTACGTTATATTTTTATTGCAAGTTGGCTACATTTATCATTGACTTTCATAACTTTTTGTTTCAAGAAGTGATAAAATGATTAGACTTTGTGTTTACTATCTCATATCTTATTGAAAGCATTTGTGTGTTGTAGTGAGATATGAGTTGCATATGAAACCCTTTCAGATTAAAAGGTTCTTATTTTTAGATGACCTTCCCAACCCCACATCAAACCAACAATGCTTTATCATCATAATGGGCCAAATTCACCTATGGCATAATTCCATTGAGATAAATTAAGCTGCACTGATGATACATTTGGTTAATTTAGCAAATATTTTCATCACTTTGATTATACGTAATTTTTAAATATAGATTATGTCCTGGAATATAATGATTTACTTAGTCACAACCTAGAAAAGTGAATGTCACTTATGGGAAATGTGAGCATACTGGACCCTGACAAATTGAATTTAATCTTAGAAAATCCTTTGATTTGACAGATGATATTGTTCACTTCTGTCTGGATTTGTTTGGAGCCCCCATTTTATGGTTGAAGGGCTGCATATATAGAAAGCCTGTACATCTACTATGCAGTTCAGCTGCTATTATGAAGTGTGTGTGATTTCTGCAGTCTTAAACATGCATTACCTGTCTTGCACATTTCCTAATTAGTTCAACCAATTTTCTTTCTGTCTCCAGGTAATATGAACCAATGATCTGAATCTGATATTGTTAACAGAATAGAGTTCTGAACAAATGTTTTAGATCACAGGCCGTTTATAGCATTAAAAAAAGTGCCTTATTTGTCCCCTAATTTATACATTTAGATTTCTTTATTAATTTACCAGAAAATGAAACCATTCTGAATTCCAAGACCTTAACAATTATTCACGTTTATTCCAGAGCAATGATTGATCCAAGCTGCAACTCGCAAGAGAATACCACTCTTGAAAGCAAGATGTCAGGATTGAAAGACAACCACATCATTACAGTGTTTAAAAATGTATGAATATACCTGCCTTCAAACACACCGTAGAAGTTTTTCAAACTTTAGTTTCCCTTCAGTGACGTCCTGCTTTTATTTATTTTAATATGAGTGACACATTCAATCAAACAAATTGTAGCAAAGTAAATGCAACTATAATTAAAAATAACACATTACCCCACACTTTCACCTGCTGGAATATGATAGATTTGTTTATTTACATAGTAAATCTCATACACTACATTGGTGCTTTCTTTTAGTACAGTGGTTCCCAACCAGGGCTCTGGGGCCCCCTGGGAGGCTGTGAGCAGGTTTCAGTGGGGCTATCAAGTACGGCAGGCATTAGACTCTCTGGGGCCTAGGGCAGAAAGCCAAAGTCCCGCTGCAAGGGACTGCAGCCAAGGATTCTGAGCCCCACCACCCAAGGCTGAAGCTGAAGCCTGAGCAACTTAGCTTTACGGTGCCTCCTATGATGTGGGGGCCCAAGCAACTGCCCTGCTACCCCTTAATGCCAGCCCCAGCTTTTATATGCAGAAAAACAGTTATTGTGGCACAGGTGGGCTGTGGAGTTTTTATTGCATGTTAGGGGGGCTCAGAAAGAAAAAGGTTAAGAACCCCTGTTCTAGCAGAATGTCTTTGCCTTCTGTTCACAAGTCTTATTTGGAGGCTCATCAGGCTGTGACAATGCTTGCAGTGATCATTTTAATGTAATACTGAAATGAGGGCTGTACCAAATTGACCTCCATAACAGAACCAAACTGGTGGTGTTTAATGCAACATGAAAACATGGAAACCAAATGAAATGAAGACTTTTTTGAGATAGAGTATTGGTTTCATCAAGCATTCAGATGCTATAGAGATGGGGACTTCATAAGCCTCTAAATCAATACAATTAAATAAAGAATGTGAAAAATTTGAAAGGGAAAAGGAAAACTGAAGACTACAGGGAAAATCCTTCCAGCAGCACCATTGTGCAAGGTAAAAATGTGGTTTCTCTTCTGTGGAAATCACATGAGGACTTCAATACACCTCTGCATCCTGTGGAATAGAACTTCATAGTGTTCATCATGGAAAGAGGATATGGGTAGGCTACAGGTATGAAGGGGCCTGGATAGTGGGCTCATATATGTCATGAGCCTACTGACCAAAATCCCATGGAGGGCAACAGTCAGGAAATTCCATCGTAGACTTAGTAGTAGCAGTAGATGTGGCCCAGTTACTTTCATGCCATGGCCCTTATTTGATTTGTAGCTGAGTATTCTATTCTTCAAAAGCCCCATATTAGGGATCACTGATATTTATAGAAACTTTTCTTCTGCTTATTTTGTGCTTTTTTATTTTTAAAACCTCATTTCCGTGAAATTTCAAGTGGCTTTTATTGTTTGCAGATTGTCTTGTGAAATCCACTGCCACCTCAAAATGTCAAGATTTCTCACTTGCCTAGGAGTTATTGAAGTAAAGGTAGCACATAACTGTGAACAGAATGTACTAAACCTATGTTGTGAAGGGAGGAGTCCCTAATACTCCAGAGCAGAAAGGTGATGCTGATACAGCTACACCAGAAAGTACAGAAACTGTTCCAGATACTATTGCTATAGATAGAGAAAAGTTAGAGACCACGTCTCAGACTTAATTTGCAGCATGTTGTATATTTAATGATAGTAATGAATCTATAACTTTTTTTTTAATTTGTCATTTTACACTGAAGGGCATGGAGCACGTAGTATATAGGAATTGGGTGGTATCAATTTAAATAGTTTGTGAGCCCAATAGTGCCCCTCACTGTTTTGTGTGTTTCAGAAGCCATCAGAACCCCACCTGAGTGCCAGTATGCATATGTAGCTAGGCCTTGAATGTTGCATGTAGTTGCCAAACACAGTCATTTGGACACTACTGTGTCTGCCTAGTTCTTTCCTATTACACTTGCCATATAAAGAACAAAAGACACAACATATGTGCTTAGTTGTGTGCATGCGAGTGGTCCCATTGAGTTCAGTAGCACTTTTCATAAGCTTAAAGTTAAGCATGTGTGGAATTCTGTGCAGGATTGCGGCATTGTAATTGACTATCTTTACAAAAACACTGACCAGGCAGAAATGGAGCGGTCAGGGACATGTGCTCTGGATCCACCTTCAGAAGCTGCACAGAAACCTGCATCTGAAACAGCACACCCTACCTACTCCCAAGTCCCCGTATCACTCAACTGACTGAACCCATATTCATATCTGGTTAACAGGCTTTCAGCTGGATATATGATACTCTAAAAGGGAGATTGGAAAAGGCCCAAATAAGATTCTGTGCCCAGTTCCCACTGATTTTGCTTCATTTTCAGTGGATGTTGGCCCCCTAAATGCTCTTTGTACTTTTGAAAATCTCCCCTTAGGAATTTTCTTTAAAATATATCTAACAAAACTTATAGCCATGTAATAATTACAATTATAGAGTGGCATAATATGTGTCCTATCATTTGTATATCTGCTTAAATTTGGCTTAAAATCATAGAATCATAGAATTGTAGGACTGGAACTACAACGGGTCATCTAAAGCACTCCCCTGCACTCAAGGCAGGAGTAAGTAATAACTAGAGCATTCCTGACAGGTGTTTGTCTAACCTGTTCTTAAAAACCTCCAATGATGGAGATTCCATAACTTCCCTAGGCAATTTCTTACAGTGCTTAATTACACTGACAGTTAGGAAGTTTTTCCTAATGTCTAACCTAAACCTCCCTTGCTGCAACTTAAGCCCATTGCTGCTTGTCCTATCCTTAGAGGTTAAAGAGAACATTTTTTCTCCATCCTCCTTTAACAACCTTTTATGTACTTGCAAACTGTTATCATGTCCCCTCTCAGTCTTCTCTTTTCCAGACTAAACAAACCCCATTTTTTCAATCTTCCCTCATAGGTCATGTTTTCTGGACCTTTAATCATTTTTGTTGCTCTCCTCTGGACTTTCTCCAATTTGTTCACAACTTTTCTAAAATGTGGCTCACAGAACTGGACACAATACTCCAGCTGAGGTCTTATCAGCATGGAACAGAGTGAAAGTATTACTTCTCATGTCTTTTTTACAACACTCCTGCTAATACATCCCAGAATGATATTTGCTTTTTTTTTTTTGCAACTGTGTTACACTGTTGACTTTTATTTAGCTTTTGATCCACTATGATACCCAGATACCTTTCTGCAGTACTCTTTCCTAGACAGTCATTTCCCATTTTCTATGTGTGCAATTAATTGTTCCTCCCTAAGTGGAATATGTTGCATTTGTCCTTATTGAATTTCATCCAGTTTGTCCAGATCATTTTGAATTTTAATCCTATCCTCCAAAGCATGTCCAACCCCTCCCAGCTTGGTATCGTCCACAAACTTTATAAGTGTACTCTCTATGCCATTATATAAATGTACCTTCCTTTATGAACCAAAGGCTAATTAGGTTTTTCAGTTGATTGTCTGATATCCACACAGGGTTCTCAGAGGTTCCGGATCTGTGTTGCTCATGAAACAAATATGACTCAGTATTGGCTTTATAAATTTTATTAAAACACTTAAGCAAACATAAAATCAAGAAAATGTATCACCAACGCTCAGCTACTGTTAATAATACTAAGCAAATCTAAGAATAAAGCAGGACAACTATCAAATCGAAGTAAAATACAAAAAAAATTAACAAGTTAGAATCAATTTTGGACTGGAATTAAATCATGAAATGAGTTACATCATCTAATTAATATGAAAAATAATCAATCTTTACACACTCTAAAGAGGATTACAGGAAGGTGATAACCCTCAACTACAGAATTGTACCAAAGTCAATCTGGTCTAGGGCATAGAGCTGATTAAGGTTACATCTAGTCTACATGCCAATGTTGGTGGTATGTAGTGTACATGTAGCTACACACCACAGTGAAAAGCAGGCTGAGTCCTCTCTGCAGTTTGTAGCTACACATGTCAGTGAAAGACTCCAGCAGCAGGCAGGCTGTAGAGAAAGGTTTCAGCAGCTCCCCATTGCCTGAGCCTTGCACTGTAGTGAGCATTTTCTTGCTGCCTCCCCATGACTGGATTCTCCCTGTATCAGGAAAGGGCTTCAGCAGTGGAGAGCTGGCCGAGTCTTTCCATGAAGTAGGAAAGGGCCCCAGCAGTAGGGGGCTGGTGGAGCATTTCCCTGCTGACTCCCTGCTGCCGGAGTCTCCCTGTGTCAGGGAAATCTCCAGCAATAAGGAGACGGTGGGACGCTACACTGCTAAAAATAGCAGTGTATATGGAGAGGCATGGCATGGATGAGTAGTGAGCTGCGTAGAGTATGTTATCATATCCACACCCTTCAGGCATGTCTCTACTCTGCTCTCCTAAGCTCTGCCTCACTGGCTACACTGCTATCTGTACCTGTGCTAGGGGAGCTACATGGGTATGTGTGACCCGGCTCCCGGTGGGGAAGAGCTATCATCACTCAGTTCGGGTGAACTGCAAAGAATGGGGCAGACAATCCCCATAATGCTGGTGGATATTTCATACTTAGATTTATCAAGCCAGCATAAAACAGCTTCTGTATTACCTTATGGCAGGGATCAGCAACCTTTGGCACGTGGCTCACCGGGGCAAGCACCCTGGGGGGCCGGGCCGGTTTGTTTCCCTGCTGCGTCGGCAGGTTCGGCTGATCGCGGCTCCCACTGGCTGTGGTTCGCCGCCCCAGGCCAATGGGGGTGGTGGGAAGCGGCGTGGGCTGAGAGATGTGCTGGCTGCGTGCCAGAGGTTGCCAATCCCTGACTTTCTGTTTCCTCAGAAATCCAGACAACGCAGTTCCTTTAAAGTGATCCAGCCTCAGGCGTCCATCCAGGTACCTAAGTAACATATGATGAAGATTCCTGAAAATCCTATTTCATCATATAAAAGAAAAGGTTCTACCAATCCCAAAGGATTGGACACATTACCTCCCAGGTTATTGAATGTTTCAGGCCTTACCCAAATACATGCTACAGCCAATTCTTATTAACTAAACTAAAATTTATTGAAAAACAAAAGAGAGAGTATGGTTAAACAACCAATATACATACAGACATGAGTTCAATTTTTAAGATTCAGATTCATAGCAGAGATGGTTAGCTTGGTAGCTGCAAAGAGTTCTTTCAGAAATAGCTCATAATTTATAGTAAAATGTCATTGCAGGGTGTTTCAGTTTAGGACTGAGAGTCCTTAAGCTTCCCCTGTCTGAAGCCTCAAGCAGATCTGAGATTACAGAATCAGAACCCAAGGATCTTTTATACAATTTCATGTCTTCTTTGACAAATTGGGAGTTCCTCCGGGGAAAAAAGGGTAATTAGGATGACTCTGAAGAAGGTCTGTTACAGGTACTTAGCTATAGAATTAATTAAAGGCAATTTGCTTGTTCCTCCACCAGTCACAGACTATTTGCTATACATTTCAAAGAGAGATGAGTACAGAGATATCCCATGTTTACAATTCATGATGAAGCTCATTAAAGAAATAATTTAAAAAAAATTATAGATGGTCTGTATTGCCACATATGCTATTTCTTTCACATACCATATAGTGCAGTGATATTACAGCAATATGCATGCATTGCATGCTTTTAGTTGCTTATTGCTTAGTTATTAATCTGGTGCAGTCACAAATTGCACAGGACAAGTATTACAATGAGAGCACTTAAATGCACTTTAAAGCAAAGTACTTGTGTCATTGTTAGTAAACTAACTGGCTAGGACCTATCATTAAGGGTAGATCAGAAGAAAGATAAAGATTTCACATCTAGAAAACTTCATGTGTTTCAAGCCTTTCCAGAATTTTTTAGTTATATTTAGATTTAGGGAGTATTCTTTACATAGATGTTGTTATTTAGAGTACATTGTCTAAAACTTACTGTAATACAGTGTAATTGAGATGAGCCACACTGTTATGAAATACTGAACAGGGTCATGCCTGACATAATCATCCTGATTTTTGAAACCAGTAGGAAATCTCTGAAACTGACCTGACTTCACCTCTAACATTTTTTAAAGGGATAAAAGAAATGCCATTCAAATTAAAGAAATGATGACTCGCTGAAAGAATGTTGGAGGCCTCTGAACTGTAGCTTAATCTCATTCTCAGCAGCATTATGAGGCCCTAGTAGAAGTTCCAGATGATAAAGAAAGGAGAGTGAAAGTACAGAAACAAAATCCTGCAGTGTGCTGAATAGAACTGGTTGAAATTTTCTGAATAAAAACAGGTTTTGTCGTTGTTGAAAAATTCATTTAAAAGCAGGGTTAATACAGAGAAAAAGGAGGACAACTGAAAAATAAATAAATATATTTGATATAAAAATGAGGGGAAAGGATTTTTTTAAGAAGGGAGGAGGTTCACTTTGAATCATGCAAAATGAAAATAACTTGACATTTAAACATTTTTCTGAATAATTGTTTTTTTTCCATTTTTTGACCAGCTCTAAAACTGAATGTTTTTTGCTTCCATGAATGAGAGTGGGACAGGACCATGCTCAGCATTTCACAGAACTCAGCCATTGGAAAACCAGATCTGAACCCCAAACCACAGAAAGTCACCTGCTTTCAGAGTTAATTAACAATCTGAAGCTTTGCCTGGGTTCACTCGGATTTGCAAAGCTTTTCTGGTGATTTCATGTGCTAAGTTCCTGATGAAATCCATCCACAGTTCATAGTTCCAAGTGCAAAATTTGGTGGCACCACAGCCATCAGGGATTTCTATGGCTGGCAATATGTTGTGCTGGTTCTGGGTTCCAGTCTCTTATGCCACAGAGTCCTCAATATTAAAAATCAATATACTCAATTACTGCTCGCCCACAAAGAACTAACCATTTAAACAAATGAGACACAAAAGCCTGAGTTCAAGAAAACATGTCTACTCTGGAAAGGCGCTTAAACTTGTCTTATTGAAGTCCATAGTGTTAAGCACATGTTTAAAGTAAAACAGGCTTAAGTGCTTTCCTGAATAGGACTGGATTTAAGCACATTCAGAAGTGTCTTCTGTTTTGGAACCAACGAAAGAGAGGAAGAAGATACTATTATTCTAGAATTGATAACTAAAGTACAAGGGCAGTTTTCAATATTTTGAGCACTATTTCAATTTGCTGTGATCTTAGCTATAGAATAGTTAGTTCATACATTTTTAATGTTATTTGCTAGGATGCCCTGAGCGAATCATTTATTCACACACTATGGAAACTCTTTGATGTGCTGCTGAAGAAAGTTTATTTTGGAATTGGTGAGTACCATACTGGTCACCAAATGAACTCCTTGATTCTGGGTGATAGAGATTTGATGCTAAATGACAGATTTTTAAAAAGGTTTTATTAATCTAAAAGATTAACTGATAGGTTCAATCACCCTTCTCCCAATTGTTCGCTTTTCTCTGGTTTACTATTTGTATAATTTACGTAATGTACTTTTATGAATGACTTTTCGAGGGGGAGATTATTGGAAAAGTCCTAATCTATTCACTTGTCTCTGGTTAATTAATGTATTGTAAAGTATGTATACAATTTTTTTAACTTGATGGATTTGGGAGAGAATGGATGATGTAGAAGGATGGCAATAAACACGGATACTTCCCTATATTTTATTGATTTGAGGGCAGCTCACTAGTGACTGAGAGTCTCTATCCTGCAGTAACTCTTGTGCTCACTATCTCAGCTAGGATTATGAGGCATGAATGAGCAAACAGGATTAGCTAATTCACACTTAGAAGTGGTCCCTCTGAATCATAGACACATTGATATGCTCTATGTGACTGGTAGATAGATAGGATTTCAGCTTCCAGAGCTGATAATCTCATATCTTTTGGGGGGACTGGATGATTTTAGGCGATTGATAATGGGATTTCAGTGCCTTTCATCTGTGCATTAATAGTTCAAACCCAGCCCAGGCCAACAGTGACTGAAAATAATAGCTATCCAATGGCTGCTTGGGGGTTGTGCGAAATGTATTTCTTGGGATAGACACATCCCTATCACAAAAATTACCACTGCAATTTGTAGTGATTGGCATCTTTGCTGAAAATAGTCAGTAGAAAGGACAATGTTTGAATAGTCAGGAATACTGAAATATATTCTCATTTTTAGCCTTAAAACAGATCTGAACAGCATGGCTTCATTCTGAGTGAGGCCTTTGTTCTGAGTGGACTTGATTATTGGAATTCCATCCCACCAGGACTTCCAGCAGAATTCGTCTGTTGTTTACAGCTTGTTCAGAAAGCAGCAGCACATTTGCTCACTGCCTTGAGTGGCTGTAATGTTACTATACATCCCCTGTGCTCTTTACATTGGTTGCCTTTGAAGTGTCCCTGAGGGTGTTTAACAGTGTGGAAGGAGCTTGGGTGCTCTGTCTACCACCAAGGTCTGGGAGCAGAAGAGGTGCTACCCTTCCCCTGGAGCTGGAGGGGAGGCAGAGTAACCCAGTGTTCTGCTTCTCCATTCCCTGGAAGCAGGGAGGCAAAATGCTGTGGTGCTCTTGTCTCTCTATCCCTGTTGAGGTGATGAGCACCCAGGCTCTCTGTATCCCCATTCCCTGGAGAAGGGGGAGGTGCTGTGGAAATCTGCCTGTGGTTCGGTGGAAGTTTAAACTAATCTGTAATAAATTCAGTGAAACAAGTGAAACATTTCACTCTGCTGAATTGTTTTTTTCTGACAAAACTAAGTTTCATCAGAAAATTTCTGACCAGTTCTAGTCCTGATTGGTATTTCTCTGCCTTGTATCCCCCTTTATATCTTATGTCAGCAGGCCCAAGAGTGTGGAATTTGCTCTCTCCTTAGACATCTGTTTCGGTTCTTCCCCCCGCTCCTTATTGCGGTTTTCAAAGGTGCTGTTCATTATGAAGCCCTATTTATTTTCCACCCCACTGTTCTCATTTGTGCTAGCTCCCCTTCAGTTTTGATTTCATAACCATCAGAGAATGGATTTCTCATGGTTTTTGTTGTATTTTGTATTCTACTGAACTACTTTGTCCACATCCAATTATGGAAGCTGTGGGAGTGACCCCTAAAGCATGCTGACCTCCCAAGAGACATTGCATCTCCACACCCCACTCATTGGCATTATGGCTACACTGAAACTTCACTGCCAGCTGTGTGCCTACTGCACCAGCCCTCAGAATCCCTCCTAAAGGGGAATCCCTTTTGTAATGCAAAGTGTGGAGATATGTGTATCTCCTCCTCATTGCCATCCTGTCACTTCTGCTCTGATCTTTCCCTTCCCCAGGAGTGGACAGGAGGAGAATGGGGGAGGAGGCACATATTTCCACTATTCTATTATTACAATTCATTGCTAAAGCATCATCCAATCAGGAAATCAGTCAAGTTTGTTCTGAGTGGTCATGCCAGGGTAGGATGGGAGCATCTCAGCTTACCTACTAGTGAATTTCTGAATGGAAACCTCTGTGGTATATTTTTTTAATGTTGGATGATCCACTGTTAACTTCCTTCTCTGGCTTCTAACTCCCTCTAGAGGGGTTACACCTGATCCTGCAAACTCTTATTTTGGGAGCAAGTCCAACAGCAGTCATTGGGGATGAACACATAAGTAAGGAGTACTCAAGTGAATAGATACTTGGATGTTTGGATCCTTAAAGTAAAACCATTAGGGAAGGGAACATATGGCAGGCCCTAAATGAACCTTTCTGGTACAGGAGCCCCACAGCCCCATTCTTCTCTTTCTATTTCCCAGCACATTCTAATACTACCTTGCCTGTATCCCCTAAATGTCCCAAATCCCTCCTTTCCTAGACAGCTTTTGCAGTGAAAGACCCATGAAGTGAATCTTGAAGGGTTTTGCAGTAATGGTTCCCCTCTCATGGGCTTTTCCATGAGAAGAGAGCACTGGCAGAACTTTGATGATTAGAAAGGTATTTATAGAGTTACCAGTAAAATACAAACACAACACACATAAATTTTCCCTATTAAAAATATGCTTAATTACCCCAAATGGAACATCTGTTACATTTAATCTGATAATAGATAAAAAGGGACCAAAAAAGGCTTAATTAATCAGAGTAATTGAACACAAAGTTGAAAGCTGTATCTATTAAGCAGGAAAGAAGGATGACAATATCCTAAGTGCTATATGCATTATTAATTGTTATATCAGATTCTATTAGCACAACTGGACTGAAAGATCTGTCAAAGTTGTCTTCATAAACAGCTATTTTCAGTAATCATAAATCAGTCATTAAAACTGGCTCTAGGCAAAAACTTGACACATTAAATCTCATCTCTAAAATTATTTTATTTTAGTCAGATTCCTATCCCCAGGAACCAATTTAATCTTTTTTAAAAATATAAGTACTGAAAAACACCCAGTGATTCACTAGCTTTGGGTGATTCTTTTGCCTTTGGTGCTCAGAAAAAAAACAGACCATGCTGTGCTTTTTCTTTTTGGTATGATGTTGTGCAATTAGTCTTTAAAGTGGGCATTTGGTATTTTAAAATAGTAAATATCAGGAACTGTGGAGCATGCAATGTAACTCTAACAAATCTGTATGTTCAGACAACTTTCGAATGTAGATTATATAATACTGAGCATTTATATAGCCTTACACTTGTCAAAGCACTATACAGACAGCAATTAAGCTTCAGGACATCCCTGTGACAGAGAGAGAAAAGGATTTTACCCCTATTTTATATATGGGGAAACTGAGAGAGGTGAAGTGGTGTGCTCAAAGTCACACAGTAGGTCACCAGCTGAGCCAGAGCTAGGATTACAATGCAAGCCCATCTGACCTTCAACCCATGCTTTTTGCTCCAGATTACATTGCCTTTAGGATGCCATTTACAGTTACCTTGTGAATGGACCGAATCCTGCAGTCTGTCCCTGCGTGGAACTGACACTAAAGTCAATGGAAGTGCCATGGCTTAGACCTGTTTCTGTACTATTGTACTACCATAAAAACAAACAAACAAACACACAAACAAAAAAGGATTGTTGCACTTTAAAAGACCCTTCCATTTTGAAGAGTCTACTGGCTTAGAGGAATGCCACTGGAACCAGTAATATCTCTCAAAAGGGAAGAACCTTTTTAATGGTGAACATGGCATGTTAAAATATTACTTAGAGTATGTGTAAGCCCATGTATAAAACAAACTGTATTAAATGTTGTGAGGAAAATTCTCAAAATCAGCTGCCTAAAATGGATCTAGTAAAACCTACATTTGCCTTTAGATGGTCTAATGAATTAGGCAATGAATTGCAACTTAGAAGACCTGGCTTTGATTCCAGCTTGGCCTCATCCTTCCCCTTTGACTTTAGGTAGATCACTTAAATCTACCCACTTTCCCATTTATAAAATGGGGCTAATACTTCTCTACTTCATAGGGATAATATGAGGATACAAATCCGTTAATGTTTGTGAGGTAATTGTCTCAGGCAAATTCTGTCCTTGGATGAGACTCTCTTTATCTTGTGGGAGACATATATCTGAGGATAGATTCAGGGCTTCTGTCATTAAGTCACCATATTGACATTGTTAGTTTATGGTATAACAGCTTGCAGAACAATACGTAAAATTACCTACCATAGGCCTGAGGAATGCTGGAAGAAGGCCCCAAATGAGCTACAATACCCAGGCATAATAGGGTGATTTAAGGTACACATAATTTCTTCTGAGTTATAGCACTTATTCTAAGACTGTTTGCTTTAGTGAGTTTAAATCAGTTCCTTAAAAACTATATTAAATTACCTTGCTAAATTAATTCACAATATTCTTGTTAACAACTTAAGTTACAGTACTATAAAAATTTCATTCCCACACCTGCTATAAATTTATTTACTGCTATCCATAGCATAGTTTTAAAATCCGTTGTGGCATCATCTGCTAAGTGTTTTCATACTCAGACATTTTTAACATCCTTCATACTAAGCTATTAGGAAGTTTAACTGTAGCTAGTAACCATTTCATCGATACAAATGAAGCATTGGCTTCATAGGATGCACCTTAACTTAGACAGTAACTGAAGAAATGCAATTAATGAGTAACTCATTGAATAAACAAACTTTTAAATGTTTAGGATTTGAACTGTTTGAAAGACTACAACAAAATACAAATCCACAGCTTCAGATTTATATCTTGTATTCTGAAGTAACTGACATGGAGTTCTAATTTCTCTACAGCAATGTGTTCTGCACTCATGTTATATTTTATACAGTTTATTCTGTAACATTATTGTGTTTATTTTAGCACAAAAGAGGCCAGTCCCATAGTCTCACTATATTATTTTTGCACTCCCTGCCTACCTCTGCAGATTACTGCTGTTGCATGCCTGTGGCTAGAAATAGTTGCTGCAAATTAATAATCACTGATTTTTCACACCATTGAATATAGTGAAAATTAGGGACAGATTCTCAGCTGCTGTGAATTGGTGGAGCTCCAATAAAGTCAATGTAGCTGATTTACACCTCTTGAGGATCTGGCTCATGACAGTGACTATCTCTAGTCCTGTAGTAATATATATATGTAAAGTATCAGAGGAGTAGCTATGTTAGTCTGGATCTGTAAAAGCAGCAAAGAGTCCTGGCACCTTATAGACTAACAGACGTACTGGAGCATGAGCTTTCGTGGGTGAATACCCACTTTGTCGGATGCATGTCATCCATGCATCCACAGGACTCTTTGCTGCTTTTACATGTATATGTAAGTATGTGTTCTGGAGAAGGGCAATCTGCATCTGTCAAGGTTCCTTCTCCACTCTGAACTTTAGGGTACAGCTGTGGGGACCTGCATGAACACCTCTAAGCTTAGATCTGGTTTTGCTGCCACCACTCTCTCAAGACTATACTAACTCCTTTCTCTGGATAGTCTTGAGAGACTTCTTCACCAAGTCCCAGGTGAACACTGATCCAACCCTTTGGATCTTATCACAAGGAGAATTTAACCATCCCCCCTCTTTTCCCTCACCAATTCCTGGTGAGTCCAGATCCAATCTCCTTGGACCTTAAAACAAGGAAAAATCAATCAAGTTCTTAAAAAGAAGGCTTTTAATTAAAGAAAGAAAGGTAAAAATCATCTCTGTAAAATCAGGATGGCAAATAACTTTACAGGGTAATCAGATTCATAGAGCCCAGAGGAACCCCCTCTAGCCTTAGGTTCAAAGTTACAGCAAACAGAGGTAAATCCTCTTAGCAAAAAGGAACATTTACAAGTTGAGAAAACAAAGTTAAACCTAACACACCTTGCCTGGCTGTTACTTACAAGTTTGAAATATGAGAGACTTGTTCAGAAAGATTTGGAGACCGTGGATTGATGTCCTGTCCCTCTTAGTGCCAAGAGCGAACAATCTCAAAACAAAGAGCACAAACAAAAGCCTTCCCCACACCAAGATTTGAAAGTATCTTGTCCCCTTATTGGTCCTTTGGGTCAAGTGTCAGCCAGGTTACTTGAGCTTCTTAACCCTTTACAGGTAAAAGGATTTTGGTGTCTCTGGCCAGGAGGGATTTTATAGTATTGTACACAGGAGGGCTGTTCCCCTCCCTTTATAGTTATGACAGCAGCTAAAAACACATAATCAGGGACCCACTCCCTTAAGTTTCTGTGAGTTGAGAAGATCCAAAAGCAACTGATAAAGCAAGGAAGGTAAAAGTGCCAAATCCAAGGCACAGTCCCCAGTTTGCCCTTTAAGTCCCGCAACAGGATCAGGCTCTGCAGATGCAGAGGGGCAGGCTGGAAACAGTCCCAGTGGTATGCCACTTTGTGTCACCATCCCCACTCTACCCTAGGGGATTCCAGGGGCAACATAAGCCTCATCATGCACCAGCTCCACCACCAGCCCTAGCAGCTGCACATGTGCTACATGCCCCACAACCACACAGCAGATACACCAGATTGAAACAAGAAAGGAGCTCTTAGCACTTGCTCCAAAGAGGAGGGAAAGCTGCTTACCCAAGGGCAGGAGACAAGGAGGGGCCCCTCTCTGCTTTCAGAAGAGTGGGAGCTGCACACACACATACACACAGTGAGAGAGGCTTGAGAGTAGCAGTCAGGGGCACATTGCAACAATGACTTGGTGGAAGCTGAGCTGCTGTAGTGGCAGGGCCGGCTCTGGGCACCAGCTTAACAAGCAGGTGCTTGTGGTAGCCACTCCAGAGAAGGGCGGCAGGTCTGGCAATTCGGCAGCAATTCGGTGGAGGGTCCCTCACGCTGGTCAGAGCAAGGAACTTCCCGCTGAATTGCCGCAGATCGCAATGGTGATAGTGGCTTTTTTTTTTTTTTTGGCTGCTTGGGGCGGCAAAACTCCTGGAGCCAGCCCTGCATAGTGGCAGGAACAATGGGGAGGGAAGCAAAGAGGATGTATCCTGGAAACCATAGTTTTCCATGGCACAGACCCTTCTCCCATTCTGCAGCAGAAGGAAACTATCATTTGCAGTATCTGAGGGTTCCAACTCCCCATTTTGCCTCCTGCGTGAGACTGACCTATGTTCTCTGAAACTCCCATTGTCTCAGAGGGCAGGATTGGTCCTCAGTATGGAAGTCAAGCAGCACATGTTTGCTGCTGGAGCTTGACACAGACTGAATAAATGTTGACAAGGGTGTATTTTTGTCCCAAAACAACAGCATTAGAGATTACAGTAAAGACCGTGACATAAATCTGATTTTCAGAGAACCAAATAGGAGCAAACAATTAGCTTTGTTTTTTCATTTTTAATGCATGCGTGACTGACACTGTGCCTTCAAATGTTCACATTGCTTAGATTTGCAGCAGTGAACTACAAGTCACAATTACCCACCTTAATACTACAGAATTAAGTGGTCTTATTTGTGGCTTATAGGCACAGCTTACAGTAGGGGTTGTTGCAGAGGCACACTGCCCCAACAATAGCTCCTCAACATATTGGGTACATCTACACTGGAGCTGGGGGTGTAATTTCCAGCCTGGGTAGACATACATGCGCTTGTTTTGATCTAATTAACATGCTAAAAATAGCAGTGTAGCCACAGCAGCACAGGTGGTGAAATGTCCAAATACAGAACACTTTGAGACCCTAGGTAAATAGTCAGGCATCTAGCCTGGGCCGCCTCTCATGCTGTCACAGAGGCACCACTATTTTTAGTGTGCTAGTTTGATCACAGCTAGAACATATCCATCTATACCATCTGCTCTAGTGTAGACGTACATATTGTGTGTCAGGTAAGCACAGTGCTTCCTGGAATGTGAAGAACAACTGCTGTGGGTGTGTCTACACTTCATCCAGAGGTGTAATTGCAGCACAGATTGTATTAGCTTGGATTTAGCTAGCACAGCTAACAAGAGCAGTGAAGCTGTGGAGGCATGGGCTGCAACGTGGGCTATACAAGCACACTGGAGACTGTAGGTATGCTAGCCTGCACTGAAGCCAGTGTTCCTGTCTCTTCACTGCTATTTTGAGCTGGGCTAGCTAGATTAAAGTTAGTGCAGGTACGCCTATCCGAGCTAAAATCATACTCCTGGTTGTAGTGCAGCCTGTGCTGCCCTTTGTGCCACTGTCTGCATGGGGCTGGTGAGGAGGGACGGAGAGCAGGACCATAACCCTACCCCTATGTGCAACTCTGAGGAGGCTAGCACCACTGGAGTGGCACTTGTGGTCACAGCAGTTCAAGAATTGTCAACATGATGGACTCCAGCCTGGCTGTGTGAATGGGAGGTGAGAAGGCTCTTCCCACCTCTGCAGGACAAATATATTGCTGCACCTTGTGGGATGTGAAGTTGGTTCACAAACTCTGGTTGATAAATTTTCATATTTTCTTTTTCCGCAATCTGTACTACCTGTCCTGGTTTTTATGACTGTCTTTGGATGTTACCAGACTGATCAGTCCTAAGCTCAGTGATATTAATTTAAAACCAAGGGTCCAATACATTAAGGTTATTGTTAAGCCTCGAGCATCCATAAAGTAAATGAAACAGTAAAATGAAACCAGTCTTTAAGAAATACAGAGCAGCTTTGGAAGCTGTGATTTATGATTTTTTTTTTTTTTGCAATGTCACTCCCGCTATCGCATCAGACTTTTGTGGCGTATAGAAGTTGTGCCACCCTACCAATAACTTTTGTTCCTTCTAACAGCTGCAAAGCTTCCATTAGGTTAAACACAGAATTAAGATTTAAAAGTTTATCTGATTTTTTTTACTGTTCTACAAAACTTTTTATATACAAAAATAAATTCCAATGTGACTGTGAGCTGCAGGCATTTCCCCCTCCATTTCCAGAGTGAGAGTGCACTACTGCCATCTTAAGGCAAACAAGAGGTATTGGCCCAGCACTGAGAGTTGATCTCATAAGTACCCACCAGTTAATTGCACCTATTAAACTTACTATGTAACCTATCAAATGCTACTGTGGTCCTTATGTTACTGTGGAATCTGTGCACAAATTACTATGGCAAGGAGCACATTTAGTACTTTTGGTGTTACTGGGCTGCCTGGATAATCCTCAAAATGACAAATCACTATCTGTGTGATTAATTTTCTTTCTGTCAAGTCTAGAAAGATGAGAGATTTGGGGGACATCGTACAACATGTCAAGGAAATGCCAGCTGTCTCAATTACATCTCACACCTAACAACGAAGCAAGATTGATGATTTGTACACAGGACTGTTTTTCATAACTTTAACAATTCTGAATTCCTCTGCAGATAAAGTAATGGGATCTGTCAGTCAGTCTGAGACTCAGAAAAGAGCAGCAATAGATATTTAAATAATCAATATTGTAACACTTGAAGGGAGTTGCAATAAACCAAAGGAACCTAACTTTTCATACAATAAAAGAGATATTACTTTTTGTCATTGCTCATGATTACCATACTGAAGACACTTACTGGCAAAGGCAAACTGTTAAAGAAATTATGATATATGACACAAAAGGAAAACAGAGGGACGAGGTAGGTAGGGTAATATCTTTTATTGGACTAACTTCTGTTGGTGAAAGGAAAACTTGCAAGATACATCGAGCTCTTCTTCTCTGTGTAGCTTGAAAGCTTTTCTTTTTTTCACAAAAGTTAGTCCAATAAAAGATATTACTTCACCCATCTTGTCTTTCTTGTATCCTGGGACCACCATGGCTACAACAACACTGGAAACAAAGGAAAGCAGTTATTTTTGGATATAGGACACTCTAATGTACTACTGTCAAATATGCAAATGAATGAAAAAGTCTCATCATATTGGCTAACATCATTCTATTAGGTCTCTTTGATCTGGTAACAGATACTTATTAGACATACTGGGATTCTGCTTCATCTCATACTAAGGCCTTGTCTACTCTATGGGAGGAGATCAACTAAGTTAGGCAAATTCAGCTACATAAAAAGGGTAGACGAAGTTGAGGTACTTAGATCTACTTATCGTGGGGTCCACACTATGCAACATTGACTCCCCTTGCACTTCTCGTCAACTTCCCTTGTGCTTCTCGTTCAGGTGGAGTGCAGGAGTCGATGAGAGAATGATCTGTGGTTGATTTAGTGGGTCTAGTGAAGACCCGCTAAATCAACCGCTGATGCATCGAGCACCGCATGCAAATCACCCCGTAAGTGTAGACAAGCCCTTATAAGTTTATCTTATGCTAAGTTCAAAGATCTTGCATAGGTAACTCTTATAATGCAGAGAGCCATTAGTAGCGTATTTTTAGAATTCTGCATAAACTCAGTTTCTGGATCTGTGAAAGGTCTTCTGTTTCCTGAAATAACAAGTCTCACTCATACATCATCTTACACAAACATTCCACTGGGCCATTCAGTACAAATGTTAACAAAAAGTCAATGAATACCATTAACAGGCATGGCTGTATATGACACTCTTGCACTGGGGGTAGACAACAATGAAATGGGGTGAGGGCAGTAGCTGTACAGCATGTGCCCAGTTCCCTGTGCGCCAGTGGAACTTCTCCGCAAGTTCTCAGCAATGAAGAACCAGGACTGTACAGGGTAGGAGAGGCAAGGAGGGTTTGGACCAAACCTATAGGAAGAGGTTCCACAGGACAGTGCTTCTTGAAATTCCTGAGCTTGAGGATCTCTTTTTTTTCCCCAGCACTTGCAGAACCTTTGCCACATATCTTTAGTCGCCTCACACTCATTTATTTTTGTTCACTTAGAGCTATACGTGATGTGTCCCATTGCCTTGGTTACTGCACACAATTCCAAGAACTAATAACATAATCATTACTAACATTCTTAAACAAGTACAACTTAAAATGGGCTCTTCCCACCCACAAGCTTGCGGACTCTGCTCCAGGGGATGTGGCAGGTAAGAAGCTAATTTCTTGGCTAATTTGAATTTTTTAGTCCAGCCCTGGGTGGGGCGAGAGATGGGGGGCAGGAGCCTGTTCAGATCCTGTGGAGCAGAGTCCGCCAGGAATTTCAAGAAGTGCTGTCCTCTTGAGGGTTATATTTTGGTAAGTTCTTGTGCAGAGGCACTGTAAGGGCCTCCACCCAGCCTGTATAAAAGCGTGGCAGAATTTAATCTCTGTTTTTTTGAGGGGAGTGCAGGGCTACCACCAAAATGCTGCTTGCCCTGGGGTGCACCATGCCTCAAAGGGGGTGGGAAGAGGCATGGAGGTGAGAGGAATAGATGAAGGTATGGCTTCAACCATCCTTCTACTCTATGTTGGACAGAGAGCTGGACAGCTGGCGCATAGGGAGTATGCAGCACCCTTTAAAGGGTCAGGGACAGGAACCAGGTATTTCTGTTCCCTAAAGCACTAAGCACTGGCACCAAGGGAATATTTATACTATCTTCGGGGAAAAAATGGGAAAGAGTGAGTTGGGTGATGAGGGTGAGGTTGGAAATGGGGAAGATGTGTGCGCATCTATGTGTAGACACTGAAAAAGATGACAGGAAAGTCAAACTGTAGAAGGAAAAGGCACATATAGCTGTGTCCATAGAGGTTATTGGGATTAAGTGTATCATTCTGGTATTCAACTCTTAAATAATTTTAAAATTGTAACTTGCACTATATGTTGCTTCCTTCTTTCCTTTTTCCTTCCTTCTATAACTTATCTTTCACTCCATCTTTTTCAGTATAATTTCCTCTCTTTTTCTCTCTCCCTCCAACTCCTTTTTATCCTTCTTTTGTTTTCATTCAATGTGTTCTCACCCTTCTTCCTTCATGGCCATTCAATCTCTCCATCCTCCCCTTCAGTCACTCTCTGTCTCTCCCCCATCACACCTTTCCTCATATTATTATTAATAGTAGTATTTATTTCTTAAGCAGCAGACAATGTGGTCAGTGCAGCAAAGAACATAGAAGAAGACCAAGTCCCTGCCCCTAGAAACGTACAGGCCAGACAATAACTCAGAATCTGTATTAACAGGAGATGGAGCTGGTAGTTGTGCATAAGTATTTTTCTTCTTTTTGCTTTCTTCATGTCTTCCCTATTCACAATCTTTCCCTCATTCTCTCTATCTCTCTTTCTTTCTCTTTATTCCCTTCAAATCCACTTATTTCCATCCACTGTCTTTTGACCCCTCTACCCCTGTCTCCTGCTCTAGAGCTGAAGAATGGAAGGCAAAAACTTTTTACACCTGACTTAGTGCAACCATAGACCCTTGAAAACTTGGCCATGGATTTTCTGTGCTAAGGGAACATGAAGATGGAGGCATTGAAGCAGGGAAATCTTTGTGGATTTGCTGGAAAATACGGTACCCATTTTGAGATCCTTTGCTAAAAGAGATGTATTAGCAATTACAGTCCAGGATACAAAATGAACAAGCATCCCACCAGCTCATTTTTGCCATAGAAAAATGTCCAACTACCATCCAACCCCACTCTAACTGAGCCTATAAGATCTGACAAGATCAAAGAGCATCATTATACGGTTGCAGGCTAGAAGCACTGTTGTTGCTGAACTTGTTGAAGACTTGGGGAATGAAATAACAGCAAACAAATCCATGTGTCCCACATAATACTGTGGAGCACTAACATTGCGCTAGCAGGCAAGACACAACACATAGTAACAATAAAAAACAACAGTAATGGAAATTAAAGGTGACATTTTAACTGCACAGATCAGGACATGAAGTGTTGATGGCTAAATCCTCTGCTGGTATAGACTGATGTAGCTACACTGAATTCAGTGAAACTACATTGACATACACCAGCCAAGAAGTTGGCCCAGCATTCCCAACTAGTAACTGTCACTCTGCCCGTAGTTGATATTCAGTACACTGGAGTATTTCAGTACCTGACCTAAGAAAATAGTATATGGTCAGGGTTCCCAAACTGGATCCATTGGCTCCTGATGGGCTACACAGCACATTTTGGTGGTCTGTGCAGAGCCAGCTGGTCACACAATGCTGACCCCTCCTTGTTTCCAGATGCTAGATTGCATTAACAAATACCTAACATTCCACAGATTACTTTCCTAATATTGCTTTTCCATGCAGATAATGGCTTTAGTGGTCAGATGGATGTTGTCTGAACATAAATGGGATGGGTAACGTGGGCTATAGGCTCAAGAATGGGAGGGGGAATGGTCCATGGGAGAACCTTTCCTTTAAAATATGCACCACATAATGAAAAAGTTTGAGTAACCCAGTATATGCAGTAATATAAAATGCTAACTATAAGCATCTAAAATTGATAGATTAAGGGGCCAAATACAAAATTCCGTGGTAGTACTGGACATACCAGCAGAAATGAGCTCCTTTGCATTCTGCTATCTGGTATTATTTGTTGAAAAGTATCTCCTATTGCCCAGAGCTATGTAATTGTGTAATTATATTATACATCGTAGTGCAATGAATATCCCAAAGGGGTACAGTTAAAGTTATGAGTTGGGAACAATAAGACTGAATTTGCTAACTTTGGTACAAGCCAAATCTCAGCCTTAATATTTCATTAACACAATTCTTTGCCTGAGGTCCCTTGAACTTGAGCCGCAGCTGTGTGGAAAGAAGAGCTCAGGGTGCACAATATGACACATGCTGTAGCCAATTCCTTGTTCCTCCCAGAAAGTGCCCTTTGCCTTCTATAGAGGAAATGTTAAGCCCATGAGCTCCAGTAGGCCAGAACACAGACTTAAAATTCTGACCATTTTATCTCCTTGCAGGCACATTAGCTGTCTCTTTGAATCAGTCTGGCCTGGAATAAACACATACACAGGACAGTATACACTGCAGAGCTTCAGGCTGAGTCCTGTATCTGTACAGAAAACCACACAGGTAACAGCTAGAGCTGTCGATTAATCACAGTTAACTCATGTGATATGTAATCAGTGCTTTATACACAGGATTTACTGACCCCGGTAACCTGAGTGGACAAGGGTAACAAAAGTAAATACCCTAAGTCATGTGACAGGGCCCAAATATATACTGATTTTTTTTTGTATTTAAATCAAATTAAATCAAATTAAATTAAATACATGCTTCACAGCATCTAATTTTACCATCTGGGCACATTCAGTTTATACACTATTTCTCAGATCTAATGAGACTTTAAGTGGTGCTTGAATTTTTGGGGGCACACTGGGATCCATATAAATGAATCCGAATCCATTAAATACCTCATCAAATTCCTAAGAATATCTTTAGTAGCCTGTTCTGCAGACGTTGTACATTCATTTGATCATCTGCATTTGTTGACTGCTCTTCAACACAAGCACACATGAGACTTCCTGTTCCACTCTTTTAAACTAGAGTATAAAGAGTAAATAGTATATAAAGTAAAAGTATAGCTTTGCCACATGGGCTTATATTGTGAATGTTATGTGAAAAAAGTTTAGTTTTTAACTTAACATTGGACAGACACAAATCCATTTGTATACTTTTGGTGGGATTACTCCAACTGGAATGTTTTGTAGATCTCCAGTAATTCTGACCCTACCATACTGGAGGATTTCACCTGCTCTAGTTTAACTAAAATGTCACTTGTTTCCTTCTCAGGCATGAATTTCCCCGTAAGTATGTATCCAACTGAAATTATGGTGCTAAATTCTGCCATCAGTTACCCAGTATAAAATTTTTTGGGGCAGGGACCATCTTTTAGTTATGAGTTTGTACAGCACCTAACACACTGACTTCCTGGAACATGGCTGTGGCTCTTAATGGCTATGGGGGCAAATATTTACTACTAATAATGTCACTGATATTAATGATATCCAGAAATAACATTCAACCATGTGGGAATTCTGATTATGTAAAGCTCTGAGATATGATTTCTGAAAGAGAAAGTTTGGGGACTATTTTACTTATGGGAATGTTTTCAAATCATTTCAATGTGTTCCCGAGGAGTCTGGGGCACACCTAGAGGTGCTAAGTAAGACCTTGCTAATCTCTTGCTAACTGCTCTTTCTGTCCGCAGTGCCAAAATGCCCACACAACCCAGAGTGGATGTCTTTGAATTTTATCAGCTTGACTGTTCTCAGGATGCTTGAAGTGTTGTAGCTGGGTTGACCCCAGGATATCAGAGATAGAAGGTGAGTGAGGTAATGTCATTTACTGGACCAACTGCTGTTGGTGAAAGAAATAAACTTTCAAGCTAAACAGAACTCTTTCAGGATGGCCAATCATGACGAGTCACATTGATGCATTGTGTTTTCATAATGCAACTAGAAATGTCTTGTATATGATCATAAAATGTCTAAAATGGGGCATTCATTGAAAAGTTGATTTGTTTACATGGTGCTAAAAATTTAAAAGGAGAATGAGAATATGCCTAGTGGGCCAAACTGCTTCATGATGTAAAATCCTTTCTTCTTCCGTAGAGTTACATCAGGAATGAACTTGGCCCACAGATTTTAAAGCTTTTTGAAAATAATTATTTTATAATATATTTATATTCTACATCTCCTACATTTGTATTATATCTTCTCTAGCTGAAAGCACAGATTACCCACTGCCCTTGAAGAGATATAGGTCACCATATAGCAACAAGCTTTGCATGAGTAGTTCTGAATGCCCTCATGGAGCCCCATTGCAACCAGAGAGATTCTGGGCAAGTGTGGAAATCTAGGGTTTACAGATTTATGGCCAAGATCCTTAAATGTTGTAGGCATCTAACGCCCATTTAAATCAATAGAAGTTAGTGCTTAAATACTTTTGAAGATCTGGACCTAGGTGTCACACTTTAGACAGCTGGTTTGAAAAATTGGACTTCGCTGCAGAGTTCCAAGGATGGCTGCCAAAAATATGTGGCTAGAATGTTTATTCTAATGGGGTAAAAAAGGAGACACAAGGAGTCTTCCCCCGTTCTCCTTCTGCTCTGTATAAGAGTCAGCTAGAAGTACAATCTCTATTCATCTCTGAGCATGCAGAGTGCTTCAGACTTGTGCCATCAGTAGAGCTACCCCTGTAGATATGGTGGGGAGAGTGCTGGTCCATGTATCTCCTCTCTTCTTCACATGACACTGCACAACAAAGCTCGGCTAGACTCATAGGGAGAGAGGGTGGAGTGCACACTGTAGCCTATGAAAAGATAGCCCTCCAAGAGTATTACTTGGTAGAGGTAGATGACATTTTTCAGCCAAAATTTCTTTTTCTGTGAAAATGCAGATTTAGTGACACCACAACTTTCTGTGAATTAGTGTAACCCCCACAAAAAGAAATTCAGAAAATGTCAGTGTTTTGTTTTGACATTTTAAAAACAAATCATTTGATTATTTCAATTCAAAAGCATCTGAGTTTTTTTCTGAACTTTTGTTCTGAAATTTCCATCAAATTTTAAAATTGAAAAACTATTAAAAACACTATTTTTTTTAAATTTCTTCGTGTTAACTCAACACAGATTTTTTTTTGAAATTTTTGGTGAATCAAAAAGTTTTTTAAAAAATCATTTCAGGCTTTGTTTGACCTGAAACAAAGAGCTTAGGTAGGATAATACGGATGACAGGGCATGAAGGGTAATTTCTAAAGCACCATAATATGTTCCACGTTACTTGGTCAGTGTAAACCAGTAGTTCTCAAACTTTTGTACTGGTGACCCCTTTCACATAGAAAGCCTCTGAGTGTGCCCCCCCCCTTATAAATTAAACATACTTTTTTAATATATTTAACACCATTATAAATGCTGGCGGCAAAGCGGGGTTTGGGGTGGAGATTGACAGCTTGCAACCAGCCCATTTAATACCCTCCTGACCCCCTGAGGGGTCCCGATCCCTAGTTTGAGAACCCTTTCTGTAGACCAACTACATTTAGAGTACACAAAGGAACCTTTTGTGGGCACCATCAAGGTCTAGTCCAACCAATTAATGTGCAAAGCAGTGGTGTGTTTTAGAAAAAAACATTCTTGTGGTGTGCATTACCTTACTGCATAGACAATCCGAAAACGTTTCATTTACATTTTAACTGTCTGCGAACTGAAAACTCAGATACTCACATAGTTCTGTTGGCTACACCTGCAAAGTCTGTTACTTAATTAATTGTTTATTGCAGGATCAAGCCTAAATTAGTCTTTATTTTATATAGGGTGTTTTCATGTGGCATATGTTAAACATCCCAACACATAAATGTCAGTACTTAATGGAACTGTAGTGGACTTGGCAGTAGAATATTTTCTGTGAATGTGAATTTATAATGATCAACTATTCCTTTTGGGCTGCCTCATAGAGAGATGGACCCTTCTCAGCCATCTGCTTAGAGATGGCTTGGTACACCTCTTTCTTCTGGTGTATTTTTGGAAAGACCTGCCTGCACTTTCACTTTTCCCTTGATAGTATGGAGGATTTTTGACCTCTGCATGGCTCCAAGGCATTGTTTAACACTGATACTAGCAATAGTAATAGTACTGCTGGAATGCCAAGATATGCAATTGTAGGAGCAAATGGACCAATCCTGGTTTTTTTCCAGAATTTAAATGTGGAGGTAGCATCCAATAAACCTGACCTCTAGAGGGCACACAGGCAGGCCAGTCCTGGTGGCATGCAAAGCAGGGTTGGACTGCCAAGCTAATGAAAAAGAGTAGTATCTGGACATGAACATTAGTCCACACTAGCTCAATACCCCAATGAACTTAGTACACTTTCAAAGCAGACTATAGAATACATATTAATTGGTCAGTTAGCATGCTTTAAGCCTTTGCATTGTGCGGACACAGGTCATTTGAGTGCACACTAACTACAGTTAGTGTGAATTAAAACCCCAGCGTAGACAAGCCCTTTGATTCTCTGAGGGCTGGAGGTTCAGATCCAAAATTCAGTCACAGAGAGTTAAAATTTTCCTCCTGGTTTCCCTGTGGCTGCCCATGCAAGAAAGTAAAAGAGCGTGTTCACCTCTTTATGCCTCTGTTTGCAATACAAATATTCAGATTTGCAATCTGTGTGTTTGTTTTATTCAGGACTTGCAATCTGGAAATTGTAATGAACAACATAAAATCTGGTGCCTGATCCTGGGAATCCTAGTTAGTTAAATCCTCTTGTGGGTCAGTATTTCTGGTTCAGTAACTACTCTGACTTTTATCCTTTGTCCTTGATTTTAAGTGTTTCCTTGGCTTCCATATCTGAAAGGCTAAAAGATATATTTCAAGCATAAAGGGCAGCGTCTTTCTATAACAAAACAGCTTGTATTTCTGATCAGATAAAAGTGAGTACTTTTTTGTATGCTTGCAATAGTTGAGGCAAATGGGTGATTCTGGAACAGATATTTCCATGAAAAAGGTCTAAATCAACACATTTTGGGCCAGATCCTGACAACCCACCATGCTATTCTGCTTCCCCCCTACACTTACACATAAGCAGTTATATGCCATTCCATTCTCCTTGCTTCAGCAAGAGGACACATTGAGAGCATGTTGTGGAAAGAACTGGCCAGAGTGCTGCTGTGTGTCTATGATCCCTTGGGAGCCAAGGCTGCTCTAAATTGCATCTCAGCACTAATTCTCAGTGGCTTAAGGATCAAGGAGTCACAATGATGGTCTGCCGCCATCTTGCAGATCCCTCACCACCATACTTCTGTATCTGTGTCAGATACTGAAGCGTTGGGCCCATTAATTCATCACTTCATATTCCCAATATACAGCTATCTTATGTTACTACTTTGGGGCTTTATTACGCAGAAATGTAAGGTGTCACTTAAATGGTTCCAAGTCTGCTACAAGTTACAATCTGTGTTTAGTTCAACTTTCTGCTAGCATTTTTCAGCAATTAGTAGGTGCCATTAGTTGAGTTTCTGTCTTACACCTGCATATCAATATTTCACAGCACCAATAAAATACACAGCTATTGCCTATTTCCCCTTACTCACATACAAGTAGCCTCTGGATGAACTACAGTTTAAATACCCCTAGGACTTTTGCTTTAATCTGATCACCAACCACTCATCCTCACAATGGGCTTGATTCTGATTTCCCTGAAACTAGTGCACATCAGGAGTCACTCCACCAAAATCAATGGAGACATAGCAGTGTGAGGGTGCTAAGAAATCAGAATCCAGCCCAGTGAATCTTATGGCTGCCTTTATATCAGTAACACTATATATCAGTAACTCCTCAATATCTTGTGACCAAGGCATAGTTTACAAGGAATAGGAAGTATGCAGAAACACTATGATCCTGAGGAAGTTAATGGCAAAATCTCCCACTGATTTCAATGGGATCAGGATTTCATCTTATAAGTATTATGCTATTTCACAGGAAAACAGATTTCAATGACAGCACTAAAGCATTAGTGCATGTTTCTTTATTTGATCATATCTGTTGACAGTTTTAATTGGGTTAAATCTCATCTGGTTAGAGTGGGTTTAAGACAATGAGTGTGAACATTTTGCCAGTACCTTAAAAGAGGTTAGGAAGAGCTAAAGGATGAGGAGGACCTGGCTTTCTATCTGGTTATCCTTCTCCTTTTCCAAGGCTGTCCATCCCCCCCACATATAATCACTGTCTGCTTTTCTCTCACCGGGATTATCCCTCAGAAATTTCTGAGTTATTTCTCCAAACTGGAACTGAAACGGTGAAAGGAAGGGGAAGAATGGTAGTGTTTATTCAAGAGCAGCAGGCTAAGGCTAAAAGTGTATGCAACAGGTTAGATTAAAAATGGAATCAAACTCTGGATGCCCAGCTATTGCAAAAGAAGCCTCCATTTCAACATGCAACTTTCCATCTCACCTTACTTCTCTCAATATGTTTAAGAACAAAGAGAAAGATTTACAGGATAAGAATCTGTGAAAAGCAAGGTCTGAAGATCATTACTACCTGAGGCAAATCAGAAGTTCTGCCTTTGCCTAGTTACATAGCTTGTTTACTTTTTAGTCATATGTTTGATTCTTCAGATGCAGTAATCTGGAATCTTAATAAATGATAATAGTTCTAGCAAGCAACATTTCTAAAAGTACAATTCCAAAATCTCACACCGTGTCATGGGGAAAGGCAGATACCCTGGGTGGCATGGGCAAAAGATCAACCATCAACAAGTGTAGTTCAGTAACACTCCTGACTCATAAATGGGACTTTATCGCAGTCTTGCTGTGGGAACTCTTCAATTAACCCACTCAGCTCCAATTTGAAGTAGGCTCAAATCTGTCATACCAGTGATGACAGAAATATAAAATAGTACTGCATTTCAAGCTAGATAACTTGTATCAATTGGAAAAGAAGCAGGTATCTAATCAGAAATGCAGTGGGGGATGGCAGTAAGACAGATATTAATAGTTCATTGATTACCTGAATGAAATGTGTATGTGAGGGCTTATTTGTGAGAAATTCAGGGGAAAACCAGCTTGTAGGTGCTACAAAGATAAACTTAATGTTCTTCTTTTGATTTTTTTTAAAATAACTCTTGTAAAATGAAAACACACTCTCTTAAATCTACAACCAAACATTGGTGTTTTGCTTTAATCGCATTGCTAATGAACACATTGGTATTGTGAGTTTGTGAGAGTTTATATGGTAATGGTATAGTTTTGGTAGAGATAGGTCTTTTTCAGAAAAACCTTTTTGGTGAAAAATAGCAATTTGTTAAAGACAAACTAATCATAAAACAGGTTCCAATTTAATATATATCATAATGCAAAAAAGGTAGAAAAACTTTTGAAATTTATTAAACAAAACATTGACATTTTCTACATGAAAAATTCCTGTTCTTATTTAAAATTACTCATGGTTTCAAAATTTAAGTTTATTAGACTAAAAAAGGTTTTTAAAGGGTAAAAATCAAAATGAAAAGTTTCAAAATTATTGAAATTAAATGTTCTGGTTTATTTGTTTTTGATTCATGAATATTTGAGATTCTGATTTTCTGTCTCCATTTGGGAAATAAATTTCAATTCTCAAAAATATTTTGGGGATGGGAAAGTCATTTTCCACGCAGCTCTAATTTTCATCTCATGTGGATGCAATGAATGTAGTCATGCACAGATTGGGAGGTCTTTCTTGAAATGCAGCCTGTTTAGTTAGAAAAGTAGAAATAATACTGGCAAACCAAAATACTCCATATACAAGAACTGGAGCTCAAAGACGCACTTTCACTTCAGCTTCACAGATAATTCATTCAGTACACTGACAGAACACACATTTTGCATGCACAGCTCTCTCCTTATCTACCTTTGATGCTGTCTCCCACTATTGTCAAGCACTAGGGGGCCCTCAGCCAATTCCCAATGAAATCAATGGCAGTTTCTCCACTGATTTCAAAGGCAGTTGAATAAGACTCTTCTTTTGCCACTGCATTTGCGTCATACCCTTCTTTGGAGAAAAAATGCTGACTCATCCTGACCTCATGCTGTGCACAGATGCCTGCAATGCTGCCTTAAATGCGCTATTCAGGTATGGCAGCAGCAAAATTAAGTTTCTAACCTTGGAAACACTGACATATCCCAGATTTCCAATGGTAAAGTTCTCTTAGTGCCTAGGTTTCTGTTATTGGGCATGCATAAAGCCCACTAAGTCCTGACACATCTAAGCAGATTGATGCCTAGCTCATCCTTAAACCTTGAGGGAATCACAAGCTAGGTATTCCTCCACTTATCTGGCCTATTGGACCCAATTTGGTAGATGTGCTGAGGGGCACCCAAACTGCACAAAAAACAGTGGGTACAGCCTCTCATGTGTGTGCAATAGTCCAGTGGTTAGCATAGGTACCTGTAATGCCAGGAGCCCATGTTCAAACCCGTTCTTTGTATGAGTGGGACTCATCTGCAAATTGTCTCCCTCCCAGGAAAGTACCTAACTCATTAGGCTATGGAGTCACCCTCCTGGTTCATTTTAAGTATCTGACTAAATATATTTAATTCCATGTGTAAAACATTTAATTATTTCATACAAAGCTGAACAGTTTCACTAGGAGAGAGTCCCACCCTAGAATACCCTTTAGCCTTGTGGTTCAGGCACTCACTTACAAAGAGAGAAAGACCTGCTCTCAACCTGCTGCTCCAGATCAGGCGGTGTGTGGATTTCAACCACAACCTCCCTTCTCCCAGGTAGTGGCTTTTAGGGGGACAGCACTACTCCTTTGTCGGTTTTGCATATATCATTGTTAAATAGAATTTATCATTCACTGAAAATTATGAATGTATTGATTTTCTGAATTTTGTTGTTTTCTTTGCTATTATTTTCATAGACTTGTATGGGTGAAGGTTACTGGTGAATCTTTAAATCTGACCATACAATGTCAAATTCTACCACCAGGCTGAGAAACACACATATTGCTTCCATGGGATTATAGACAAGCAGCTGAGAATTTGCCTAAATTATGAAAGTTGAGAAGTGTGTTAAAGCGCATATATTGTGTATTACATTATGTTTGGAAACATTCTTTTTTCTTTTTCCCTTTTCATAGGACCTGAGGGCATCAGCACTTCTGAAAACCAGGCCCAAATGCTTCAATGGTATTCTGTACTCTGAAGTTGATTAAAAGTAATTTCACTGGCTGTTTTCCAGAAAAAAAACCTCACAATTATTTAGTCTAAGTTTACACTATTGATTATTAATCTAAGTTTACATCACCGATTAATTAAGCCCAGAATTTGCTAACTGCAGATTGATTTTCACTTATTAGTTTGACTCATACACAGAGGAACTATCTCAGTTCTGCATTTTCAGCTCTAGGCACTTATTGAAGAGTGATCTCAAAGAGTTTGAGTTGATAACGCCCTGTGTAATCCAAAACAGATTTCAAAATAATATGCTAGTGTGTTATTCAGCTTGCTGTCAAGATGTTAGAAAGAATGTCAATTTTGATCACGCATGAAGTGATCAGATAACACCCATTGTCACATCAAATTAAACATTGTGGTGTAATAAAATGTGTCACATCGGAAGGGGTATGTAAAGCACCAGTCAGTTCCGTTTTAAATAACAACACTGACAGAGATATAAGTAACATACATGTATAGTAGGTGAGTACTTTGTGACTGTATGGTGCTCCTTCTTAAAAGCTTTCTGAGTTTCCAATCCTCTTCATTACACCATGAATGCAGATCCCTAAACCCAAAAGAATCGTCTGGCAAGACTAGGTCCTAAAGTTGCATTAGACAAATAAATTATGTTGTCTTACTTTTTTAATACTCCCTGGACTTACTATATATGTAGGTAATGTGCATATACATAGGCAGAGTTATTTAGTTATCTAAGAAAATTGGTAAACCCCTCAGAGTGGTTACTACATTTTCTGGATATTCTGTATATCACTGAACCCACTGTTGATGCTCAATAGTGTGAGTCACATGCAGTAAACACAAAGCATCTTAGCCAAAGTGGCAAAAATAATAAACTAATAAAATTAATAAAATTCCTGACCTAGAAAGGAGCCTCCCCTCCAAGAGGTTAAAAGTCACAAAGACTCTTCAACTGCACTATCAATCTCATACAAGTTCATACAAGATGCTGCTGCTGAAGCACTACCACTTCCCTCATGATTTTTAACCCAGTGATTAGGGTTCTCACCTGGGATGTGAGAACCCCAGTCCAGATCCCCCTCCATCTGAGGAGGAAGCAAGAATTTGAACAGGGACTTGCCACTTTTCCAGGTTAGTGCCCTAACTACTGGTTATGGGATATTCTAATGTGGGGCTCCCTTCATCTCTCCTGTTGATGCAGTTCCACTGTGGACAAACAATTAAAGAGTCATTGGGTCAGAGAGAAAGAGAACAAGCCTGAGAATGACTCTGTAGCCTGGTGGTTAGAATATTCCTTCAGGACAAGTGAGACCCCGGGACCCAGGCCACTGCTCCAATGACTCTTTCATTAGCTATCAACAGTGGAACTGCTTCAATAGCAGAGATTGTGAGAGCCCCATATGAAAAAATCCCATAGTCTAGGAGTCAGGGCACTCACCTGAGAGGTAGCAAATCCTTTCTCCCCCTCCAGGGGAGCAGGGACTTGAACCAGGGTCCAAGTATCCTACTTAAGTACCTTTATCACTGGGCTAAAAGTGATGAAGGAGGGACTTCTCCAGCTTCTTGTACAAACAGAATAGGAACCTAATTCTGAGAGGGTTGCAGATGAGGAAGTGCCCTCCTTCCACGGGGACTTAGTTACCAAACCCTCTCAGAGGGGCAGGGCTTAAGACAACCCCTCTTTTGGCATCTCCCATTGGCTCCCTTAGAAGTGCTAATGTAACACTGACAGACATTGGTCATCAGCAGGCAGGATCAAACCAGAGACCCCTGGAATTTAGTGCATGAGCCTCTACCACATGAGCTAGAAGCCAGCTAGCTGTTTGCTCAGACTGTAAAACGGATTCATTTAACTCTCTCTAAGTGGTCTCGGTGCCACCAGATGGGACAGAACACCACACCCAGAAGGTGTATGGGATACACTAACTTTAGTGAATTCCATTCTCAGGCACATATCTCCCTCCATTCATTGTATAGGAAGCCTGAGTGCCTAACTCATACTTTCAGAATCATAGTGATTTTCTAGATGCCTAACTTCCTTTATGATTCTACCCTTTACTGGTTAGGGTTAGTGTTTTCAAAAGCACCTAAGTGGTTTAAGATCCTAAGTCACATTTTGAAAAGACACAATCAAGTAGAAACTCAGGTTTCATTGACTTTTAAATCTCCTTCAGGGCTTTTGAAAATAGGAATTTGGCACCTAAGTTACCCAGACACCAGTGAAAATTTTACTCTATATGATTGTTTTCTCTCTCTCTCTCTCTCTCTCTTTTTTCTTCATTGTTTATATTTCTGTGGAATTATCACTAAAAGTTTTCTGAAAGTAGCTGATAGCCACTATTCACACACTGTTGGTTAGTATGACTGATCAGATAAGTCACATGATATTGCTTCTGTTCCCTGATTGGATGAATGTGCAAGTAAAACTCAATCTCTTGACTGTTCATGGAAAATGAACACTAAAAGGTGCCATGGTAGTCAAATTATGTATTTCTTTAGCAAAGGTGCACATACAGGAATGTTGAACCCATGGCCATTCTTACATTGTTATGTCTAATTTTGAATAAACAATTAAAGATATTTCTTCAAAAATAAAAATTTCTTTGTTGTCCTACTTCTTGTGGGCATTACAAAGGAAGGATTTTGGAAGATACTGGTCTTAGGCTTATTTATTACCTACATTTAAGATTCTGTGAGAGTTTATGAAAATATGTCATTGTCCTGCTTAAATTATTCATATATAAAAAGCTGAATTAAATTTAAGGATTATTGTTCTGCTGCTGCTGCTGCTCTCTCTGTGTGTGTGTCTCTCTCTCTCTGTCTGTCTCTCTCTATATATATATAGTTGATAAGGCTAAACTATGAAATTGTTTCCTGGAAGGAGTCAATGGAGAAATATTCTACCCCACATTGTTAATTGTGGATGCCTTTATGTGAGAGCTCAGTATCAGCAAGGAATCCAAGAGCACTCCTTAACTACTCACTCAATTGACCAATTGTGGGTATGTATTTTCAACCATTTTAGGACCCAATTCAGTAAAATATGTGAGCAATGACTATAAGTAAGTGACTGATCTTATAGCAGTCAATGAGACTACTCATGGGCTTAAAGTTGGGTATGCACTAAATATATAAATAAATAAATAATACCCTCCTCTTATAGAAGTACCTTCCAGAATATGGGCTTTAATGAAGTAGCAGAGGCATCTTCTCAAGTATTATAGCACTCTTACCCAAAATAATAAAGTGCTAAATCTGAACTTCTGAACTATTTCTGTCTTCAGTATATCTATACTAGATGTACTACTACAGTAGTATTGGAACCTTATCCAAATGCAGCAGCCATTGACATTTATTTTTCACTCCTGAAAATTCACTGAGGCCGGCGTATTTCTGACTTCTTCAGTATTACCTTGAAATACAAATAGCAGTTTGTTAGAAAAATGCAATAGAAGAATGGTAATTAGATTTTTATTTGATACTTTAAAAAAAATAAAGAAATACGCTCAGAAGAGATTGAAAGGTATAGCATGCTTCACACCAGGAAAAATTCTGCAGTGTAACTGAAAGGTTACAAATGTGATTAACAATGGCAGAGCTCATGTGTTCCGCTCATAAATCTCACACCTTGTAATGCATTAGGGATGGCAGGTGTAAACATGATGGAAAACTGTAGTTTCATAATTCCATGTGAGACTAAGATAAGAAAATTAAATCAAGATTTGGAAACATATGAGATAAGTTGTTTTATAGGATTTTTTTTACAAAAATCCATATATTAGCATTTAAGTGTTTAATGCTGTAGCTAATTTATAACTTCAAAGTCATGAGCAGTTATAAACTGTCTAGGGTGAAGTTCACAAAAACATTTGATGCCTAAGAAATGCTAGCAATATACAAAATGCATTTCTTAATGGCATCTCGCAGATTACTGGTTCCCATATGTACGCAACATATGTGCTCTGGAAAGAGATCACTTATTTGATATTTTGCAGATGTCTCCTTGGCAAGGAGGACGATATATCTCAAAGGCTTTGAATACTATACCCTTTATCTACATGGTAAAAATATTATTTCCACATAATATTATAAAATGAAACAACAAAAAATCCAGAGTCAGTTTCTGACCTGGTGTGAGCATATGTACCTCCATTACTTCGACTGAATTCCATCCCATTTACAACCAAGCCTGAGTTTGCCCTCTGAGTCTGGAATCGCCTCTGGTGACTCAGTAAATACAGAGATCTTTCAATGTCTTTGTGATGAGTACTGTTTTTACTTATATCGGTACCCAAAAATTAAACCTTCTGCCCAAATGATTTATTCAAAGAACCCTGTCACAGACGGCTTGTTTGAATGAAGGGGAAAAATGATACAGAATCTAAGTGTAACTTTTATTGGGGACTTTTTGCTGCATTCTAAATAAAACTCCATTTGCATAGGTAATTTCTGCTAAGCTTGATCCAACTTAAAAAAAAAATCTTTGCTTCTTTCTTTAAAAGGCATCATCTCCTTTTCCTCTCATTTTCACATTCACATTAGCTCTTTGTTTTGTACTCTCCTTTTTCTCTCCCACTTTGTATTCCTTTCCTCCTTTCCTCCCTTTTATTCTTTTGCACTCTTCTGCTCATTGTACACTCATCTCTAAGTCATTGTCTTCTTTATGGTTCTTCCCTATCTCTCTCTTTTTCCCTAATATTAAATACTCAGCACTCATAGAGCATTAACTTAATCATCACAGCACAACCATTTTGAGGTGTTAAGTGTCTTTAACTACTATTGTAAGCAAAGAAATTAAGATAGAAAGTTTAAGGATAAGAAGGCATGAGTCCCTTGATCCCAGATCCATGCTTAGTCCACTAAACCATGCAGTCACTCACAATTTTAAGGTGTTCCACATGTTACCAAAGCTCACATTGTCTTCTTGGCCTAGGAGTTGGCTCAAATACAAGCAGTTGATTGGAGGCCTTGAGAGAACTTTTTGTGGTAGCCCCATATTGCCAGTAGCAGCAGTGTCCTATCAAAAAATGAATAGGTCTTGGTCTACCCAGAAAGTGAATGAACTATAGGACAGGGTAGGCCCACTGCTCAGTGAGGAGGGAGAAACAGTAACAGGAAACTTGGAAATGGCAGAGATGCTTAATGACTTTGTTTCGGTCTTCACTGAGAAGTCTGAAGGAATATCTAACATAGTGAACGCTTATGGGAAGGGGGTAGGTTTAGAAGATAAAATAAAAAAAGAGCAAGTTAAAAATCACTTAGAAAATTTAGATGCCTGCAAGTCACCAGGGCCTGATGAAATGCATCCTAGAATACTCAAGGAGTTAATAGAGGAGGTATCTGAGCCTCTAGCTATTATCTTTGGAAAGTCATGGGAGACGGGAGAGATCCAGAAGACTGGAAAAGGGCAAATATAGTGCCCATCTATAAAAAGGGAAATAAAAACAACTCAGGAAACTACAGACCAGTTAGTTTAACTTCCGTACCAGGGAAGATAATGGAGCAAGTAATTAAAGAAATCATCTGCAAACACTTGGAAGGTGGTAAGGTGATAGGGAATAGCCAGCATGGATTTGTAAAGAACAAATCGTGTCAAACCAATCTGATAGCTTTCTTTGATAGGTTGACGAGTCTTATGGATAAGGGAGAAGCGGTGAATGTGGTATACCTAGACTTTAGTAAGGCATTTGATACGGTCTCGCATGATATCCTTATCGATAAACTAGGCAAATACAATTTAGATGGGGCTACTATAAGGTGAGTGCATAACTGGCTGGATAACTGTACTCAGAGAGTAGTTATTAATGGCTCCCAATCCTGCTGGAAAGGTATAACAAGTGGGGTTCCGCAGGGGTCTGTTTTGGGACCAGCTCTGTTCAATATCTTCATCAATGACTTAGATGTTGGCATAGAAAGTATGCTTATTAAATTTGCAGACGATCCCAAACTGGGAGGGATTGCAACTGCTTTGGAGGACAGGGTCAAAATTCAAAATGATCTGGACAAATTGGAGAAATGGTCTGAGGTAAACAGGATGAAGTTCAATAAAGACAAATGCAAAGTGCTCCACTTAGGAAGGAACAATCAGTTTCACACATACAGAATGGGAAGAGACTGTCTAGGAAGGAGTATGGCAGAAAGAGATTTAGGGGTCATAGTGGACCATAAGCTAAATATGAGTCAATAGTGTGATACTGTTGCAAAAAAAGCAAACGTGATTCTGGGATGCATTAACAGGTGTGTTGTAAACAAGACACGAGAAGTCATTCTTCCACTCTATTCTGCGCTGGTTAGGCCTCAACTGGAGTATTGTGTCCAGTTCTGGGCACTGCATTTCAAGAAAGATGTGAAAAAATTGGAGAGGGTCCAGAGAAGAGCAACAACAATGGTTAAAGGTCTTGAGAACATGACCTATGAAGGAAGGCTGAAAGAATTGGGTTTATTTAGTTTGGAAAAGAGAAGACTGAAAGGGGACATGATAGCAGTTTTCAGGCATCTAAAAGGGTGTCATCAGGAGGAGGGAGAAAACTTGTTCACCTTAGCCTCTAATGATAGAACAAGAAGCAATGGGCTTAAACTGCAGCAAGGGAGATTTAGGTTGGACATTAGGAAAAAGTTCCTAACTGTCAGGGTGGTTGAACACTGGAATACATTGCCTAGGGAGGTTGTGGAATCTCCATCTCTGGAGATATTTAAGAGTAGGTTAGATAAATGTCTATCAAGGATGGTCTAGACGGTATTTGGTCCTGCCATGAGGGCAGGGGACTGGACTCGATGACCTCTCGAGGTCCCTTCCAGTCCTAGAGTCTATGAGTCTATAGCTATGGATTCCATGGGCCACAAAGCCACACCTTTGGCAACAGTTCATTAGACTCCAAATCATAATTTAGTTGTCTTTGTTCTGATTATTTTGAAAACAATGATTTGATTGCCATTGTTCAAATACTTCTTCTTAAATGGCTGACTTTAAAACTTTGCAGAAATAAATCTAACGTATTTCTAATGTTACCTTAAAACAAAGTATGTTTTAGAAAGGTCATTGGTTAAAAAATGTGTATCAGCAATTCCTTTAGCACCTTTATCACTCATTGGAGGAAGAAATAAGATATTCTTAAGTGATGGATGATAACAAAGATCTAATCTGACCTTCACCACATGCCATATTTCTTAAATTTTACCATTACGGGTGTTTAAAACAACAACTGTTCTGGTTCTAGTAACTGTGAATTAATATCAGTGCTTTTTTCTTTAATTTCTTTAATCTCTCGAGACATGAATTCACAGCTAGCATGTTGCAAAGATTATATAGTGCATATTCATAGCACATTACAAAGGTGCAGAGCATGCATTGAACTGAAACATGTCTTTGTATCAAATGTAATCTAAACGTTACTTCTCAGATTTATTTTTCATCCGTTTTAACCAGCCAGCTGCAAAGGAAGACACATTGCTTTTCTACCAACAAAAGGGCCTAAATTCTTGATTTCATTTTCCATCAAATTCTGTAAACTCTAAGCATTATTTGTCAAAATACAGTACATAGTTATCTTTCTTCAACCATTTAATGCTAATACAGCGGACATTTATATTAAAATAGCAAATTCATAAAATCATTATAGAAATTCTTTCAAGAAGCAGACCATTAGCTTGCTATATTTTAAAATAGATGGTATCCTCTGATATTTTAATAAGCTTCATTATAATTGTTTATTTTCCCACAGTAAAACCTGTCCTTTAGTACTTATGAAATGTAATACAGTACTGGAATTTATTTTGGAATATGTTATTGTATAATTTTATTCATATATAGCAGTGCCTGTTACATTAATGGATGCTGCCAATATTTTTTCTCTCCCATCACCTTCACTCTATTTCACCAACAAAACAAAAAATAGCTAATTTTGCATTATTTTAATATGTTAATGTCACATATAGGGCCAAATTCTTGTTTATGGTTAAGAAGGACGTAAGCAAATGGATGGGGAGTGGTGTGCTAAGGTGGCTTAAAGCTGATTTTGCACTCCCCTGAGCCTGGGGGTTGCTATGCACATGCTGGTCCCCAGGCACTGAGTTAGAGCAACTTTAGGTTGCTCTAATCTATAGGCTGCTATTGAACTCAAAGGGCCAAAATTGCCGCTAGGGATCAGCACAGTGTAGGGAAGTTCCAGCCACACTCACTTTTCCTCTAAGTATATCATCTTCCCCATGCTGAAAAGCAGCTTACTGAGCTGCATTATATAGTAGAGTAGCATCTAAAATAAGCACTTTGTGCAAGTTGCTTGAGCAATCGTTTCTCACAGTCTGAAATTCCTCAGAGTAGCAAAAAGTTTGGATCTGTAACAACAGAGAAAACAAAGTAGATGCTGAATATTTCTAAGCCTGACTTTCATTTCCAGAAATCTGATCACCAGAACAGATTCCTTTCTGAAGCAATGTAAGGCTGTCACTTACTGTTAGAAATCAGTGCCGATGATGAATCTTTAATCCAGCTAATGCTAGCAAATCTTTGAATGGAATAGCATATAAAATAGACTTTAGTCCTCCATTTATTAGACAAACTGAACATATGGCTAATGTTTAAATGGGGACATAAGCAGCAGAGTGTGCACCTAATAGCAGACTACCAACATTTCAAAAACAAAGAGAGCTTCTAATCCCATAATATTTCACTTTCCAGTGGAAGGCACTAACTATTTATAGTCAGTCTGCTCTTGTACATTTGCAAGAATAATTTGATGATAAATACTTTTGATAGAGATCTCAGGAAACAGTACTAAATGGTTAAGAAATATGAAGTAACTGCAACTGACTTTATTAAAATGTGCTGCTTCATATCCTGCTTGCCTATCATCAGGTTTCTCTCTGAGAACATTCTTAGTGTTAATGGCAGAATTGATATAATACAGATAGTGTTTATGATTGTTTTCACAAAAACAAATCTCGGAAACGTCTATGATTCTATATCTACAGCTTTACATTCAGTTTGGAAAATTAAGCTATAATTTTTAGCACAGTATGTTTCCATACATTTCTTCTGGGCCTGATCCTCAGATGGTATAAACCTATCCAACAATGGAGGTACACCCATCTGCAACAGATAACCATCTGGCCCAAAATGTTCTAGTGTGGTACAAATCGCCTGTAGTATCCGGCCAAGCCTAAGAAGGATTGGACCTGCTTCTTTGACTTTGGGACAGGCCACTTTTGGATAGCATCCACCTTGGCCTGTAGGGGGTTTATGGTTCCTCGACCCACCTGGTGCCCCAGGTAAGTCACTCTGTTTTGGCCTATTTGACACTTTTTGGCCTTAACAGTTAGTCCTGCCTGCCTGATGCGCTCAAAGACCTTTTGCAGGTGTAGTAGGTGTTCGGGCCAGGAGTCTGAAAAAATGGCCACATCATCGAGGTAGGCAACTGCAAATTCTCCCAGTCCAGCTAGTAGACCATCTACCAGCCTCTGGAAGGTGGCGGGTGCATTTCGAAGGCCAAAAGGAAGGACATTGAATTCATACACCCCCGCATGGGTGACGAATGCTGACCTCTCCTTGGCAGGTTCATCTAGCGGTACTTGCCAGTACCCCTTGGTTAAGTCTATTGTAGAGATGAACTGGGCACGTCCCAACTTTTCCAATAGCTCATCGGTACGTGGCATTGGATAGTTGTCCGGACGAGTTACAGCATTTAGCTTACGGTAGTCCACGCAAAAGCGTATTTCCCCATCTGGTTTGGGTACCAGAACCACTGGAGATGCCCATGCACTGGTAGATGGGCGGATTATACCCATCTGTAGCATGTTCTGGATCTCCCGTTCTATAGCAGCTTGGGCATGAGGAGACACTCTGTAGGGTGGGGTTCTGATTGGGTGAGCATTACCTGTATCAATGGAGTGGTATGCCCGTTCAGTCCGTCCTGGGGTGGCTGAGAACAATGGGGCGAAGCTAGTGCACAGCTCCTTGATTTGTTGCCGCTGCAGACGTTCCAGGGTGGTTGAGAGGTTCACCTCTTCCACGCCACCGTCTTTTTTCCCGTCGTAGTAGACACCGTCAGGCCACTCAGCATCATTTCCCTGGACTGTAAACTGACAAACCTGTAAGTCTCTGGAATAGAAAGGCTTGAGAGAATTAACATGGTACACTTTAGGCTTTAGTGAGGAATTGGGAAATGCTATGAGGTAGTTTACAGCTCCCAGGCGCTCTTGGACCGTGAATGGCCCTTCCCATGATGCTTCCATCTTATGGGCCTGTTGCGACTTCAAGACCATAACCTGGTCTCCTACCTTGAAGGAACGTTCTCTGGCATGTCTGTCATACCAGGCCTTTTGCTCTTCTTGAGCATCCTTTAGGTTCTCTCTAGCAAGGGCTAAAGAGTGTCGGAGGGTGCTTTGTAGGTTGCTTACAAAGTCCAGAATGTTAGTTCCTGGAGAAGGCGTAAACCCCTCCCATTGCTGCTTCACCAACTGTAATGGCCCCTTAACCTCGTGACCATACACAAGTTCAAATGGTGAAAACCCTAAACTGGGATGTGGTACAGCCCTGTAGGCAAACAGCAACTGCTGCAACACTAGGTCCCAATTATTGGAGAATTCGTAGATGAATTTTCGTATCATGGCCCCCAAAGTTCCATTGAACCTTTCCACCAGGCCATTGGTTTGATGGTGGTACGGGGTGGCAACCAAGTGATTCACCCCATGAGTTTCCCACAGTTTTTCCATGGTCCCTGCCAGGAAATTAGACCCTGAATCTGTAAGGATGTCGGAGGGCCAACCTACCCTGGCAAAGATGTCTGTTAGGGCCAGGCACACAGTGTTAGCCCTGGTGTTGCCTAGAGCTACTGCTTCTGGCCATCGGGTAGCAAAGTCCACTAAAGTCAGTACGTACTGCTTTCCTCTGGGCGTCTTTTTTGGGAAAGGGCCCAGAATATCCACAGCTACTCGCTGAAATGGGACCTCAATTATGGGGAGTGGCTGGAGAGGGGCCTTGACCTGGTCTTGAGGCTTTCCCACTCTTTGGCATATCTCACAAGACCGGACATACTTGGCAACATCCTTGCCCATCCCCTCCCAGTGGAAGGACTTCCCCAACCGGTCCTTGGTTCTGTTCACCCCAGCATGGCCACTGGGATGATCATGGGCTAAGCTTAAGAGCTTCCCTCGGTACTTAGTTGGAACCACCAACTGTTTTTGCGGCTGCCATTCTTCCCGGTGTCCACCAGAAAGAATTTCCTTGTATAAAAGTCCTTGGTCTATAACAAACCGGGATCGATTAGAAGAACTGAGAGGCGGTGGGGTGCTCCGTGCCGCCGCCCACGCTTTCTGAAGGCTGTCATCTGCTTCCTGCTCAGTCTGGAACTGTTCCCTTGAGGCTGGGGTCACCAGTTCTTCCTCAGACTGTGGACTTGGGCTTGGTCCCTCTGGAAGCGATGTAGGTGATGGGGTTGTTTCCGTTGCTGGTGAACCGCTCTCCGCTGGTGCACCTGAGGGTATTTCAGGCTCTGGCTGAGCCTTTTGGGTATGGCTGTCTGTTGCTTCTGCCAGTTTTGGCTCGCTGGCACCCTCTGGCGTTGAGTTTGAAGATGTAGTTGCACTTGCTGGTGCTGGTTGCTGTTCCAGTTCCGGGCCTGGGACTGGAGATGCTGTGGCTGTTTCAGTGGTAGGCATGGAATCCGGGTCCACTACCTCTGTCTGGGTCTCTGGTAACACAGACGGGGCCTCTGTGGACGGCTCAGGAACAGGAATGGGTCTGGAAGCTTGCCTGGTTTGGCTACGTGTAACCATTCCCACTCTCTTGGCCCGCCTCACCTGGTTGGCCAAGTCTTCCCCCAGTAGCATGGGGATAGGATAATTGTCATAGACTGCAAAAGTCCACATTCCTGACCAGCCTTTGTACTGGACAGGCAGTTGAGCTGTAGGCAAGTCTACAGCTTGTGACATGAAGGGGTAAATTGTAACTTTGGCCTTTGGGTTGATGAATTTGGGGTCAACGAAGGATTGGTGGATAGCTGACACTTGTGCCCCCGTGTCTCTCCACGCAGTAACCTTCTTTCCGCCCACTCTCAAATTTTCCCTTCGCTCCAAGGGTATTTGAGAGGCATCCGGGTCTGGGGATCTTTGGGGTGATGGTGGTGTAATGAATTGCACTCGCATGGTGTTCTTGGGACAGTTGGCCTTGATATGTCCCAGTTCATTACACTTAAAGCATCTTCCATCTGATGGGTCACTGGGCCGAGGTGAGTTACTGGAGACTGGTGAGGTGGAAGGGTAGGGTGTCTGTGGCTTTACTTGGGTGGTATGTGGGGTCTTTGGCTGTCCTCGGTTGTAGGGTTTATGGTCTGTGTGCCCCCTGGGGTAATCGTTCCCCTTGACAGTAGCTTTCTTGCTTTCTGCCAGTTCCATCCATTTGGCTCCAATCTCCCCCGCCTCAGCGATATCTTTGGGATTTCCATCTTGTATGTACCGTGTGATGTCTTCAGGAACACCATCCAAGAACTGCTCCATTTGTATGAGGAGGTGCAGTTCTTCCAAGGTTTGAACGTTGTTTCCTGTTATCCAGGCCTCATAGTTTTTTGCAATGTAGTAGGCGTGTTTGGGAAATGACACCTCTGGTTTCCACTTTTGGGTTCTGAAGCGCCGACGGGCATGATCTGGGGTTATCCCCATCCTGTATCTGGCCTTGGTTTGAAAAAGTTTATAGTCATTCATTTGCTGCTTAGGCATTTCAGCTGCCACCTCTGCTAAAGGTCCACTGAGCTGTGACCTTAATTCTACCATGTACTGGTCTTCGGGGATGCTGTACCCAAGACAGGCTCTTTCAAAATTTTCCAAGAAGGCCTCGGTGTCATCACCTGCCTTGTAGGTGGGAAATTTCCTGTGCTGTGGAGCAATAATGGGCGCCGGGTTGTTAGGGTTGGCTGGCACAGGCAGCCCAGCTTTTGCCAACTCCAGTTCATGTTTTCTCTGTTTTTCCTTCTCTTCATTCTCTTTTTGTTGTTTTTCCATTTCTCGGCGGTGGGCCAACTCTTCTTCTTCTTGCTTCCTCCTGTGGGCCAACTCTTCTTCTGCTTGTTTTCTTCGGTAGGCCACCTCTTCTTCTTCTAGTTTTCTTTTGTGTGCTGCCTCTTTGGCTGCCTGTTCTCTTTGGTAGGCTGCCAGTTTGATGCTTTCTTCCTTTTCTTTCAGCTCCAGTTGTCGCCTGTGTTCAGCTTCTTTGAGTTGCTCTTCGGCCTCAATTTTTGCCTTAGAAGTCATGATTCCTGTTTTCTTGTGTTGGGGTGCCCTCTGGTGTTTATCTTCTGAACTGCAGGTTCTGTTGCCTCCTGGAGTCTGCCTAGCAACAGTGCTTTTTTCCTTTTCTCTCTCTAGCGTAAACTAGAAAAACCACTTTATTTGCATATATATATAGTGCTGGTAATGACTCTCAATGGGAGTGCTATTGTGTGACAAAAGACCCTTAACAGTCTGGTAATGGCTTCTTGCTTAACATGCAAGCCACAAACTGCCAGAGAGAGCAGAAAAAAAAAATTCTCTCTGGTTCCCTTTTAAAACCAACTGTTTCTCTCTGCTAAAAAGCCCTTAGCAGAGAAAAGAAAAATATAATATTCCTACTGGCTTCTGGATTCTGTCTATATCCCACCCGCTGCTACACCATATCATAACCTTAGTCCCAGATTTGGACCTTAGCGTCCAAAATATGGGGGTTAGCATGAAAACCTCCAAGCTTAGTTACCAGCTTGGACCTGGTACTTGCTGCCACCACCCAAAAAATTAGAGTGTTTTGGGGCACTCTGGTCCCTCTGAAAAACCTTCCCTGGGGACCCCAAGACCCAAATCCCTTGAGTCTCACAACAAAGGGAAATAATCCTTTTTCCCTTCCCCCCTCCAGGTGCTCCTGGAGAGATACACAGACACAAGCTCTGTGAAACTACACAGAGTGACTCCCCCTCTCCGTTCCCAATCCTGGAACAAAAAGAACTTTCCTATTCCCCCAGAGGGAATGCAAAATCAGGCTAGCAATCCAACACACAGATCTCCCCTTGATTTCTTCCTCCCACCAATTCCCTGGTGAGTACAGACTCAATTTCCCTGAAGTAAAGAAAAACTCCAACAGGTCTTAAAAGAAAGCTTTATATAAAAAGAAAGAAAAATACATACAAATGTGCTCTCTGTATTAAGATGATACAATACAGGGTCAATTGCTTAAAAGAATATTGAATAAACAGCCTTATTCAAAAAGAATACAAATCAAAGCACTCCAGCACTTATATTCATGCAAATACCAAAGAAAAGAAACCATAGAACTTACTATCTGATCTCTTTGTCCTTACACTTAGAAACAGAAGACTAGAAAGTAGAAACTACTTCTCCAAAGCTCAGAGAAAGCAGGCAGGCAGAAAACAAAGACTCAGACACAAACTTCCCTCCACCCAGAGTTGAAAAAATCCGGTTTCCTGATTGGTCCTCTGGTCAGGTGCTTCAGGTGAAAGAGACATTAACCCTTAGCTATCTGTTTATGACAGTTCTATTCTCCAGCAGAACTTGGTGGTATATTCAAACAATGAAAACAAGAAAGTGCCATGGTCACATTTTTTCAATGTGTTTTCTAATGTTTGTGTCCAGCATGAAACATCCAAGGCCTGTATTTCAAAGAATAAGGGTACCGGCAGCTCCTGGCTGAAAAAATAATCAATGTCTAGTGTCACGCTGAGCACTTGTAAATGGAGGCATCCAATATTACTAGACACATTTGAACATTGTGGCTTATATTTATATCTATAGTGCTATACTTTCACACATTTCAGTAAAATTGAAGGATCAGTTCTGCCTGCACCCCAGGGAAGTGCCGGAAGAGAGGAGGCTGATACGAACTTTTGTGCCATCGCTGGTTTCCTGTGGCCATCTGGGGTAGGCTTACCTCGAGTAGCTGCTGTAACTGCTGTCTCAGCTGCCAGGAAGTCTTAATGCTTCCTGGGCAAGTCTGGTATTAATGAAAGATTAAAGGAAAATCCAAACCTATTCCATCGTTCCCTTTTGTGCAATGCTGTACACTGAGAGAGGAGTTCCTTTTTCACACTTGCAATGAGCAGTATACTACAGAAAGCATCATAGGAAAAATAAATCACCATCTACTGCTCATGAGACTTCTGTGCTATTTACAGTATGTCCTGTTTTACCATAAAAATACCACACAAAATGGTAAAGTCAAATATCATGGTGTGGTTAAGCAATTTTTTGTAATAGCTCCCACTATAGCATCCTTAACTGCACATATTGTTATTTTTAATCATAAAAAGTCCTCTTTTGACTCTTTGACCTCCTGGTGCTGCAAGCAGTACAGGCTAATTTACCACCCATGCATTTTATCACATAACTCTTTTTTTTAAATATTGTATTATGAAAAGTTACAAAAGGGAAGGATTGGTTAAATTTTACTATGTCCTTCACAGTCTTTCCTGGAGTTGAGCAAATAATTGGTGCCCAAACCAAATAAATATATATATGTTTCTAACTTAAACTGAATTTATTTTCCCACCAAAACAAAAACAAAAACAAAAACAAAAAGGTTAGTTTGAAGTAAACATTTCAAACATCATTTTGAAAAGTCTTTTCGAAATGAAACAATTAGTTTCAAAGTGAAATATTGAAATAAAATGTTGATTCAAAACAACATTTCAAAGACAAACAGTTCATTTTTTAAAGAAGCATTGAAACTATACATTTTGAAAATGTCAAGATAAACTGTTTCAATTAAAAAAAAACCCTCCTTATTTTATATGCAGCCAAAACTATTCACCAATTTCAATCCAAATTCATAAATAATTTCAGGCACCCAAAACTGCATTTTTCAGTAAAGTTACTATTTGGCTAAAAAAATTTTACCCAGCTCTAGTCTATACTATGCAAATTTAATCCCTTCTAACTCTTCTCTTTTCTGGGTGAAATAATCTTATTTTTTCTAATCTTTAGTTATGTAAATGCTACCCTAGGGTCTGATACAGTCCCCATTAATGCCAATAGGGGTTGCCATTGAATTCAATGAAAGCTGGATTAGACTGGTACTTCTAACATTTTTGCTGTCGTTTGTGGGATTTTGGGAATCTTAGCTGTATAATTCTTATGAGGGGACCAAAATTAAAATACACTATTGGAAAAGAGGGAAGTTCTTTGCCTTTAAAAATCTCATTTATACAATATTCACCTTTATTTTACATCCTCTTTTAGTGGCCTCAGGTTTCCTATTTATTCTTTTTAATAGTTGTTATACACTGGACAGATGCCTTCTTCTGTCTCAGGGGTGATATATTATCTAAAAATAAAAGAAAACAGACAACATACCATTCTAGCTATGATATTGTGAATGTTCACAAACTCACTTGGGTTCTGCCTGACAGATACTTAGGTTGACCTAACTATATCACACAGGGAGCAAAATTTTTCACATCTCTGAATAATGTATCTAGGTCAATCTAATTTTGAGGTGTAGATCAGGCCCAAGACCCACTGTAGACACAGCTAGGTCGACAGGAATTCCTTTGTCAACTTAGACACCACCACTTGAAACACCACTGCATTAACTATATCTATGGAAAAACCTTGTCATTGATGTAGGAAACATCTATGCTATGGCATTACAGCAGCACAGCTACAGCACTGTAGCCGTGCTGCTATAGTGTAGACATGTCCTTAGCTTGGAGAATTTAATGGAAAGATCTTGCGGGAAATTGCAGGAAGCTATGAATTAACATCTCAATAGGCAGAACTCTTTCCTCTGGATCAGAACTATCCCAGTGATAACGCCCCACCATGGTGTTGTGCTATTGGAGGTGCCAGCTTTCAGATAAAAAATAAAGCCAAGGTCTTGACCACTTGTAGCCATTAAAGATGTGTGACAGGGTGTGTATACCATGCACTGGACAAGAGAGGGTTAATTGCATGCTATGGGCAGTAGAAGTCCCACCCCTCAGACTGTGCTGGGCATAATCCAACTGCTGCCTCAGTATAAAAGGGAGAAGCCCGGCTCATTCTAGGCTGAATGCCAGAGAGGAAGGACCTTTGGCAGAGGCTCCAGCTGAAGACCCGTCACATCCCTTGCATGTGGGACCCGAAGATTCTGAGCGTCAGAATGGAGGTCTATGGCTAATGGAGCCCCAGGGAATCATCTGCGCTGAGAAGCCTGGAGATCCCAATGTCCCAGGGACTGCAGCTTCCAGAAGCATGGTAGGAAATGACCCAAGGAGGGTGAGCGAGTGGTATCTCCCACCTGAGTGAGGTCAACGTGTTTTGGTGGGATTCCCCTTGACTCAGTAGTGGACTACTGTTATGGCCCTGGGTCAGTGCCCAGTGCAGTTGGGTGGATCTAGGCCCCCCATCCACTGGCCACTAGGCTGCACTGCCATGCATTCAAGGGCCACTGTGATTGACTCTGGCTGCTAGGCTGCACTGCCCTGAATACAAAGGCTGCTGTAAGTGACTCTGGCTGCTAGGCCGCATGTCGCTGTGTCTGTGGGCTGTTATATGAACTCTAGCCACTAGGCCATGCTGTCCTGAATGCAAGGGCTACTGTAATTGACTCTGGCAACTAGGCTGCGCTACCCTGTGTCTGTGGGCTGTTATATGGACTCTGGCCACTAGGCCACGCTGCCCTGAATGCAAGGGCTGCTGTAATTGATTCTGGCCATTGGCCTGTACTGCCCTGACCCCAAGGGCACTATTTTGTCTCCAGCCTCTAGGCCGTGCCACTTTCAGCCTAAACTGCAGTGGTATCACAATCCCTCCATGCCCCAAAGGAGGATGGGGTGTGCATACCATGGGAAAGATGTGAAAGCACTATTTATATGAGTGAAAATGTTAGCACTGCTGTTCTGGCCATTTTTCAGTTTGGGTAATTACTGGACATAGTTCTAACCTAAAACTTCTCCCACATTCCAGTTTGATTCTGTAGTTCCTGTTCTAAAGTATTGTGTAGTGTTTCTGAGCACCACTAGATAGCTCCTTTGTTTCCAGTGAAAGATTACTGTGTTTTCTTTAATAACATGGTTTCTGCATATACTGAGCAGTTTATAAAGCGTTTGGGCATAAAAGTTGCTCCATATGCATAATATAATCAGATATTAGACAATTTGAGTGTTTTACTATCGAGATTTATTTTATATTTTTTTAATCCCAGGGAACTATGAGTCCCATCTTGGGGACTTCACTTCTTTTGTGTTATCTAAATTACATTGTGTTCCATTAATGTGTAGTGACCGCAAGTCTCAGTCTTGAGCTGTGTTATTATTCAGCATGTATATGATGCATCTCTGAGACATTTAATTACAGTCAAAATTGCCTTTTAATTTACAAATATGATGCACAGCTCTACTTGTCATTTATTTCTGATTCAAGAGCATCATTATCCTTTACTTCTGTTGCTTTCAATTATATCTATTGCTGAAAGGAGAAGAATTTTGTGGAGCTCAAGCTACCTCCTCTACTCCTGTGTTACTTGGGTGTTCCCTTTATCCTGAAGTGTTACTTGAGAACCATGTGTTTATTACTACTGCCAGAGATTAGGGTCTGAGAGCAACACTCTTATTACAGTGAATTCCACCAATGTAAAAATGAAGTAACCCAGTGAAGAGTCAGTTCCCCGGTCTTTGTATTTTATCTCCACAATATCTGAGCATTTTAAAGAGATTTAACATAATTTCAAATTGTAATCTCACATTTTAAAATGTGTGGTAAAACAAATGTGTTTCGGTTTCTGTTATTTCTGGAGGGTTGCTAATTTCTTTGGGTTTGGGTGTGTGTTCAGAATAAAGTACGTTAATCAATTTTCTCCCAGATATAAATTTAATTTTAGATGTTTGAAGCTTCAGCATATGCAACAAGAAAACACTTTTCATCTGAAGATGTCTCATCAACAGTACAAAACCTTGCCTGACTGACTTAATGTGACAAGGTAGTTTATGATAGTCCATAATTGTTTACATCTAACATATCTCACTAAGATATCAAGGAAGTGTATTAACTGTATGTTTTACTTTTGCAAGTTATATATTCTCAGAAATAGAACACAAATAATCAAACCCACAGAGATCCTTTCAGGACATCAGAAGGGTCATAAAAATCAAGGTCAGTAAGTATTATGCAGACTTGATGTTTACTAGGTCTTCTGTCTCATTTAGGAGTGTAAATAATGCCAGTTTGATGGATATGTTGGATAGCTATGTGATGGAGACTATTTCCCACTAGAGAATGAGCAGACACCATCACACTTTTAAGCCAACTACGTAAACTTTACTGCACTTCAGAAGCTACTTTATGGCAATAATAGGAGTTAGGAATTCCGAAGCAGCCTGGAAACAACAGTTTGTGTGTTCATCGGAAGGTTGATATCCAGAAATCTCTTCTAGATAATGGCATTAAGTGTCTGTTTCATTAAAGTACATATGTCTGCCCTTCAGCCAAAGTCCTCTCTCCAGCAGCCAGTCTGGATAACTCAGCTGGGCAGAGGGAATAATCATCCCCCAGGCTACAAAGCAGCAGCAAATTCTCATACTCAATGGCAGATAACCCTAGTGGCCTTCGTCCTCGTGGAGGAGCACTGTATAGAACATATTGGAAGAATCACTGAACCTGCTTCCACTACTCAACCAGGCTGTTCCTGTGCAATAGTGTAGTTATCCAAGAGTGTTGCAACAATACCTTAGTCATGTCCAGTGTGAGTACTGAAATACTCAACACTGCCTCTAAGGCACCTCCAGGCCCTTGATTTCTCCAGAAACACACCACTGTACTGGTGTAGGCAAGGCCTGGACCATCTCCCCACTGCCTTCTCCCCACCACTCCTTTCCCCTCAAAGAGTGCCCTGTGCCTCTGGGAGGCAGGGAGTAGCTTTGGTGCCCAGAAAAGCACACAGGTTCCTCTTGTCCCTGGTTTCGTCACATTGAGTTCAAAGTGATAGCAGCTCCTTGCATCCTTCTCCCCACTTCTGTGTACATGCATAAGGAACAAACACAGTCTGGGTGAAGGGATTTCAGTACTTGGCCCAGCAGATTTCCTTTCTTTGTATTGGGCTCAGGGACTTCATTCGAAATGTTTGGGCAAAAATTCATATTCTATAGAGATCATTGCAGGAAGGACAATATCTGAATTTAATCCATTCTCCCATTTGTATATGTTTTGTCTCATTGTCCCTCCCACCTCCAAGAATATAATGGTTAACATTACGTAATAGATTTCTTCTCTGAAAGCTACTTTGCACTGGGGAATTGTGGGAAGCTAAATCAAAGTTTTATAAATGTTTAAAAATGTGTATTTACCATGGTCTTGCAGCTTTAATTATAAGAAACAACAGAAAGGCATTAATTATAATGTGTAGATTCCTTGTTTCCTGCTTTATGCTGTTTCTTCAGTTCACCTCTGTGATTCTGAGCAGTGAGGGATATTTAGGAGGTTTCTAAGGCTAATTTCATATTTGTTTTCATTTCAGTTTGTTTTCCTTTGCTGTTTTGTCAATTTTTTAATTCAATTTACATTTATTAATGTTGTTAAGTCCTTATGATACTTCCTGATCATTCAAGATCCTAACTGTCAGGGTAGTTAAACACTGGAATAGATTGCCTAGGGAAGTTGTGGAATCTCCATCTCTGGAGATATTTAAGAGTAGGTTAGATAAATGTCTATCAGGAATGGTCTAGACAGTATTTGGTTCTGCCATGAGGGCAGGGGACTGGACTCGATGACCTCTCGAGGTCCCTTCCAGTCCTAGAGTCTATGAGTCTATAAGATGATGACTCTTTATTACATACACAAAGAATAGAGAGCCTCACATTTTAATTTTCCACTGGAAACCAATTTTGCCTTATGAATTGTTCGTTTTCTTTTTCCTGACATAATCTTAGTGACTTGTTCTTCATAGAGAACTGTATGTGGAGTTATTTTTCACAAGTCTTTTACAATCTCAAATGACATTTCTAATGCCACAAGTGCAATTGACAAAAGCCCCCACCCTTGATAAAAAAAAAGTATTTCCCAGCAGTAGGAAAAGGGTTGATGTTGCTGTAACACACATTCATGATGCTACAAGCTCACAGTGCAGATTTCTAAAATCTTCACAGGGCAGCATTAGGGTTACTCATCCATTTTTAGTTTTAGTGTCAACAAAGCAAATAGATAATAATCTATATGGGAGACATCTTGTGCCACAGGACTCTGCTGTTTTATATAGTTGTGCTTACAGACTGCTTACTTTTTGTTGTTAATTATTAAAGAGCCAGAGTAACATAAACCCTGTCACTTCAAACTTCCCTCTCCTCACCCTACAACCCCAGAGCAAAACACAAGAAACCAGAACCTCTTCCTGGACAAAAAATCAGAGAGACTGTGTGCCTTTTTTCCTCCTCAAAGGTAGCACACAAGCATTACCCTCATCTCAGAGAGATAGGAGCTGAGATCTAGTCAGGGGAAAGTGCCTCAACATAAAAGGGGGGAAAATGTGGCTACAAGCCATGAAATCTGAGTTTAAGTCATGAGCCAGGATGGTGTGGTGAGAATCTTCAATGAGGAGTGGACAAGATTAGGTTCAGAAAACATAAGTCTTGAGCCACCTCTCTCCCCAGTTAGACATAAACCAGCACCATGTATCTCACCTTCTTCCAAGAAAGACTTGTACATAAATAGGGAAAAGGTGGAAATTCATATCCAAAAGACAGGTCATAAAATTGAACTATTCAACTGCAACCCTTATACCAAGTGACAGACATTCTTGTGAACTCCCACCTATTAGAATAAGGATGCATGCCATCGCTCTGACAAACCCTTGCACCATGGAGGCAAGAAAGGTGAACCGTGGCATGGGAATGTTTACCCAGAACTGAAGATCTGTAAGGGTCCTCAAACTCCTTTACCCTTCCATCTGGTGAGGAGAATGAGCAGGAAGATATTGAACAGACACCTGGCTCCCCATCTCCAGAAATTAAATCAACAGTCTGCACAGTCACCCTCTCCCTTAACAATGGGTGAGGTTACTAGTCTTGCATGGTTGTGAAAGGGCAGGTGGGAAGCAAGGAGCCTCTAACTCCTTGTGGCATTATTTAGATGCCAACAGAACTGCAGTCTGCTTCCTCTAATGCTAGGCACCCCCATTCGGAAGTCAGACAATCAGAGGGTACCATAGAGGGGGGAACACAAGATAATGGTGACATGATTAGGTTCAGTGTAATAAGCAGCTTTCACAGAACACCAGCTGCCTACCATCAAGGACTTTGTGGGGCTCATGGCAAAGGTAGGTTTTAAGGAGAGAAATGAAGAGGATTTTTATGGATATCTTCTCAAATACCTAACAGGTGGCATGGGAAAAAGCACAAAAAAAATGTGTCTTGCAGTCCATCTTCATATCACTTCTAGCAAGGGACAGTGCCTACAAAAGACCTTGCAGCCCTCAAATGTAATAGTCTCTGAAACAAGGACCTTGTCTTTTGTTTGTTTTGTATACTATTATTCACGTTTATGGCACTGTATAAATTATAACAACTATATACATAGATACACATTTAGCTGAAGAAGCCATAGATTATTCACTCTCACATATACTTCTCTACAAAGTTCCTACAAATGCTCAGGCCATACATTCCAGCCAGGATGGAGAGCCCAGCTGAGGTAACAAAACATCGAGTAGTTCAACTGAGTTAGTAACTGCAATCATTCCTCACCAATGGGACCCAGAATGTGCTGATGGGTCATTGTGCCTCTTAACCAAAAGCCTTTCCCTTCAGAATAGCACAGGGCTGCATGCACATAAAACCTCCGAAGGCTGGGCTGCTGTATGTATGTCACTCCCATGTTCCGTACCCTATATTAAGCTCCTAATCTGCTTCTGCTGCCATTTCAAACCTGGGTGGTCTTAAAATGTCGTCTAATTCTCAAAATCACATTTATTTCCCATAGGTTTAAATAAAGAATTAATAGAACTATATTCCCTCAACATGTAGATCAAAGTTACAATCACAGATTCACACATTGTATGATGGCAAAGTCATTCAAACTTATTCTACATATGTAAATACATGGGAACACGTGAAGAAATTTACTGAAGCATTAATGTGAGTGTAAATTATTGTCTATGCACATTGTGTTAGACAACTGCATAACCATGTCACAATTTTAAATGTGCAAATATTTTGTGTGTTCAGTGTATGTCCAATAGTTTGTATGTTCACATTCTAATGCTACTTGGTGAATTTTAATAACAAATATATAATACTTTTAAAAGGAGATGATAACTACCACTCTGTGTCGCCAGAACTGTGACCTGTTGCCACTGATCTTAATGACAACAACCTCAGACAACTGGTGATATGAACTTCCTTGAGCTTTACAATAGCACTTTTATTTTTTTCTTTTGCTATAAATGTTTTATTTTACCTGATACAGTAATGAAATTGTCAAGATAATGAACAGAGTAATAATTTCACACAAATGACTAACTTTAATTAAAATCACAGTGACTGCTGGCGAATGGGGGTAACACAGACCATTGATCAGATTACTGATCATTGATAATTGAAATATGGCTGGAGACTCAGAGATCTGTGAACAACATACTCAGAAATTAAGCCACCTTACTCAGTGATATAATGCTCAGTGACAGTATTCAGTAGCCTCAGCACATCATTAGCCAATACACCCTGCACTTCTTTAGTCAGCTGTTAAATCTGCAAGGACAAATATTACCTGCTATACTAGCTCTAGTGTAACAGTTGGAAATAATCAGGCAATTGTGAAGGTGAAGAGGGTCAAAGTTCTAAGAATCAGGTTTCCAAAAGCCATGAATATGAAAGAATGTTTGTTCTCCTTGCTTATTTTGGTAGTGAGGAATAGGAAACTCTTCTCTGATGTGAAGCCATTATTCTGATATGACTAAGGGCTTGTCTGCGCTTAAAAGGCTGTAGCAGCTGCTGTAGCTTTTCAATGAAGACTCATAGACTTTAAGGTAAGATGGGACCATTATCATCATCTTGTCTGATGTCCTGCACGTTGCAGGCCACAGAACCTCACCCGCCCCCACCCCACGCCTGTAATAGACCCCCTAACATCTGGCTGACTTACTGAAGTCCTCAAATCATGATTTAAAGACTACAGCAAATCCACCATTTACAGTACTTTAAACCTGCAAGTGACCTGTGCCCTATGCTGCAAAAGAAGGCAAAAAAATCCCAGGGTCTCTGCCAATCTGACCCAGGGGGAAATTCCTTCCTGACTCCAAATATGGAGATCAATTAGATGCTACCTACCCTAGTGGGAAGGCTTCTCCCATCACCTTAGGTAATCCACCTCCCTGAGAGGCTGTAGCTATGTTGACAGAAGAAGCCCTCCCAGTGACATAGTGCTGCCTACACCAGGAGTTACATCAACCCAGCTGCTTTGCTCATGAGTGTGGATTTTCCATACCCCCAAGTGATGTCGTTATACCAACATAAGTTGTTATATAGATCATGCCTAAAAAGGCAACAGCTAGCACATGTGGACCATGGAGGACTGTACCATATGAACAATCTATTAAGCTTGTATATCGATTAGTAATTTCATGGCTTGTGATATTCTGTTCTTGTTATAATTTCTGTCATAGGAACTAGGCTTTAAACACCTCCTATTTTGTGAAAGACAGGGTACAGTATTTCTTTGAATTTTCAAGGTTCTATAATTAGGATGGACACTGATTCTTACTCTCTATTTTTATTGTTTTGGCAGTCTGAGAGACAACTGCAATGGATAAATAATAAATCTAGCCTAAAACCAAAGAGAAGAAGGTGATGCTGCAAGAAAACCTGAGGATCTTGCAAAGTCTAGAACTACTTCATCATAAGAGGACATCTGTGACCATTGTGGAAATCATGTGCAATCGCAATGTTTTCTAATACTCAACCCTGCTCCCAGCTTCTCAGATTGCATCTGCCACCAGAATCTCTTTCTTTCATCTACTGCTGGCAAAATGAGTGTGGCCTTTCCTTTCAGGTACAATTCTGTCATGCCTGCTTTCGTTTTCTTGTGGCTTGGTTATTACAATGGGCTGCTTCTTAGCTTTCTCCACACAGCGATACTGCAATTCTACTTCAGAGGGCCTGAAGCCAGCCAATGCAGCCCATATAGGATCATTTTGGCATTAGAATGAGTGTGTTCAAATAGGACAGGAGATGTACTGAATCAATCTTTTGGCTGGACAGCCTCTGCTGTGGAAGCTGCCCTCCCCCAGAAGAATCATTCCTTCAGAGCAGCTGCCCCAGCGATTCAGGACAAGGTGAGGGATACAAGATGCATTCCCCTGTGCCCGTGAGAGGTAATATTGCCCAGTATGAAGTCCTATTTATCCACAGAACAAGTGCAGAACCAGTACAAAAGCTTCCCTACAAGGCTTCACAAATGTCCATCACTATGTCTTCATGAACATTCAAATCTTGATCCTAACAAGTCCTTTTGTGCCTTAAGTTCCTTCACAAAAGTGAATGGAAACTACCTGTGCTTACAGCTAAGGTCAAACATTATGCACAGTCCTCCACACTGTGTGGAAGTAAATCTCAAGTCCCTCTGCATGCGCTTCCCTTTACCCTCAAGAGCACAAGGTAGAAACGTAAGAACAGAGAATGAGCATGTCTGAGGAGACATAGATTTAAGTATGATATTTGCCATGCTGAGGAGGTGCTCAGCTACCTGGTCTCTCTGCTAACATGACCAACAAGGCTGATTTTTGTGATGTGAACATTCATCCCTGGGAACTGCTATGAGGCCAATAAACTTCCTTAGCAGCTCTCATATAGTAACAATTTTCAGTCACAATCAATCAAGATGGATTTGAACCAGCAATCCTAGAGATAAAAATATGTATATTGGGAGCTCATTACGAATCTCTAAACTTTCCAGCCCTCCTTTATCTTGTGTTTTGAAAAATTATTATCCCAATAAAGTAAAGAACCTGTTTAAATCCTGCTGACCTTAATGAGACTTAAGGATGTGTTTCAAGTTAAGTGCATGATTAAGTGTTTTGTTAAATCAGGGCCTATATCATTTTCAAGAGAAGCATCTTCAATAACAGCTAAAGCTGGCATATCTATTGTTAAATAGTTAATGAAAACTTTAGTCAAAGCATTCATCAGTGCTTTAAGAAATTGGTCTACTGTAGTTGCATTTCAATTAATGCATCGTTTTGGCTCTAGCATACCAACAATATATTTCATGCATAGTATGAGGCCAGAGTTTTCAAGATGGTGGCACACTTGAAAGCTAGCACCTTGAAATATCTCTAATAGACTATATGCTACTTTTGAATCTGTTCGAGGGTATTTAGTGTTTAGAAGTTATACACTAGGAAGTTGTCCATTAAAATAAATATGGATAGTAAGAATAATAACACTTATTACTTATGCAGCTCTTTATATCTTCAAAGAGACAAGTTTTACAAAAGGGAGATGTATCTTTGAAACTAAAATATGCCACTAACAGTTTGCATGATGGCCTCATTTCAAAAATGCTATCACATTTTTAAAAAAAAATTATAAATGCAACCATTTTTTTTCTAACACAGGAAAAGCAAATAAATTAAGTGGGAGGTGAAAGGCCTCCCTATGCCAAGGGGCGGAATGGGTCACAGAGCCAGATGCTATTCTACTCTACAAACACAGGTTGAAGAGGACATGTTTGCACCTTCAGTAAAGTCAGACAACCTCTGAGTGGTAGAGGTCTGCTTTTTCCTTCTGCATGGAGCTGAATACTACTGGTAGGTGAATTCTTATGCCAGGGTTCAGGGTTAAAACATATATATTGCTTTATGTCAAGTGCTTAGAAAAATGTCTTGAGAGCATTTTCACTGGTCTGCCCAAATGTTTCTCTTCCCTTATATATAATGAAACATTGATCTTTAAATTAAATGACACCCAGTAGCTATTAAATTGCTATTTTTCTATTGATAATGAATGTCTAGTAAGTAAAACTTTTCAACAGTTTCACAAAACAAAAAACAATGATAAAGTTTAGCCCTCTGCTGATTCACTCTCCCAGGAAAAGCCCAAGAGACCCTGAGAATGGAGATGATATTGGATTTCATTACCTTTTTTCCCCCTCTAACATTAATACTGTTTCCATTTAACTACATTGGGCAGCTATAGATCCTCTTGAATTTGGAAAAAAGAAATGTGTGTGAGGTCAGCAACATTTCCTGATAAGCTTAGGATGTCAGCAGACTTAACTGGCCTCTCAGACTCTGCTAGGGAAGGGAAGGCACAGATACAAATAGAATTGACAATCTATGCTTTACAACCAAGTCAGTCCAATTAAATCAATGAAACCACTCTCTGCCTTCAGATTTTTTCTTGCTAACAAATGCTTGCAGTGTTTTCTCATGCTGCACACACCACACTTCTAGAAACGCCAGCTTCAGTTAAATATGGCAAAACAAATTTCTATCCATGGTAGGTCTTGGAATATCAGACACAAAAATGCCTAAGTTTGATTGACATCTTGCCTCCCCCTCCACCTCAGTCTGACCTGATGTTAGCAATTCAATACTGTTTTCTTTCAAATGTCAGGGAGTGTAAATGGCTGTTGAAATCATGCTTGAATAGAAGGGGACTGGAAGCAAAGAAGCACGACTGAATGGTTTTAGAATATGTCTGTCATCTAATTTAGTCTAAAATATTTTCTACTTATTTTGTGTACTGAATGCTAACTATTTGGCTGGCTGGCCAAATGAAGGGAACTCTGCTTTATGACTGCAAGGGGGAGATGAAAACTGCTGCAAAAGGGTCGGCCTGGTAGCTGACTCATCCCCTGAGAATGAGGGGTCTAAAAGAGGCAGCCCTGTGCCTTTAACAGCCATTCATTCAGAATCGGGGTAGCAATGGCGGCATCACCGCTAGGTATGGGAGCAGCAGCTATTCAGGCAATCAGGCATTGGCATTCAGACACGTATCGAAAGTATGTAAGACCTCAGGCGGTAAATCAGCATTAATTTGTTGTAATCTCATTAGAGATGTTGGATGACCGGCTATACAGATGATGGTGTGGATCTGTGGGCACAGTATTGTCTTTTGGGTGAATAGTCACATGTCCAAGTTGCCCAAAGGTTTGCAGCTGGGCTTCAGTAATTAAGCAATACTCAGTTGGCATGTAAAGAGGAGTATGTTATGCCATTAACTAATCCCACTGCTGTATGCTGTGCGGGCCTGTCAGCAGTCACCAGATATAATTGTGGTGCACCTTGGGGGAAATGATTTGGGAATGCTTAAAGGGGTGGAACTAATGCTTAGACCTAGGAGGGACTTGAGGGTGATCCTTGAAATTTTTCCAGGAGTTAACATTGGATAGTCAGACATGCTTCAGCACAGAGTCTGGTGGGGAGTCATGAGGCCTCCCAGGGTGGACAAGGCAAAAAGTATCAGAGGGGTAGCCGTGTTAGTCTGGATCTGTAAAAGCAGCAAAGAATCCTGTGGCACCTTATAGACTAACAGACGTTTTGGAGCATGAGCTTTCGTGGGTGAATACCCACTTCCTCAGATGCATATAGTGGAAATTTCCAGGGGCAGGTATATATGTGCTAGCAAGCAAGCTAGAGATAACGAGGTCAGTTCAATCAGGGAGGATGAGGCCCTGTTCTAGCAGTTGACGTGTGAAAACCAAGAGAGGAGAAACTGGTTCTGTAGTTGGCAAGCCATTCACAGTCTTTGTTCAATCCTGAGCTGATGGTGTCAAATTTGCAGATGAACTGAAGCTCATCAGTTTCTCTTTGAAGTCTGGTCCTGAAGTTTTTTTGCTGCAGGATGGCCACCTTAAGGTCTGCTATAGTGTGTCCAGGGAGGTTGAAGTGCTCTCCTACAGGTTTTTGTATATTGCCATTCCTAATATCTGATTTGTGTCCATTTATCCTTTTCCGTAGAGACTGTCCAGTTTGGCCGATGTACATAGCAGAGGGGCATTGCTGGCATATGATGGCGTATATTACATTGGTGGATGTGCAGGTGAATGAACCGGTGATGGTGTGGCTGATCTGGTTAGGTCCTGTGATGGTGTCGCTGATGTAGATATGTGGGCAGAGTTGGCATCGAGGTTTGTTGCATGGATTGGTTCCTGAGCTAGAGTTATTATGGTGCGGTGTGCAGTTACTGGTGAGAATATGTTTCAGGTTGGAAGGTTGTCTGTGGGCAAGGACTGGCCTGCCACCCAAGGCCTGTGAAAGTGTGGGATCATTGTCCAGGATGGGTTGTAGATCCTTGATGATGCGTTGGAGGGGTTTTAGCTGGGGGCCGTATGTGATGGCCAGTGGAGTCCTGTTGGTTTCTTTCTTGGGTTTGTCTTGCAGTAGGAGGCTTCTGGATACACGTCTGGCTCTGTTGATCTGTTTCCTTATTTCCTTGTGTGGGTATTGTAGTTTTGAGAATGCTTGGTGGAGATTTTGTAGGTGTTGGTCTCTGTCTGAGGGGTTAGAGCAGATGCGGTTGTACCTCAGTGCTTGGCTGTAGACAATGGATCGTGTGATGTGTCTGGGATGGAAGCTGGACGCATGAAGGTAGGCATAGCGGTCGGTAGGTTTTCGATATAAGGTGGTGTTAATGTGACCATCACTTATTTGCACCGTTGTGTCTAGAAAGTGGACCTCTCGTGTAGATTGGTCCAGGCTGAGGCAAAAAGTTATGTGAACAGGGAAGTGGCCACATTCTTTGGGACCATAGTAGGGGCAGTAATTTTCACATCCTGGCATAGTATATGGGGCACCAGAGTTGTTCCGGGAAGATGGGGTTCTCCTGTCAGATTTAGGTGCTGTCATGTTTTTGACTGATATAAAAGAGGGCATTAGGAGATGTCAAGGAACCTGACTGGGGGTCGGAAGGAGGCAGCCAAGCTAATGGCTGACATCTCCTTGTGGCAGATGTCCAGTGCAGGCACTCCATAGGGAAAGCATACAGTGACTGGATATATGGCTTGGAGAAGGATTTAAAAAGAGGTGTTTGTTAAAGGAATGAACAGGGGGAGGGGGCTAGGAACTCCTATGACTGGTATGAAAGGGAGTCAACCCCCTACGAGAGGGGTGGGGTGGATGGTAATGGATTTACTGGAGAGACCTGGATGGAAAAAGAGGGGGAGCTGGTGGAAGCCCTCTGGGCAATTACAGAATAAACAGGGGGTTACCTGTACTGTACACGTTTATCTGCCAGGTAGTTCAGACATCTAATAACAAAGTTGTGGCCTGTTTAACCGCATGCCAGATGTCTCCTGTCCTCCTTTCAGTATAACCAGACAATTAAATAACTGTTTTCCTCGTGATTCAAGCATGCTTTTAAAATATTATACAATTTAAAATAAGATAGTGTCTGTTGAAGCATAGATTATATAGGTATTAAGTTTTAATATATGTTTAATTTGTTAGTTATTAAAAGCATAATTTTTAATCAGGGATGGCCAAATTGCAGCTTGCGAGCCACATGTGGCTCTTTTACAGTTAAAGTATGGCTCACAGAGCCCTCCATACTCCCCCATTCTCCATCTACCAAACGGGGGGGGTGGGAAGCTTGAGGATTCTGCCCTACAGCAGGATGGTGGGGCTAGGGGCTTCTGCCCAGTGGGGAGGGGGGATCTAGAGGTTTCAACCCCACAGAAGATGACTGCCAGGGCTCAGGGCTTCAGCCCTGCTCTTGCTGAAGTCCTGAGCCCTGGCAGGTGCCTTCCGCAGGGATGAAGCGGTGAGCTCCACTACCCTAACCCAAGGTAGAAGCCCTGAGCCCTGGCAAGTGCACCCAGCTCTCGAACTTCTGAAGATTATTGCATACGGCTCACAGGGTCAGTAAGTTTGGCCATCCTGGTTTATATAGTGTAAATACAGTTTCTGTAAGAGAATAAGGCTTGCTTGTTTTATCATATGCAACATATACAACAGCAATACTGGCCCACTTTACACAGGGTCTAAGTCTCTGACAGACATAACCCTTGATCATTTACGAACTGGCAAACACAAGACAGCTCTTGTTTTTGTTTTTTGTCAGTATAAATTTATGTGTAAAAGTATTCAATCCATCCTGTTTTACCTGTCAGAACTTTCAAATGAAAGCAGAGGAAGAAAAAAAATCACTCAGTGTTGCAAGATTTTCTCTGGTTTCATAAACGTATAAAGAAATGAATGGGAATATGAGAAAGGCTGGTCTTGAGAGTTTAATGCCCTCATACAAATGCAATTATTTTATCAATTACATTAAACACTACATAACATCTAAAAACATTCCTCCCCGGGCCTCAATTCACTTTGATGGCTGCTCTGTCAGCAAATTCTGAAACCAAATTCAGGAAAACTTTTCTAAGGCTGACAGAGTCTGTTGTCATTTTCAAAGCAGGTTAAAGCAATATCACCCTAGAAGAATACAAAATTTTCAACCAAAGTTTAACCTTTTTCAAAAACAAAGAAGCAGATTAAAGTTCAGACCATCACTCTGAAGTAGTCTTTTCTTATCTCAGCTCAACAAGGTTTCAGCTGATCATCTTTATTTGTGCTTCTGTCAGACCCCACCACTGAAGATGAATGCGGTTTGTTCCGCTTTGGACCTTTTGATCTCGATTTCTTATAGATATGGAAATACTTTCCACATTTAATACTTTAAATTTGTTATTGGCAGATATAAAAATTACTTAAGATTTTTTTTAACCATCAGACAACCTTTTGAGACTGAACCAGTCTTACCTGGCATACATTTACCATACATTTGTAGAGTTTGTTCCTATATTCTGAGTTATTACAAATTAATTTTCCAATTTGTTTCTAGTTTTACAAAGTTTGTGCTTTGTATGTCATTTGAATCCAAACTAGCAGGTTTATTTGTTTTTCATTAGTACTAGTAATTAGACAAGAGATCCATTTTGAGCTGCTACAGTGAACATGAGAGAGAGAAGTGCTAGATATTAATATTATTATTAAATGTATGAATTCAAACATATCATGAAGGTTAATATATAATTACAGCCAGCTTCCACTGCTTTGACAACTAGCCCCAGTCATTACTAAGGGGCTAAATGGTTGCAAAATCAGAATCTCAGCTATCAGGTCCACACTGTACAATGCGTATTTTGGCAGGCCCAAGTATTTTGCAACGTGTTGCTTTATTTTCCTTATTATGTATCAACCATTTTTGACCTGTCCTGCAGAAAGTATCTGTATGTTGCTGACAATCTTAAATCATAGAACAAAATGTTAGTTTGTAAAAAAGAAAAATACCTTCATAAACAATGAACATCATGAAATGGTATAGATAAGCATTACCTACAAAAGACAAGACAGAGCAATATCAATAGGTCCATAGGATTACTACATATGCAGAAAGAAAAGGAAAGATTTTGACTCTCAAATATATATATTTACAAATAGAGGCCAGGTCAAAAAAAAATCCTCATGTGTCCATAGATAATACTGAGACCATGAAACAGACTCAATCTACATAGCTGTTTGAAGACCTCCTATACATGGGAGAGAAAGCATTTGTAAGTCTATACAAACATACCAAATAATCAAAGGTTTCAGAGTAGCAGCCGTGTTAGTCTGTATCAGCAAAAAGAACAGGAATACTTGTGGCACCATAGAGATTAACAAATTTATTTGAGCACAAGCTTTCGCGGGCTACAGCTCACTTCATCGGATGCATAGAATGGAACATACAGTAAGAAGATATTTATACATACAGAAAACATGAAAAGATGGAAGTAGCCATGCCAACTGAAAGAGGCTAATTAATTAAGATAAGCTATTATCAGCAGGGAGAAAAACTTTTGAAGTAATAATCAAGATGGCCCATTTTGGACATATGACATGAAGGTGTGAGAATACTTTAACATGGGGCAATGGATTCAGTTGGTGTAAAGGTGCCCATTTTCCCCTTCTACAAATTCTCTAATTCTTCCACAAACTCTCTAATATGTCTGTAATAGAACAGAAAGATTTAAAAGTTACTCAGTTTTATGCCACCATTAAAATTATTCTTTCAGTAGCAATCAGTATCCCAGATGTTTCAAGGGATTGAAATTTAGACAACTACACTTTATCTGCAGTACCTTCTGGTACAGTGTATGTAGAAAATCTCTAGCCTTATATATTCACACATATTGAGAGGTAACAATTCTCAATTCTTCTACGAACTCTCTATTATGTCTGTAATAGAACAGAAAGATTTAAAAGTCACTCAGTTTTATGCCACCATTAAAATTATTCTTTCAGTAGCAATCAGTACCCCAGATGTTTCAAGGGATTTAAATTTAGGCAACTACACTTTATCTGCAGTACCTTCTGGTACAATGTATGTAGAAAATCTCTAGCCTTATATATTCACACATATTGAGAGGTAACATTTCTAATACTCTGGCTATATAATTACATAGTATGAATGCACAAAAGGCATCTATCATGATAGCTACAAGTACAGTGACAAGTGGACCATTTATATGTCACACATAGAAAAACAAATAAAATATTGTCAGGGTTAGTGTTGCCTAAATTCCAAAACATGAGTATGGATAGCTCTGACTATACCCACACCAAAGGATTGAACATCCAAAAAAGATTTTTGTTTCAAATCTGCCACTGTCTGAGCAACACTCACTCACAAAAGACTCCGTGAAAGCATCATAAAAATGTTAAGCAGACACTGCCACAAAGCATTTTAATATTCATCCATATGGCTATACCTGGTAATGATATCCATGGCAGTGAGAATCAATAACAAGTTCAGTCACAATGTCTGGAAATGGGCAAATAATAAAGTAACCTTCCTCACTCTTCATAAGTAGGTTTTCCCAATCTGCTCCTGTATGAGCTGCACACCCACCACGGGACAGGGAAAAATCAGGAAATGGAGGAAGAAAAGGTCATTTTATTTCTTCATCACTATTAGGACATCTAGACAAGTCTATGGCTTTAAAGGATGGCCCATGTAATGAATAGGCATAGAGGGACCTGCACTGCTGCACGGCACAGCCTTAAAGGAATGGTAGCTGAAGTTAGGAGGAATGAGTGGTTGTCATAGTGGTTGTGCAAGTACTGAGGAGCAATCAGGATGGTCAAGAAGCAGCTCAAATTACTAAGTGGAAGAGTGGTATGTGTGGAGTACGGGATATTGTCAATATGGGAGGGACTCTCAGGAACACAAGAGAGTCAAATGAAGGAGGGAAGACCTTTTTCCGTGAATATGGTAAAAATAGCATTGTTAGGACTGCACAAGGAGCAAATTAGGTAACACATAGATAATCATTAGAGCTGGCTGGAAAATGGTTTTTTTTTCCCACAAAGAAGTTTTATTTTTCAGCAACAAATTTAAAACTTTTTTTTTAATTCACAGCCAAAAATGTTGATTCAGAAAAGCCACCGTAAGAATTGCAATTCTGATCTCTCGTGCTCCCATTATCTTGTCTGTGCTAGGCTCCGTGGCCAGACTACATCTCCCATGGAAGATCATCTCCTCAAACAGATATCAAAATGGCAGAATATGACAGAGAGCTAAGGAAAGTGCATTGGCAAACTGTACACTAAGAACATTAAGTTGCTTTCAGGGTGAGCAAAGCTGAGGCACTTGGAGCCATTCAAATCTGTCACAGAAAAAGGAATGTGGCAGCAACAAAATTCTCAGTACTAATGACTACCTCACATGTGTTGCACCTAATTAGTATTGATTAATAAATTGGTAACCAACCTCCAAGACTTCCCAAACTTTGCAACAAATAACAACATTACTGGGACATTGCTGTACAGGATAATTAAAGAGGAACAGAGTTTCAAAGGCATCATTGAGGATAATCAACCTAAAACAGCAGAAAAAATACTATAGAAAGTCAATAGAGGAAGAGATAGCTCCTGGTTTCATCATGTCAACAGGGAAAGCTGGACTGCACCATTCCCAGCCCTCATAAATTGCAACTTGCTTGGGAATCTCCCTGTCAGTGCCTCAGTTGCTGATTTTGTTGCTGCAAATTGGCTGGAGGGGCTAGTTGCATGGAGTTTGAAGGTTTGGAAGGGTTAAAACTGTAATTCATAAATACCAGATACAAAGTATAAGGGTAGCTCTGTTGTTTTAGAACAAGCTTTGGAGCACACAAAAATAACCAAACTCATTAGGCAGAAGGAGTTGTAAATAAATGTAGGGCTAGGAGATGTTATGCCAAATTAGAGCTAGAAAATGCTTATTTAAGGATTCGCTATTCCAATGCATCACAATCTCAAAAGATTCCAGAGGTTTCCACGGGAAGGAAAGAAAACTCATCAGAAAGTCATGGGGTAAAATCTTTTAAAGCACCTATGCGACTTTGGAGTGAAAGTAACTTACAATGGGAGTTAAGCATCTAACCTGCTTAGGTACTTATATAAATCCCACCAGGCACCTATCAACATCTTTAGATACATAAATACCTTTGTAAACTGTATTCATAGGAGCCTATTTGTATGTCACTTTAAAAATACAGGACCTAGTCTCCTAAATCACTTAGGGCCAGATTTTCAAAGTTATTTAGATGCTTAATGTGCAAATAAGAGACTAGTGGGATTTTCAAAAGCACATAGACCCCTAACTCCCATAGAAATGTCACCAGGAGCCTATCTTTATGCATCTTTATGCACCTACACACCTTTAAAAATCTGGGCTTTAGATGCTTTTGAAAAATTTATCCCGATGTTTGGGTTGTTGCATAATGGGCATTCATTGCGTTCTGAGAGTGGATGTCTCCCTTGTGAGGCCTCCAGGAATAAGATCACTAATGTACTGTGTATGGATGATGAGCTAATTTTGGAATGAGGAGAAGATCATCCACAGTTCTTTGAGAGCAATGTCTCACTTCTTACACAGATTAGGGTTTATAATCCACAAGGAACATTTTTGTATCTATAGGGGAAGCAGTTTGGGGGTGATTTTTGGTGGGAATGGGTGTTAATGGCAGCTCTAGTCAATTGAGATTTCTTCAGAAATTGATTCCTTCAGTCCCCAAATCATTTTTTATTCTATCATATAATATTTAGAATACAGTAGCACAGAGGGATGCTGCCCTAATGTTTAGGTGCCCAGGGCAGTATAGAGAGGCATTAGAACTTTATTGCTCCCTTTAGTTTGTTTTATTACTCAATCCATCTTTTAGGTATTTTTAGTGCATCTATCACTAATATCTAGGTACCAGATACAAAATTAAAAGATGTATCAAGATTTACCCTAAAGGCTATTGCTGTCCTGTATAACTTCAGTTGCTATTACCTAGACAAGTGAGATTATTGGAAGAACTCAAAGTGTGACTAATGCACCAAAGCCTGCATTACACTTCCTTTCTTTCAACTCATTGCTCTAGTTTCCAGGGACAGCCCAGGGCTTAAAGGAGGACCCAGAAGTACAGTTTCTATAGAACCCATGATATCAAGGAGACAGAGCAACAGGATGGAAGCAAAGGGTCTCCACTCAGAAGCTATTTGCCTCCAGGGGATTCATGAGTTAGATGGAGCTAGAACTCTAGCATCTGTCATGTAGGGGCAAATACTATTCTCAATGGAAGAATTCCAGGAAACTCCAGCAACTGAAATATAGTTCTTTATGTAGTTCCCATGCACAAAAAAGGATGCATGTGGTCCTAAGTACATGTGTTCAACTCTGTAAAATCAGGGCAAAATAGGAAAATGTGTAGGAGTTTTCAATCACCTTGGTGCTGTTTGGCTTGGATGATTATTATTTTATAATTTAAGTACTTTTTAAAAAGTATATTGCAAGACTTGTGAGCAGGAAATATGTATTTTAACCTATGATTATAATTCAAAGCCTAACTTTGCAATTTCATTATGAATAATTTCTTAATTTAATCAGCAATTTTATAGATGTTTTCCGAAGGCATTTGACAATTCAAGGTTATACTAATGAGAACAGTTGAGTTGTGGGAATCATGAAATAACTAGAATAGTGAAGAGTAATCAGAGCCCTACAGACAACTGTGTGTCATAAAATATGAAGATTAATAAATATCAAACCCCCAGGAATAGAAAGTGTTCAAGATGCAGAGGCAAACCTTTGTGTGTCCTAAAATGTGACAGAATACAAGACTCTCATGTTGTTAAATTAGTTTAAATAAATATGAAAAATATAAAAATAGACAAGTCTATCTATCAAATACAAGAATAGTGTCAAGGACACCAAGGCTAGTTGGTTACATTGTGTTACTAATTACAAGGGCAGAGTAATAACACTTCCCTATCTAAAAGTAGCAAAAGCTTAGTTTGTAGGATACAGTGTGTGAGATTTTATTAGCAAAAGGAATTATGCATTACATTTCTGTTCGGAAATGTCAAAGACTCACAAATATAGGACCTGATTCTGCTCTCACTCCGAGTAAGTCAGGATGACATCATTGTACATCAATGTAACTTGATTGACTTCACTGGTGCCACTCCTAATTTCCACTGTCATAAGCAGAGCAGGATCAAGCCCATGATTTTGAAAGTAAAGAGAGATGTGTATGTAAGTTTAAAATGTTGCCCATTGTATAGTGTCATCTATTATGTGATCCTGCAGAATTAATAGGAATGGTCAAGTGGCATTTATTTACACTAGACAGGAACTATGAGACTGCCAACATGATACTATCACTGAGATTGCAAAATTGATAAATATGCAGCATTAGCTAATTGATTGTTCAATGTGGACACATGCATTACATAAGAGAGTTAGCAGCTGCTCCTGTGATTAGCTGAATCTACATTAGTAAGCACTGCACATTTCTTAAAATAAAGAGAACTTATTCTCCATGTTGGTAATATTATGAAATTAACAAAAACTGAATGCATTCTAAAAAGCAAAGAGTACAATAGCTCAGTCCTTTAAAATTAATGCCTTATGCTTAATAACTTTCACTTAGCTGACTACTCTGAGAAACAATTCCATTTGGAATCTGATAATTGTGAACTTGGGCACACGCTCAGCTGCCATCAGCTATTTCATTGATTTAAGATTGAATAAAGGTTTAAACAAATAATTTCCCTTGACAAAACTTTTTTAGTCATCCTCACATTGGAAGAAATGGGAAACAAAACAGCCATGAACTCAGACTTTCTTGGCTTGCTCAAAGGGGTATTTCAACTGCAAATGGTATTTCTTTGAAATTGGGTCAAATAGTCCTCCAAATTCACAAGATGTCACCTATTTCATCATAGCACAGTTTTATGATAACATGCTAGGAAAAAATCTGTGTTACATACTGAGAGCCTGATTCTCTTATTACTTACACACATGTAAATCAAGAAAACTCCAGTGAAGTCAATGGCATAAGTGAGATTTAAATCAGCATCTGATTCTCTCGTACATGTAAAGACTGACCCAGAAGTCCTAATTCAGGCAAAACTCCCAGGAAAGTCCCATTTATTGCATCCTCAAAAGATGCCTTGATTTTTTTCAGTGTGATTAGTGTTGAATTTCTTTATTGTCTTCTTCCCCTTCGCCCCTCTATGAGACCATCCACAATTATTCTTCTCATTTGAACTTTGGGCATCATTTGGCAGTTCTAATTTTACAGATAATTGTCGTGGGCCACATCTTTTGCTTCTTGTTCTCTTCTGTGGGCTGCCAGTTTGATTTGTTCTTCTCTTTCTTTCAGCTCCACCTCTTTTTCTCTTTTTTCCATTTATCGCTTGTGGTCTGTGTCTTTGATTTGTACCTTTGCATCCAGTTTTGCCCTGGAAGCCATGTTTCCTGCTTTTTTGTGTTGGGGCGCCCTCTGCTGGTTTACTGCCTGAACTGCTGCTGCTTTGTTGCCTTCTTGGGGTTTGCTTAGCAACAGAGTCTTTCTACTTTTTCCACTAGCTACTCACGGTAAAGTAAAAAGAATTAAAAAAAAACTTTTCATTTGCAAATATGTTCTGCTGGAGTCTGTTGCTGACCACTTAAGCCTGCTTTGTTTAACAAAAGACCCTTGTTAAACTTTAATGTGTGTGCCCTCAGGCAATTTCTCTGCACAACCAGAAAGGAGCAAGGAAAAAAAATTCTCTGGCTGTAGTTTTAAAACCTCCTTCTCTCTGCTTACAAGCAGCTAGCAGAGAAAAAGAAAAATAATATTCCTACTGGCTTCTGGATTCCATCTTTCCCACACACTGCCACCATGTCATGGTATCTTTCCCAATCTGAACCTTAAGTCCAAAAGTTGGGGTACCAGCATGAATTCCTCTAAGCTTAATTACCTGCTTAGATCTGATAAGCTGCCACCAATCAGGAATTCCATTGCTTGATACACTCTGGTCCCCCCAAAACCTTCCCTGGGGACCCCCAAGACCCAGACCCCCTGGATCTTAACACAAGGAAAGTAAACCCTTTCCTCACCATTGCCTCTCCCAGACCTCCCCTCTCTGGGTTACCCTGGAAGATTACCGTGATTCAAACTCCTTGAATCTTAAAACAAAGGGATTTCCCCTTCTCCTCTCCCTTCTCCTTCCCTGTTAAGTACAGACTCAATTCCCTTGAGCCTCAACAAGGGGAAAAAATCAAACTGGTCTTAAAAACAAAACTTTTAATAAAAAAAAGAAAGAAAAAGGTAAAAGTTATCTCTGTAATTTAGATGGTAAAAGTTACAGGGTCTGTCAGCTTATAGAAACTGGAGAAAAAGCCTCCTCCAGCAGAAATACAATTTAAAATACTTCCAGCCAAATACACATTTGCAAATACAGAAAACAATCAAAAGACTGTAACCGCCTTTCTTACTAAATACTCACTATTCTGAATATATAAGAGACTGTAGCAGGGAGATTGGCAAGAAACCTGGTTGCACGTCTAGTCCCTTCCAGGACCCAGAGAGAACAAAGCCAAACCCAAAAAACACAAACAAAGGCTTCCCTCCACCGAGATTTGAAAGTATCTTGTTTCCTGATTGGTCCTCTGGTCAGGTGTTTGGTTCCTTGTTTGTTAACCCTTTACAGGTAAAAGAGACATTAACCCTTAACTATCTGTTTATGACAATAATGAAATAGATATTTTATCTTCAGCTTGCAGCTGGAGAAGGTGAATGTGTGATGTTCCCCAGGATACAGTCTGGACTGTTGAACAGCTGTGTCCCCTCAATTCTCCAATCTGGGGTGCTTTTTACTCTGCTTTGCTGTGAGAGCAACCACTCCTGGTCTGTTCACACAGGGCCCTCAGCATGTAAATCACTCCCATCTACACTGCATAAGTGCTATAACCAGCTGCCCATGAATTACACTGCAAAGCAACACCAGCAAACTCCCAATCCCAAACTTTCCTGCAGAAATGTGTGCCTTGCACTGCCCAGCACCCTGCTGGACAATACAAGCTCATATAAAGTCTGTCATTTCACTAATAGAAAATTATATGCACAGATCTTATCTCAAATAAAGTTTCCCAAATACGTGAATCCAAACAAACTGGTTTGCCTAAAACAAGAAAACAAGTTTATTAACTATAGAAAGATAGTTACTTTCAATGGAAGAACATCATTACTTAAGTGGTTACAAGTAATGATGCATAAAAGTCAAGACTGGTTACAAAGAAATAAAAAGTAAGAAAGCAACTAATATCTAATGTAACAAGTTAAGGGATTTTAAAGCAAAAGGGGTCTCTTTCACTCCAGTCTTTCAGCCAAGATCCCTCCCCAGTCTAATGATGCATCCTTTGTCCTTCAGGTGTTATCGATGCTGTGAGTAGAGATGAAGAGAGAGATCATTTGGGGCATTAGTTCCCTATTTTCATATCTTTTCTCCTCTTTGAGAATCATCTCCAGCTGGGGTTCAGAAGACAAAAGGTTAGTGGGACAGGAACCTTCAGCTGTTTCTTTGCCAAGGTGTAAATTTCTCGCTCTCCATGTGAAAGTCCATTTGATTTTGTTGACATGTGGCTGAGATGTAGATTTGCCTTTTGATTCTGAAGAAATGGTCTGTGGCTGTTTTTGCAGACTTGGAATATGTCTCAGTAATATTATACAGTACAATCTTATAATTTTACGTACAATGTTGCCATATACATTTTACCAGGACAATAATGACTAGCAAATTACAAGTTTTCAAATGATACCTCAGAAGGCATACTTGGTACAAAATCCATTATAGTTTTGTAAAAAGGGTGATCATAGGGATATAGACTGCCACAGATGCTAAAGTTGCCTTTCATCAACTAGTAGGAATATTCATCACCATAGTACCTAGCAGCCCAGAAAGCAGCTATTTCTGTGACAACCTCTATCTTCGCCACTGCTCTGGGAGCCTCCAGAACTGAAAGCATGAGTCTCTACAGCTTGAGGTAAAGAGCCAGGATCTGAAGCAGAGGCCATCACAGACTTTGGATTAGGCACACAGAGGTTCACATGACAATACCACAGGAACAGAAAAGATAAGTAATAAGCTGAATGGGCAGCCACCATCCTATAACCATCGCCACTTCTCTCTCTATCTTCCCTTTTATTTATGAGCACACTGAAATATCACAGATTGACTCCTTTTCTTTTTTCCACCGGCAGAACACTGATAAGAATGAAATTTGTCACAAATCCTTGTGTGTAAGGTGCAGAATGTGCTATTATTCTATCTGTTTTCACTGCTCACCTCCAAAATTATTAGCAATCAGCTTGTCCCTGATGGCCCTGGGATTCAGATCACCGGAGTGCTAAACATGGTTCCTAGTTCTGCCACTACAGGCTCTCTCAAACCCCTGCCTCATTACCTGATGAGTTCATGAATTCACTTATATCTGCCTCCTCCAGCCAGAGTTTTCCATGTCCCAGTATGGTGTAGTATATTGTGATCCTTTTGGGTGCATATTGTAATGTGCTGCCAGTCTGAACCTCGTTTGGAGAAGTCCAAATGCCCTCACTATGACCATTCTGGTGGGCCAATGGGCACTGTGATGTCAAAGCTATGCCTCTGTTTGAGGCTTCTCTGTAGAAGGGACAGGAGCCAGTGAAGAAAGGAGACCAAATATTAGAATGACTTTCTCATCACTGTCATTCCTGTGATTGGTCTTGTCTGTGTTGGCCTGCTGTACACAGAATTTGCTTTTGTTATTCACCTAGAATGAAACTGGATTTACCACCTGCACTTTCAAGCAGTGCAATAAAGAAGGGTTTTCACTGAATATCGAGGACATGGATTGGGTAATCAGGACACAACCATTGTGAATTACAGTAGATGGTCCCACATAGTCTTCATATTTGGTGAGTAAATGTTCTTCCTACTGTATGGGGCAGTCCAAAGAGCATTGGGACGGTCCTTAATTTGGTCTGACAGAGCATGATGGGCATTTGTTTTAGTGTTACAAGGCAATGAGTGGGTTCTAAAAAAAATTACAAAAATATTATATAGTTTATGCACAGTCCATGTGCCTGGAAGCAATGATGTAGAATGATCTTAAAGTGCCTGATGGCAAATGTGTCCACGGCTGTGGCAACCCTGACACACTATAAGAGAGTGTGGCTCCTGTGTGCTGCCACTCTTAGCTCCTCAGAGAGGGCTTTCTGAGCAAGTGTGTACAATAAACTGACGAGCTCAGTAGCCTGAGTAGTTTAATCTGTGCCTGCTGAGTGACTGATTCCTAGATTCTAAATCCACAAGGAACGATTATGATCATCTAGTTTGATCTCCTGAACAACACAGGCCATAGGACTTCCCTGAACTAATTCCTGTTTGAACTAGAACTTATCTTTCTGAAAAAATATATCCAATCTGAGTCATGACCCTGACATGGCTAAATCAGCAACATCTGGTTTAGCACTTGGGGCCTTTGAGATCTTTTGAAAATCCCAACTGAGAATTCAGGCTCCTTAATCACACTATGGTCACCACATTCATTAGTGCTCAGCCTTCAGCTGGGAACTTAGGTGTGACTAACAAAGCTTTTCTGAAAATACGCCAAGCCTCGTTTAGTTCTGTTTGTACAGCACCTAGCATAATGGACTCCCATTCCATGACTGGGGCTTTCTATGTGCTATAATAATATCAATAATAAATTAGAATAATGTGGACCATGCAACAGGCTACTTATGCCTGGGCAGGCTTTTGAAAATAGTGGGGATGTGTTGACAGCAGACAGCGCCTTACTGTCAACACATCCAAATCTTCTCTTGCAGCAGCACAACTCCATTTATTTTCATTTTTGCACTCTGTACAAAAGTGAAACAAGAATAATGAGACAATAGACAAAGCAGCCCACACCATGACTAACTTACTATCCTGTCTGTAGCAAGATCAAACCACTATTTGCCCTTGTGATAATAAATCTCTCTAGTTAGTACACACTGTCAGCTTCCAAGAAGAGAGATGGAAATATTTATAGTGAGAAATCATTAGCTTTGAGAAAGTGGCACATACATTGAGAGCACTCACACATTACTAGAGGACATAGAAAAGAAGGGATAATTCCCTTGGCATCAATAGACATTGCAAATGTGCTGTTCCAAAACTACTTCTCTGCCATTACAGGGCAAAGGCAGATGAAAAGTTTTGCTAAACCAAAGGAAATAGATGATCAAAACTTGAATCATTTGTTACTGTATAAGTTATTGATGCCCTGCAGCTCCAGTAAATAATGTAATCTCTTTAAAAAAAACAAAAATACAAAAAAAACCCCACCTCTTTATATGATAGATGTCAAAAATAAAAATGCCCTTCCTCGAAAGCCTCAGTCCTCTTTTGAATTTTTTCACTCTCTGAGTGTATAATTAAGAAATAGCCTGCTTTGTATTGTGAAAAAAATAATACTTTTATGAGTTAGCAGAAAATCATTCTTTAGATCAGGGCTTGGCAACCTCTGGCACGCGGCTCGCCAAAGCAAGCACCCTGGCAGGCAGAGCCAGTTTGTTTATCTGCCACGTCAGCAGGTTCGGCCAATCAGGGCTCCGACTGGCCGCGGTTTGCCATCCCAGGCCAATGTGGGAGGCGGAAAGCCACAGCCAGCACATCCCTTGCCCGCGCTGCTTCCCGCTGCCCTCATTGGCCTGGGACAGTGAACCATGGCCAGTGGGAGCCGTGATCGGCTGAACTTGCCGACGTGACAGATAAACAAACTTAGACCCTGCCCGCCAGGGTGCTTACCCTGATGAGCCGCATGCCAGAGGTTGCTGACTCCTGCTTTAGATTAAAAAATCCAATGAATGTTTGATGATCACATGGAACTAAGCAAAACAACTGGGCTGTGTCCTTCTCTTTCTCGATCTCCGCATGAATACAAACAAACCTCTACCTCTGGAAAACAGAAAAGTAGATGCTTGGATTTCAGCAGCTAGCAAGAAATGCATGTCAGCAAGGTTGAACATTAAATGCAAGTCTTTACAGCCCTAGACAAATTAGAATAAAACTTTCTCTACATTTCAAGATGTTTGGAAATTGATGGAAAGAAAAAAAAAGATGTGCCCTTTCTCTCTTCCCACAGTGCATCATTCATGTTTGGTTTAACATTGAAGGAATTTTATAAAACAATTAAATCAAACACCGCTATTGAAGGGAGCTCCGGATTGTTTTTAAATACACTTACCTAGTATATTCATTCCAAATTCAGCACCTGGTTTTCAGTGCAGTTTCAAGAGATTTTTTGTTATTACTGTGTTTCAGCTTGGTTGATTCAGACACAAAGAGGCCAGGGCCAGGTGACTTTCCCAAGTTTGAAAAGTGAATCAGTGGCTCAAATAGAATTTCAATCCAGTATATCCCTCCTCCCAGTTCTTTTCTCTAGCTACCGTAACTCATTACCTCTCAATTTTGAAAAGATTAACAAGAAAAGTGTTATAGCACTACTTAACATGGCCTTCAGTACATCTACATATGCTATATTTAGTTTTTATTTCTTAAAGCTGCAGCTGTGACGTATAATGATAGAACTTAAGACAGCAATTTGAAATGATCAGGTAATGAAAACCATGAACTCACTAATGCAGTGACATTCTACAAAGGGATAGAGAACAAAAGGGTGAAGGATCAGGATTTTGCTTGCAGAGCTGTTTCCATATATCTTAAAAGACTAAAACGATTTCAGAGGATTATCTTTCTCTAGATTGCTGTCACTCCTATTAATCAGTCTTTATTGATTCTTTGGTCTTTGGTCTTTTCAAGTGCAACAACAAGTCTAATATACTGCCCTTGAACACATAACAGAAATAAATCCAGCTGAATTGCACATGGACACAGACAATAAAAAAGTATGATTTTTATACCTCTTTTCACCTCTGGCCATGAAACAGGTTATCCTCATTCTTTTAACAACATCACCAGTTATGCAACAAAATTTCAAATACCACTGTCTGCGGACATGTAGAATCTTAAATGTATTCTACACCAGTTATCATTATGTGACAAGGAGTGTACTTATATTAGGATGTAAGTCAGACAACCCAAGCAAGAAATGGGGTAATTGTTTGGGAAAAGGAGTGTTTTTCATAAATGTTCTACATACTGAAGTCTAGAGTTTATCTGAAATACTGTCAGCCAGTTAAGTAAGGTAAAAAGCTATTTGCAAACCAAGTTCCAAATTAGAAACTGGGTTTCAGTTTGGCCTCTTCATCCACTAGTTTTATTTGCAGCTTGTGACCATTTGTGTGACCAAAACTTTGTTTGCTGGATATTAGTGAACAGTGCATTTTGGGGTCATATAGAGATTTGTTTCATAATGAAATGAAATATATGCTGTGAATAAACCAAATACATTTGGCTGGAAACAGTAGCAGTTTACAAAGGTTAAGTCAACAGAAGTAATATTATATGACTTAGGTGACCAATCACAAAATTCAAATAGCAAAATTTGAATATCGGATAATTGACTGGGAATAGTTTTCAGACAATCCCTAGTTAAGTTATATTAATAAAAATGATTTTCTGAATAATTTTGATCAGGAAACTAATTAGTTATTGTGATTGTAGAAAATTCACCAGCAAAGGGTCTAAATTTATCAAAAAATGTATTGTAGACAGTAGAGACTAACAATGAGTTCAATGAGATGCTTTAGAATCCCCATGTCCTCCAATGTCCTTCAAAGATGGTCATGTCAAAGGTATCAAACATTTTTGAGTAGTAAATGAAACATTTGATCAGTGGGTGATTATACTCCCTGCATTTTTCAATGCTGTGATGGATGTTTGCTATTTGATCACATATGCCTCATCCCTCTCTGAAACCGGCTTGTTGGGGTGGTAGTTCTGCTTCTATCATTTGCTTCATGTGATCCTGGATTATATAAGCAAAATTTGCTTATGTGGGAGGGAGATAATACAATTGTTATTACACTCTGTTATGTCTCCTTACTTTACTAAGGGCAGAAAGATTCCCTTTGTCCAAGCATACGGCCAATTTCTAGTAATTCATACATTGTTTGCAAATTTTCCACATAAGAGCAATGTCTTGGTCACCAGTCACTTTCAATAATTCTGCTAGTGCTTGTGCTTTCCCTAGCTTTGTTTTCACAATAGCACACACGACTTCTTCTTTTGGAACTGATGGCTCAGGATCCATACTGTCTTTTCTGGCATCCTGTATTGTAAGTGGATCTTATGAGACACACAGATTGACACAATAATCTTTCCACCAGCATTTGATATCATCATCACCATCACCACTACCATCACCACAACGGAATTTATTATGAGACAAGCCCTGGAAGGTTTTGACAAAGTAGATGGAGCTGGGATTTCGATTGATGCACACTTCTTAAACCGACCTCAGATTCACAGCAGACACAACACTCTTTGTTACACTAATCAATGCAATGAATATTGGAGCCTGTTAAACAATTAGCGAGGAATATGGACTACCCCAGAATGAGGCAAAAACAAAATTTATTCACATTGTCATGATTAACAAAAAGATGCAAGTGGTCATCACAATTAACAATACATTATAGATTCAGTAGATTAATTCAGTTCTCTGGAATCATATATATCCAAACAAGGAGACTGTTCTAAAAAAAAAATAGGAATGGCTCGCTAAGCCATGGACTCTCTTACTAAAGTTTGGAAAAACTTGCATTTCAAAATATCTGAAGGATCAATTGGCAAAAAGCTTATTTTTTTTCCATAGTGACTTATGGTGTGAATCCAGGAAAATTAATGCTACTTACAGGGAGGAAAATGGGAGATGGGTGCTGGCAAAGACTCTTATGCATCAGCTGGATGGAAAAGATGAATGCTTATGTTAGAAATATTATTGGAGCGAAGCAGACCCCGCGTTCAGAAATCAACCAACTCATATTTATCTTCTTCATATCAGGTGTAGAGACAAAAATGACCTTGATAAAGTTCTTATGGACGGAATGGTGGTGGGTCAGCCTAACAGCAGATGAACAGAAAGGAGATGGATAGACGGTATGTGGCAAATTTCTGGGAGGTCATCTGCTGAATGTTTGAAGCTAGCAATGGATTGAGAAGGTTTCCAAAAATTCTACCATGGTATCACCAGTATTCAGACATGAATGAATGCATTTTACTTACTTAGTCGAACCTCAATGCCCCATCTGAGATGAGGAGCCCACTGAAATACATACATATTGAGAAGATCCAAACTATCTACCCTGAAGAATTTATAATCTATATAGACTAGACTGAAAAATGTTAGTGAAAAAAGTGTAACGTCCCCATTTTAGAGATGAGGAAACAAGCTGTGAGTAGTCTGGCCAGCAGTGGAGGGTTGTGTGACTAGAAATGTAAGGCTGGTCACTTGAAATATATAAAATATCCACAGTGATAAAACCTAAGCAAACTCCCAAAGATACATAGCCAATGACAAAGAGGTTTAACCGTACAAAGCTATGATGAAACAAGTTATGACCCATATGGTCCAAATGGTAGATGGCATTTTAATGTTACTGCTGGTTAATGACAGATTTGATATCACTGTATGTTGTTTCTCCTTAAAAGGGGGGGATATAGCACCAGAAAAAAATTCTGTATGCAAATCCTGAAACTAAAACAGGAATGTTCAAAAGAAATGTCTTTAAAAGTAATAAAATATATCATCCACTGAAGTTATTGATCTTTAACAATTCTTGAAGGAAAACCAATGGCTCAGAACATTTTTCAAAATAACAAGTTAGCATAAGAATTACAGCTTCGAATATGGGCATGGCTGATTAGGAGCATCCTGATATAAATTCTTATTGAATGCTAAGTTTTGATCTTGGAAGATTGATAGGATTTCTTTCTAGAACAGGAACAATGAAGGTTTCCAAAAATAACATCTATGTACATTCCTGCAGGTAAATATATATATATATATATATATATATATATATATATATATATATATATATATATATATATATATATATATATATATATATATATAATGAAGTCCTCCTAAAACTTGGTGTCACATCCATAGCTAGTATATGGAAATCAGCATAGATACTTTACACCAGTTTACATCAGCTGAGGATCTAGCCATATACTTGAAATCAGGGATTTTAGCTATCAGAAATGGAGGCTTGTGGTTTCAGGCCAACTCTTTATTCAATCAGACACTGGAGGGGGAAAAGAACTATTAAATCACATAATGTTAAGGATCATAAACTAAGAGCCTGATCCAAAGCTCATTGAAGTCTGTGGAAAAGTCGTCCATTGACTTCAGTGAGCTTTGGATCAAGCTTTTTGGTCTGTAGACAACTACTGATCTCTAAAGCTATTCCTGGTAGCCCACATAATGGAAACTTTTGAGCATTACACAAAGGGGCTGGAGGGCAAAAATTCATATAAGACTCTCTCTTACTCAGTGGTCACAAAAAGAAAGAGCTGGTGAACCAGTGATTTAGTCTAACTCCTTGTCAATACAAGAGTGTACCCTACAGTATATTTTCTTTTTCTTTGTTTAGTCTAGGGCAGGGGTGAGCAAACTTTTTGGCCTGAGGGTCACATCTGGGTATGGAAATTATATGGCAGGCCATGAATGCTCATGAAATTCGGGGTAAGGGTGTAGGAGAGAGTGAGGGCTCTGTGGTGGGACCAGAAACAAGGAGTTCAGGGTGTGGGAAAGGGCTCCGGACTAGGGTTGGGGTTTGGGGGGGTGAGAGCTCCAGCTGGGGGTGCTGGCTCTAGGGTGGGGCTGAAGATGAATGGTTGAGGGTGCAAGAGGGTGCTCTGGGCTGGGACCAAGGGGCTCAGAGAGCAGGAGGGGGATCAGGGCTGGGACAGGGGGTTGGGGCACAGGAGGGGGGTCAGGGGTGCAGGCTCTGGGCAGTGCTTACTTCAAGCAGCTCCCAGAAGCAGTGGCACGTCCTTCATCTGGCTCCTAAGCGGAACTGTGGCCAGGCGGTTCTGTGTGCTGCCCCGTCCACAGGCACCACCCCTGCAGCTCCCATTTGCCATGGTTCCTGACCAATGGGAGCTGGAGGGGCGGCGCTTTGGGTGGAGGCAGCCTGAGGAGTCCCTTGACTGCCCCTACATGTAGGAGCCAGAATGGAGACACGCCGGTGCTTCCGAGAGCAGCATGGAGCCATGGTATGTGCGGAGCAGGGCAAACCGTGGACCCCTCCCCGGCAGGACTTTGAGGGCCAGAGTAAAACATCTGAAGGGCCGGATGTGGCCCCTGGCTGTAGTTTTCCCACTCCTGGTCTAGGGAGTTTCTTTTAGCTCAAAAGCTATTCTGTAGTTGTCATGGTATGAACCACCACTCTGAACCTTAGCATCTAAAAGATGGGGTACCAGCATGAACCTCCCTAAGCTTAATTACTAGCTTAGAAATGATAGAGCAGCCACTACCCAAAAGTATAGTGTTTTGGGGCACTTCTGACTCCCCAAATCCTCCCTGGGGACTCCAAATCCCCAAACCCCTTGGTTCTCACAACAAAGGGAAATAAATCATTCTCCCTCTCCTTTCTTCCTCCCAGATACTCCCCTCCCTGGGTTACACTGGGAGATTGTTGTGATTCAACTCCTTGAATCTAAAACAGAGAGGAATTTCACCTTCCCCCCTCCTCTTTTCCCCTCACCCAGAGGCAATACAGATTCAAGCTCCATGTATCTAAAACAAAGAGGAAATTCACCTTTCCCCCCCCCCCTCCTTTCTCCCACCAATTCCCTGGTGAGTACAGACCTCCTCCCCTTGGGTATTACACAAGAAAACCAAAAAATCAATCAGGTTCTTAAAAGAAAAAGCTTTTAATTAAAGAAAGAAAAAAGTAAAAGCTATCTCTGTAAAATCAAGATGGAACATGTTACAGGGTCTGTTAGCTTCACTTAGACAAGGAGGATCTTCCCTCCCAGCCTAAGTATATAAGTATAAGAAACAGAGTTAAAATCCTTTCAGCAAAATACACATTTTCAAATGAAGAAAACAATCCAAAAGACTAAACCACCTTTCTAACTGGTACTTACTAAATTGAACAGAATAGGCTGTTTCAGAAGATGGGAGGAATCGGTTACATGTCTGGCTTCTCTTAATTCCAAGAGCGAACAAAAAAAAAACCCCCCGCAAAACAGCCCAAAACAAAGGCTTCCCTCCACCAAGATTTGAAAGTATCTTGTCTCCTGATTGGTCCCCTTGTTAGGTGTTCCAGGTTCACTGTTTGTTAACCCTTTACAGGTAGAAGAGACATTAACCCTTAACTGTCTATTTATGATAGTAGTCTATTAGATCTCACTCAGCCAGACTGGGAAAACCTGCAGGAAGAAGGCATGAAGGGAGAGAAACTACATAATATTTCCTTTTCTGTATTTTCCCCAAATTATTATGCCAGGGAGGAGCAGTTTCCTCCCAAGCACCACATGTCCCTGAGAGAACTACGTGGCTATGGAGGATTCACTGCAGCATCAATCTGGAGGATTCATTGAAGGCATAAGTATATCCTCCTGGATGACCAAAGCTATCATATTAGCTCTGAATGAAGGATGCTGCTATGACTGGCTATTACTAAATGGCCTCCTAGTCACCCTCCTAAATGGAAAGTTTAACAGTGCAGAGAGGGCACCACACAAAACATGATACAGTTTAAGGTAGGATTAATTTTTTGATGCATTCACTGTTGGTTGCCAGGGAAGATACTAAGCATTCCTCATGGCCCTGCTTCTCTCAATACTTCCCATCTCCTCCTGAACTCCTTGATTCCAGGCCCCAGGAACTCTCTCTGAATCATAGAGGGCAGGAAGTATGGCACCACAGAGGTGGCATAACCTGAGTCACAGGTCTCTGGACAGACCAACTCCATGCACAAATCTTGGGGTACTGTTGGGTATTTTTGATAGACCATAGTCCATAATACTGAAGAGCTATATACTTATCACACACATTCAAATGGAAAGCATGGTTTACAAATCATGGCTACTTACAGAATCAGAAACACCTGTTAGCTTCCCAGAACCCCCTTTTAGCATTTTTGAATGACAAAAGTCGAACAACAAGATGCAAACTTAAAATGCAAATATGTTAGATGTGAGGTTAAGAATTGTTTTGGGGGAGTGAACAGACTAACTTTCCCACTCAAGCATACACAATTAATTCAGCAGCCAGGGAATTATCAGGGCCTGAGGGAAGTTAAATATGAAAGGTTAGAAGGCCATATGGAGAAACTGAACAGTTTCTGGTAACAGTCAGAGTACACCAAGATTTGGCACTAAGTCCCATTTTTGCTCATGTTGGTTCTTGATGCACTCACAGAAAATATTCAGAGAGTGGCATTCTGGTGCATGCTTTTCACAGAAGATATAATGCTTGCAGAGGAGAGCAAAGAGGAAATGGAAGAAGATTTAGAGAGATGTAGTTGCACACTTGAAAGAAATGTCATGAACATAAGAAGAAATAAAACAGAGTATATGGTCTGTACAGTTGATGATACTGTGCAGGAAAAAAACAAGATGGCAAGTCTGGAGGGAGAGGGGAAGGGTAGCCACTACCAACAGTACAGAAGTTCAGGCACCAAACCTAGGTTTAGTAGTACAGGGTAGTGGTGAACTCAACAAACTTATAAGCAGAAGAGGAAATGTGTGGACTAAATGGAGAGATGTGAGGTATCTGAGACAGGATAATTCCAATCATATTGAAAAGTGAGGTCTACAATGCAGTCATTAGGCCTTTACTCTTGTATGCCTATGAATGCTGGGCACTGAGGAAGAGTAGTAGCAGATCTTGAATACAGTGGAAATTAAAATGTTAAAATGGATGCTTGGAGTTACAAAGATGGACCATGTTTGGAAAGAATGAATTAAGGGAAGTGTGAAGGTGTTACCAATTATAGAAAAGCTGAGGCACTATAGAGTAAGATTGTTTGGCTACGTAGAAAGGAAATCAGAAAACAGGGCATTACATTTAGAAGTGGAGGGTAAGAGAACGGTTGGAAGACCCAAAACTAGATGGGTGGATGTTATACAAAAAGATTTGATTAGCCACGTGGTTTCTGAGGAACTGCTTCTAGACAGACTGGAATGGAGAAGGAGGACTTGAACAGCTGGCCTCATATAGATAGGACTAAGGCTAAGAGAAGATAACCTGGAAACTGCGGATGAAAATGAAAGTTTTTCCTAATATGAAGATTAATTTAATGAAAGAAATTGTGCAGGAGTATTTGGTGGTCACCAATGAAAACACATAATGAACAATTATACAAAACAATCAGTCAAAGCAAGACTCCTCCCACTACCTGCCCACTTGCATCAAAAGCGAAGTTGGTATACTGCAGAGGCTGCTTCCCCCGCTCCTCCCAATTGCCCTCTGAAATAGGTGTCAAGCTGTCTACAGATGTTCAAGTGTGTGAGTACCAGCCTCTAGGGCAGACTACAAAGAAGCTGATTATGAATTCTATGCTTAGATTTCACTAACCAAGCATCAAGTGTATAAAAGTGTAGTTTAGGCACAACAACAGCCTACCTATGGAGTCACAGATAGTCTCATTGGGTATTCTGGTCTATATTGTCACCTATGCAAACTTGTGTTTACAATAAATGATACCTTACAGCAAAAATCACAACAATATTCATGTTATTGCTAGTCCCAAAGGACCAGTCACTTGCCCCAGGTCCATTACACTTTAGATCTCACACAAAAGACAACACTTGTAGCCAATCCTACAATAAACTAACTAAAGATTTATTAACTCAATAATAATGGAGTTGTTTACAAGGTTAAAAGTTCCCCCCCACACACACACACAAATGAGTTACAGTCATAAATCCTAAAAGGTGCTAAAAGCTTCTATAATAAGCAAGCTCTATAAGTCCTTCAATGCTAACCCAGACCAAGCACTGGGAATCTTTTGATTATGCCTAGTAATATTTTCCCTTCTGAGTCCATGCAGCTTAAATATACAGCTTCTGCTTGTCAAGGATTTTTTTCCTCTCACCCAGAGTTCCTGCCTGTTTCCTCTTTGTGGGTTTGAGGAGGAACAATCAACACAGTCTTTAGTCCTCTGATGTTCCACAATGGCTTGTCTGGTATCTGTGGGCTTTCTTTGATTGAGCAGGAGATAATACTTCCTGTGATAAACTAGTATTTTATACCTGACTGCTGAAACTTACAGTTTCAGAGCAAACGCTTTTACAGTTAAAGAGCAAACACATATAACATGGGATACAGATATTATAAATGAGATTAATACATTGAACAACTAAAAAGCATTTCATAAAGTCAAAACACATTTGTTGAAACCTAATATCTATTTTAACAATACAAACACAGTGATGATCCAGACGGGTTTCTAGTTATGTATGGTCAATATTTAGCTAAGGCCTAGAGGCCTTGGCATGACCTGGAAATTGCTCTGCCAGAGCCACAACAAGTAGCTCCCTCAGGGTGATAAGGACGCATCCTTTCTCCCATGTGTGGGCACTCAGGACAAGCCACAATCTGACTCCTGGGAGATATTCCAGAACATTCTAGGGTGTGGATCCGAAATATGAATTTCAGATACCATGCAAATTGTAAATACAATAGGTAAACTTTCAAATTAAGGTTATTTACTCTAGCCAAGGATAAAAGATGTCAGAGATACAGATGTGAGAGATTAACATTGAAACACAGAGCCTACAAACCTCAGACCTGTAAAATATTTAGTTTAGCCAAATTAGGCTTTAGGATAAATTAGCTATATTATAAAGATAAATTAGCACAAGTGAGTTTTCTCTGTGTTTGTGATAGGCTGATGTTTTGAAAACAACTGCTGAATTTGGATAATGATGTCTATGAGAGATAAGTAGGCACTACAAGATGACTGTTGGTAGTCAGGATGAAATGTTAGAGACTTCCTTAAGGTAACCATGTGTTACTATGGTGATAAAGTGACATAAATATTAATTATCAGAGGGATAGCTGTGTTAGTCTGGATCTGTAAAAAGCAACAAATTCCTATGGCACCTTAAAGACTAACAGATGTATTGGACCATAAGCTTTCGTGGGCGGCGAAGTAGGTCTTCACCCACGAAAGCTTATGCTCCAATACATCTGTTAGTCTTTAAGGTGCCACAGGGCTCATTGTTGCTTTTTATAAATGTTAATGAGTATCTCGGGAACTAATGAGTTAGCCTATGATAAACAGGACAAACCAGATATAGTGGGAGTAGAAGTTCAAATAAAGAAAGGGAGTTAAAAGCTTCGTAAGTATGTATGAACCCTAGTGAGTGTCAGCATAACAGTTATAAAAGTTGCATCACCATCTGCATGCTGTGTGGGAGAAGATGCCAGGATGATGACTACTGGTGGTGATGATGACGATGGTGGTGGTAAGGGTGATATCCAGCATGAGGACTCATACTGAGGGTTTTTCTGCAAGGCCTGGTATGAGTAATGCAAATACTATCCTTCTGTATTGGGCTCTCTCTCCTTCACCAGATTACAGTGTGTGTAGTGTTTGATTAGCTAATAAGAGTAATTATTATAGAAAAAGCACTATGTAGTGTCTGTTGTGCACCATGGGGTCCCCCTTCTACTAATAACCTCTCTACAGTAGTGGATCATGGGGGCTGAACTCTCACAGATTAAAATAGGTGTAAACTCTCACCTTAGGGGGGATAATTGGTTAAAGTAACCCACAGCTACAGATAAGGCTATGTCACTGATGTGCTGTAGCTGATGATTTGGCAACAGGACCAATTTTAGTCACTTAAAATATGCATAATGTAACATCTGTGACAATGTGCACTGCATCTCTGCTTCCATGTACAGCACTACTAAGATATCATTTTCTCTTCTTGTTGTTTTTAAATGACAGTGCTTTGCAAATGCTTCATTTGGCATTCACCTATATTTTAATTATCTTCAGGTGGTATAAAGCTGATTTTGGCTTACTGCCAAGAAAACAATAGCTGAGAATAACAACTTCCAAGCCAAAACCAAAAATACCTAAAAAAAACTAGAGGAATATATAACCACACCTTGTAAATTGTATACTATATGTTTGGGCCAAATTTTAAGAGGTCTCAAGTAACTTTTAATTTTTCACTCACAGCAACTTGTGGTAGAAAAATTATAAGCACAATTAACTCCATGTAAAAATAATAGAATTGTAGGCCCTGTCAGAAATTAGATGTCTAAATTAGTTCACATATGCTAGCAGTTGACTGTGGGTGCAAACTTAAAGGTTGGTTTTGAAAATGTGGGGCCTGATTTTCTTCTTACTTACACCAGCGTAAATCAGGAGTAACTACACTGAAGTCAGTAAAGTTACTCCAGTATAAAAGGTTAAGCATGAAAAGAATCAGGCCCCTACAATACTTTTGGGACAGAGGGAGTTCTGTTGAACTGCTAGCTGAGTAAAAATTCAGGATTCTTGCTCCAGAATATTTTACTGATTTTATGTATCTCTTTTCTATTTGTCTGTCTTGTTATTGAAAAGGAATGTAATAGTAAAGGTTAAAATGCCAAAAAGTTTCAGAGTAATAATTTATAGGTAAGTAGTCCACTGAAAGCAATTAGCTGTACTGTGAATGCCAACACCATGTTGCTAAGAAGATTGTCGGAAAATGTGTCAAGAAATGGCAAACTGTTGCTTTCATTTGTTCCATCTCTGCTTCTTTGTATTTTGCTTTTCTGCTCTTCCCTTCCATTCATTTGCTCCCACCTGCATGGATAAATTTTGTTACAAGTTTATAGATAGTCTACTGACAGAGAAAAATATTTTTATTTGGAGATGGAAAAACTGTAAACTGAAAAGAAAAGTGACCTGATAAAATTTTCTCTCTGCAGTGGTATGCAGGTAGATAGAACAGATTCTGTCCCTTTGAGGACATTTTATATATGTATTGTGACAGGGTCAGGCCAGATGGCTACAGGAGAGCATTAGAAGGCAGAAATATTAGTCCCAGATTAAGTAGATCCCTTTTCCCTTGGTAACATAACAGGGGCAGTTCCAGAACAAGCAGGAACTTGCTGGAACCAATTAAGGTAGGCAGGCTAATTAGGACACCTGGAGCCAATTAAGAAGAAACTGCTAGAATCAATTAGGACAGGCTAGCTAATCAGGGCACCTGAGTTTAAAAAGGACCTCACTTCAGTTTGTAGCATGCATGTGAGGAGCTGGGAGCAAGAGGCACTAGGAGCTGAGAGTGGGAAAGCATATTGCTGGAAGACTAAGGAGTACAAGCATTATCAGACAGCAGGAGGAAAGTCCTGTGGTGAAGATAAAGAAGATTTTGGGAGGAGGCCATGGGGAAGTAGCCCAGGGAGTTGTAGCTGTCGTGCAGCTGTACCAGGAGGCACCTCCAGACAGCTGCAGTCCACAGGGCCCTGGGCTCGAACCCAGAGTAGATTCCCCCCAAACCTCCCCAGATTCCCAGATTCCCCCCAAACCTCCCAACTCCTGATCAGATACAGAAGGAATTGACCTGGACTGTGGCTTCTACCAGAGGGGAAAGTCTCTGGGCTGTTTCCCGACCCACATGGTGAATCTGCCAATAAGCACAGGACCCACCAAGGTAAAGGAGGAACTTTGTCACTATATATATCGGAGAGGGGGGGAGAGGGAAAAAAAGAGAGCATTACCCCTTATCAAAATATTGAAACAGAATTGTGTCAAAGGAAAGATGTAGCAATGTCAAACCAAACTGAAATGGAACATCAAGAAAGGAAACTGAAACTGGACTATTTCGGAAAGAGTCACAAGGGTATAATAAAGTCAGTCCCAAATGGAACTATTAACATTTGGATTTCCAAAGTATTTTTGTCTTAAAAGGATCTTTTTAGCGTTTCTCTAAGAAAACCACTGCAAGACTTTTCAAGTATTCATTTTGAGACTTTCAAGTTATTAAACCACAAATAGTGCATCCTTCTTTCTAAAAAAATGACGAGCAACACAAATAGTGAATCCACGTATTGTACCTCTGTATATAAGAGACCATGAAAACAAAACAAAACAAAGTTCTTTGGCTGACTGAGTCACATCACTTTAATATTTCAGGTTGGAATTGATGTTCCATACATAAGGTAAACAGAAGAAAGCAAAATTACTAAAGAAAACTGCAGGCAGTGATATTACTGGCCATGAAGAGTGTTGTTCAAAAGAAAATGCATTTTTTTCTTTTTTCCTCTTGTCTGGATAATAATGGAGATCTAGCCTGAAATAATCAACAAGGTGGCTTAAGGAAAGTGGAAAAAAGGTTTAAAATCCTGCCTCGTTCTTTCTTTTGAGTCTCCAGATTTCATTGTTACAGGGACACAGTGTGCAGCCTGGTTGTTGGGTTGTTTTTAAAAATAAGAAAGAAGATTGATTTTTTCTTCTCTTATAATAATAGGATATGTGCAAAGAATTCAGTAAGCTATTTTGTCAGTTTACTTAAGATAAACAACTTTCCCAATTTGTGGGGCACAAATAATGAGGGGGGGTGCTTTTATATTCTTGGTTGTTTGTTTAATGTGTGATGACATTTTAGTTAGACATTTTCCATTTCATCAAAATAATATTACAGACATCTGGCTGATCTTCAATACTACTGATTTTCAGAGATGCTGAGCCCCTGAAGCTGCAGTTGTTTTTAAAGGGACTTGCTGATCAGATCAATAATTAATGAATTCAAACATAACATGAAATTACACCAGAAGGCAAAGTAGTGCCCTGGTTACATGTTTGTAAATGGTAAGCTTTCTCCTATTGCAAATATGCACTTTGGTATTATAGAAAAGATAGTATCAAACACAGTGTCTCTCTCCTACTCACCCTGAGGTTAATAGGGAAATCTTCCATCAATATTAATAGAGGCAAGATTGGGTCCAGTATCAGAGATTCCTGTTAACTCATAGTATATTTTTAGCGAGACTGAACAATCATCCAGGAACTTTGTGTATGTCTAATAATTCATCTTTACTGTAAACAAATAGTTGGCTGCTGTTGGCCACTGATGTGGTTGAGATTAATGATTTTGATTACTTGACTAAATTGTTTATTGTCAACTGGGGAGGGGGTGTATCTAGTGGGGTCCAGCAGGGGGTCTGTCCTAGGTTCGGTACTATTCAATAGTTTCATTAATGACTTGACTAAGAGAGTGAAGAGTATGCTTATAGAATTTGCAGATGACACCAAGTGGAGAGGGGTTACTAGCATGTCATAGGAAAGGATTAGAATTCAGAGTGACCTCAATAAATTGGAGAACTGGTCTGAAATCAAAACAGTGAAATGAAATAAAGACAAGTGTAAAGTACTTCCCTTAGGAAGAAAAATTCTAATGTATAACAACAAAATGGGGAATACCTTGTGTGATAAATAAAGTGGTGGGATAGCTCCCTTTGATGGACAACCAGCCAGGCAGTTAGCTGTAAAATCCCTCTTGGTAGCTGTCCTCTGGTTGCTTTACCTGTAAAGGGTTAACAAGCCCACAGGTAAAAGAAAAGGAGTGGGCACCTGACCAAAAGAGCCAGTGGGAAGATAGAACTTTTTAAAATTGGGAAAGAAACTTTCCCTTTGTCTGTTATCTGGACTGGAGGGACAAGGAGCAGCAATGCTGTAAAGCAGGAATGCTGTGTAAGGTTTGAATGAGGTATGAAAAAGTATTTTCCATACCTATAAGAAATAATTTGGATAGGGAATGTTTAGTTAGATGCTATCAGGTTTATTTCTTATTTTGGCTTGTGGATCTCCTCTGTGCTAACCCCAGATGCTTTTGTTTGCTTGTAACCTTTAAGCTGAACCCCCAAGAAAGCTATTCTGGATGCCTAATTTTTGTAATTGTTTCTTTTAAGATCTAGCGAAAAGCCTAAGTTCCAGATGTACTTTTCCCTTTTTGTTTTTAATAAAATCTACCTTTTTTAAGAACAGGATTGGATTTTTGGTGTCCTAAGAGGTTTGTGCATATGTTGTTTGATTAGCTGACAGCCACAGCTTATTTCCTTTGTCTTCTTTCTCAGCTCTTCCCCGGAGTGGGGTGGGAGGGAGTGAAAGGGTTTGAGGGTACCCCACAGGGAGGAATTTCCAAGTGCTCCTTCCTTGGTTCAAAGTGAGTTGTTTGCATTTGGATGGCAGCATTTACCAAGCCAAGGTCAGAAAGAATCTGTAATCTTGGTCATCTTATACAAGCCTGGAGTGGCAAGTATTAATTTTTATAATCCTGGTGGACCCCCGCCTTCTGCACTCGAGGTGCCAGAGTGGGGATTCAGCCTTGACACCTGGCAAGACAGTAGTACAGTTGAAGAGATGCTGGGAGTTATAGTGGATCACAAACTGAACATGAGTAAACTATATGATGAATCTGTGAAAAGGGGTAATATAATTCTGCAGTGAATTAACAGGATTGTTGGATATAAGACACAGGAAATAACGGTTTCTCCTGTCCTCAGGGCAGGTCTAGACTTAAAATGCTGCACTGGTGCAGTTGCACCGCTGTAGTGCTTTAATGAAGATGCTCTATGCTGACGGGAGAGAGCTCTCCCATTGACATAGTTAATCCATCTCTGTGTGAGCAGAAGCTATGTTGGCAAGAGAAGCTCTCCCGCCAACATAGTGCTGGGATTAGGATGGTATAACTACATTGCTCAGACATGTGGATTTTTCACAACCCCTGAGCGACGTAGTTATTATTATATAGGTCTGTAATGTAAACCAGACCTCAGCTGGAGTATTGTTTCCAGTTCTTAGCACCACAACTGAAGAAAAATGTGGACAAATTGGAGAAGAACAACAAGAAGATAAAAAGTTTAGAAAATTTGACCTATGATGAAAAGTTAAAAAAACTGGGCATGTTTAGTCTTGAAAAAAAGAGACTGGGAAGGACCTGATAAAAAAATATGTAAAGTTGTTATTAAGAGGACTGTGATCAATTGTTCTCCGTGTACACTGAAGATGGGACAAGAAGTAATCAGCTTAATCCACAGCAAGGGAGATTTAGGTTAGGTATTAGGAAAACTTTCTAACTATTAGGATAGTTAAGCACTGGAACAGGCTTCCAAAGGAGGTTGTGGAATATCCATCATAAGAGGTTTTTAAGAACAGATTGGACAAACACTTGTAAGGGATGGTCTATGTATCTTTGGTCCTGCTTCAGAGTAAGGCTGGACTAGATGTACTCTCAAGATCCTTTCCAGTCTATGATTCTATGTCACAGCAAATCTCTCTCCAAGCCTGTGCATAGCCAGGAGCTGAAAAATGTCCATGCACTTTAGAAGTTGCAAAATATTGCATTATTAATCCCATACTACCACCTATAACCTTGGAACCCATCCCCTAGGTATAGCCCCAAGGGTAGCCAAGTATAGTCAGGAATAGCAGATATTTGTCTCTCTCCCCTAGGCCTGATGGTTAAAGGCAAAAGTGTGACAAATACAGCTCTATATGTGACCTTAGAAAAGTTCAAGAGGCCAGGAAAGAGCTGAAAGCCCAAAGGCAAGGGTAAGGGTTAGCTCCCCACAACAATATATGTAAAAATATGTCCAGCATGGCAGTGAAAGCAAAGCTATACTTTCCAGAGATACTATGGGTCTGATTCTGATCTTGCTTACATCAGTTTTACAACAGTGTAATTCTTCGATTTCAGTGGAACTATTCTTGACTGACACCCCATGTAAGAGGAGAATCAGTCCCTAGGTGTGAAATCCTAGTGGGTCCAAAATCACCTTTTATTTATAATGCACTGTTTACATGCATGGATAAGCAGCAGAGAGGTGAAAATTGGCAATGGATCAGACTATCTGCAGAAATCTATTTTTTAAAAACACTGGAATTTATATTTTGTCACCATGTTAAGTTAATTTTGTCTAATTGTGAGAATACTTTCAATTAAGTAATTTAAACAATTAGTCATAAATATATTCTCTTTTATCCCAAAGCATACATAATCCTCAGTAATGAATTCCCAGACATCAGAAAGCCCTGTGTGCAGGGGACAGAAAGTGAGGGTGTAAATGCCACTGAAGCAGAAGTGATGTACTTCTTAAATGTGTACATGAGGCTGCTATTTTGCCCAGTGTTATTTGACAACATTAATGGTTAGGTCTTTATTCTACTTACAGATGTAACAACTGAATTAATCAGCAAAACTGGTAAATGGGCCCAATTCTACTCTTATGTAAATGTGAGACACTCCTGTGAGAGAATCTGAAAACAGAATTGGGCCCAATAACTGAATCTTGCTATAAAAGACCACTGTATAAATGAGCTTTGAAAGCTGTAATCACCCACCAAATCTTGCTATTCACTAATCCAGAGTTATACTTTTAATAACATTTTTACTTTGATCTTTACATGCAATTAAGCAAATTATGCATGTAACCTTAGTTAATAATTATTTAATCTACTAACAGCCAATTGGGACTGTGCTGGCTATGTACTTATGTAGATTATGCAGTGTGTTTTAGGGAAGCCTGTTAGGGTATTAATATTATTCATAATAATAAATAGCTTCTTTGTTGCCAGTGTATTAAGGTGCCAGCATGTTAGACTAATACACTGAGGCACTGGATTTCACAAACATTCAACTAAGCGTTTTGTAATCTGAGAAGATGAACATGTTTCAGAAGTAGAAATGTGTTTGAATCATGAAGATCAGAGTCAAATCTGAATTCATCACTGTTATGAGAGCTTCAGCGGCAGTGTTACAGTTTTGTATTTTTACAGACATACACGATGTGCAATATATGAATCAGGGTCTGCATCAAGATTCAAATTTCACTGCATTTTTGGAAAGAGGGATGTAGGGTGCACAGGGTTTTGTGTCCAATGTCATGATTCTGGTCCATCTGTAGATAAGTGAAGCATTCGATGTTAGATGTACTAGGATAGTAGTGGGCCCAGGCCACAGAGTTTGAGTCTGAATTTGAGAAATGTCTTAGATTTGAAGTACCAGTTCAGCCGCATAATAGAAATGAACGCTACAAATCAGAATTAGATCCAGGTCTTCAAAGGTTATTTGAGGATTCAGATCCAAAGTTTGGTTTCTGGATCACCTCTGCTAGTTCACAGCTGGCCACAGTCTTGTATCCTCGTGGGGTCAATGATTTACTCTCCCAGCTTGTTATCCTGCCACAATGGAAAGTAACACATGAGGGAGAAATGATTATAGAAAGTTACCCAAGAGGAGGATGAAAGGTGTATATATAAAGAGATTCATGCACCTCTGTATTGTCTGCCACCTGACTCTGTTTAATTAGCTTGAAGGTGTGAGGCAAAGCTTGAGAAGATTGAGCAGCAGAGTATTTTGACAGAAATTCAGATACTATAGACTTAGACACTCTACTTGCAGGTGTACAATCAAACCAGGTGGTATTAGCATATTAATTCAAGGAGAATCAGTGGGGGCTGCTAGCATTTATATAATCACCCTCATTTACATTTATACAAAAGAAAAGTGAATTTCTTAAGAAATGCTCATAATTTTTCTCTATATAAATAACTCACTGCTAGATATAGTCATCATTTTCTTATCAGCTGCTTCCCATGACAAATTCAAGTGAAACATGTCCTGGTCCATATTAATATACAATATGAATTTAAGGGCTAAATCTTCCCCCATCACACCAAGCCCAAATATCTGTTTGGAAGGTTTGTGAGGGGGTGGGCAGGATAGAGAGACATGAGTGGAAACGTTCTTCCCCAAAGTCTTCACTCCCACCAGCCTATTAATGAAGACCTGAGCCTGTAATAGTCCTTACTGTTGAAAGCCTGCTATGTGCAGGACAATAGACTTGTACGAAGGTGTAACAGTTTGAGAAATTTGTCTTCTGAAACATGAATTCTGGTAGATTTTATTATATAGCTGTATCATTGAATGCCTCAGTGTACCCAGTGTACTACCAGGGCTGATGTCATATATCATCCAGGCCAGGAACAACAGAATAGTTAATCTGAATACACTTCCATTCAAATGAGAGCACCTTAGAATAATGGCAGGCTTCAGAGTAACAGCCGTATTAGTCTGTATCCGCAAAAAGAACATAGCATGGAGAGGCTACTTCTACCTTTTCATGTTCTCTGTATGTATAAATATCTTCTTTCTGTGTGTTCCATTCTATCCATCCAATGCAGTGGGCTGTAGCCCACGAAAGGTTATGCTCAAATAAATTTGTTTGTCTCTAAGGCCTGGTCTACACTACACGTTTAAATTGATTTTAGCAGCATTAAACCTATTTAATGCTGCACCCATCCACACAACGAGGTCCTTTATATCGATATTAAGGGCTCTTTAAACTGGTTTCTGTACTCCTCCCTGACGAGAGGAGTAGCGCTGAAATCGGTATTACCATATCAGATTAGTGTTAGTGTGGCCACAAATCGACGGTATTGGCCTCTGGGCGGTATCCCACAGTGCACCATTGTGACCGCTCTGGACAGCAATCTGAACTCGGATGCAGTGGCCAGGTAGACAGGAAAAGCCCCGTGAACTTTTGAATTTCATTTCCTGTTTTCCCAGCATGGAGCTCTGATCAGCACGGGTGGCGATGCAGTCCCAAATCCAAAAAGAGCTCCAGCATGGACCGTACGGGAGATACTGGATCTGACCGCTGTATGGGGAGACAAATGTGTTCTATCAGAGCTCCGTTACAGAAGAGGAAATGCCAAAGCATTTGAAAGAAATCTCCAGGCTATGATACAGAGTCCACTGCACAGTGCTATGGGACAAGCATAATGGAAAGCCAAGGAATCAAATGGATGCTCATGGAGGGAGAGAGGGGGTACTGAGGACTCCAGCTATCCCACAGTCTCCAGCAGTCTCCGAAAAGTATTTGCATTCTTGGCTGAGCTCCCAATGCCTGTAGGGTCAAGCACATTGACCGGGATGGTTCAGGGTATAGCTCTTTAATTTACCCCCCTCCCCCCATGAAAGAAAAGGGGAAAAATCGTTTCTTGACTTTTTTCAATGTCACCCTATGTCTACTGCATGCTGCTGGTAGACGCGATGCTGCGGCAGTGAACAGCAGTATCCTCTCCCCTCCCCTCCCCGGTGGCAGACGGTACAATATGACTGCTATCCGTCATCATCATCAGCCCATGAGTGCTCCTGGCTGGCCTCAGGTGAGGTCGGCCGGGGGCGCCTGGGTAAAAATAGGAATGACTTCCAGTCATTCCCAGTAGATGGTACAGAACGGCTAGTAACCGTCTTCATCGTAGCAACTGGGGGCTGAGCTCCATCAGCCCCCTCCCTTTCATGTGTAAAGAAAAGATTCTGTACTGCCTGGACTATCATAGCAGCAGGATGCTGGGCTCCTTTCCCCCGTACCATTTAATGTCCTGCCTGGACTATCATAGTAGCTGGAGGCTGCCTCCCTGTCATTTTATCTCACTAACAAGTCAGTGTTTCTTATTCTTGCATTCTTTATTACTTCATCACACAAATGGGGGGACACTGCAATGGTAGCCCAGGAGGGTTGGGGGAGCAGGGAAGCAACGGGTGGGGTTGTTGCAGGGGCACCCCCTAGAATGGCATGTAGCTCATCATTTCTGCGGGAACTGACACGGAGCGGCTGTGCTCTCTGGTTCTCTGGTACACTGGTTCTCTAGTACACTTGCCCTATATTCTAGGCAGGACTGACTCTCTTTTTAGATACCATAAAGGAGGGATTGACTCAGGGAGTCATTCCCATTTTTGTCTTTGCGCCCCTGATAACCGTCAGCTCATCGCCAATTTACAATGGCATGGCAGACAGTACAGAACAACTGATAACCGTCTCCGCTATCTTGCAAAGGCAAATGAATGCTGCTGGGTAGCGCTGCAGTACCGCGTCTGTTAGCAACATCCAGTAGACATATGGTGACAGTAAAAAAAAGCTGAACGGGCTCCATGGTTGCCGTGCTATGGCTTCTGCCAGGGCAATCCAGGGAAAAAGGGCTCGAAATGATTGTCTGCCGTTGCTTTCAAGGAGGAAGGAATGAGTGACGACATTTACACAGAATCACCCGCGACACTGTTTTTGCACCATCATGCATTGGGGTCTCAACCCAGAATTCCAATGGGCGGGGAAGACTGCAGTAACTATGGGATAACTATGGGATAGCTACCCACAGTGCAATGCTCTAGAAATCGACGCTAGCCTCGGACCATGGACGCACACCACCAAATTAATGTGCTTAGTGTGGCCGCGTGCACTCAACTTTATACAATCTGTTTTACAAAACTGGTTTATGTCAAATCAGAATAATCCCATAGTGTAGACATACCCTTAGGTTCCACAAGTACTCCTGTTCTTTTTTTAGAATAATGGGACAGCTATAGGGTACTAGTTCTACCCAGATTGTCTGCAGGAGTGGGGCTTGGAGTAGTGGAAAATTCCTAGCAGAAAGGAAGGGGAAAAGACAAAAGAGGATAGGAGCTGCTGTTAAAAGGGGCTTGATCATTGAGCATATGAGAACTTTTTGACTGCTGGGCCTAAACAAGTAAAGGGAGCTTGGTGCAAGACTCAGAGGAGACTCCATGAGCCAGAGTAGTGAAGTCCAGGAGAGGGGACCCCTGAAGGCACTGATGACCCTGAAGACAAAAACCCAAAGAACACTGCTTCTTACTGAAATGTAATAATTTATAGGATCCATGGAGCCCCCATGGAGCTAGTCTGCATGGCACAAAGAGGGACCCAGCCACTAAAGAATAAAAAATGGTAGAGCATAATGTGGGCTGCCACTGAAAAAGCAGAAGAAATGAACTGGTAGCATTTAGACAGAACCATGTCATCATATTTGAATATGAACAATAGAATATTTGGTGACCCTGTAGAAAGGTTTTCATGCTTCAGTGGGTAGATGGAGGATATGACGCTGATAACTGCATATATTTAGAGCATCCATCATTAAGAGGATGTGGTTGAAGCATTTCTAGAAGAAATAAAAAAAATATCCAAAACATAAGACCTGGTAGTAATGGAAAACTTTAACTATCCAGATATCTGCTGGAAAATTAATACAGCAAAACACAAAATTTGCAATTCTCAGACTGCATCAAGGACAACTTTTTGTCCCAGAAAGTGGAAGAAGTGTTCAGGAAAATGGCGATTTTAGACTTGATTCTGACCAACAGGGAGGAATTGGTAGTGAATCTGAAGGTGGAAAGCAGTCTGGGTGAAAGTGATCATGGAGTGATAGATTTCATGATTCTAAGGAAAAAGTGAGAGCAGTAGAATAAGTACAATGAACTTCAAAAAGCTGACTTTAACAAACTCAGAGAACTGATAGATAAGGTCCTATGAGAAGATAATCTAAGGGGGAAAGGAGTTCATGGCAATTTCTCATGGATACAGTATTAAAGGCACAACTGCAAACTATCCCAATGAAAAGGAAAGCTAGGAAGAATAGGAAAAGGCCAATATGGATGCATGAGGAGCCTTTTTAAGGACCTGAAAATCAAAAGGAATCCTTCAAAAACTGGAAACATGGTCCAATTGCTAAGAAGGAGTACAAAAGAATAGCGAAAGCATGTAGGAACAAAATCGGAAAGGTTAAGGCATACAATGAGTTACACCTAAAAAGGGACATAAAAAGCATTAAGAAGAGGTTCTTTAAATACATTAGAACAGGGATCGGCAACCTTTCAGAAGCGGTGTGCCGAGTCTTCATTTATTCACTCTAATTTAAGGTTTTGCATGCCAGTAATACATTGCAACGTTTTTAGAAGGGCTCTTTCTATAAGTCTATAATATATAACTAAACTATTGTTATATGTAAAGTAAATAAGGTTTTTAAAATGTTTAAGAAGCTTCATTTAAAATTAAATTAAAATGCAGAGCCCCCTGGACCGGCGGCCAGGACACAGGCAGCGTGAGTGCCACTGAAAATCAGCTTGCGAGCCGCCTTCGGCACGCATGCCATAAGTTGACTACCCCTGCATTAGGTAGAGAAAGGAAAGTATAGGTCCTCTGCTTAACAGGGAAAGAGCTAATAAGTGATGACATCAAGAAGGTGAGGTGTTTAATGCTTGTTTTGCTTCAGTCTTCACTCAAAGGGTTAACGGTAACCACATACTCAACACAATTAACAAACAACAAGAGGGGGAAATGCAAGCTAAAGTAGGGGGAGAACAGGACAATCTGATAACTCAAAATTCTGAAGGGTTAGAAATGGAAGTTTTATATTTTCTGGAAACAGAAGATTCCCAGTTTTACAATGTGATGTGCAGTACTCTGCCTCCAGCCCTGGAAGATCCTGAGATCTGGAAATTTAGATTCATTATATTTTTAGGCATAGAAAGATGTTTTAGGTCATTTGTATAGTTAGTATATAAAGTACCCAGTTTCCAGGAGCACGGATTAAAATGTAATCCGAATATTTTAAAAAACAAAACAAACAATATCCCTATTTGTAAATTAGTTTCTTTGTAATACATACAGAATAAATGACATATATATTTCACTCATGGATTTAACACAAGAGTGTAATCTGAGAGTCCCAATTATCATAATGAAAAATAATAACCTTTTCAGCACACTATACTATTGTGCATTCTCTGCTAACTGTACACTGTAAGTGTATATATATTCAAACAGAGCACATTGTGACGGGTTTCGTCACAGAGACTCCCTTAGGACTGCCACCTGACATGCTGGAATTACCCCTGAGCCTATTTTACACTACCAACTTGGGACTCCAGAACCCTGCCTTGTTGAGCCAAACACGACCTGGGTCTGCTACAAAACAGACCCAGGTCTGGTCCATGCCCCCAAAGCTGCAGACTTTAACCAAAAAATGCTCAGCAAGTCACTTATCTCCAGCACCCAGATATCTAGTTCCCAGTGGGATCCAAACCCTCAGAAAATCCATTTTACTCTGTATAAAGCTTACACAGGATAAACTCATAAATTGTCCACCCTCTATGACACTGATAGAGAGATATGCACAGCTGTTTGCTCCCTCAGGTATCAATCACTTACTCTAGGTTAATAAAATCACTTTTGTTTATTAAGTATAAAAAGTAGGATTTAAGTGGTTTCAAGTAATAACAGAAAGAACAAAGTAAGTTACCAAGCAAAATAAAACAAAACACGAAAGTCTAAGCCTAATACATTTAAGAAACTGAATAAAGGTAAATCTCACCCTCAGAGATGTTCAAATAAGCTTCTTTCACAGACTAGAGTCCTTCTTAGTTTGGGCCAAATCCTTTCCTCTGGTAGAGTTCTTGTTAGTTCCAGACTAGGTGGTAACTAGGGGATTTCTCATGACTAGCAGCCCCCTTTGTTCTGTTCCATCCCCTTTTATATCTTTGGCACAAGGCAGGAATCCTTTGTCTCTCCAGGTCCCCGCCCCTCCTTCTAAAAGGAAAAGCACCAAGTTTAAGATGGATTCCAGTACCAGAAGACAAGATCACATGTCACTGAAAGACCTCATTCTCCATTCTTTCAGGGCTGGCCTGCACATACCCAGGAAGATTTGTGAGTAAACAGAGCCATTGACAACCAGTTGTCCTAGTTAATGGGAGCCATCGAAATTCCAAGCCACCATTAATGGCCTACACTTTGCATAGTTACAATAGGACTTCAGAGTAATTCTCCATATTCCTAGTTTCAGATACAAGAATGATACATTCATACAAATAGGATGAACACATTCAGAAGATTATAAACATTGTTCTTTACTCACAGTTACCACAGAGAGGTACATGAATTACACAGTATTTTCTCAGGCTTATACCAAGAGATGCAGTGATATCTCAGATACTATTGTGGGACCTGGTTTTCGCAGATGATGTCGCTCTCCTATCACATACCCATCACCATATACAAGAAATAAACAACTCAACTCAATGCATTCAGCTAGCAAATTGGACTGAAAAATAATCGCAATAAGACAGATATCATGACCTTTAATATTGCCTCACCATCACCAGTACGGACAGAGGATTATGTTCTCACCAATGTAGAAACATTCACATACTTGGGCAGCACCATCAGCCAGGACAGTGGAACAAGCCAGGACCTCTGGAATAAAATCAATAAAGCCAGGAACACCTTCAGGAGCTTAAATACATTCTGGAAATCATCAAAATACAAGACCAAAACCAAACTCAAGATTTATAAGAGCTGCGTACTTTCAACTCTACTTTATAGTGAAGAATGCTGAGGAATGAGAAACTATGACATGTCCAAACTGTCTTCATTCCATACAACCTGCCTCAGAAAAATCATCTGTATCTTTTGGCCCAGAACAATCTCAAACCAAGATCTATTAACACAGTGAAGCCAAGAGGATCTGAGCACCATCATTACTAGGCAGCATTGGAGATGGATCGGTCATGTGCTTCGGATGGAAACTGATTCCATCACTAGAGTAGCAATAAGATGGACACCTGAAGGCAAGCGAAAACAAGGCCACCCAAACACAACATGGTGAAGAGCAATGGAAGCTGAGCTGAAAAACCTGGGGCACAGCTGTGGAACCATTGGAAGACTTGCCAGAAACAGGCAGGAGTGAAGGAGCTTCGTCACTGCACTAAATGCCAGAGGCGTAATAGGAACATGATGATGATGATTGTGGGTTAGGGTCAAATATGGAAAATGAGAAAACTAGTAAGTTCTAGAGTCATCCTAAAACCATGAAAAAGATATTCTGATAGAGTGACTCAAAAGGCAATCAATTCAGATTATTAAATCTGACACGCTGAGGCAGCTTGCATATTTTATTTGTTTACAAGCTGCGCACACAGCCCCGGTACATATCATAAAACACTATCTTGGCAGAGTCAATGTGCCTCTGTAGTAGGGGAAAAAACACTTGTGTGCATTAGCAATTCAGTATGTTCGAGTAAGTACTTTAAATTTATTGCAAAAACGTAGTACAGCAACCACCTTTATCCCCCAGCTAATTTCAAGTGACTTTGGCTCTTGCGAATGGTGCTGTACAGGTCAATCTAACTTTAAACTCCAGAGTTGTCTTCTGCTTGTCCACAGAAAAAGGACAGCATGACAAATGTCATTGTAAGTTTCCTCCTACCACAACAATATATCTCAGTGAGGGATCACCAGTATGTATGTTTAATTTGCATGACCATTAAAGCCTTCTCTGTGGTTCTACTCAAAAGTTAGTTTTATCCTGCAGGGATAATGATTGCTGCAGAAAATGACATTTTGTTGTTGTCAAAAAGTTACACATAGACAGTAAAAGAAGTGAACTTGTACTCAGTCATTTTTGTGACAATTAGGGTAAAAAACAAAAAAGTCCTAATTTTTCATGCAAGTTGTTTTTGCATATTTTGCCATAAATGAAAACTTAGGGTATGTCTACACTACAGGATAAATTCGAATTAGCTAAAACCGATTTTATAAAACAGATATTATAAAGTCGATTGTGCGCGTCCACACTAGGCACATTAATTCTGTGGTGTGCGTCCGTGGTCCGAGGCTAGCGTAGATTTCTGGAGCGGTGCATTGTGGATAGCTACTGTAAAAGAATGAGGCCAATAACATCGATTTGCGTCCACACTAACCCTAAATCGATATAGTAATATCGATTTTAGCCTTTCTCCTCTCGTTTTGTAGGTGTACAGAAATCAATTTAAAGAGCCCTTTAAATCGATATAAAGAGCAGTGTAGTGTGGACGGGTGCAGCATTAAATTGATTTAACGCTGTTAAAATCGGTTTAACAGCGTAGTGTGGACCAGGCCTCAGTGACCTCAGTGGGACTCAGTGTGGGTATGAGGATCCATACAAATGGAGCCAGTTGCAGCATTAGGCCAAATTTACAATCAGCAACACACAAATACCAGCCCAAATCTTCTCCCCCACTTTCCACATTCCTTGAGTCATTCCCTCAGCACTGTTCATCTCAGACTATATCTCCTCTCTTCAGAGGGCCACTCCTATTTGAGACAGCTACAAATATGAGTCAGGATTCATGTAGCACCTCCCACCCAGACCATCTGCTGCTCTCAGCATGCTTTTACAGGAGAATAGCCATTTACAGGGACATGCCTAAATCGAGCCCAAAGTCGTGAGTCAGAGGTCATCTTGAAAGATGGGGTTTTGATCCAATATGACCATCAGCTCATTCATTTCTTAAATAATGAAACATTGGTAGCAAATCCCAACATGATCAGTTACAGTAATGGTGATACTGAATTTTACATCAAACAATTTTCTTTACCACAAAAACAGTACCACAGATTAAGTCAGAAAATGATGGTTCAAATCGAGATCCTAAACTATAAAAAAACCCTTTCTAGCTCATCATCAAAAGCCATGGAGGGAAGGATAAAGGACACTGACCATCACTAATAATGTTTTCTAACAATATTAGTCCACACTGTGCCTATCCCACAGTATTTATTCAATTTTTCCTGAGTATAGATTCCAGATCAGGTCTCTTAAAAATGTTTTAGAGGAAATGTAAATTACAAAACAGGGGGCACTGTTAAAAAAGTGTTGTTTCTTTTTTTAATTACTACTGTTCTGGTGAATTCCCTATCCCCCCCTCCTCAGAACAGTCTTATCTTACTTAGAGGTTAAAATGGTAATGAAAGCTTTTTAATTGCACCCACACTACAGTAGGATTACAAAGAGAGTTAAATAAAAAATGGTATTTCCATCTGTTGGGAATTTGTGATCATTTTGACTCTCCGTTTCATCCTAAAACATTTTATTTTGACATTTTTAAATGGAAAGATTCAACATTCCTAAATCAAAATGTTTCATTTTGGTTTGTCAATCCAAAACAAAACATTTAGTTTCAGGTTGGGTCAGCATTAGTCTCTGCATCTATTAGACTTGTTGCCATGCCTCATGAGAGTTTCAATTCTAGATTTCTCATGGTCCCACCCGCCATGGTCCCTGATCCCTGGGCCAACTACATCTGCATTTCTGACTACACCTGGATTCCACTATCACGACATTACTTTTACTTCCTGACACCTTTCCAGTAAGAAGAGTTTGAGCTCTCAGTTGCATGTTAATTAAACTCTAAAAAAAGACAACCCATACACAAATACCTGTTTATCATTAGAAATTAAAAACAAAACAAATGGACAACCACTACTTTATCATAGTCACAAAAAGAAAAAAACACTGACTGATGCTGATTTGCTACTGCTTCAACCTAATTGTGCATTGGTTAAAGTACAGGGCTGGTAATTAAGAGTTCTGAATTCTATCACTAAATCAACTGTGGCCTTGGGCAAATCAGTTAACCTCCCTGTGCCTCTAAACCTCCATCTGTAAATAGGGCTAATAATACTTATCTACTTCAGAGGGGTGTTGAGAGGCTTAATTCATTAATACTTGGAAAGTGCTTGATAAGTATATGGTTCTAGGGATACACATCATCACCAATGGATTAGCTCTTATTCAGTACACTATATGAGTTCATGCCCTCTATGATATTTTCATTTAGCTGAAGATAAACAAGCTATTACTCTCAACTGCAAAATGTCAGAAAATACATTCCTTTTAATTTTCAGCCTGCAGGAGAAATGTGAACTTTGAATGGATCTTTCACAACCAAATGTTGTTCCTAACAAATAATTCATGAATCTTGCTACATGCTGATCCTCACAAACAAATAGCTCTTCCATCCTCACCTTTATGAAGTTCAGCATTAGTCTTACTATCAATCATGTGAAATAGGGTAAATGAAGTATATATTGTTGTGTCAACAGGTGCATACTGGCTGCTGACACCGCTTGACAGGAAGAGATAAGGATAAGAAAACAAATTTCATTGAGGCAAAACTGTAACTCAAATTAATCTTCTGTCTCCTGAAATACAAAACTAGGATGTCAGTTTTTGCAGTTGCCAAAGACATAATCCTGCATCATTTGAGCTTGCTTTTTTAAACTTTCTGGTTGTAATCCCAAAACGTCGCTCCATACTACCAGGCAGATTGTGAGTACACAAGGGAGTACAGAGGAATACAAATCCCCCTTACATGCCCGCATGGAGTACCTCAATATTTAATGTGGGCTTGAGCCCACTTACTGCCCTATAGAACAGATAGACAGGTAGGGGTAAAGAAAGAACAGTTCTGGTTCTGCTCTCCCCTAATGCACCAGCCAGCACAACTGAACTAGCATAGGGTTGTTGCAGTTTCCTGTTTGTATAAGCCATCATTATATTAACCAGACTCATCTTCAGATCCAGAGAGGAAGAAGGACAGAACTGCATCTTAAAGGAGTGTCTCTGAGGCACAATGCCTTCAGGTATGTCTTCTCTGCTAAGTTAGCCAGGTGATCAGCACTTGGGTCTGAGCATCCTGGTTAGCACAGCCCCATTGTGAGCAGCCACTCTGCAAAGTCTTTCCCAAGTTACTGTATCCTCACTTTTGCTGCACTCCTCCATGTGGGTTGCCAGGACTCCTGGGGCACATCGCATGGTCCTTTTATGATACAGTTAGCTGATCATGCTGAAGGTTGTCTGTTATTCTGGGCATACAAGGGAATGTTGGGAAGGCATTGGAGGACTATCAGCATTCAAATGATTTTGCCGGAGCAAGTACTGTAAACTGAGTGGGTTACCAGCAAAAGTGAAAGCAGAATTGGGCCTCTACCCCACATCTGCAGCTATGCCAGTTAGCTGGGGTTGAAAGCACCACTTTCCTTGAGTCAGAGGGCTTCTTGTACATCCAGGAGCAGAGAGAGAAGAACCACACAAATAAGCACCCAGGCTAATTAGTCAGTGAAGCAACAAAGAGTCCTGTGGCACCTTATAGACTAACAAATGTATTGGAGCATAAGCTTTCGTGGGTGAATGCCCACTTCATCAGACGCATGTCTCATGCATCTGACAAAGTGGGTATTCATCTACGAAAGCTCTGACAAAGTGGGTATTCTCCCACGAAAGCTTATGCTCCAATACTTTTGTTAGTCGATAAGGTGCCACAGGACTCTTCATAGCTTTTTACAGATCCAGACTAACATGGCTACCTCTCTGATACTCCTCAGTGAAGGCATATCCCAGGCACATTCAAAAGGTAGAGGTAAACAAATTACAGTATTTTAAAATTCTGATTTGTTTTCCTGATTGCCTAAATCAACTCAGGGAGGAGCCTTTTTCCCTACAAAGTCACTGATTCAGGCTTTCTCTAGTAATAACTAGGTAATAACTAAGTAATAACTAAACATTGTTACAATTACCATTAGAAAGCTGTTTGCTAGTGTATATGAAATGAATGTGTCTCTCTCTTCCTGACAGACAGATGTTCATTCTATAAATGATAGTAATAAAAATGCTTTGGACATCGTAACAGAAAAGGCAGAAACTGAATAGGAAAGGTGAAAGATGTCGCTACTTTTCCCCCTAGCTTTACTGCCTCCAACTCAAATTTAGAAGTGTAGACACATAGTGAGGCATTGATGGCACATATGAAACAAAATTTCTCCAAAAGTTCAAAGTGACATGGATTCAGTGTTGTGGTTCAAACTCATTAGTAAGGGCTAGTGAGTATCTTTGGCACAAGCCTTGTGCAAGAGACAACACATAAGTACTCCATCCTCAGAGCCATGTGGGAAAGGATAATGGCAGCACAATTCATGCCCTGTTCCCTACTTGCTCCAGGTGGGCTATCCCAGTACTGAGTTATTTTCCCACCCTCCCTCCTCTTCCAGTTCTGCCGTACTGGTCAGTGTATTAGGAGAGGAGCAAATGCTCCCAGGCCATCCACACCCTAGCCCTCCCCAGCAACCTGCTCTAAGTTGGTTATAGAGGGTACACAGTTGAGCCTGGACCAAACCTTAAGGTAGCCCACCCACCAGTAAAAGGAGGAAAGTCTTATTCTCCCTTATGCCCCTGAACATTTCTGCAGCCCAAGAGACAACTGAGTCCTAAATTAACTTCACTTGCACACACAAAACATTGACATAGCAAAATTGAGTTAAGCCTCCCCTTAATCAACTGACTTAAGAGTTGCTATGACAATCCAGTCCAATATTGTGTCTCTGACAGTGGCCAGAACCACATGCTTCAGAGCAAGATGCAAAAGCCTCCAAAATGGACAACTGTGCAATAAGCTACCATAAGGGAGGTGTTTTCCTAACACCCATCAGTTTATTTTGGCTTGTCTCTAGAAGCCTGAGTTTGTGTTCCTAATACCTTTAAAAAAATCTCATCTGATGGATCTATAAATTCATAGATTTTTAAAGCCAGAAGGGGACAGTAGATTATCTACTCTAACCTCCTCTACCACACTGGCCATAGACTTTTACCCAGTCATCCCAATAACTTGTGTTTTATTAACTCATATCTTCCAGAAAGGCATCCGCTCTTGGTTTGAAGACATAAAGAGAAGGAGAATTCACCACTTCCCTTGGTAGTTCGTTCCGATGGTTAATCACCTGCACTGTTAAAAAATGTATGTCTTATTTCTAATTAGAATTTGTCTGGCTTCAGTTCTCATTATGCTTCTCTCTGCTAGATTAAAGAGCCCTTTAGTAACTGGTATTTTCTCCCTGTGAAGGTACTTACACACACTGATCGATTGACCTCTTGATCTGCTATTTGATAAGCTAAACAGATTCAGCTCTTTGAGCCTCTCACTGTAAGGCATTTTCCCACTCTTTGAATAATTTTTCAACATCTTTTTAAAATGTGGGCCTCAGAAATGGATGCTGTTTTGCAGAACTGGTGTCATCAAGGCTGTATACAGAGTTAAATCCACCTCCCTGCTCCTATGCACTGTGCTTGTTTATACATCCCAGGATCATATTAGCCCTTTTTTCCAGTTTCACACTGGGAGTTCATGGTGAGTTGTTTGTCCTCTGTGACCCCTAGATCTTTTCCAAACTCACTGCTTTCCAGGATACAGTCCCCCTTTCTGTATGTGTGACCTGCATTCCTTGTTCATAGACATATGACCTTATATTTAACTGTATTAGAACACATTTTGTTTGAATGGGCCTAGCATACCAGATAATCCAGATTGTGTTACACTCCCAAACCAGAGATGGTGTTAAAACTGGGGTTTTATTAAAGTTAATAAACAAAACAAAAACAAAAACACCACAGTAAATGCTGCTTTGCAGCTTGCATAAGCCTTATTGTCGCCACAGCACCACAACAGCTTCTCTGGGCCTGATATCAGAGAAATTCCCCAGACTCTATGTTGTGTTCCTGACTTCCATTTTGAATAAGCAAGAACCACTCCACCATCAGAAGCTACAGGTCACATATGATTGGAAGATGTAGGTCACATGATATTTCTGAGCTGCCAGTAGATCATAACTTTAAAGTAGATAATGGGCAGTGAGCATGAATAGATGTGTAAAGTAGGCCTAAAATTCAGCAGGTTGAAAGTTCAGCTGGGGAAAAATATATATATAAATATATATATATTGGCAGAAAGCCAAACAAGTGCAGCAAAACTAAGTGATAAGCATGCACAGTAAGGGTCTAGCAGAACAGTATAGAAGTAGATGCTGGAAGCAGAGAAAGTCAGGAGAGGAGTGGACAAGGTGGTCAGAAGCTGCCAAAGAAGGAAAAGACAGAGAAGTGGAGCAGAGCCTGATAGCTGACAGAAGCTGTCGGTGGCAAAGAAAGCAACAGCAAGAAGTAGCAGCCACAAGCAATGCAGGGGAGTACACAAGTATAGTAAGCTTGCTAGGTTTTTATTATAGTTTAGTATAGGATTAGCGTTAGTATGTATATGCTTGACATATGTATGTTATTGTATTTTGCCTCTGAATAACTTAAAGCATAAGTTAAGAACTGCTGTCAGCAATCTATTATAGACTGGTCACCTGCAATAGAGTGCATTGCTTAGAATTATTTAACCTGTATGCTATTGTAGTTTAGATGTTCTTTAACTTGCAATAAGGGATTTGTGTCTGATTTTAAATTTTAAACTAAATTGTAGGGATTATTAGTTACATTAATAAAAAGATACTTTGTTTAAGAAAAAGAATACAGACTGTATCAGTCATTTTATCAGAAGGTTATATTGATGTCCTTTAAGTCAGTGGTTCTCAAAGCCAGTTCGCTGCTTGTTCAGGGAAAGCCCCTGGTGGGCCAGGACGGTTTGTTTGCCGGTCGCGTCTGCAGGTTCAGACGATCGCGGTTCCCACTGGCCACGGTTTGCCGCTCCAGGCCAATGGGGGCTGCGGAAGGCGGCATGGGCCGAGGGGTCTGCTGGCCGCCCTTCCCGTAGCCCACATTGGCCTGGAGCGGCTGGTAAACAAACTGGCCCAGCTGCCAGGGACTTTCTCTGAACAAGCGGTGGACCGGCTCTGAGAACCAATGCTTTAAGTGTTTCCTAAACTGCCCCGGAAGCCCTTTCTTTGAGAAGAACAGATTAAGGGGGCAATAGGCAGGTTTTTCTAGTGGAGCCCTAAAATCCATTTTTGGTGTAACAAGCCCACCTCCTGCTTCTGCACTGTGTTCACTTTGGCCTTGTAGCAGAGTGGTGACCCTGCTCCTGCCCTGAAAGGCTTAAAATAGCCCTGGGAGAAGGTTGTGGCTGGGAGCTACTAAGCTGGGCTGATTGGGAAGTGGCTGCAGCTGGGCCATGCCCCAATCAGGCCTAGCTGACCCCTATAAGAGGTAGTGAACCAGGAGCCCACTCAGTCTCCCTCTGGCTGTAGAGAGAGAAGGGCCTGGCTGCAGGGAGCTGGAGACAGGGTACCTGAGTGGAGCAGGGCTGGGGAAAGGTAGAGGACCTGGGGAGCTCCCGCCTGGAAAGCCCCAGGCTGTGGCCTAGCAGAAGGCCAAGGGGTACTGGGAGTTGCAGAGGGCAGCCCAGGGGTAGGCAAAGGCAGCAAATCCAAACCCAACCTTGCCAGTTATGAGTAGGCTGATACTGCAGTCTGCCCCAGGGTGTGGGGGCTAGATGATGACTGGCAGTAGCCTGATACTGAGGCAAGGTGGAGATAGATGGTTGGGGGTTTCCCAGGGAGGGGAGACTCTGAGAGAAAGGAGTACTGCCAGGGGGCAGTACCCAGTTAAAGGGCACTGGGGTCCAGGGAGGGACACAGGGGCCAGAGGACAGGTGGATCACCGGCCTGCAGAGGGTGCTCCGGAGCTGGAATGAGTTAATTCCCAGAAGTCACCAGCAGGAGGCGCCGCAGGGGTGAGTCCACTCCTCTACAGGCTCTTCAGCAGAACTCCAAACTCTTAAACAGGCAGGGTGCAGGTACATGTAATCCTGCCATTCCCTTATCAGTGCTACATTCCTTCTTCTTAAATGCAATGGCATACCAACGTTTCTATTAAACAAAATAACATTCAGCCCAACCATTTGACTTAAACCACTCATCCATCAATTCCACATGCTCATAAACAGCCAGTCTCAGATGAAGCTTCGTCTCTCTGCTCTTTCACCAGTTCTGGTACTGATGATACAAATGTCTGCATTTCTCCACATTAAGCAGGAAGTGTCTGCAGCAAGTGTCCAACAGAACAGACAGTTATGAAAAGTTTAAATTCACAAAAATATTCATATCTTATCTACTAAGTTTCTATGTGATCAGTGGTGTAGCCATATAACTCCAATTTTACCTCTTCATGCCAGTAATGTAAACAGTCCCTGATTGTCCATCTCTTCCAGTTTTTTCACTGTGTAAGTGGCTTGTTACATATTTGATTAAAGCCAAAAGGCTTTTTGCTGCAGTTTCACTACAACTTGTCTCAGAAAGACCCAGAGTCACAGAATTCTCTTAAATGCTCATCTTTTAGCTTGTATAAGAGGTCTCTTAAGAAGGTCCTCAAACTAAGATGTTCTCAAACTTTTTTTTTTTGATGGGTCCCTTTTCAAATGCAATGTTAATCATGAACTCCCAGCTGAGAAACTGATTGACCAAAGTCAATATAAACAGGTACCGCTGGTAATGATTTAAGGAAAAGAGTACAAGAGTACTTACAGATATCAGTGAGATGAGTGTGCCTGCAACTTACTGCAGAGTCTACCTATCCTTGGTGTGATGCAGATGCAATGCATGTGCCCCCTCCAGATTCCTGTCTTCCATTTGGCCCTACTCCCTGACATGCTGATGTAGCAAGGCAGAGCAGTGGTGTGTCACCTTGGCTAGCTGCTGCCTGCTCATGGAGTCAATGGCTGTGAAGTAACCTCTTCTGATGGCAGTAACCTCTTCTTTTCTACAGTGATGCTGCAATTTTTGGTTACACCCATCCTCCCCTCCCCCATCCAACTAAGACAGGCTGGGTGGCCCACGGAAGCGAGTCAGCGGGTGGAGGTGGCGCTCCATCCCTGAGCCACACCACATGGGGCTGGCCTGAGCTACCTGGCATCGCTTCTCGCCCTTCCCCCTCCCCGAATATTTCTCCATGCCCCCTTCCCTTTTCCAGTAAAAAGGGGGAGGAAAATAAAAACAAAACCCCCTGAAATCCAAACTGAAATTTAACTAAAGGAAAATGTGTGTTTTGATTTGGTTCCTCAAAAAAAAAAATCAAATGTCAAAGTAAATGAATTTTTTTCATTAAATGTTTGTGTCTTTCAAAAAGCCATGTTTCTCAAAGAAAATTCGGTGAGAAGTTTGATGATTTCTACTGCTGACCTTCCAGAGCATGTGAATGAATGGCATGTGACTTCAATTGTGTCATAAAATTCAAACCACCCAGTTTGGAACTCACCATGAAATGTTTCACTTTAATTTTCAGAGGTCTAGACAGAGGGAATAAACATTGGGCCAAACTTTGACAGCATTTTTGCTGAAGTGAAAAGTTTCCATGAAACACTTCAATCTTGTGGAACCTCTATGAACAGGAAAAGAAGCAAATGTAAAGCAAGTTCAATTTAACAGTGAATATTTCACACCATAACAGAGATTATTCTTAGTTTATATCAGGGGTCAGCAACCTTTCAGAAGTGGTGTGCCGAGTCTTCATTTATTCACTTTAAGTTAAGGTTTCGCATGCCAGTAACACATTGCAGTGTTTTTAGAAGGGCTCTTTCTGTAAGTCTATAATATATAACTAAACTATTGTATGTAAGTAAATAAGGTTTTAAAAATGTTTAAGAAGCTTAATTTAAAATTAAATTAAAATGCAGAGCCCCCCAGACTAGTGGCCAGGACCCGAGCAGTGTGAGTGCCACTGAAAATCAGCTTACATGCCGTGTCATAGGTTGCCTACCCCTGGTTTATATTAATGTGATTAAGGGCTTTTTTACAAGGCCCCACAGTCTGGACTATGGGTGTGTGAACTGCAGTGTGTGCTATCAAGCTTCATTGTAACTCCCCTTTGTGGACACAGCTGGTAAACTTAGCCTTGTTTCAAAACAGCATCCACAAGAGGGAGTTACAGTGCAACACAATAGTGTGCACTGCAATTCACACCCCCATAATCTGAGTAGTGGGACTGTGTAAACATAGCCTAAGAAATTCTGAAAATGATGTTACAGTGGACTAAGCAGACTGAATCCTACGTATCAAATCACATGTCAAGTGAAATTAGGTTATGATATTGACAAGATTGTAATAATTTACTATTCATTCAGTAGGATCTGTAAAAAATGGATAGCCCAGAGGAGGCTCAGTATCTCATTTCTTAGGTTGGTATCATGAGGAGACATGGGATAGTTCCAGCATATGACAAACCATTCTTTTGGTTAGTGCAATCCAGTATAACCAACAGTAATTCTGAGAAGGATGTCCAATGGGGGGTTGGCATTTTCCCCCCAAATCTGCAAGGATTAAACAGACTGTGATCCTATATTTACATCAACGTTACTCCAGATTTATGTATCTGGTATCACTGTGAATGGAATTTGACCTTTGTCTTTTATTTACTTGTAAAGAGCCAAATATCTTTTTGGTGCCATATAAATAATATAATTGATTCCTTGGTATTCTAATGTTTCTTTTGCATTCATCCAATTTGAATATCTACCATATGATTCCCAAGAGCTGATGGTGCTGACTTTGTTTAATTTAAAAGTTCTTTTCACATGGAATGTCTTTCCTCGTACTTGAGCACTACAGTACAAGAAAGTTTATATTCAATAGTTTATTTCTTCAGCAATTGTCCACTTCTTTTATTAACTTTTGCTTATTTGGCTTATACTGTAAATATGCATTTATGGTTCTGATAATGCTGGTTCAGCCTTGGGCCACTGTCCTGGCAGCCCCAGGGCTGACAGCTGCTCCACCCTTGCCCCTGAAAAAGTCACAGAGGTCCCAGAATCCATGACCTCCATGACAGAATCATATCCTTACTCATTACATTAAAATCTGTTGAAACTTATGTCTCATACATCAAGGAAAGCTGAGATTTTCAGTGCTGACCTGATGTATCTCAAGGATATAAGAAGTTAGAGGAGATAGGTTTGTTTAGAATTAAATAAGGAAATACCCCTCCTTTCTAGAAGGAAAATGCTGTGTCTGTTGTACAGTGATTTGTTTAAATCAGAAACTGTTGATATTTTAGTAACTATAAAAAAAAATGTGCACTTTGGATGGAGACATGCTTGAATGAAGACATGACATAGTTCAAATAAAATAGATGAAAAGACAGAAACCTTATTTAATGTAACTTAACTCAAAAGTTTATCTATGCTGAAGACATCTGCTTCAGCTACCAAGCTCAGTCCTTCTCATAAATTAACAAGCTCTTTAATGATGATATGAAGCTCATGGCAGATTATTGTAGTCAATGGCGACTGCAGCTGAGCTTTTCCAAGATGGTTTCTACTGTATTTCATCTGCATAGTACAAGCACAAGCCACAAACAGCATGACCCAATCTGGTTTACCTTGGTGTGACATTGGATAGGTTATTAACATACCGCAACCACTTGAGGAAGACAGCAGGAAAAACCTGCTCAGAAAATTGGCTCTGCATATTGTTAGCAGGACTTCATGGGTAACTCCATTGCCATGGCTACCAATACTTAGTAACACAGCACCGTCCCATATTACCTGTAAGAAGGCCTCTGTCATGCTTCTGGCCAAGATCTGTGAGAATAGCGACCCTCTTCAACCACTCACCAGCTCGCCTCCTTTCTAGATGCCCTTTATGATCATTTATGCCACCACAGGATGTGACAGTGAAATCTGCTTGGCACGAGTGGTCAGCAATGACAGTTGTTAATCACCCTCTTGTCACTGACCCAACCACCTGTTCACCAGGTTTTGATCTACTAAGGCATCTGTGGTTATCTCTGAAGCAGTTTCAAACAGGACAAGGCAGCTGCGCTGCCAATCTCTTTAAATGTTTTTTTTCTAATGACCCACAATGCAGCTGCAGTCAACTTCAGACTATGTCTCATATTCTTGACAAGTGCCTGCAGACTTATTTCAGTGGTGGGCTACCAACTTTCCACCTGACTGATGATGATGATGCCATCAAATCTCTGACCATATTGCACATATGCTGATATATAGTAAGTTAACCTACACTAGTAGGCAACCTTTGGAGTTTTATGCACTACTGTGGGTGTTTGAGCATCTTTAGAGTCTCTCTCCAGCACTCTGTTCCACATACTGGGAGCTGAGATCTCTCCTAGAGAGATCAAACTATTATTATTATTATTATTGAATATGGTCTAACCTACCCCTGAGCCAGTGGCCCCAAAAACACTGCATGTGGAAAGATGGTATGGAGGTGACTTTAAGCTACTTTTACACTCCCTTTAGTCCTTCTCTCTCTCCCCCCATCACCCGTTCTTGACTCAAGTGGAGAGTTGAACGATGGAGAATTGGGTCCAATAGATCTCTTCATAGCTAAAAAGATGCAGACAGTGTTAAGATAATATTATTTTAAATTTTTCAGCAAGGAATATCACAGTTATCAAAGCTCCGTGTATCTTTCAGTCTCCTGGAGCTGGATTGCTGTAGGGACAGTCAAAGCAGGCCTTTTACACATGCCTTCAAAAGAAAATACTTCATATCAATGTTTTAGCCTCGACTTAATGCTTCACAATGAATAGTGTTTTCTAAGCAAGATGTCTAATTTACATTGCCATTCACATTTCCATGTCATGAACAATATTTCCATTATATCCCAAACTAACAACAAACTGAAGCAGCAGAAGAATGGATTTTTCTGCTTCTTACTTTTTTCCCTAACATTCCATGACTACGCATATTTAAGGTACTCAGCCTCCAGCTGAAAAAGCATTATTCATGAGTACAAATTTCTATTTCAATCCGTATGACTTCTACCACTTTGTTTTCAAATAGTTTTCTGTATTACAGTTTGTTTAGGGGGCATTTCTTCATACCAGCGGAGTAAGATTAACACTGACATTTGTCATGAGCTGTTGATGAGACAGCAGGAATGCAGCCTTAATGTTGATAGCAGCTTTCAATTTCCATAAGATCAGCCTCAGCGCTCCTGCTGACATTATAACACTAACTCAAATATTAACATAAAATATTGAAAATACCATATGGATGCTGTTTGTGAAAACTTGCTGAGAATTCTGAAAAGATGCGTTTTTCACACAGTTAATATTTATAACTTTGAATGAAATAGCATGGACATTAATGGTAGAAAGAACTTTGCACAAAGCATTTGGGACTTGGCAAGGTCACTGGTTTAAAAGAAGCATATTAGAGTATGACAAAAAGGTTTACACATAAAGGACCTGATTCTCCACTTCCGGTCTCTTTGAGTAGTTACTCATACATAGGCAAAGTAGGTGTAAATGCTACTGTATCAAAATGTAGCATTGTACACAGATATGAATCACTACACACTGTACAGAGCAATGGAGAATCAAGGCCAAATATCCTTCAGGGAGAACGGTTTTGTGGTTAATGCATTAAATGTGCATTAAAAAGAGCTGTGTTTGATTCCTGGCTTGGCTATTGATTTCGTATGTGAACCTGACCTAGTCACTTACGGTGAAATCCTGGCACCACTGAAGTTAGTTTACTCTCTTTGACGTCAGTGGGACCAGGAAGGTGATGCATTTGGGTATTGAAAAGGTTATTGATGTGATGAGTTGGACCCCTTGGGAAGTCACTTGATGTGCTGAGATATCACTGAGTCTTCCTGTTCTGCCAGCATTGCCCTCCTTTTACCTGTCTTGCTGAGCCAGACTCTTAAAACCTCCTCTAACACACACGCAGGCAGGGCCCCACCCAGCTGCAGATCAGCCCTGGGAAGACTCAGCTTAAGGGACTTGCTCCAACACTCAGATGTCCACCTCCTTTGGAGTACAGGCCCAAAGATGTATTATATTCGCCTCTTTCTTCAATGTGGAAGAGGGTGTGCACAATTTCTCAACACCCCTCCCATTAGAAAATCACATAAACTAGGTTGTATTATAAACCAGAAATAAATGTATTAACTATAACGGGTGCATTTTAAGTAGTTATGGAGATAAGAGACAGAACAATGCCGATTATTAAGAAAATAAAACAGAGCACGCAAACTAAGCTTAATACACTAAAGAAACTGGTTACGTGTGAGTTCTCGCCCTAAATGTGGTTCTAATAATCTTCTTCACAGGCCAGATACCCTTCCAACCTGGGCCCAGTTCTTTCCCCCTGTTCAGTCTTAGGGTATGGCTACATTTGGAATTTCGCAGCGCTGCGGGAGCACTGCCGCGGCAGCGCTTTGAAGTGTGAGTGTAGTCGGAGCGGCAGCACTGGGAGAGAGCTCTCCCAGCACTGCATGTAAACCACATCCTTTACGGGTGTAGCGTGCAGCGCTGGGAGCCGTGCTCCCAGTGCTGCCGCCCTGATTACACTGACGCTTTACAGCGCTGTATCTTGCAGCGCTCAGGGGGGTGTTTTTTCACACCCCTGAGCGCGAAAGTTGCAGCGCTGTAAAGTGTGAGTGTAGCCATGGCCTTAGTTGTTTCCAGTAGTTATCTTGGGTGGGGTAGTAGGGGAGATGACCAGATTACCTCACCCCCTACCCTTAAATAGGATTTGCATAAGGCAGGCATCCTTTGTTTCCCTAGCTTGACTCCCCTTCCCTTACAGTGGAAAGTTACAAGAAGTCCCAGGTAATCTTTTAGTATCAGATGACAAGACTACCTGACTCTGTAGGTTTACAGCATCCATGAGTCAGAGGCAATATGGAGCATCCACAAGAAGGCCAAGCCTTTTCACAGTCCATTGTACTAGCTGATGGGCCATTAGCCCTGTCTGGCTTTTCCATTGTAGTCCCTGAAGTGTCAGTACTGGGAGTGACCCAAAGCAGCAAATATGAAATACAGATACACAGGTCAATATTCCTAACTTCAGATACAAAATGATACATGCATACAGATGGGGTAATCATATTAAGTAAATCATAACCTTTCCAATGATACCTTACATGAGTCATCTTGCATAAAATATCTGTTACGGCATAGTCATATCATAAGCATATTTTCATAAGGCATATGTAATACCACATCACAATTGGTAGCACACCGGCCAAGCTACAGAATATCACTGTTACTCCCAGATGGAAGTCAGATGTCAAGGTGGTTGTCACATCTGGATGCAGGAAATAAAACAAAATACAAAGAGAGATTGGCCTACACTGAGATTCCAGACTGGAGCATCTCTGAATTTTGGAAGTGTGCTGGTTTGGAATGTCAGACCTATTTTCCTAGGTTTGGATCTAAAGCCATACAACTGATTTTTTTATTTTTTATTTTTTTGCTTCTGATGTTTGCAAGTGGAAGTTAGGCTACAGCCCCATCTATGGGTCCCTATTCCCCTTGTGTGAGTGGTTGTCTTTGCATCATAACTTAATGCATTGAGTCACAGGAATATTGTTTAATTAGAGAGTATAGTCATAGCCACCAAAGTGCAAATCTAGCTGTAGTTTTCTAGTTCACAAACTACAGCTAGAAGATTAGCACTTTGGTGGTGATGACTACGCTCTCTAATGGGCAGATGAATCATAAATGATGGAGATGGTGTCCAGTTAATCTATTAATTCTGCTGCTGGTACTATTCCATTATTCTGATTAGCCACTGTGTTAACATGTAATCCCATGCTATCTGTAGGCCTTGCTGGATCCGTAGGCATATCTGCAGGGTGGCCTGGCTTTGGCCTTGTTGGAATAGTAACACACCAGGCATTAGCTAACCAAGTAAGTGTAACCCACGCACTTTTTGGGTGTGGTGTTCTGTCCCATGTAGTGTCACCGAGACTACTTAAAGAGAGAGATAAAATGAGTTTGCTCTACAGCCTTAGGTAACAACCAGTTGGCTTTCAGCTGATGTGATAGAGGCTCATGCATTAAGTTCTAAAGGTCACAGGTTTGATCCTGCCTGCCACGAGCAGGGTCTGTCAGCATTACAACTGGGGGCTCTGGAGCTTAGTGCATAAGAACTACAAGGTACAGGATAATAATAAAAAGCATATGAAATGTAACTTGTTTGTTTTCATGTATGAAGGAGGTGCATGTTTGTACTGGGCCAGGGGACAGGATTGAACTGGTACCTTGTCGTGGGCATACATGTATTAGTGTACCTGTATCTTCTATGAGGTGCTAGTACCCTGCTTTGCTGACAAACCTGGCTGAGTGCCTTTGTCACTGAACCAAGCCTGTGGTCTTTCTTAATGAATAACATCGAGGTCTGGTGAATCAACACACTGCACTCTCTTACAGTGCAGTTAATACTGGAGCTCCAAGAACAGGAGCAATAGCAGCATTAACAACACTGCAGCGCCCGAAACACTCCACACAACAACCAACGCTGTTCTTCCACTTTGCTGCTGGCTATACCTTACCAGTCTGCATCCTTTCCTTTGCATTTCCTCAGTAACACCCTTCTATACATTAGCACAGTTGTTGCCTCATGATTAATAAATTACTCTCATCAGATGTAGCACACTGTGTCCGGCTGGAATATGAGCTGGGATGCTGTATGCTTCTGTGAGAATGCTGAGATATCTACTGGTCCCACAGACACACACAGCAGACTACTGACTCCCTAGAAACCTGTTAGCAAAGGTTTCTCAGTGGAATAGCTTCTGTGTGATCCTGTGCTCATTCCATTCTGGGGTTCAAATATGATGGCACAGTAAACAGAATTATTTCTGAAAAGCTTGAGTAAAGCAGCCATAGACTCTCAGACAATTCATGCAGGAATACAGCCTAACACAAAACCACACTTACCTTACCAGTGTCTAGATTTTCTGTATTTTCCCCTGCTGTGAATAAGATGAAGTACTTACAATAGTGTGAGAAGTAAAACATCTGCTGAAAACTGGCTACTAACCAACTTAAATACAGTAGGATTTTTGTCTCAATATTGGATCCCTACAATCATGGGAAATTCCCAGAGCAGTTTGTTTACTTTATGGTTTAACCTAAGATATCTATTTTCCCATTAATGCACAAGATATAGCAAAGTATCAGAGGGGTAGCCGTGTTAGTCTGAATCTGTAAAAGCAGCAAAGAGTCCTGTAGCACTTTATAGACTAACAGACGTATTGGAGCATGAGCTTTCGTGGGCTAATGCCCACTTCCTCGGATGCATGTGATATAGCAAAGTAGATCTATAAAATGAGAAACAGAAGTAACTCCCATTAATGACACTGTGAAACTTGTGCATTAACCTAAGAAGAAAACACTTATCTTCTTAGAAAGTTTCATTTCTCAAAAGTAAGTCACTTTTGCTGTAAGAGATACAAAAGCATCTAAAAAAAATGGGAATGTGTAAGTCTGGCCCTCCGAATCCAAAATAGTCAAACCAATATAAATACAAATTAAAAAAAAAACAAAAACATTTGGGCTGACAACTGGTGAGCTGTGCCTGGGTGATAAACCCTGGCAAATGCTGTTTATAATGGAAATGCTGACAGATCCTTATCCTAGCAGCACTATCATTATCTATTGCATTGCACATTAAACACACATATCACCTGATAAATACATAGCATGTTAAATCTGATAAAACTTTTACTGAATCAAACAGACAAGGAGTTGAACATGATAAACAAACTTCTATATCTGATCCATCAGCTTCTGAAATAGACAAGTAAACAACTTGAACATGATACAGTACATCACTGTCATGTGATTAAGCTCACCCCTTAGGAAGTACCTTCCTCAAAGTGAAATTTGAGGGTTTTTTTTAAAAATCAAGATGCTCTAAAGATTTTATTTAATTCTCTATTTTTCTTCTTCCATAAGCAACACCACTAAGGGCCCCATGTGTACAGATATCTTAGACCAAAGGCTAATGCTAAAATAAAAATAGTAAAAAAAAAGTGTGTTGATTTAAATGCTTTCTGACAATATCTTCACTCTGGTCAGTATGTTTCCATCATTTATACAGAGCTGTTTACTTGCCCTAATTTCCTAGTATTTTAAATAAGAACCAATTTCTTACTAAAAGTGAACGAAATTCTTCCTCTAGAAATGATCTTTCCTTGTCCTTGTTACAGTAGTGACTTTCATAACATAATTTTCATTATATGTGGCAGTATTATTTGTGTCATTAATTATATCTCAAGTCTGAATTGTTTTTACTCTCCTGTGGGTCAGTTATGCAAGGATGTGGTTGAGGGCTGTTAGACAACAGCAAAGCCATTAATAGGCTGCTAAAAAGGACACTTTGTTAGTCACCATCCAGAAAGGTGTGAGGATTAGGCACTGCCCTCTGGTTTGCCAGTAAAAACAGTGTGTCCATCATATGTCACAATTCACTGAATTGATATTCAGTGAGAGTTGATATTTCATGGGGACCTTCTAAACCATTTCAGTCAGTGGCCTTTATGTATTCCCCTGCTCTCAGGTTCCCCTAAATACATCTCTCAAGCACACTTGAAAGAGCCACTGCTATTGACTGGTAGTAGGAGCAAATTAAAAGAATAAAGCTGGCTGCTGTGCACATCATTCACCTGATTGCATTTTAAGCACTTATATCCTGGTGGAGTTCTTTCTCCAACTCACCACAGTCACAATTCTCTCTCTCTGGGCTGGTCCACACTACGAGGGGAAATTGATCTTAGATACACAGCTTCACTACGTGAATAACGTAGCTGAAGTCGAATATCTAAAATCGGATTACTCACCCCTCCTCACCGTGCGGGATCGATGTCCGCGGCTCCCCCTGTCTATTCCGCAACTCCATTGGGGTTGGTGGAGTTCCGGAATCGATATAAGCGTGCTCGGGGATCGATATATCGTGTCTAGATGCGACACGATATATCGATCCCTGAGCAATCGATTTTAACCCACCGATACGGCGGGTAGTCTAGACGTAGCCTCTGTCTCTCTCTCTTTCTACTCCTCAGTACTCAGAGCAAAAGAATTGTCATACTGGAGCAAACCATTGGTACATCTTCTAGTCTAGACTCTTGCCTCTGATACTGGCCTGTAATGAAAGCTTCAGAGGAAGGTGCAAATAAACCCTATACTGGACAATTATGGAATAACCTGCTCATCAAGGAAATGTCTCACTATCTTTCTACATTAGAGGTTAGCTTACACACTGAAGCATATATATCACTAATTTTTATAGTAACTAATGTTACTATGCAATGTGTGACAGGGTGAGACCAGATAGCTACAAGAGAGTGCTCCTATTGGGTTCCGGGGAGGTGGTTAGGCGCAAACCCTCCCCTTGCTAAAGGACCTTCCCCAGCCTGTGGGAAGGATCCAGTGAGCCTGGGAACTCAACTAATTACAGGGGACAATAGAAAATATAACAAGGGCAGGTGTGAAGGTCAAAGGGTCAAAACAAGGTGGCCTGAAGGGGACACTGAGTAGAGAACCCCGGACAGCACCTACTTCTCTGCAAAGGTGTCAAGGGAGCCAGTGGACCCTTTCCAGAGGAATTCTGCTCTGATGCATGAATGGAGGGAGGATCGGAAATAGGCCTCACAGTCAATGGGAACCCCCTGAGCCAACATCCTCTCCGTGGTGTTATAGGGGCCCATCGCTACAAGGAAGTTGATGAGAAAGTCCTGCGACTTTGTGGGGCCATGGATAGGGTGTCCGTATATAAGAAGGAGACTGGAAAAGTGCAGCCAAAAACATAAAAGGAGATCTAGGAGAAGCTGGAAAAGGGGCTGCAACTGGCACATTCAAGGTAGACATGTGCCAGGATCTCTTTCACACCACAAAAGAAACACGCTTCGGGGATAGGAGTGAACCACGCCGAGTAGATGCCCGTGCTCACGGCTCCGTGAAGGAGTCACCAGCCAATATCCTCGGCAGGCCTCGGGACTAGGGTGGAATACAGGATAGCCCACTGGGGTTCCTCACCTTCTATAGGTGACATTAGGTCCCGCCATTTGGTATTGGGGTGGGACACCAGGGTGAGGAAATTGAGAGTATGGAGCACAAACATGTATAGATGTACCCTTGGTGTGGCTTGAAAGCGAACCAGCTGCAGATCACGCAGCCAGCTTGAGGTATAAAGGTGGGGCAGCCAGGGAGGCTCACAGGACAGGGTCCTGATGAAAAGATCCAGAGGACCCAGGGTGTGGGGTGGGTGGGGAGCACCCTACCTCGGGACTGCTCAAGGTAAACTCGAGGGGCAGGTAACAAGGCTGTCCTTACCTCCTGAAGCACACTTCGGGGAATACGAAGGGTGGAGATCCCCAGACACTTAGCGAGCATTGGAGGGTCCCACCCAGTCTCTCCAGTCATAGTCCAAGAGGTGTCTCATCCTAGTGACTGCCGCCAGGACCAACCTCTGGTGCACCGACAGGGACTCTTCCACCTTTACATCAAGTTGCAGATTGTTCAGCAGGGGCTCCACGAGGAGATCCACCCCCTTGGTGGATGCCATGGATCTGGTTGCAGAGACCAGCTTCCAGGTCTGGAGGAGGTCCTGGAAGAAGTCCAGCAGCTCAGAGAGTTCTCATGGAAGACTTCTTGAATGGAGATAAAAGAGCTGATGGTCATATCAGAGACCTCAGAAGCAGTCCAAGAAGGTGTGAGCCAGCATACTCCATGGCGGACTACCTGTACCTTAAATAAGTCTCTGCAGGGCCTAGAGGCATAAGACATGGACCTGAATGCTAAGGCAGATCAGGCCCTGTCCTCCCTCCTCCAGGGAAAGACTCAAGAAAGCATGCAGAGACCCAGTGCAGTCCTGGCCAAAAGAACTCCAGAACCACCTTCTAGAGATAGGCCAGAAAACCCAGGGCCGAGATCAGGGTGTTGAGCCAGTGCCAGGACCAGCTGGTTAAGCACCAATGCTCTCCCGCACAGGGAGAGACACCGGAGCACTCTTGTCCATCTCCACAGATGCTCACCCACCCTGCCCTCCAAATCCTGCCAGTTCTCAGGTGGAACAGTGTGTGGCGGAAAGATAAATGCTGAGATAGAGCAGTGGACCCATGCTCCACTAAATGGTTTGAAGCGTGGGTGTGAGGGAGCTCACCTGCCACCCATCCCCAACCATCATGCCAAAGCTCTTGACCCAGTTGACCCGGGCAGAGGAGGCGGATGAGTAGATTGCCTGGTAGGCCTCCACCTGCACCAGGTCTCCTGAATCCTAGACCTTGAGGAGCACGTCGTCAGTGTACGTCAACAAGACCAGCCACAACTTCGCCTCTCAGAGCACCAGCCCTGTGAACCTCCAATGGAGGAGACCAAGGAAGGGCTTGATTGCCAGAGAATACAGCTGGCCCATCAGTGGACACTCCTAACCTACTCCTCAACCAAAGCTGACTAGTTCAGTCAGGGTCCAGATGAGCCTGACCAAACATTCCATGGAAGCAAACAGCACCTGGAGAAAACCTAGAAATCAGGGGCCAAAGCCAAACACTCACAGAGCCCTTGGTTCATCCTGTCGAACACCTTCTCCTGGTCCAGGGACAGGAGGAAAATGACACACCATGCCTATAGCCAAGCTCCAAGAGGTCCCGCACCAAATGCAGGTCATCAAAGGTCTGGTTGGAATGCATGGCAACCAGTACAGACCCCAGCCACAGCAAGATGGCCTTCACTATGACTTTGCAGTCCATGCTGAGGAGCAAGACAGGATGCAAATTATGAAGGTTGTGATGGTCCCCCCCAATTCGGTAGCAAGGTGAGCACAGCTCACCTGCATGACAAAGGGAGGAACCTATTTCTCAAGGACTTTGCCCAGATGGTGACAAGGTCTGAACTGAGGACATCTCAGAATATGCGGTAGAACTCCATGGTCAGCCTGTCCATGCCCAGAAATTTCTTAGTTGGCATGAGATGGAGGGCTTCCGAGAACTCAGCAGAGTGAGAGGTAGCTCCAGCCAGTCCTTGTTGCCTGTGCTGACTGTTGGGAGTTCATTCCACAGCACTCTGTAAGCATCGGCGTCGGTTGGATCTGGGGAGAAGAGGCTGATGTAGAAGGCTCTGGCCCTTCCATGCATCTCCTCTGGATCTGTGAGAGGGGCACCATCCTCCACCAAAAGAGGTGATGTGCTTCTTGGCCCCATTCTTTTTTTTCCAGGGCATAGAAGAAGTGGAGGAGGAGGATGGATGCGGGATCGAATGAACGCACCCCAGGCTTGATGATCCTCGAGGGCCTGGAGGTCCTCCCGCTTATCATGGCATGCTCTGCAGAGGGATGGATCCCTAGGGCTGGCAGCTAGATGCCTCTCCAGCTCCAAGACCTCTCACTCCAGCTGCTTTATCACCACATCTCTCTGTAGACTGGCGCCCCAGGTGTAGTCGCGACAGAAGAGCTAGGCAGGCAGCTTCCTTACATCCCACCATCACTGCAACGAGGGAAAAGCACACCTCTGCCCTCGCCAGGCCATCCAGAACTCCAGAAAGGAAGTCACAAAACCCACATCCCCGAGCAGGCTATTGTTAAAGTGCCAATAGGCTGGTCGCGGCCTCTCCGAAGTCAGAGAGGCTGTCACAGCCACCAAATTGTGGTCCAAGAATGGGGCCAGCTGAACACTGGAGAAGTGGGCCTGTGAGAAAGGATGATGAGATACATAAATGCGGTCCAACCGGGAGTGGCATGACCGATCATCCTCCACCTGAACATAAGGAAAGGTAGACTCATCATCTGGGTGGTGATCACGCCAGACATCCACCAGGGAGTGATGGTCTATGATCTCCCAGAGGACGTCTGTAGCAGCCAGGCACTACTCGCTACCCAAGCGGTCCCACTCTTTGAGGGTGGTGTTAAAATCCCCACCCAGGACCAGGCACTTGCAATGATCCCAAAGAGCCAATGAAGGTGGATGCCTGCTGAAAAAAATGCTCCCGCTCCAGGCCCAATGTTGGGGCGTAGACTCTGACAAGGTTCAATGTCAGCCCCTCCACACGGGCCTACTGGTAGGCCATAGCTTCCTGCTTCCAAGTCCCTTTATCCTCCCCCGAAATGGCCCTCATGGCCTGGAGGATGTGATGGAAATCCTCCCAGTGCTGGAAAGTGAGCTGCACCTTATTCCAGGAACCATATGTGTCCAGGAGAAAGACCACATGGCTCAGCTTGCAGCTCTCCGGAGGTCAGGTTCGCAGATCCCTGGCTGTCCTCCAGTCAGGTCCCCACGACAGCCCTGTGGCCTACTGAGATAGGCAGGCAGGGGGAAGACCCATGGCGAAGCGCTCGTTCTGCCGGTGTCACACAGCCCGTCTCAGATCCTGACACAGGATGGAGAGGCAGCAGGAAAACAGCAGCCCTGAGGGGAACATGAAAGCCACCTTCGAAGAGCCGGCAGATGGCAAGGGGATTAAGATGACCATGGCAGCAACATGGGAGGTGGAACGGGAGGGAATGGATACAGCATTGGGGATGGGACCGGGGTCAGGAGCAGGGGTAGAACCAGAGTCAGGGATGGGGCAGAACTTGGATCAGGAACCCCAGCAGCCAAGACACCAGGGTACAGCACCTCTCGAACTGGCACAAGGGTCAAGCAAATAGGTATGGGAAGGGGGCCTTCTAAGATTCTGGGCTCAGGCACCATGACAGGCTCAGTGCCTACAGCTACAGCATCAGGGAAAGAGGTGTCCGCATCAGTAGGGAGTGCGCCCAATGGCTCGAGGCTTGGCCACTCAGCACTGGCCATCACCTCAGTGGGCCCAGTGGCCACAGACGGGGTGCCATCCGTGGACGGGCAAGGGGATGAACCCAGGGGCACCCCAGGAGTAAGAGCAGGGGCAGCAGTCAGAATGAAGGGAGCAGGGGGAAGTGTAATGGAATTGCTGCCCAGATCAAGGCCCGTTGGTCATCCTCCTCCTGAGTGACCGGGGTCAGACCCAGAGCTTTGATCTCCTTGAAGATAGAGCAGACATCCCCACCTGCTACCCTGGGGTCCTCCTTGCCAGCAACTGAGGCAACACTCACCTCGGTGCTGACGGGGGGGATGCAGATGACAAGGGGATAGGGGAGTGGGCGTCACCCAAAGCCCCCACCAGGAGGGACTCCAGAAGGGGAGTAGTACAGCTGCTCACTGCTGCCATGACTTCCCCAACTAGATTTAGGAGCTGTGACAGAAGGCTTGGTAACAGTGCCCCCCCTTCCTGGTCTTACAGGGGGCCTTCTCCTCCTCTGCATCAAGGGGAAGGTGCTTAGCTTGTGCCTTGCACTTGCTTTTCATCCTCAGACATGAACCCAGCCCTATAAGGTGTTGACGGATGGCTGGCCAGCAGAGGCAGGGCCAGGGGGCAAGGGTGATGGTATAGAGGGTCGAGGAGGCAATGGAGGAGAAGCACGGGGAAGGGAAAATATTCTCTGTGACAGGCCCTTCCCCATGCCCGATAGTATCCCTGCCGCCCTCTCCTCCGTGGGCCCTGCTGAACTGCACTTATTGGAAGCAGGGTCCACCCACTCATCTGGGCTATCCCCAGGGCCCAAGCGGAGGCAATGGCAGTATGAGAGGAGGAGAGGCAACTGCGAGGGCCAGGCAATCAGGGTCACCAGCGATGACAGGGCTGGTGCCCTCCTGGGTTTCGGGAGTCCATTCCAGGCTGGGTATACCCAGTAACGGGCCCCTTGGTGGGACACCAAAAAAGACCCCTTGAGCGCCTCCCCATCACACACCAGTGGCAGCAGTTGTATCTGCGCCTGCCAGCAGGACAAGAGGACTTGATGGAGGGCAGGGTCCTTACAGCCTAGCAGAAAGGGCTAATCATCAGTGTGGAGAAAGGCAGAAGGGAGACATTGGGAAGAAAGGGCAGGACGGAGGTGAACACCACCCGCACACCCAGGTCCTCCAATGGCTCATACAAGCCCCCCACCACCAAGCCCTTCCCCACTGCCTTCTGGGTGGTGGCTTCCAATGCCAGGAATAAGAGTACCTTCCCATATATCTTAGAGTTCGCAACCACAGCCAGGGGCCCGACCGGCCTCATCAATTCCCACACATAGGTCTCTACTTGGGGCAAAGTGGGCACCAGAAGACAGCGGACACCATACTTTGTGGTTAGGGTGGGAAAGGGGCCCCTGCCACCAAGGATGGAAGTGGAGGCAGTGGCCAGGACAGATGACGGGGTGGTGGGCAGAGTGGCTATTGCCACCTGGGCATAAACTCTGGGGATCAAGGGAGGGATACCCCCAGAGCTGGTGGAAGGGATAGCAAAGGAAGGAGCAGTGGGGGGCCATGGCCAGTGATGAGCCCACAACACAGGAGACAGCTCCTGCCATGGGGGGCTTGGCCTTCCAGGCAGGGCCCTTACTCTTTTTGTTCCCCTGGCCCTTTCTGCCAGCTGAGGGAGGTCCCGCAGAATTGGAAGAGATGGAAGTCATGGCAGCAACAGGGTCCATATCTGTGCCCGCCGCTGCCACCGGTGCCCCAGCAGGGGCAATGGCAGATGGCACAGCAGTGGCAGTCAAGAGAGTAGCCACAGGGGCAGATGGAGGGGCAGGGTCAACCCAGTGGGGCCCACCCATCATTTCTTCCATCATACTCAAAGGGATGAGCGGGGGTGGAGAGTGGAAGGAGACAGGCCAACTGCTCCCCCCTGCTAGGCTGCAAGCAAGGGAGGAGGGTGTAAAGGGGGGACACAGGGGCATAAATCAAGGCAGGAAAGGGGGTGCAATCACCGACACAAGATTGGGATACTGGGTCCTCTGGCTCCATTGGTGGGGGGGGAAGGCTACAAAATCATAAGGGAGTGCAGTGAACAATGGGGCTCAACATAAAAGGGGAAAAGGCACAAGCATGTGGGGAGGTACATGAGCTCACAGAGCAAGAGAGCTGGGCAAGGGGAGAAGGGAACGGGCTGAAAGTAGATGGGGCAAGTCTAGAAAACCGTAAGGACTAGCTGCAAGGGCTAGAGAGGGGCAGCAAACCAACAAACTCCTAGGGACTGAGGCAGGGCAGGCAATCAAGCAAAAGCCCAAGGGATAGGGCAGGCAAAAAAACCAGGAAAACTGCTAATGCGGGGTGGAGGGCAAATATGGGCAGCAAGGGGCAGGGGGGAAATCTCTGCAGGGAGGCTGGTGGGTAAGCAGAGGGTGGGGAGGCCCACCAGCCAAAAGCAGCAGAGGAAGGGGGGACCAGTCCAAGCAAGTAGTGGGGAAGGCACGTGTACCCACGTGAGCTTGCAAACTCAGTCTGTGCTGGCTGCTGCAAAAGTCCTAGATGCCAGAGGAGGGTGTGGTAAGCAGCTGAGTCCAGGAGCAAGAAGTGGAGGCAGATGGTAGGTTGGGGTGGGAGTCATGGAGGGGGCAGCAGTGGTGATGAATGGGGGCAGATGGATCAGGGGGAGGGCTCCATGCCACTACACTGTCTCCCCACAGCAAAAGTATCCCCACCACAAGAGCAAAGATGGAAAAAGTTACTCAGTCCTGAAGTAAGACCCCTCCACAGTGTCCTGAAGGGTTTCTAAGCACTCCTCAACAGCAAAGGTCCTCCTTTTCCTCCTTCCCAAGGCAACAGCAGGCTTCCAGGCACCAAAGGCAGCAGCAACCAGCTAGTAGTCAGGAGGGATCCCGCAGATGGTAGCAGAAGCAGTGGCAGGGTCCCTCACTCCCCTTCTGGGTCCAGTCAAGGTCCTGCCAGAACCTGTTAAAAGCCTCTCCTCCAGCTGGATAGGCGCACGCGATAGGAGCTGAGGGAAAGAGGTGAACTACCAAAGGGCTGGGCAGGGCAGATGCTGACAATTATTAGGAGAGAAGTCATGCATGTACAGAGGCGGAGGGCAGGAGAATCCCTGCCCACAGGATGGACGGCCCTTCTGGGCTCCAGAGGTCTGAGGGAAGAGACCCTCCCAGAAGGGAGAGACTGAAGTGGGGGTCTGGTCTGTTGCCACCACACCCGGGGGGCTACCAGAGACTGAGAGACTCCCCTCCTCTTCCCCCCATCAGGGAGGCCGGGAGGAATCCTGGTCTGACAGGGTGTGCACAGTAAACCCAGGAATGTGGGGGAAAATTCTGAGGGAAAAGAGGAAAACCCCATCCCGCTGCTAAATGAAAGCATGGAACCCACCAAGGCAGAGAGGAAGCTTTGTCACAAATGATATTTTGTGGTGATGAATCATGTCAAAAATTGCTTATATCCATTTTTTAATTTTTTCCTTTCAACTTCCTTGAGTGTCCTTAATTTTTTTGCAGAATCCTACTGAAGAGAGATTGCCTGAACTGCAGATATTTATGAATTTTTGGTTTGTTTAAATTTCTCTCATTGATTTTTAGAATTCCATCCTAGAATCACTTCTGTCCCTAATCTCTTGCTAAGTGTATGAAGTCCAGTGGTGAACAGAAAATGCTAAAGAAAATTTTAATCTTCAAAGTCGTACTAAATTACTTAATTTTGTAAAAACTGGTTCCAAATACAGAGAATGGTATTTACTCAAAACTTGTTTTGAAATTTACTCCTAATTTTCTTCCACTTTATGAATGGAAAAAAATCCATTGTGTTAACTTGAAATGTCTTTCATTTAATCTTCTTCCATATAAAAATCTAATTTGTTGGATAACCTGTCAAGCAGATGATGCTGCATAGCAGGCTGCTAGCTCAGCAGGCTAATTCACATGCATGCTTAATAGAAATCAAAAAAATGCTAAAAGGTCATAGTATGTTCAAGCCAATTCACTTGTTAGAATAGAACAGAGGGGGGATGTTATCACATTACACGTACATGGCATATGCCCAAAAATTACATTTATCCTAAATGCTTGAAAATTAGTGAAATTCTAATATTATTGTCTTCTGAAACGTGTTGATTTACAGTGTATTTAGTTAGCCCTAGTATAGCGTTTAGATGTGAGTTCACTTTATATGTAAAATTCCTGAAAACTAATAAAGGATGGTTTCTGACTATCACATTGTTCCTGTAAACTAATGACAGATTATCTGGATGGTTGTAACTAAATACATTATGTATCATTGCCCATTGAACAGGACTGGAGCCTCGGAACTGTAAATGAAGTAGCATGTTAACTTCAAAGTATAGGTCTTTGCATTCAGCAATGGAAAATCCACAAATGTCTGCATTTAGTCAACAAAGCAAGAGCCTATTCTGTTTTAAGAACACTTATCAGGCTGTTTTCATCTATCAGAAGGAACCCTACGAATAATTCTGCATCTCTGGATTGATGGATTCCGACAGGGGGAATCCTGAGATTGGACAGAGGTCCTCAAAGCCATTTTGGGTAACCCTTGGAGACTTATGGAAAACTAGCAGATACTACATCTCTCCTATCATTTGGACTACCAACTTAGATTCATCTGTAATGAATTTTACCTGCTTTAACCTCTCAATGACTCACAATTCTTTTTCTTAAACTAAACTAAAGATTTATTAGCTAAGAAATTGGTTGACAAGAGTTGTTTTTAATGTGAGATCTGGAGCATCCGTTGACCTGGAGTGAGGGACCAAGCCTTTGAGGTTTGAAGAACCTAAAGTATGGTGAATTTTGGTTTTACTAACCTTTCATCAAAAAGTCCAGTTTATCTGTAGGGTAGAGAGAGGCTAGAGAGCTTAAGGGGACTGTCCATGACTCCAGCAGTGCACATTTATTACTGGCTGGGTGAAATCTAATTATTGGGTATACCACCTGTCTGGAGTGTTGTAGGGGTAAGGTTGCGGAGGACTGGCAAGGAGCTAAGTGGCGGATCGAGTATGTGATTGAATGTGGGTGGAAGATGCAGGCTGTTCAGTGAACTTTGCCTAATAGACCTTGCTAAGCTATGGTTTAGTACAGTTCAGCATGTTTTTGTCTGTAAATAAGTTAGTTTAGATAATATGTACAATTTATGAATGTAATGAATGCAGCCAGCTGTTGACCCTGTATAACCCTGAGATAAGCGCAGTGGATATAACATTGCAAAGAACTCCCCTTGGTGGAGTTCTGCCTGGCCAGCTGACCTGGATGGCCAAAATCCCCCGCAGCCCCTCCGCGCACCTTAGGGACTCCTCGCGCAGCTAGGAGTGTAAGTCCTTCTCTCAGTAAAGCCTTGCTTATTATTCTTGGGCTGAGTGTCATTCTTTCGCCGGTATCTTGGCCCCCCTTGTGGGCACAAGTATTTGCTCTGTTTTCTGATAGTCTGAGATTGGCACTCTCAGCTGTAAGACATACCAGGCACAGTGACACAAACATTTTAAGTGTGCTGCTTGACAATATCTGACAGAGTCAGAGAGTCAAATGTTCAACTTTTTCCTCTGCTGTCTTTGAATAATTTCTCTCTTATCTTACCTGACCATAAAACTTCATTGGTGTGATAGAACAGAGATAAAAACAGGTGCCTCGGAAGAATCAATGGCAGGTAATAAAATAAGAAAAAAATCTAGGCAAAAAAACAGAGAATGCTACCATAGAATTCCTGGACTTCAATCTCATACCTAGAAGCCTAAATTTGGCCTCCAGGACCTCTCTCCTGGCCTCCAGGACCTCTCTCCTATCCTTCTTTATGTCATTGGTACCTACATGTACCATGATCACCGGCTTTTCCCCAGCACTACACATAAGTAGAGTAGTTTTTATTACATGTAGTTAACACAAAGTTGTGTGTCTGAAGTTACCTGAAGATTCTGAATCTGTACTATGTAGATGTATTCCCATTCTAAATTCCTAACCAGTCCAGATGTAATTCCATTTTCATCAGTGGAGCTCCATGGAACTATGCTGATTTACATCAAGTGAGGATTTACATCCACTGTAGTTATGTCAATCTTCTGAGTCTTCTGGCTGACTTTTTAGCCTTCTATTATTAACACTTTGTATTCACACTGAAGAATGACTGTGCTGACATGAACACCTAGAGTTTTCCCTTAAGTTGTTTTGTAAATTCAGCTGGGTGAAAATTATCTTGAGAAACACTGGACTGACATTCAAACTGGTCAAATTATTTTCATTTGAGTTGAACTTTAATGTTTATTAACAAATTCAAAATTATAGCATCATATCATAGAATTGGTTATAAGTAACAGTTCATTCTTTGGACAGGGGACTAAAACAAGTGCTAAAACTAATCAGAATGGCATATCTTAACACTTCCCAAGGTGTCTTTAGGTTTATGACTTAGGATTATCTCTACATGACAGATATCGTCACCTGTTGTTTCAAGTCTTGAACATTCCCTCATGAGAGGGCTTTTAAGAAAACAAACAAAATATCTTGTGTAGAAAAAAAAGTCCACCATTGTCCCCATGCAATCTATTCAAATTCTTCAGTTTGGAGTGGAGTTTGATTTCCCCTGGCTGAAGCATAAGGCTTCCACCCATGAATCTGGTTCTTCAGGGAGCCTCTGGAACCAAGGGCTTGTCTGTGGAGGCCATTTGCCACAACGCTCTATCCTATCACCTCATTTCTACATCCCCTCCCAGCATAGCCCTCAGTGAGGACAAAACCATCCTTTGGAAAGGGTGGCTGCCCACCATGTGGTAGAAAGAAAACTGTACAAACTAATGCTGATTATAGGCCTGATCCAAACCTCACTGAAGTCAATGGAAAGTCTCTCGCTGACTACACTGTGCTTTGGATCAGGTTCTATGTCTGCAGAAACTTACACAAGTTTTGTTGGAAGAGAAGAATTTTTGCAGCAGTGAAAGGAAACTCAGATCTATGTGCAACTGCCCCACTCTGAGGAACTGACAGTAGTGCTGATATATTCAAAATGTGTAGTGCAATAGGAGACAGATTACATATCACATGTGTTTCACTGGTGGTTGATGTCACTCATTTTAGTCCAAAAGTGCCTTACGTGCCACCTAAATTTGGTGTCCCCTGTCTTATTTTAGAAAATATTTTCATGACTCCTTATTTCTGATGTAAATGGAGGTTAGAGAAAGAAGCCCTTAAACTAAAGGGATATCATTCTAAATTTACTGGGTGAATATTTGGTTGTATCTTCCATTTTGGATCCTTGTCCTACAGCTGGGCCTGGACAAGGCTGAGAGATATGGGAGACAGGGTGAGTTACAATGTCAAGTTCCCTACTGTCCTGCACTTGACTTTGAGTTACATGCTAGGCGTCAAGGACTGAGGGAGCAAAGTTCTGATAAAGCGATTCTTTCAAAACCATTCTTCCACCACGGTGGAAAAAAAATTAAAATATTATATTAATATTGATGAGCCCATGTCTTGATAAATTTCTTTCTAAGTTGGGATGTACAAAGAAATTTTCAAACTTAAAAAAAAACCAAAGACATTTAAAAAAAACAAAATATCATAAAAAATTTATGGCCAATCTGAGATTTTGTATACCAAATTTTAGCCCCAAGCAAAGTTTTATAGCTGAGCTATAAACCCTTGAAAAACAATGTTTGTAATGGAAATGATCACATAGCCTCAAGTAGAGCAGCACCTCTGAGCATACAAATAATAAAAACACCTTGACTCTGAAACAAATTTATGAGGATAGTTTTTCTCCAACAGTTCACTTTAAGCTCAAACAAAGTTTTTCATAGTGGGATGCCTGGCTTTTGAACTCTTTAATCATAATACAGCAATTAAAAGTGAAGGCCACAAAAATAAAGCAAATTGATTGTGAATTTAAATATTTAAAACAAGAGAAGGCTTTAATTCTAGAAAATCATGTTGGAAAGATCAAATGAATTGCTAGAAAAGCTACCATTCCTATGGAAGGTGATTTATTTTTATTTACTATTACAGGCATTGATTTCTATAAAAGTAGAGATTGATTTTATTGCTTAAATTAACTTGTGGAAATGTGACTTGAGCTATAAACAACACTGGTTAACTTAAGTTATAAACAACTTCTAATGAACAAGCATATTGATAATAAACGTATGAAAAAAGTTAGGAAATAAAACCTGTGAAATCAATTTATAATGTACTCTACCAAGAACAAATCCTATACTTTTTTATGATGCAAAAAGGAAAAGCTTATTGGTATTCTTTTTGGAAAGGCTAGCAGTTCTAAACAAACCAATAAATACATGTTTTGTGTTCATTACACTCTGTTTCTAGATTTTACCTATAACTCACAAAGAAATCTCTCTACTTAGAAAGGTTTCTGGACTATGGAAATACAAATATGTAGAAACACGGTAAATATCCTTTCTTGCAATAAAAAACTCACACTTATGATGGATTTGTACATCACCTTATATAAAAAATGGACAAAAATCATGAATATTATATAACAGAAGGAGAAGGTGAACGAATGGAAAAAAGTTAACAACAGGACAACATATTCAAGTACTTTCAGGATATATTTACATTGCAGTCTAGAGCATACCCCCCATTGCAGGTCATACACTAGCTTTGCTCAAGTTAGAATGCTTAAAGTAACAGTGTGGATGTTGTGGCATGGGCAGCAACACAGACTAGCCACCTGTAGATGTACCCAGTGGTCAGGTGGGTTTGTACTGAGGTAGTTAGCCTCTGTTGCCACCTTTACTGCCACAGTCGCACTGCTATTTTTAGTACATTTGCTCAAAGAAAGCCACTACGTCTGTCTTCCTCAGCTGAGTAGCATGCTCCCAGCTGCCATGTGTACATACCCTTAGATCTGTCAGACACTACACATTTTAAAACTGCAATTTGCTGCTGCTGCTGCTTCTGTTACGAAAAACAATTCTCCCCTAGCTCCATATTTCAGTCCCATGAGTTTTTTTGAGAACAGTAGAATTTAATAAATAATAACAAACTATATTTCTCAAGTGGTCCTCATCCGGCAATTGTAATATGGAACTCTTGCCACACCTGCAGGAAGTCCCAGCAGAATATGCTTCTTCCCTCCAGTTTCCTGAGCACCAGGAGCTGGCAATGTGGGCCAGATTATCAACCTCTTGTGCATATTGGTGAGCAGTTATTCATACAAGCAGTCTCCTCACTGTCTCCAGTGGAACTACTTGAGGGACTAATAGCTCACCAGTGGGAATGAGGGATTCAAAGTTTGTCCCCATGACTGAAGTAGATAAGTGCACCTTTATCTTTCATGGAGCCCTCCACCAAACTTCCATTTCTTTGGGTGCCATGTGTCTGGCAAACTTCATTTTTCTGTCACAAGCTCTCATAGTGAGCCTGAATTTATGCTATTAGCTGGGCAACATGGAATGAGGGCACATTGGTGCAGCAATCAGGTTTTTCAGATGAACTGAACACCCAAATTCAAACTGAAGTCAACGAGAGCACTAAGTGCTCAGCAACTCTGACAAAAATCAGGCCCTGCCCTGGGGATGTGTATGGTCATCCACACAAAAATTTAACAAACCCCAAATGAGAGGCCACTTTGGAAAATGTAGACCAAACCCTTCTCAGCAGCTGGTCTTGAGCTGTGAAGTACAGTAACCTCACAAAGATTCCAAATAAGGTTGCTCCCTTCTGGATGAAATACAAGAATCTCTTTGCACAGCATTCTAATACAGAGAGCACCAAAAGAGAACCTAAGGCTAGACTTCCTGGGGAATGTATATAATTGCAATAAAGTGCTCAGGTACCACAGCGACGAGTATGATATAAATAGATTTGTCAAATTTAATGCAGACGCTTAATGTTATTTTACTGTGAAGTGACTGGATTTTCCCCTCCCCCACACCTCCAGCCCCAATGTTGAATTAAAAAAGAACTCTATCTTTCATGGAAGGATATGAGAGATGAGATAATTGTAAAAACTCAATGAACTGTGACAGCTACTTTGTTTTTAAAGTCTAGTTTTAAATACATATTTATTATTATTATTCTCCACAGAACCATTACAGTCTGTCATGTCACAGGTACCGTGACACAGGCACACTAAATCCATACACTAAAGTTCTTCATGAAATGTGCTTAGTAGATGATTTCACATGGGCAATAGCTGATCTTCTAAGCAAAATCATTCGTATTAACTTGTTTTTAGGCTTCCTCTAAATCTTAACAGGATTGATGTTCAGAGAACAAGGCATGTTTGAATTACACGAGTGCAAAAGAATCTGGAGACACTATTACAGTGTGTGGGGGGTGGAGGGGGTGGAGGGGGGTTGTCAGTGCTTCTGTTGATTTGTGTAGCCTCTTCATTAGACTTCATACAGATATCATATAGATCTATTTTATTTAAACATTATTTTTTCATTACAGCAAGCCCCAAATGTGATCAAGGCCCATTGTGCTAGGCTTTGTACATACACAAGGCATTTTATAGAACCTTACTTTCAGAGCCCAGCCTCCACTTGTCCTAAAACAACTTTGCACATGTACATACCTGCCCAAACTTGTTTCCAAAAATAACATCCTTACATGTAGATGACTGAAATCCAGTTGTTGTTTCACCTCTTCACAAAGAGACATCTAAATTGTATCACCTGCATAAGCAAGTGTTAGTGAAGGAAGGATGTACATGAAGGGGTGAATACAAATTTTGGATACTAAAGTAGTTGAAGCACAAAGGAGTAACATTTTCAACAGTGCCTAAGTAATGAGGTGTCCGAGACCCATTTTGACAGGGATTTAGACACTTAGGGTCAGCTTGTCAAAGATGTTTATGCACCTTAAGATGCCCAGTGGGATTCTCAAAAGCACTCAAGCGAGGCCCCTATTCAATGGTCCAGATCCTCAAAGGTATTGAAGTGTTTCTCCACTGAGCATTGCAATGCCTAACCCCTAGGCACTCACCATGCCACCTAATGGAATCCTCAGCCCTGGGCTTACCATGCAATGCCTCAAGAGACTTAAGTGCCTAAGAAGCCAACAATCTGAGGTGGGGAGGGGACACCTCCTAAAATAGCCAGGAGTGAAATTCTGAAGAGAGGAATGAGAAAAGAAGAAGAGTTTAAGCATCTAAATAGCTAACCTGATGTGGCTGGCTGATGGGCTAGAAATAGGCACCTACCTTTGCTCAGATTCTTCAGCTGCAAACCCTGACCTGAAGTTAGTGACCTAAGCCATAGAACACGCCTAAGCAGCCAACCCCTCCTCCTCCCACTCACACTGGATCTCTCTCTCATATTCATGCTGCATTTACCTATCCCCCAGCTGTCTTTTGTGAGAATGCTGTACTGCCTCTGCACCTATCAGTGGTCTGCAGCTAGCCCTCCTGCTGCTAGGTATCAGTTTTTAGGCATGCTCAGAGCATACCCTACAGGACCATGCCCTGCTGTAAGATAAGTGTTCCCCTGTCTAGTTTGAGAATCCACATTCAGGGCATCGAGGGCTTCAGCTTGAGCTTAGGCTCCAAGCAGGTGGTTAGCTGTGGGATAGCCTCAGGGCTTAGGCAGCAGAAACTTAGGTGCCTAGGGATTAGGTGACAGCTGAATGGCTGTTTTGAAAATGTCTGTAGCATCTGAATGATGAAATTAGGCACCTAAAGAGGCAGAGCAGCACCTAAATATCATTGAGGATCTGGGCCCAGGCACCTAACCTACTTAGGTGCTTTTGTAAATCCCACTAGGTGCATATCTGCACTATTAGGCTCTAAATATCTTTGAAAAAAATCTGACCTCAAGTGCCTAAGTCATGTTTGACAATGGGACTTTGATGCTTTTGAAAATTTGACCCAAAGTTCTCTTGCATCACTGTATTGAAAATGTTATAATTGCCTGAATAAGGCAGCAGAGAGATAGAAGAGGTTTAACTGAGGCTGCACAAAAAAACAAGCCCTTAATTGCCAGTATATTGTATTCTAACACAATAGCATTATATTTAAACAGCTTCTGTTCCTGCAATTTTTAGGTTTTTTAGTATAATAGCTACTTCTATTTTTCCTAGACCATTATTTAAGTGTAGGGCAGATGTCCAGTGCAGGCACTCTGTAGGAAAGGTATACAGTGATCAGATAAATGTTATGGAAAGGACTTTAAAAGAGGTGTTCATTAAAGGGGAGCAGTTGGGGACTCCTTGTCATAATATAATTCCCAATTCTGGCCCTTAGTGTCCAAAATATGGGTATTAGCATGAATTCCCCTAAGCTTAATTACCAGCTTAGATCTGATAGGCTGCCACCAATTAGGACATAGAGTAGAGCGCCTGATCGACTCTAGTCTCCCCCAAAAACCTTCCCTGGGGGTCCCAAGACCCAAATTCCCTGAGTCTCACAACAAAGGGGAATAAACCAGTTCCTTCCCCATCCCTCCTTCCTCCCCAGCTCCTTCCCACCCTGGGAACACTAGGAGATTACCTGATTCAACTCTGTGAATCTAACACAAAGAGGAACTTTACCATTCCCTCCCTCAGGCAATACAGACTCAAGCTTCTTTGAGCCTTAACTAGGAGAAAACTCTCAAACAGGTCTTAAAGCAAAGCTTTTAATAAAAAAAGAAGGAAAAAAGTAACAGGTTTATCTCTGCACTTTAGATGGTAAAAAGTTACAGGGTCTTTCAACTTATAAACAATAGAAAGAAACTTTCTCCAGCAGGAACATAATTTAAGCTACTTCCAGCAAGTACACATATGCAAATGAAAAAGAAAACAAATTAAAAGACTATGACCGCCTTTTCTACTTACAATTCTGAACAGATAAGAGACTGTAGCAGGGAGATTGGCAGAAACCTGGTTACACCTCTAGCCCCGTCCAGGACTCAGAGAGAACAAAGCCAAACCCAAAACCCACAAACAAAGGCTTCCCTCCCACGAGATTTTAAACTATCTTGTCTCCTGATTGGTCCTCTGGTCTGGTGTTTGGGGTCCCTGTTTGTTAACCCTTTACAGGTAAGAGAGACATTAACCCCTAACTATCTGTTTGTGACACTTCTATGGTTCACATGGCAGGGAGTCACCCCCCATTCTTATAGCCCACCTTACCCCTCCTATGAAGGGGAGATGGATGGTAAAGTCCTGGCAATGGTTTTGCTGGAGGGACCTAGATGGAAAAAGAGGGGGAGCTGGTGGAAGCCCCCAGGTATGACAAGGTCCTGGCAATGGATTTGCTGGAGAAATCTGGGTGGAATAAGATGGAGAGCTGGTTAAAACCCCCTGGGTAATTATGAAGTAAACATGAAGTTATCTGCACTGTACACTTTTATCTGCCGGGTAAATCCTAGACATCTAATAATAAAGTTATGGCCTGATTAAACCCATGTCAAATGTCTGCTGTCCTTTTGGTATGGCCAGATAACTGTGTTAATAACACTATTATAAATATGGAAAGTTTTTCTTAAGTATGTGTTGCAAGTGTGCATCTTGAGGTTTCCAACTAAACTTTAATTCGTATAATGGTGAGCCTGATCTTGGGACAAGAATCTACCAAACCTCAGAGTATTAATTGGGAATTCTTAAGTAATCAATATAATTCATACACAATCAACAGATCAAGCAACACACTTCCTAGTCCTGCTCTGATAACAGTGCACAATTTGAATTGATCGCTGAGGGTCACTGTTCTCACAAACTTAGGAAAAAGTTCAAAAAAGGGAAAGAATTTACATAAAAAACATGAGCTGATCCACTGTCTGCCCCTTCTCTAGCACAATGCATAGAGTATAAACTTAGTGACAAACCTATGGAAAATGAGCTAGGAAAACAGAAATTTAAAGGTGAGTCATGGATCTTCGAAATCCTATTGCTGGCTTTATTACTTGCACTTATCAGAGCTACTACATCACTTGCCAATACTAGTATCAACAAAGGTTATGTGATGGGTTTTTATCTGCAAAAGCATTAGAACCTGAAGTCCACTTAATGTTCCAAAGTACGATTTGCTGTAATGATCCCTCTCTTAAATGTCTGCAGAGTGCACATTTTTGACCCATTCTCATTATCATACATTGAAAGCTTTCTGTGATTTTCCTAGATTATGATTTCCACCTGCTTCCTAATGAACTGTATAGTCTTTTGGAATATTTTTCAGGAACACAAGAATTCAGGATCACATCAGAACAGTGGTCTGTCTACTCTTGTCACCAACCGTGGCTGTTGTCAGGTGTTTCAAAGGAAGCACCTAATTGTATACATTGTCTGCCTATCTAAAAGCATGATATTATTATTATCATCCTCATCCTCTTTCCCTGCCTTCCTTCTTTTTGTGTTTTGTCTTTAGATGATAAAATGTTCAGGGAAGGGATCATATTTTATGCAACAGCTCACACAATAGAGACTCACCCCTGACTGTGGCTTTGGAAGCTATATGCAACACATAAATAAAGAATACAAGGAAGAAATTTTTAAAAAATATTAAATATGATAATTTTGTTCTATACTTTGTTTAGCAGTGCAGCAGAATTGAATCCCAACATGCACAGGCAATAAAATATAGAACCATACTTGGTTCTAAACATAGAATCATAGAACTGTAGGGCTGGCAAGGACATCAAGAAGTAATCAAATCCAGCTCCCTGAGCTAAGGCAGGACCAATTATATTTAGTCCATCCCTGACAGGTGTTTGTCCAACCTTTTCTGAAAAACCTCAGTGATGGGGATTTCAGAACTTCCCTTGGAAGCCTGTTCCAGAACTTAAACTACCCTTACAGTAGTATCTAACCTAATCTCCCTTGCTTCAGATTAAAACCATTACCTTTTGTCCTACCTCTGGTGGACATGGAGAATAACTGATCCCCATCCTCCTGAAAACAGCCCTTAACATATTTGAAGACGGTTATTAGGTCTTACTCAGTCTTCTTTTCTCAAGGCTAAACTTGCCCAGTTTTTTTAACATTTCCTCATAGATCAGGTTTTCTAAACCTTTTATCATTTTTGTTGCTTTCCTCTGGATTATTTCCATTTTATTCACATCTTTCCTAAAATGTTGTGCTCAGAATTGGACACAGTGCTCTCTCTAGCTAAGGCCTCACCTCTGACTAGAGTGGGACAATTACCTCCTGTGGCTTACATACAACATTCTTGTTAATACCTGCCCTCTGCCTCCAAATGATATAAACCTTTTTTGCAATACCATCACATTATTGACTCATATCCAGTTTGTGATTCACTATAACCCCCAGATCCTTTTCAGCAGTACTACCACCTAGCCCATTATTCCCCATTTTGTAGTTGTGCATTTGTTTTCACCTTCCTAAGTGTAGAACTTTGCACTTATCTTTACTGAATTTCATCTTGTTGAATTCAAACAAATTCTGCAATTTGTCAAGGTTAATTTGAATTTTATTCCTATCCTGGAAAGTGCTTGTAACCCCTCCCAGCTTGGTGTCATCTGCAAATTTTATAAGCGTCCTCTCTGCTCCGTTACCCAAATCATTACTGAAAATATTGAACAGTACTAAATGCAGGATTGACCCCTGTGGGACCCCACTAGATATGCCGTCTCAGTTTGACAGGCAACTATTGATAATTATTTTCTGAGTACAGTCTTTCAACTGATTGTGCACCCACCTTATAGTAATTAAATCTAGACCACATTTCTCTAGTTTGTCTTTTTATTTTAATTGGCACATCATGATGCATCACGGCTACCGCTTCCCTCCTATCTACTAGGCCAATAACCCTGTCAAAAAAGGAAATTAGGTTGGTTTGTCATGATTTGTTCTTTCCAAACAAGCTGGCTATTCCTTATAACCCTATTATCACCCAGGTGCCTACAACTTGATCGTTTAATGATTTGTTCCAATATCTTTCCAGCTATCAAAGTTAGTGTGGACAGCTCCCTACTCACTATAATTTTTCCATATTGCTTTGAGAGTATGAGAGATGGTTCTACTTTCTTTGGTTTCTAGCTTTGATAGGGGCCAATCACATTGCTGCTGGCTGCATGGAACAACCAAGGACATCACTGGGCCCAGAGCATGCCTTATGGTTTTTAATGCTAACATGTGGCTGCCCAAGTTACATCGCTGGCTAGACATACTATATTTGAGTGTATTTTCCACTGTACAAGCTTGTTGCAGAGAATTGCAAGGCATCATTTTTTAGTTTAATACTGCTAAAATATTTTGAATGGATGTTACTGTATTGACTTGTTACCATGCTAGATTCTGCAGAACAAGCTGGTTCCTGTTAAGTAGCCTAAAGGGCTGAAGTGCACGATACGGAGAAGCTGTTTTTCATGACAGTTTAGCTCTGTCTTCTATGCATTTTACTACAGATGTTTTATCTGTCATTATTGCTGCATTGCAGCTTTGTAACACAATTCTGTTTTCTCTATCATCTTTCATACATAATGTATAAAAAATAAGTTAAATAAAATATGTAAAAAAAAGACATATGAGATAAAATTCCATGAAACATGCAACAAGAACTTCCCAAATGTGGAGTATCCTCTTTAGGTTCACTACGAACAGAGACCCCCAGAGAAAGGGTATCATTTATTGTTTATAGCATGGTAGTGCCCAGAAATGCGAAATGAGATTGGGCCCCATTGTGCTAGGCACTATACAAATACATAGTATGAGACAGTCCCTGCCCTGGGAAGCTTCCCTCTAAGGCTGGATTTTCAAAGGAGCCTAAGAGAGTTGGATGTCTACTCCCACTAAAAGTCAATGACAGTTGGGAGTCTAATTCTCTTAAGCTTCTTAAAATGCCTAGAGCCAGTGGTTCTCAAACTTTTGTACTGGTGTTTCCTTTCACACAGTAAGCCTCTGAGTGTGACCCCCCCCTTATAAATTAAACAACACTTTTTAATATATTTAACACCATAATAAATGCTGGAGGCAAAGCAGGGTTTGGGGTGGAGGCTGACAGCTCATGATCCCCCCATGTAATAACCTCGTGACCCCCTGAGGGGTCCCAACTCCCAGTTTGAGAACCCCTGAGGTAGACAAAGGAAGTATTATCCCTATGTTACAGATGAGACACTGAAACATGGAGATTAAGGGAAGATTTTGAAAGGCACAAATGACAGTTAGGCACCTAACTGCCATTTGCACCTTTGAAAACTTCCCTCTAAGGCTATGTCTACACTGTGAGCTAGGGGTGTGGGTCTCCTGCTTGTGTACACATACTTGTGCTGCTTTCATTGAAATAGCACACATTTAAATAGCAGTGTAGCCATGGTAGCAGCAGCACAGATAAGCCATGCCAAGTACAAACCTGACAAACTCCACAGCTGTGTTACCATTTATACTCTGACTAGCTCAAGTATGTGTACGCAAACAGGGAAAACACCCTCCTAGTTCATAATGTAGACATAGCCTATGTGACACCCCCAAAGTCATATAGGAAGTCTGTGGCAGAGCCTGGAACTGAGCTCAGCTGTCCTGAGTCTCAGCCTACTGCCTTAACCATGAGACCAAGACCATCATTTCATAAAAAATACATGTGAGGAATTAAACTAATTGCTTCAGAACTTTTAAAATGTTTCAAGCCCAATTTGATCCAGGGATAGGGAAAGATTCCAGCTTGGCTTTATTTTGACCAAAGCTATTGACCCATCTCTAACTCTAATGCAGATTTCCATGTTGTATAAGTTCTTCTCTTCCTACTTGGATTTCAGTTTGCAATGATTTTCCAATCCCATACCTCACTTTGTTTCCAGAACTGTGAAATTTCACACACAAATGGAGTGAATTGAGCACAGATTTACATTGTTAATCCTAAAATTCTTTAAAACTGAGATGTATATGAAAAAAAGCCCTCTCCCCCAATTTTAGGGTATATATTTTTATCAAAGTCTGTCATTGTTCACATGTACCCAGGCTCCATTTACTTTGCTATTAGTTTCACAGGAGTGGTTTGTGCCTGCATGTGTCTTCCTCTGTGATGGTTGTATCACAAAACTGCTCTCACCCCTGTGTTAGTTCAGGTGGCTGGGAAGGATAACACTAGCAAATGCCTCAGTGCTTTGTATAGAGCAGTGGGGAGCTGAACAAGCAGTTCAGACAAACATGTCTTCTCTAATCAGTATTTTAAGAAACTCTTCATTTAAAGCCATTTGTGGTTGACTTTGCACAGATTTGAAAAGGAATGTGGGGGAGCAGGAGTCAGCTGCAGTGTTGCTGGAGGGTGCCAGGGCTGCACATAGGTGATGCCAGCAGTGGGACTAGCCTCCTCAAAAGAGGTGGGAATGGAGGCACTGAACTATGTACCAGCAGCAAGGCGTGGAAAGGAACAAACATTGCCCTCTCTCCCATGGTGATGGAACTGTTGCTTGGCTTCCAGGAGCTCCCAGAGACAGTCAGAATTGCTCCTGCAGCATGTCCCTACCATACCTGTCCAATACTCACTGGGGCTCTAAGCCACAATCTAGCCTTTCATTTCAAGGCTTTTCAACAGAAGTGGGGGCCTCTTTCTATATCACCTGTAGAATAGACCATGCTCCCCGCCCTTGTGCCCCGGTTTTAACACTTGTGCTTTTGCTTTCCCTTCCCACTACTCCTATCTTGTGCCCACAACTGTTCCATTCCCTTTGTGTCTGTAAGCTACTTTCCTCCTCTCCTGTGTGCTTCCAGTTCCAATCCTCTTGCATGTTCCCCTTGAATCTCTGGAGTCTGGGGGCTGTGCAGTGTTCCCAATACATCTCCCATGCTAACGTTGGTGTGCTGGTACCATGAGAGTGAAGTCAGCCTTTAGAATTACATAAATGTTTAGTTACAACAAAAAACTCGCACAGATACAGACAGACAGAAATCATCTTCCTCTCCAAGTGCAAACAGATGGACATCATACCAAATGTACTGAAGGTAAAAAATCCATTGCAATCAACATACTACACTGACTATGGTGAGAGACTGTGCCACACACTCTCAAAGAAACTGAGGAACCACCTCATCAGCATCCTGTACAGCAGGCAGGAGAAGATCAAGAATGAGCTCTCAAAACTGGAGGCTTTCATACAAAACCAGCCTCCACACAAACTTCCACATGGCCGGACTTTACAAAAATGACACAAGCCATTTACAACGCACATTTTACTTCTTTACAGAGGAAAAAATGCAGTAAACTATCTAAACCCCTACATGCCACACGGGGCTAAAACAGTGGTACCCTCAACTCACCTAACAATATTGTTATCTATCCAACCACACACTTAGCCCGGCAGAAAAGTCTATCCTATCTCGGGGACTCTTACTGCCCCACCATCCCCATGAACATGATACAGTTCTGCGGTGATCTGGAAGCCTACTTTCATCATCTTTGACTGAAGGAATATTTTCAACACATCACTGAACAGTGCACTGACCCACAGGAACCATCCTACCAAATCTACAAGACGAAGAATGCTGCATGGACTCCTACTCATGGTCGAAATGACAGACTGGACCTCTACATAGAGTGCTTCTGCAGATGTGCACAGGCTGAAATTGTGAACAAACAGCATCACTTGCCCCATAAACTCAGCCATACAGAAAGCAATGCCATCCACCACCTCAGAAACAACTCTGACATTATAATCAAAGGGGCTAACAAAGGAGGTTCTGTAGCTGTAATGAACAGGTCGGGTTATGAACAAGAGGCTGCCAGGCAACTCTCCAATACCACATTCTACAGGTCACTATACTCTGATCCCACTGAAGTATACCAAAAGAAACTACACCATCTGCTCGAGAAACTCCTGGCTACAGCACAGGAACAAATCTACACAGACATTCCCAGAGCCCCGACCAGGAGTATTCTATCTGCTACCCAAGATCCATAAACCTAGAAACCCTGGATGCCCCATCATCTCAGGCATTGTCACTCTTACAGCAGGATTATCTGGCTATTTGGACTCTCTCCTTGGACCCTATGCTACCAGCACTCCCAGCTATCTTCAAGACACCTCAGACTTCCTGAGGAAACAAAAATGCATTGGTGATCTTCCTGAAAATACCATCCTGGCCACCATGAATGTAGAACCACTTTACACCAATATTCCACACGAGGATGGACCACAAACTGTCAGGAACAGTATCCCTGAAGAGACCACAGCACACCTGGTGGCTGAGTTTTGTGACTTTGTCCTCACCCACAACCATTTCAGATTTGGGGACAACTTATACCTTCAAGTCAATGGCATTGCTATGGGTACCCACATGGCCCCACAGTTTGCCAACATTTTTATGGCTGACTTAGAACAATGCTTCCTCTGCTCTTGTCTCCTAGCACCTCTCCTCTACTTGCCCTACATTGATGACATCTTAATCATATGGACCCATAGAAAGGAGGCCCTTGAAGAATTCCACCTGGATTTCAACAATTTCCACCCACCATCAACCTCAGACTGGACCAGTCCACACAAGAGATCCAGTTTCTGGACACTATAATGCAAATAAGTGATGGTCACGTAAACACAACCCTATACTGGAAACCTACTGACCGCTGTACTTACCTACATGTTTCTAGCTTCCATCCAGGACACATCACACGATCCATTGTCTACAGCCAAGCCCTAAGATACTGCTGAATTTGCTCCAATCCCTCAGACAAAGACAAACACCTACAAGATCTTTATCAAGCATTCTTAAAACTACAATACTCACCTGGGGAAGTGTGGAAACAGATTGACAGAGCAAGATGGGTATCCAGAAATCACCTACTACAGGACAGGCCCAACAAGGAAAATAACAGAACACCACTGGCCATCACTTATAGCCCCTGTCATAAACAGATAGCTAAGGGTTAACGTCTCTTTCACCTGGAAATAAGTATCTGAAGCACCTGACCAGAGGACCAATCAGGAAACAAGACTTTTTCAAATCTGGGTGGAGGGTTTTTTGGTGTGTGAGTCCTTTGTTCTTGGTCTTCTGCCTGTATGCTCTCTCGGCTATGAGAAGTGATTTCTATTTCCTGCTTTCTAATCTTCTGTTTCCAAGTTGTGAGTACAGAGATCATAAAAACAATAGGGGTTATTGTTTTTTCTTTTGTATTTACATGTCTATAGTTGCTGGAGTGTTTTGAATTGTATTCTTTTTGAATAAGGCTGTTTATTCATATTTCTTTTAAGCAAATGACCCTGTATTTGTCACCTTAATACAGAGAGACCATTTTTATGTATTTTTCTTTCTTTTTATATAAAGCTTTCTTTTAAGACCTGTTGGAGTTTTTCTTTAGTGGGGAACTCCAGGGAATTGAGTCTGCAGCTCACCAGGGAATTGGTGGGAGGAAGAAGTCAGGGGGAAATCTGTGTGTGTTAGATTTACTAGCCTGACTTTGCATTCCCTCTGGGTGAAGAGGGAAGTGCTTGTGTTTCCAGGACTGGAAATAGAGAGGGTGGACTCCCTCTGTTTAGATTCACGGAGTTTGTTTCTGTGTATCTCTCCCGGAACACCTGGAGGGGGGAAGGGAAAAGGTTTATTTCCCTTTGTTGTGAGACTCAAGGGATTTGGGTCTTGGGGTCCCCAGGGAAGGTTTTGGGGGGACCAGAGTGCCCCAAAACACTCTAATTTTTTGGGTGGTGGCAGCTTTACCAGGTCCAAGCTGGTAACTAAGCTTGGAGGTTTTCATGCTAACCCCCATATTTTGGACGCTAAGGTCCAAATCTGGGACTAGGGTTATGATAGCCCCCAACTAAAACCTCTCCAGCACATTATCAGTGATCTACAACATATCCTGGAAAATGAACCCTCACTCTCACAGACCTTGGGAGACAGGCCAGTCCTCGCTTACAGACAACCCCCCCAACCTGAAGCAAATACTCACCAGCAACTACACACCACATCACAGAAACACTAACCCAGGAACCAATCCCTGTAGCAAACCTTGTTGCCTACTCTGTCCCCATATCTACTCTAGTGACACCATCAGAGGACTCAGACACATCAGACACACCATCAGGGGATCATTCATCTGCACGTCTACTAATGTTATATGTGCCAGCAATGCCCCTCTGCCATGTACATTGGCCAAACCGGATAATCCCTACGTAAAAGAATAAATGGACACAAATTGGACATCAAGAATGGTAACATACAAAAGCCAGTAGGTGAACACTTCAATCTCCCTGGACATTCTATAACAGATTTAAAAGTCACTATTCTTGAACAAAAAAAACTTCAGAAACAGACTTCAAAGAGAAACAGCAGAATTAAAATTCATTTGCAAATGTAACACCATCAATTTGGGCTTGAAAAAGGACTGAGAGTGGCTGGCTTATTACAAAAGCAGCTTTGCCTCTCCTGGAATTGACATCTCCTCACCTATTATTGGGAGTCCTGATTGAATTGGCCCTGTCAACACTGGTTCTCCACTTGTGAGGTACTCCCTTCTCTTCATATGTCATTATGCTTTCATTCCATGCATCTGAAGAAGTGAGGTTTTTTTACCCATGAAAGCTTATGCCCAAATAAATCTGTTAGTCTTTAAGGTGCCACAGGACCTCTTGTTGTTTTTGTGGATATAGACTAACACGGCTACCCTCTGATAGCTAAAGGTTGTCAGCAAAGCATCTGAAACCACACACATGCACACACAATTCCTTATTTAAAAACTTTGAGACATATTTTACTCATTTTAAAGACATTAATTTGCTCTTGAACTAACTAGTAACTTGTAGTTAACTTTAAAAACAGTCAGTAAAAAACCCTCTTAAAACAGAGTTCATAATGGAAATACAGTAATTTAGCCACAGTTACAGGAGAATGAATGTGACATTCTGCTAGCAGGGAATTGATAAAATTCCCCTTTATTCAAGATGTTTGCTTTCCTAAGTTTGTGTGATATGACCTTTTGTGGAGCTCATTATCTAATAAACCACTAACCTTTAAAATGTTGGAGCTAATTTACAGTAAAGATATTTAAAAGTAATCTTTATAGCCCCATACATTAAATGTACAATATTAAATATTAGCACCAGGAGAGCCTCTGGAATATCCTGTAAAGGGACACTTTTATAGCTGGCCCTGGGCATGTCAGACACATTCTGTAGACTTTGCTTCAGCTGAAATAATTGGGAAATACCACAGTGTTTTTCTAAGCTGGCAAAATCACAGCTAGAGATAAATGTTCTGCAACTGAAGTTATCATTGAGCTGGTGACCACAAAAAACAGAAAACAAAGAAAAACCCAACACATTTTAAAATGTAAAAGCCATTTTCAAACTCCACTAAGAGCTTAAACGTTGTTCCCATTCAAGAGCACAGACTCACTCACTCACTCATTCCCGTCACCCCAATCGGGGTATGGGCCGCCAACAACAGATCTCCAGAGTCCTCTATCCTGGGCCATTCGTTCTAAGTGGTTCCAGGTATAGCCCATTTTTTTGCTATCAGCTTGAAGGTCACATCGCCAGGTGTTTCTTGGAAGGCCTCTTTTCTGCTTGTCTTGGGGGTTCCACCGCAGTGCCTGTCTGGTGATGTTAGTTGGCTGCTTGCGTAGTGTATGTCCTATCCAACCCCACTTTCTCCTTCTGATTTCTTCCTCTGCTGGGAGTTGACAGGTCCTCTCCAAGATGTGGATGTTACTGATGGTGTCTGACCAGTGGATCTGGAGAATCCTTCTGAGGCAGCTATTTATGAAGATCTGGATCTTCCTGATGGTTGTTTTGGTTGTCCTCCAGGTTTCAGCTCCATACAGTAGGACTGATTTCACATTGGAGTTGAACAGTCGAATTTTTATTGCCAAAGACAGCTCTCTAGAGCTCCAGATGTTCTTGAGCTGTAAGAAGGCTGCTCTTGCCTTACCAATCCTTACTTTGATGTCTGCGTCTGTGCCACCCTGCTGGTCGATGATGCTACCTAGGTAGGTGAAGGACTGCACTTCTTCCAGGGGGCTTCCATTCAGTGTGACTGGGTCATTAATCCTAAGGATCTTGGTCTTGTCCTTGTGAATGTTGAGGCCAACTTGTGATAACGTGGCTGCCACTACGTTGATCTTCTCTTGCATCTGCTGTTTACTGTGCGAAAGGAGTGCAAGGTCATCAGCAAAGTCCAGGTCATCAAGCTGGGTCCACAACGTCCACTGGATTCCTTTCCTACTCTCGTAGGTGGATGTCTTCATAATCCAATCGATGACAAGGAGAAAGAGAAATGGTGACAACAAGCATCCTTGCCTGACTCCAGTTTGCACCTGGAAGCTGTTAGTAAGCTGCCCTCCATGGATCACTCTACAGTGTATACCGTCATATGAGTTCTTAATCAGGTTGACCACCTTTGCTGGGATGCCGTAGTGCTGAAGGAGCTTCCAAAGGGTCTCTTGATCAATGCTATCAAACACTTTCTCATAGTCAACAAAATTGATGTACAACGGGGAGTTCCACTCTATAGACTACTCGACTATGATGCGAAGCGTTGCTATCTGGTCCATGCATGATCTGTTCTGCTGGAAACCTGCCTGTTCATCTTGTAGCTGTGGATCGACAGCATCCTTCATTCTACCTAAGAGGACTCAGTTAAAGACCTTCCCTGGCACCGACAGGAGTGTGATTCCTCTATAATTGGCACAGTTGCTAAGGTCTCTTTTCTTGGGGATTTTGATGAGCTATCCCTCTTTCCAGTCTACTGGAATCATTTCTTCTTCCCATATCTTCTCAAAGAGGGGGTACAGCATTTCCACTGAAGCATCCAGGTCTGCTTTCAGGGCCTCTGCTGGGATGTCATATGGTCTAGCCACCTTCCTATTCTTCATCATGGTGATGGCTTTTCTAATCTTGTCTCTGGTTGGTTTATCGCAATTAATTGGGAGGTCCTCGTTAGCTGAGTTGATATCTGGTGGATTTGGTGGTGCTGGTCTGTTCAGGAGTTCCTCAAAGTGCTCCGCCCATCTGCTCATCTGTTGTTCTATTCCTGTTATAGACTTTCCCTGCCAGAGGTGTAGCAAGCGCCCTCAGTACCCTCAGACCGGAAGGGCCCCGCAAGGAAGGGGGGCCCTAAAAGTGGCAAAAAAAATGTAAGGTATAACTAGGTAAGTGACATTTATTGACACTATTGCACAATCCATGTCGGTTTTACTGACAAAACCGTGAAGTCATTATGATACATCATAATGTTATTGGCTACATCAGTTGTCTGTCGGTCAGTTTCGAATTTTAGTTGGACCCATTCAAAGAATGTGTATTTGCGTTCATAATGGCAGTCGGCGGATAAATGTTATTAATTTAGTTGTTTAGTTTTTTATCGTTTCCAATGCAGAAGCGTGCCTTGTGATGTCTAAGAGAATGTATAAGAGCAGAGCTAGTAAACGAAAGGCAGCAAAAGATGCCGAGAAGGAACTTGAGAAAATTCCAAAGTTGACAACGTATTTTGTGCTGCAATCCAACGTACAGGTACAGGCACATGAAACGGACAGCACTAGCAGCGATGAATCGTATCCAGAAGTGCTTCAAGTGAGGTCAAAGGTGAAGCCAGTTCTTCTACCAAACAAACTGTGACAGATATTCCAGCTGCTGCCGGGAAAGAAGTACCTGAATCTGAACCACTGACTGATGATCCAGGAGATTGGCCGTCTATAATATCGGACAGGCAAGTGTGTGACGTTGCACGTGGCCCACTGCAGCAGAATGAAAGTTACGAATTTCCATTTAACGAGGAAAGACGGAGGTTCACAAATACTAATTTCTATCGAACCATGGCAAATGGTGAGAAAATAAGACGTTCATGGTTAATGTACTTAGTTCAGAAAGATGCCATCTTTTGTTTTTGTTGTAAATTATTTGGCACTGGCGACATACCGCTACGTCGTGGAACATCTGCTTGGAAAGCACTGTCAAAAAGACTTCAGCAGCATGAAACAGGCAAAGGTCATCAAGACTGTATGGTGAAATGGTTTGACCTTCAGTCAGGCATAGTAAACCGTACATCTATTGACCAACTCGAATTGCAGGCTTTTCTGAAAGAAAGATTTCTGGAGAAATGTTGTCAAACGCATGGTTGATGTCGTTATTTTCTTGTCCAAAAGAAACTTGGCATTTCGAGGAAGTAATGAAAAGCTCGGCGATCCTTCGAATGGCAACTTTTTGGGACTGTTTGAATTGCTTGCAAAGTATGATACTGTCCTCAGCGAACTTTTACAGAGGATTAAGAAGGCAGAGACACATGTTCAGTACCTCAGTCCACAGATCCAAAATGAGCTGATTCAACTTGTTGCCAGTAACATTCAAGAGGCCAACATAGCGCAGCTTAAAAAAGCAAAATATTATTCAGTTATTTTGGACTGTCCCGACGTGTCACATGAAGAACAGATGTCTGTGGTGTTACGCTTTGTTGAATACAACGGTGAAGATGGTGTCGATATTCATGAAGCGTTTGTTGGTTTTCTTAATGTTCATGATACAACTGGCGAGGGCTTATTGGAAGCGTTTCTTGAAAAGGCAAACAACTTAGGAATAGACATTGCTGACATGAAAGGCCAAGCTTATGATAACGGCGCAAATATGAGAGGAAAGAATAAAGGAGTTCAAGCCCGCATGCTCGAAATAAATGACCGTGCCTTGTATGTACCATGTGGAGCTCACACTTGGAATCTTGTGATCTCAGATGCGGCAAAGTCATCAAAATATGGCGTTGACTTTTTTGGTCTGATTAACAGAATATACGTTATCTTTTCTTCTTCACCTTCACGTTGGGATATACTTCAAGAACATATGCCAAAATGTTAAAGGGTTATCGGACACTCGTTGAGAGTCGAGAATTGATGCTGTGAAGCCATTGTGTTATCACCTTGAAGAATTGTGCAATGCTTTGTCATCTTTGCGAGAATGTGAGCTCGAAAAGAAAGATGGCAATACAGCAACAGAAGCCGGTGCGCTTTTAGACCATGTTACTACATGGCCTTTTGTTCTGACTGTGTACACATGGTACGATATACTATTTCACGTCAATAAAACCAGCAAATTAATTCAGTCATCAGATGTGTCAATTGACATACTGCAGGCAGAAGTCGGTGCTACAATGAAGTTTTTGGAAGACTATGGAAATACAGGATATAACTCTGTGGTCACAAATGCATGTGAAATAGCAGAGCATATGGGTATTGAGCAGGTGTTTCCAGAAACCAGGGTGCGATGTAAGAAGAGAATGTTTGATTACGAATGTGCTGATGATTCGAGTTGTCTTTCTGCCAAAGAAAAATTCAAATCGCAGTTCTTTCTTGTTCTCACTGATCAGGCTACATCTCCTGTTTTGTCGCCATTTGACCAGCTCGTGGAGTGGTATAAGTTGTTTGGATTTCTGTACAACGCTAACAGCCTGAAGCAGTGTCACAGAGAAAATGAACTGGAGAATCACAGCAAAAATTTTGAAAGAAAAATGGGAGACATTGATGCCAACAAACTCATAATGGAATTGAATAGTTTTATTTATGTCATCGAGAAAGAGAGAGGACTTGTCACGGCAAACAATTTTTTAACATACATATACAAGAACAGCCTTCAGGAGATATATCCGAATCTTTGCATTTGCTTCAGAATTCTTCTGACCACACCAGTTACTGTCGCTGGTGCTGAAAGGAGCTTCAGCAGAATGAAACTGATCAAGAATATCCTGCACTCAACCATGACAGATGACAGGCTTTCTGCACTTGCAGTTATCTCAATCGAAAACAAGATTGCCAGATCTCTGGACTATGACCCATTGATTAACCAATTTGCGGAGAACAAGGCTCGAAAGAAGCGCTTTGCGTAAATACGGAATACATGTACACTGTAGGCCTATGTATACATAATATGAACCCTGTATATTGTATAAAATAAATACCGCATTCCAGTTTCTGCATTGTAAGGGGCCCCGGACATATGTTCGGAGGGGGCCACGTTCTTTGTTGCTACGGCCCTGTTCCCTGCTTGTCTTTAATGGGACGTTCTGGCTTGCTGAACTTTCCAGACAGTCGCTTGGTAGTATCATACAACTGTTTCATATTACAGCTGTATGCTGCCTGCTCCGCTTCTGCTGCCAGTTCATCCACATACTCTCTCTTGTCCTTCCTGATATTCCTCTTCACTGCTCTGTGGGCTTCAGCATACTCTTTTTGAGCTTTGGCCTTTACTGCTCTAGTCCTGCTGTTGTTGACTGCTGCCTTCTTCTTCTTTCTGTCTTCTATCTTGACCAAGGTCTCTGCTGTGATCCACTCTTTCTGCTGCTGTTTCTTAATTCCAAGCACTTCCTGGCATACTGACCTAAGTGTCTCTCTCACTTTCTGCCATCTGTTTAGTACACTGTCTTCCTCTTCCTCAGACCGATCCTGTAATACTGAAAACTTATTCTTCAGCCTCAGTCCAAAATCTTCCTTGGTCTTATGGTCCTTCAGAAGGCTGACGTTGTACTTCACTCTTCTGTCTGATGTGTCTATCCAGTTCTTTTTCAGCTTCAGCTTCAATCTGGCCACTACTAAGTGATGGTCGGACGCCGTGTCTGCTCCTCTTCTAACTCTAACGTCCTGCAAGGATCTTCTAAACTTCTTGCTAATGCAGACATGATCGATCTGATTTTCGGTAGTGCCTGCTGGTGATATCCAGGTACTCTTGTGGATCCTCTTGTGAGGAAAGATGCTACCTCCTATTACCAGGTTATTAAGTGCACACAAATCCACAAATCTCTCTCCATTCTCACTCATCTCTCCTAGAGCGTGGGTCCCCATGACTTGTTCGTATCCTGTGTTGTCAGGTCTAATTTTGGCATTAAAGTCTCCCATAAGGATGATGATGTCTTTGTCTGGGAGAATCTCTAATATTTTCTGGAGTCTGTTGTAAAAATAATCTTTGTCCTCCTCTTTGCTGTCATTAGTTGGAGCATAGCACTGAACAACATTCATCTTAATCCTCTTCATTTTAGTTCTGAAGGATGCTGTGATGATCCTGGGACCATGTGCCTCCCAACCAATCAGTGCTCTCTGTGCCTGCTTGGACAACATGAAGCCTATTCCTTGTGTGGGGGGTGCATCGCTCTCTTCATGTCCTGAATACAGCAACAGCTCTCCTGTCAACAGTCGTCTCTGTCCCGCTTGCGTCCATCTTATCTCGCTAATGCCTAATAGGATCAGGTTGTTACTCCTCATCTTTGCTGCAACCTGCGCAGTCTTTCCTGACTCGTACATGGTCCTCACATTCCATGTGCCTATAGTAATCCTCCTGGTTGCAAGAAGGGTAATCGGCTTAGTGGCTTCCTCACGGCTTTTACCACCCAGCATCATGCATCTTCGAATTGAAGACCCTTCTTTTTCCAGGGTAAAAGTCTCTGTCTCTATTGTTGGCGTTTCTGTAGCAAGTTGATTTTTACAGGGTGGAGTTGCTAGCCCCATGCCCAACCCTCCTCCTTTATCCTGACTTGGAACAGGCAGATGGCCCCAAAGGACCTCTCTGGTGGAGTTCAAGAGCACAGAAACTGCCCTTAACTTGGGATACTGGAATCCTAGATCTGGGCACATAGAAATAAGTGGAAGAAAGGATGGAGCCTTTGTTCTGCCCTTTTACTCATTGGCCAGCACAGTCAAATCAGCCCAGAAGATAGGCATGCATGGGGGAGGGACTTAATTACTTTCTGCTGGCAAAAGAGGGAGAAACAGAGGGTGCATTTTGACTTGGAGTTATTTCTGAGTCACAGTGCCTCTTCTGGCTACTGCAGCTTACACACCACTCTCTTCACAGATCTGTCCTGCCCAAAAGTCAGAATTTAGCTCCGTTTTGTTGAGTAGCACACCTTTACATCAATCAGCCTCTAACTTCACTGGCTGGTTTCCTTGCTGGCTTCTCTTTCAATTAAATATTAGTTGAGCTCAAATAAAGCATTAATATGAAAAAAAAAACATTGTATGTGAAGAGATATGTTAATGAGGTGTTAAGGTTATGAATATAAATGCATGAAAGTCAGGGAATATTAGTTTAAAAAAATAACACTTTACTCTCAGGATTGCAGAGTGGGAACTTGCTGTTTTATTCAACTGCACAGACTGGAGTGAGAAGGGAATGGAAAAGTTACAAAACAGGAAGCAAGGGAGGGGTGGAACATCGCTCCATCCCATAATACTCTAGATATGCCAGTTAATCTTTTCAAGACCACTTTACTGAACTCCTAAATCAATCTACCTTGTGGCAAGAGGTTGCATAAGTGTCAAGATAATAGTTTTAGGTTGTATGAAGTTAAATCTGTATTCCAGGCAGCTACTTGTCAAGGCCCTACTTGTCACCTCACTGAAGGAATATCACCAAGAAGTCATCACAGAGCAATCTAGAGCCATCAGCTTGGACTGTCTCTAAACTGCTGGCCAAACCCCATGGAACAATGGATTTTCATTTCAATTTTCTGGTTTCAATGACCTCCTCCCCCAAATCGTAGTCGAACATAGACATTTTCCATTAAAAGACCACTTTCATCAAAAATTAAAAAAACACTTTGAAGAAAATGTTTTGACCCAGTGCTGTTTGAGACTCTGTTAATGGAACTGCTCAATGTCATCATCACTTTACAAAAGCCTTTTCTCTCTTTGTGTTTTTATTTTTAAACAAACAACTTCCTGGGATGACATATCTTGATTCACTACCTGTTAGACGGAATCCCAGGCTGAGTGTCAGGGAAGTTTTTCAAGAACATATTGGAACAATAGGACAAAGTGGAGGATTAGAGAGGAAAATTCTGCTCTTAGTTACAATAGAGGAAAGTCAAAGACTTTTTATTGATATAAATGGAGTTACTCTGGACTACCACAGTGTAGAAGAGAGAAAAAAATTAACCCAACAATTTTGGCTCCGTTGCCCTGGAATGGAGAGGTGACTAACCTAATTGCCTTCTATGATGAGATAACTGGCTCTGTGGATGAGGGGAAAGCAGTGGATGTGTTATTCCTTGACTTCAGCAAAGCTTTTGATATGGTCTCACGCAATATTCTTGCTAGCAAGTTAAAGAAGGGCTGGATGAATGGACTATAAGGTGGATAGAAAGCTGGCTAGATCATCAGGCTCAACAGATAGTGATCAATGGCTCCATGTCTAATTGGCAGCCGGTAACAAGAGGAGTGCCCCAAGGGTCGGTTCTGGAGATGGTTTTGTTCAATATCTTCATTAATGATCTGGAGGCTGGCATGGATGCACCTTCAACAAGTTTGCAGATGACACTAAACTGAGAGGAGTGGTAGATACACTGGAGGGTAGAGATAGGATACAGAGGGACCTAGACAAATTAGAGGATTGTACCAAAAGAAATCTGATGAGATTCAACAGGGATGAGTGCAGAGTCCTGCACTTAGGATGGAAGAATCCCATGCATTGCTACAGACTAGGGACCGAGTGGCTAGGCAGCAGTTTTGCAGAAAAGGACCTAGGGGTTACAGTGGACGAGAAGCTGGATATGAGTCAGTGTGCCCTTGTTGCCAAGAAGGCTAACGGCATTTTGGGCTGTATAAATAGGGGCATTGCCAGCAGATCGAGGGACGTGATCATTCCCCTCTATTCAACATTGGCGAGGCCTCATCTGGAGACTGTGTCCAGTTTTGGACACCACGCTACAAGAAGGATGTGGAAAACTTGGAAAGAGTCCAGGAGAGGGCAACAAAAATGATTAGAGGGCTGTAGCACATGATTTATGAAGAGAGGCTGAGGGAACTGGGATTGTTTAGTCTGCAGAAGAGAAGAATGAGGTGGGATTTGATAGCTGCTTTCAACTACCTGAAAAGGGATTCCAAAGATGATGGATCTAGACTGTTCTCAGTGGTACCAGATGACAGAACAAGAAGTAATGGTCTCAAGAAGCAGTGGGGGAGGTTTAGGTTGGATATTAGGAAAAACTTTTTCACTAGGAGGGTGATGAAGCACTGGAATGGGTTACCTGGGGAGGTGGTGGAATCTCCTTCCTTAGAAGTTTTTAAGGTCAGGCTTGACAAAGCTCTGGCTGGGATGATTTAGCAGGGGATTGGTCCTGCTTTCAGCAGGGGGTTGGACTAGATGATCTCCTCAGGTCCCTTCCAATCCTGATATTCTATGATTCTATGTTGAGAGATACATATTTACGGGACTCAAAAGTGCCTATGATTTGGCCTGTTAAGTTATTTTGATAAGTCATTCCATTTACTCCTTTTATGGTACATTCCATTATTGGCTAACCGTACATTTATGACTTTCTCTGTATGCTGCATCTGTTTTGATACCTGTCAACTAAATTGACCAGTTGTTTTCCACATACAATCCTGTTCAGTTGACCCATTCTAAGTACAGATACTTCCCAATAGCACAGAAAAAAATCTTTTCAGCCTCAAGGACAGTGTTTTACCATCTTGCAGTCATGAAGATATCTAAGCTCACCAGATAATACTACTCTTACAAGATGGCTTCATTGTTGATCCGTCCTTCAACTCTAACCCAGCCTTCTAGCTACAAGATGGTAGGCCAGGTCCTCAAGCTGGGTTGGTCCCTTTGAAAAAAGGTGCCCTATTCCACCCACAAAGGCCCAGAGAAATGAACTGTTAAAGGGGAACTGGTTCTGTACAATTGTTAGACACTGTTCCTTGATCCCCCCAACTCCTGATGGAGGGCTGGTGTTGGATTTCCATTCCACCACAGCAATCCTTCTCTGGCTTGGGGTCTGATAATAACCCTAAACTAGTCAAATAGCTTAAACTTGATTGGGAGCAACTGCAAACATCATCAGGTCTGTGTTTGCCCTGAGATTCAAAGAGCCTTATCCATAACCCTGATGCAGTTCCCACCCCATGCCTAGTGGAGATATAGTGCAAGAAAGAATCTGCCTCAATAGATCTCTTGTCTCAGAATTGACCTGACACAGGCCAGTGTCCCCTTAGCCAGGGATAACCCCAGAAAGAACTTTTCACGTGGTTGCACAACTTACTTAATTTAAAATGTCATGACGGAGGGGCTGCCAGGCCGAATTTCAGTGAATGACTCTTTGACCTCCATGCAGAGGGTCACAGTGACACTCTGGTTTGGATAAGAACCCACTCCGCCAAGGGGCCAGCAGGCCAAACCAGAGTGGCACTGCAACCCTACATGCCAGGCCACCATGCCATAAAGTTTGGGAGCCCCCTGGGGGCCTCAGGCACCTCCTCCCCAGGTGGCCCTGTACTCCAGTGGTATCCACAATGCATAACATGTGTATGATTGCAGGCACCACTGTCTTTAACTTCTGTCCTTTTTATGTTAAGGTTTTCATGAATGCCAATGATGCATATGACTTCAGCAACCTCAGCCCTGGACATTAACTGGGCAATAATGACTGAGGTAACGGAAAGTAATGCTTCAGTATGAGCTTCTCTCTTGAGTATCACCACATTGGCCTATGTAGTTATCCAACAAGAACTAAACTAACTTCAGCAGTCCTGATTCTCACAAGTATTACCCCATTTTACAGATGGGAAAGCGGAGACACAAAATAAGGTTAAGGTTCTTGCCATTTTAGAGAAGGAATGGTATCTAGTGAGGGGTCTGACTGTGATAGTTTTGAGAGCATAGTGAAAGATATGTCTGGACACTGTCAGTGACAGATTTTTGCTGCAATACAGATGGTAAGGGAGAAAAGGGGAAAAGGAAAAAGTCTGTACTATAATCACATTCTATTTACATTCTCTTGCTCCACTATATGGTTATATTTATTTGTTTACAATTCCAAACAAAAACAAAAGATACTTCAGTTCTTTCAAAGCATTATTGTTTTCAATACCAAGCTGACACCACAATGAAGAAAGCTGGTAATGACTTCAATTCTGTATTCACATGTGAAAGAAAACATCTATTTTTTACAGGAATGAATAATGTACCAGCAGAGGCTATAGATCACAACCTCTGAAATTAATGGACACATTACATTGGATACGCACGAAAGCATTGGAGACATAACAGGTCTAAAATGAACATTACAGATGAAGTAATTCAAAAGTGCTGCTGCTCCTGCTCTCTGCTTTGAAGACTATTTGTTAGAGATATATTGCATACACAAGCTCATGGCTTGATCCTGAAATGGGCATAGTCATCTGGAGTTTAATGGGAGTACTCATGTCATGTAAGTGTGTTTGCAGAATCAGTCCCTAAGAGATGAGATTGATTTTTTTCCAAAGGCTTCACCCAATAACACACATTCTGCAACATTGTCATCAAGAGATTATAAACCTTGAAGATTAAGATGTACAAGTTTTTGACAAAATACCCCATTAAAGTATATAAATTATCCTTTAGTGGATGAACATGGCAAAAACATGATGCATTATTTTACTGCTGAAAATGTATTTGGGGTATTTATAGCTCCTGATTATGGCTAGAATGTTATTAAGGAATTTAATGAAAAGGAAGCAGCAACTCCACCATCTTTCTATGATACTATTCATACAGTTATTGCACCCTTCAAAAATAAATTAATAAATAATAATAATTAGAGTTATGTCAGCATTTGCTTTAAACAGGGGCCCCAGTTCTAAACTTGGATATACCAGAGTCCATTTAATAGGTTCAGAAAAAAACTCACTCATTTAGGCAGCACTATTTCCCACCCTGGATGCCGCTAACCACCTCAGGGGCTCTATCCTGCAAGAGCGACTCCTGGGAATTCAAGGCACTCATCAGGCTGTTCCTACAACACTCACTAATGTTGCATACATTTTTGCAGGACCATTCAGAGATGAGATTTTTTTTTCCAAGATCTTGATAACCGAGCCTCATTTATCAGCAATCCTGCAAATCCCACTGACCCCCTGGTACAATAAAGCCCAGAATGCCTTGGTTCTGCACTGGAAATGAACCAGTCTAGGCCTGTAGCCTCCCTTAAATGTCCTGTCATTCCTTCCTATGAAACAAGAGTAATTTTTCTTCTGTTCCATGGTTTCTCCACACCCAAATAAAGGGGGAAAAAATCCAGTATGCAAGTCAGTTCACCCATGGCTATCCCTACGCTCCAACAACCCACACCTCACACTGCCCATCCCACCTCTTTGTTTGTATGAAGGCACTGGATGTGCAGAAGAATCAGAGGAAAGGAGTACTCCGCATTGCTATTTACATAGGTGAGGTGCTAGTCCATACCTGAGATGCCTCAGCACTAGCTATGGTGTGCACAACTGCTTTGAATCCTCTTTGCCATACAAGGTTGTGAAGGGTTTGTGCAGGTTTTAAATTACTGGGTCAGTGGAAGGCCATCAGAAATGGATTTGTCCTATTATAACTATTGGCTTCACAAAGTTTTTGGCTCAGGTGGAAATTTGCTTGCAAAACTTAGTCAAAACCGCAGCATATTTTGGTAGCTAACATGACTCTTAAGTTTGTTGTTGCTGTGACTTCAATGCTCTAACAATAACCAGGTTTCTTTTGAACTAGATTGTACAATAGTTACTAAGACAGCTGAACACTTAACTCATGTAAGTAGTCAGTGGTACCACACAAGTGAGTAATTGCTCACTCACATAATGGTTGCACAACCTAGCCTTATATATTAATAATGAAATTTTGCTAGGATGATATCCATGCTAACATTTAAAATGTAGCTAACTTGCCTCTACAGGTTTGCTATTCAGATATGGGACTAGTGAATTTCTCTCTATTAACTTTAAAATAACTACATATTGTTGATTGACTCAGTATATAATAATAACTCTTTCAGGACAATAAAAATGCATTATACTGAACATCTGCTTTCTGATCTCTCCAGGCTGTGGATCCATAAGAATGATAATATATTATGTCAACATTTTGCCTTATTAATGTTTTATGAGGCATTGGTTTCTATCTGTGCCACAGAGTTGCAATCAACAGGCCTCAATGCACTAAAACATTTTCAAAAAGAGGTTCCTGGAAACAGAATGTAAAGTAATGAAAAAATGGCTTTTTTTAACTTTATTTTATTTTGGTGTCAGGAGGAAGAAGAGTCCCTAATTCCTAAATTTTATGTTCTTTTTTCATAGTTTATTACTGTTCAATATTTAAATATTCTGAAGGCTTTGTATAGGGCCTAATTAATTCCATTGTAATCACTGGAAAGACTCCTATTGGATTGCGTGGGCATTGGAAAAATGCTCTAAATACCTAAGATTAGACAGATAAATAGATTAGATGAAAAAGCATAACAATTAAATATTAAAATTAGTTTGAATAAGTGATTGAACAAGGAAATTGAGAAATAATGGTATTCGGACAACCTACAACCTAGCTTTTGCAGCACATGTGGCATTTAATACTGATCACACTTTGAAATACTGCAGTTCTCAACCACAAAGAAGGTGATTTAAGGACAGAAGGCATCTTAAATCTCAAAAATCTTTACTTTTGTTAAATCATTTCACAATATTATCACTGAAACAGGGGTTTGTTTGTTTTTTCTTTGTTTGCATGTTTTATTTCTCTCAGCTTAGAATATGAAAAAGACCAAGTAGTTATTCTTTTGCTGATAACCAGTGTTGCAGTGTTTGAGTACAGACACTGCAGATGGATATTCATTTACTTTTGATTTATTTTAAAACACTTCTTTTGATGGAATTTTAAAATGTAGAGTGTTTTTTCCCAAAAGTGTTTTTTTTGGTTTTGCTTTGTTTTTAAAGAGAGCTTTTATACAATAAAAGAAACAAACTTTGGGGTTAAATTTATCTCAATGGCATATCTTTATGAAAACTGACTAAATAGTACAGTATTTGCAGGATTGTGGTGTCTTATTTCTTTTCCCAGCAGTATGTCCCCACAAATTCATCTTCAGTGGAACACAGAATTCACCCAAGTAGATCAGATCATTGTTTTTTTCAGCTGGGGTAGCCAACTCTGGCAAACGCCACTAACATACTGTAGCAGGAGGTAAAACAAGAGTTTTGGTTACTCATATGTTTGGAAATACCCTCTTCATGAACTTTAAAGGCACTGTAGATGTCCCAACTACTGTACACTCACCATTGACTTGTATTGCTAGCCAATGGGAGCTGCAGAGTCGGTACTCGGGATGGGGGCAGAGAATCCCGTGCAGAGAATCCCGTAGCTGCCCCTGCGCCTAGGAGCTGGACATGCCAGCCGCTTCTGGGAGCCACGCAGAACCAGGGAGCCTGCCTCAGCCCCCTGCACAGCCGACTGGACTTTTAGCAGTTGAAAACTGGACTCCTGACAACCCTAGTGTGAGGAGTAACAAAGTGGTGACTGTCCCCCCATGGCCTGCTCTTCTCTTCTCCTTCCCCTGCAAAAGGTTTAGGGCAGGGCCAGCTTTATGACCTGTGGGTCCCGATTCGAATACCCAGCGGTGGTCCAGGGCTTCAGCACTTCGGCAGCAGGGGGTTCAACTCTGGGTCCTCTGTGGCACCGAAGGACCCCCCTCCACCGAAATGCTGCTGAAGACCCCCAGAGCAGACCCCCTGCCTCCGAAATGCCAAAGACCCCCTGGAGCGGGGCCCTCTTAGACTTGGGCGCAGGGCCCAATTCCAGGGAATTGGGGGGAATCAGCCTAAGGCCAGCCCTGGTTTAGGGGGATGCATGGTATATGAGTGGAGAAAGGGTAAGGTGGTAGTAGAAATAACCAGTTACTCTTCTCCTGACTACACACATGCATGTGCACACACACAAACACTCCTATGAGACAAACCCTCATAAAATTACTGTACATTGAGCCTACAGTAACTTCTGCAGGTTCCCTCTCCTTGCTATTGAAACATACCCAGCACACACAGGTTTTAGAGGCAGTGGTCAGGAGATCTAGCAACCTGTGAAAAGTGAGGGTATGCAGCAAGGTGATTAGCCAGGTGGGAGTGTAGACACAAGGCATGGCCACAGGTTTGGATGAGAGGGACTACCCCTGCCTCTTTAGCCAGAGGGAAAACATTGTGCCCTGTTCCCCCAGCAGAAGAATTAGGAGAATACTCGATGGCTATGGACTCCAGATTTCCCTGTAGGGGAAAATGGGGCTCTTTGCATTTTTAATACTAGAACCTGGGTCTCCGATTTTCAAAAAGGATTTATTTTTAATTGTTGAATTGATATTTTTGCCAGGATGAAAATGATGCTGATTAATATTAATTTAACAGAAATAGGAAATCTTCTCTTCTCAGAACAGTGTAGCAATGATTTAATTCACATCAAGAAACTGAAGCATCTGCTGTGCACAAATTAAAACAAATTTGCCACCGCTTTAAAGGACAAACAATTGTAATAATGAGTAGAATAGAAATAATGTGTTCAATGTATGTGTAAAAAGCTATTCTTCAATCCACCGGTTGGAAATAGCAAAAACAATTGCTGCATTAAAATGTGAATTGTAAAAGTTTATTAAATGTTTTAAAATGTGGAATGTTGTATGCATAAGGCTCAATGTGCATTTGACGTGACCCAATTGTAACTTTCCCCACATTATACAATATTTCTGCTTAGGACATCACTCAGTTCAACTCTGCCCTTTATTACACAGGTAGAATGCTACTTCTTTCTGCTTACTACCATGTGTGTGCTAGTGTGGGTAGTTCCACTGATTTCAATGGGAGTTGCACCTATGTGAACAAGGGTGGATTGAGCCCCTAAAACAAAAAACTTGTGTTTTTTTGTTTTGATTTTATGGTGGAGAAGGTAGTTGGGGGGGGAGCTGTTTTGGGGTTTGTGGGGGGGGTTGTTTTAATTTATGAAATTAAAGCCAGTCTTTATCATTCATATTTGAGATAATCTAAAGATATCTGTAGCAGTACAAGGATAGCCTAGAAAATAAACCTCCAGCACCCAGACTCCATGAGACAAGAGGGGGAAATTAATTTATAACTATGTCATCTTTTATCCTGGGCTGAATGAAGTGTGCAGAAAGCAGGCTCAAATAGACTATCAGACTTGTACTGAACTTGGGCTGCCTGGTTTAGCCCCACTGAAACCTTCATAAGGGAGTTCAGAGGGCACCGCAGGCAGGAAAAGGTTGTAGTTAGGTGACAGCTGCTCTATAAAGCATAATAGGTCAGCAAAGTAGCAGAAACAGTGCTTTAATTTAGCATATTAAATTTATGTGTCTTTCTGTCACCATGCTTTTGGCTGCCTAGAGCTGAAGTCCCTCTACCTGCCATCTTATTATCCTTGCCCCTGAAGCAATAAGTGTCTGAAGTGCTCAAACGTCAAAGCTATGTACCCAACCAAGGACCAGCAGATCCACAGGGCTGCTGTGTGTTTCCTCCAGTCTCACACCTCATGTTCCTTCTGATAATAGTCTGCCTCTCCCCCGATCCTTCCATGAAATTGTTTTGTGTACCAGATCCCCTTACTAGGTGATTTACTGGAAACTATGGGTGGAAACTTGCAATTATTTGCTTATCTTAAAGGCCATCCATAGGTTTTTGTTTGAGAGGGCATGACTTGGAGCCCAGATTTTGAGGGGCCAATCCTGCAAACATATACTCCCTGGCATAGTGTGTATTCCTGTGAGCAGACCCAGTGAAACCAATGAGACTACCCAGGAAATATAGTACTATTTATGTGTGCTAGGGTTGCAAGATCAGATCCTGAGAAAGGATCTTAGGTTTTCTTCCTTGGTCTTTAATCTGAGTAATTTCATAATTGATAATATCATAATTATCTTTATGTTGAGAAAGCCAAGGAAATTCTTTAAAAGTTGAAAAAATACAATTTAAAACGTGGCTTTATGTCACCACAGCCAATGGGAGCTGCGGGGGCGGTGCCTGCGGACAGAGGTAGTGAGTGGAGCTGGGAGCTGAGGGAGGGACATGTTGTCATGTCCAGGGAGCCCTCTGAAGGTAAGCACCGCCTCCCTCAATGCCCTCCCTCGCCCCAACCCCCAGCCCTGAGCCCCAACTCACACCCAAACTCCTCCTGCAGCTGCTGGGGGTGAGGGTGGGGCAGTGGACTGAGACTGCCTCAGCAGTGGCTGGTTCGATTGGCCCAGGGGCTGTCTGAGCTACTTGGGAAGCCCCGGAGCCAGCAGCAGTCCCTGCACCCTTAGTCGTCACTAATCCCAAAGACCTTTCCAAATCCTGAAGAAGAGCTGTGTGTGGCTCGAAAGCTTGTCTCTCTCATCAACAGAAGTTGGTCCAATATAGGATGTTATTTCACCCATCTTCTCTCACTAAGCCCAAACAACAATTACTGGGGATTGCTGGGACAGAGGGTTTACAGGGCCAGATTGCTAACTTCAAGGAAAAAAGGAGTTGGAGTAGGCACTATTATATTGGCTCAGCACCATCAGCGGATTCCATACACTGGTGTGATTGTTCCTCCCGAACAGATGTGTCAGTTTTAGGACTACTTTGCACAGGGAGCATAGCACAAAGGCACAGGAAAATGTGGGTCATAATTTTTAGCGTGCACTTCCTAATACAGCTATGAAAACAGATTTTTCAGTTTGCTGGCAATTTAAAAAAAATGCTTTGGATCAAAAAATGTGATGTCCAACACAAACTGAAATATTTTGGTTCAATCATCAGCATTTTTTAATGTTTTGACTAAAAAAAATAAAATTAAAGGAATTTTTTAATACAAAAAGTCACTTTGGACAAATCAAAACATTTCAATTTTGGGGGAATAGCTTAGTGTGCTTTTTCTACTGAAACAATTTGGTGAAACCAACATGAATTTGCAAACCATTTTGGTGCTGCTGCATTTGCATTTTTCACTGAAAGCTTTAAGTCACCAAACTTCACCAGCTGTCCTTCCTAATATTAAAAGCCTGTGTTTGGTACATTATTAAATCCCTACACAGCTTGTGTAACATTTGATTGTTTGAGAAAGAACTAACTGTAAAGTTTAGGAATTTTAGAGGAAAATTGTGTATTTCATTTTCTCAAGTTAATCATCTAACCTGTGGGGAAGATAGAAAACCATACAGGAGATACAAAAACATCTGTTTCATCAGCTGTATTCAAGTGGCTTTGCTGTAACATTACAAACCTTTTCAAGGCTCAGCATCTCAGCATTTGAACTACTATTTGATAGGAGGTGACCCACCTGTCTGGAAATATGTCAGCTTTATTGTAAGATGTTAAGAAAATTATTTTAAAGACAAATTAAAAGATTTCCTGGAGGCTTTTCATTCTTTGAAATGACTACAACCATGTGCAGAACGAATGAGCTGGTAACAAGGTGATTTATGGGATTAGTTACAGGATATGGCACAGGTCACCTGCATCAGGCTCCAGCTATGTGGAGTTTAGAGAGACTCAGAACACCATAGGACAAGGGAATACAAGACTGACCTTATATCCTGCTTGCACAGGCTTATATCTCCCAGCTGTATGCCCCCTAGTGGCTCTATCTTTTCGCAACTAACACCACAGCCCCCTTCCTGAAGAGAAAGGGTGTTAAGCTTTTATCCAAACTTTCCAATAAACACCACCACGTAACTGAATAAAATATCAACATGCACCAAAAGAAACAACCCTAGGAAAAAGACTGGGGAAATTGTCCAAACCTTCAGCCTTTTATCAGGGATTTGTTCTGCCCTTTTATGGCATTTGGCTCCTAGTCTCTGACTTTCTTGGATTCCCAAAAAATCTTAGGTAATCCTCCAGGACTACATCTTTCTCTAGCTGTATACTTCCTTGCAGGGAAAGAATCTTGAGGATATTCTAGCAGTTCTACATGGGCAGGTAGGGTGCTGTTCACAGGTTTGTTGCCAGCACAGATAGTGCCCAAGGCCAAGCAACAGCGGGGGGGGGAGGGGTCCGTCGCCCGGTGTGCCGCGCCAATAAACACACCAGGGTGGATAAGCAAACAAAGTTTATTTGAGATCTCAAAGCGGTGCAAGGAGATGAACGCCTCAAATCATGCACACCTAACACAAGCGGTTTCCTCCTTTTATATCCCAGTTGCTTTCTGAGAACTTTTTCTTGCTGACTAGCTGATCTCTCACTCCCCCTCCCTTCCCATCCAACTGCAGTATCTTTTCTCACTCAATCTTTTGTCTTTCCCCTTCCTCCCCACCTCCACTGCTGAGACATGTATACTGTATCTTAAAACGGCCTTGAGCGTGCTTTAGCCTGCCTTCAATGTATTACAGCAGAAAACTGGCAGTTACAACAGAAAACTAACTGCTAACACTACATTTTTGCAGCTATTAGTACATTAGGTTACACTAGGTTACACAAAGTGTTTAACATGGAGGAAACATTGGTTCATTGAGGCTTGAGTCTTCATCGGCACTCGTGATCTCACACCCTCCCGAGTTACCTAGGGTTATGCCTAGTGACACCAACAGGTTCTATCTCAGGGTAACGATCATGGTGTACTGAGGTTCCTGAGGTTACTCACCAAGATTACAGTGGTTCCAGTGGATGATTCCCACTGACACACTAATGAAGTAGGATCAAGGGATTCTGGCATATCTCTACATTGTTTCCTTTTTTTGAGAGTCTTTCATTCACACATGATTTCCTGGTTTCAGTACTCTCAAGAATTTAACTCTCTGGTGCCTCTCAAAGTCCCGCTTCTGGCAGTTTTATATAGATCTTCCTTCTTGTGTAATCTTGGGAAGTCAGTCTGTCAGAAACAGATAAGTAAGAGTTAATAGAACAAAAGTGCTTCATATCTCTTTTGCCTGGAAAGGGTTAATAAGAACAATGAGCCTGGCTGTCACCTGACTAGAGGACCAATCAGAGGACAGGATACTTTCAAATCTTGAGGGAGGGAAGTTTTTGTGTGTGCTGTTAGTTTTTTTGGTTGTTGTTCACTCTGGGAGCTTAGAGGGACCAGACATGCAAACAGGTTTCTCTCCAATCTCTCCGATACAGGCTCTTATAAGTTCAGAATATTAAGTAACTAGGTAGATAAGGTGAGCTAGGCTTATGTTTGTTTTCTTTATTTGCAAATGTGTATTTGGCTGGAAGGAGTTCAAATTTATATTTTGCTGAAAGGATTTTAATTTGTACTTGAATACTTAGGCTGGGAGGGTATTCCCAGTGTCTATAGCTGAAAGACCCTGTAACATATTCCATCTTAAATTTACAAAGATAATTTTTACTGTTTTTTTTTCTTTAAATTAAAAGCTTTTCTTGTTTAAAGAACCTGATTGTTTTTTTATTCTGGTGTGAGACCCCAGGGGATGGGGTCTGGATTCACCAGGGAATTGGTGGGGAGAAAGGAGGGAAGGGGAAGAGAGAGGCTATATTCTCTCTGTGTTAGGATTACTGTCTCTCTCAGGGAGAATCTGGGAGGGGGAGAGAGAAGGAGGGTGGAAGGTGCATTTTCCTCTCTGTTTTAAGATTCAAGGAGTTTGAATCACAGTGATCTTCCAGGGTAACCCAGGGAGAGGAAGCCTGGGAGAGGCAATGGTGAGGGAAAGGGTTTACTTTCCTTGTGTTAAGATCCAGAGGGTCTGGGTTTTGGGGATCCCCCCCAGGCAAGGTTTTGGGGGGACCAGAGTGTACCAGGCACTGGAATTCCTGGTTGGTGGCAGCGCTACAGGTTCTAAGCTGGTAATTGAGCTTAGAGGAATTCATGCTGGTACCCCATCTTTGGAACGCTAAGGTTCAGAGTGGGGAATTATACCATGACACAGTCCAACAAGGGTTTACTTGGGAAAGGATAGTTGGAATAGTGGACTGAAGCTTCATCCCCATCAACAGCTCTGCAGGGCTGAATCCATTTGGTGTTGACTGATATGCTAACACAGTGAGATGAGGATCTGAGGATTTAGAGAGGAGTTGTTTTAAAGTTTTTACTGCACATTCTGCTTCCCCATTACTCTGTGGGAACAAGGGTCTGGATGTGATGTGACAAAATGTAGGTCTCAACAAATTTCTGAACAGTCTCACAGGAAAACTGTCAGAAACTCCTTGCTCAGGAATCCCCAAATGGTCAAAGATGGGTTTTAACTTCTCCACAACTACACTTGATGTCATGATGAGCAAGTTAGCAATTTCAATAAATCTTGAAAACTAATCCGTCACCAAAGGATAAGTTGTATTATACAGATGTAAAAGGTCCGTCCTGACTTTCTGCAAAGGTCTATCTGGTAGAGTAGATGTAGTAACAGTTCCAATGTGTTGGTACTCAATGGAAGCACAAACATCACATTTCCCAACTCTGTAGTTGTTTACTCAGGTCAGGTCAGGTCAGGTCAAACAGACTGGTTAGCTCTCTCGCTACATTTTGTAATAACTTGGTGTGAGTCATGTATTCTGTCAAACATTTTCTGTTTCACTGATGTAGGGATAACCAGTCTGGACTCCTTCAACAATAGACCCTAGTTTATGGTAAGAGCCCCCAAAGCCACTCAATATAGATGCATAGGTTTTTCTTGCTTTGTCTGGGTTGTCCAACCCCTCTCTGCAATGGGTCATGACTCAGATCAGTACTTCAATCATCTGATTGCCTTATCTGATGAGATAACTGGATCTGCAAATATGGGGAAAGTGGCATATGTGATATATCTTGACTTTAGCAAAGCTTTTGATACAGTCTCCCACAGTATTCTTGCCAGCAAGTTAAAGTATGCATTGGATTAATGGACTATAAACTGGCTAGATTGTAGGGCTCAACAGGTAGTGATCAATGGCTTGATGTCTAGTTGGCAGCTGGTATCAAGCAGAGTGCCCCAGGGATTGGTCCTGGGGCAGGTTTTGTTCAACATCTTTATCAATGATCTGGATGATGGGATTACTCGCACCCCACAGCAAGTTCACAGATGACACTAGATAGGCTGGAGGGTAGGGATAGGGTCCAGAGTTGTAAGGATTTATTTCTCTCTAGGCCAATCTGATCAGAAGATCTCGAGAAGCCTTACAGTTTATCTCCCGCTGAGTCCCCCTTTTAAGCCCATCTATCAGAGCTGACTTTAAAGAACTCCACACACACACAAATATAAAACAAACAACAACACTTTATTTGCTAAGGGGAGAGGAAGGAAGGGAAAGGGGAATGGATTAATGATTCTGGAGATTCAGAATAACACACAGGCACACACATGCACTTATAATACAAGATGTTCTTCTACCTTTACTGATGTCAGCGATGAAGGGGCTGCAGGATTCAGATAACAGAAGCCAGCGATGAACACCGACCATGGATGAGAGATGAAATAGACAGGTACTTATCACTATCTTAACTCCCACCCTAACCCGCTTTGCATCATCCTGAGTGCATGATTGTTGTTTTGGGAAAGAAAACTTATATACATGTACCTGGTCTGATTAGTTAGAACAAGCAAGCAACTCTAACTTAATTAGTAAGTAACTATTGCAGGCCAATAGCCATTGCCAAGACTATATCGCACTACGAGAGAGAGCTAGACACCATGAGCTTTTGAGCTGTCAGAGGTTAAGATCCAGTGCCCTTGGCCCCTCCCCTCATTGATCTTTATAGGGAGCTTTTGCTGAGCAAGGTCAGATTCCTGCTCTTTCCATTTTCCTGCCTTTTCTAGGTACTGAGGAACAAGGACCTGACCCAAAATGGAGGTCGCCTTGTCCTTTTACCAAAACAAAATGGCCTTTTGATTTACACAACTTATTTTAACTTTTATACATAATAATTTGGCAAACATGTAAACTAAAATTAACAGAGTGACCTAGACAAATTGGAGGATTGGGCCTAAAGAAATCTGATGAGGTTCAACAAGGACAAGTGCAGAGTCCTGCACTTAGGAAGGAAGAATCCCACGCAGTGCTACAGGCTGGAGACCAACTGGCTAAGCAGCAGTTCTGCAGAAAAGGACCTGGCGATTACAATGAGCAAGAAACTGGATATGAGTCAGCAGTGTGCCATTGTTGCCAAGAAGACTAATGGCATATCGGGCTGCATTAGTGGGAGCATTGCCAGCAGATCAAGGGAAGTAATTATTCCCTTCTATTTGGCACTGGTGGGGCCACACCTGGAGTATTGCATCCAGTTCCTCCTCCCTCCCCCCCAAGTACACTCTACATACGGGACATGGACAAATTGGAGAGAGTCCAGCGAAGGGCAAGGAAAATTATTAGGGGGCAGGGACACATGATTTACGAGGAGAAGCTAAGGGAACTGGGATTATTTAGTCTGCAGAAGAAAAGAGAGAGGGGGTTTTGATAGTGGCCCTCAGCTACCTGAAGAGGGGTTCCAAAGAGGATGGAGTTTGGATATTCTCAGTGGTGTCTGTTGGCAGAACAAGAAGCAATGGTCTCAAGTTGCAGTGGGGGAGGTCTAGGTTGGATATTAGGAAGCACTATTTCACTAGGAGGGTGATGAAGCACTGGAATGGATTGCCTAGGGAGGTGGTGGTGGAATCTCCTTCCTTAGAGGTTTTTAAGGCCTGACTTGACAAAGCCCTGGCTAGGATGATTTAGTTAGTGTTGGTCCTGCTTTGAGCAGATGATTGGACTAGATGACCTTCTGAGGTCCCTTCCAACCCTAATCTTCTATGATTCACCTCTCTCTTGTTTATTTTTCAGTTCTTACAGGTTTTTTTCTGTGATCAATAAAGTATTAAGTACTGCATATACTAGGGGTAGGCAATCTACGGCATGGGTGCCGAAGGCAGCACATGAGCTGATTTTCAGTGGCACTCACACTGCCCGGGTCCTGGCCACCGGTCTGGGGGGCTCTGCATTTTAATTTAATTTTAAATGAAGCTTCTTAAACATTTAAAAAATCTTATTTACTTTACATACAACAATAGTTTAGTTATATATTAAAGACTTATAGAAAGACCTAAAAACGTTAAAATGTATTACTGGCACTCGAAACCTTAAATCTGAGTGAATAAATGAAGACTCAGCACACTACTTCTGAAAGGTTGCCTACTCCTGTCATATACAAAACCTCCTATGAGCAGCTCCTCCTGTTTGCTCTCTTCCTGTGGTGCATCTGAGATTGGGGACTGGAGATCATATCAGCTATAGTGAGGCTCTTTCCCATCACCTGAGCAATTGAGAACTAAATCTTCATCAGTCTCATTCTAAAATGTTATATCCTAAGTCAGTGATACTCAGACCTCAGTGGTTCAGGAGCCAAATTAGCTATCAACATTATCCAATAGAGTCACAGTAGTGTGAATTCATCATTTCATTTACTATTTTCATATATATAATTCTCACAGCAAAATGACTGACCAAGTAGTAGTATTTTATCAACTACAATTGGTTGATAACACAACAAAAGCATCCTGATTTGTTAATAACTCATACTGATTAATAATTAAGTCACACAGTGTTTTAATATCATGTGCTGCAAAAAGCCACAGGCAACTCTTGTGGCTCACAAGCCTCAGTTTAAATATCAATGTCCTAGGTGGTAATTCGTCTAGGGGTTTTTTTTAACCTAGGAAAGAGACTAGTCGTTTGTGAGCAGTTTCCACGTGAAATGTTGTTCCCACAAGAAGGTCTCTGAGCTGTTCACAAGCCCATATAATGGCCAGGATCTCTTTTTCTACTGGCGCATAGCATTGCTCTGTATTGGTGAGTGCCCATGAAGTATGCGCTCCTGGACACCAGAGTAAAGGAGACTGTTCCTGAAGGAGGACTTGCTGTATGCCATAGGGTGAGACATCAGCCAAAAGTGCAGTGGTTTGATTTGAGTTATATAGGGCCAAAAGTGAGAGGTGTTCAGGTCTTGTTCTATTTCTCTAAATGCCTGACTCTGTTTAGTTCTCAAATACCAGGAATTTTGTGGACTCAGGAGCTCTCACAATGGTTTTGACTTCTCCACTAGGTGAGGTAGCAATTTTCCCATGTGTGTTACCATATTCATGAATAGACATACCTCACTGACACACTGAGACTCCTTCATCTGGGTAATTGCTGGCACTTTCTCTGGATTTGGTCTGACCCCTGATCTAGCCTAGAAACTTAATTTTTTATTTTATGAATTCACACTTGTTATTTAGCAGTTTGCCTGTCTTCTCTAATCATTTCAGGACTGCAAAAAGACATCAGTCATGTTGCGTTTGAGTTGATCCATAGATAAGGATGTCATCCATTTGGCAAAGAACCCCTACCAGACCATCTAGGAATTGTGACAGTTTCCTCTGGAAATATTCAGGAGCAGATGATATTCCAAATAGTAATCAGTTGAAACAAAACTTCCCAATAGGTGTGATGAAGATGGTTAACGGTGCTGATTCTGCAGCATGTGGTATTTCCAGAATCCCAGTTGAGCATCCAATTTTAAGAAGAATTTTGCTTCACTAAGTTATTCAAGGGTATGTTCCATGCAAGGGAATATGTCATTCTACATTCTCAAGGTTTACAAAGATCTGCCTGCACACCATTGTGTATGGGTGTCTATTCTGGAAGTTTTACCCATTTTCTCCACTTGGCTGAGCTCTACTTTCACTCTGAGTAGTAAAGGGAGGGAGACTCTTCTAGATGTGAACAGAGCAAATGGTTTTGCATTTGGTATGAGCTTAGTTTCCTCAGTCTTTGGAACAATTTTGGGATCCTCTTAATCTCAGGTTCTAGGTTCATCTTGATTAGTTCTATCCTTATTATTAGATCTAGTGCTGTGATTGCTAGACAGCCCAGTAGAACAGTGCATAAATCATCTACAACATAGAACACTTGAGATGTATTCTTCTCTCCCAGTTTTGGAGCGGTCAGAATATTCCCTTTTCAAATTTAATGGGGACTGTCCCGGGCCTTTTAATAACTCTTTTGGCTCCTGAAGTTTTGGTGCATTTATCCTCTTATAAAGTGACTCTAGAATCACTGTTACAGTGGCACTTGTGTCTATTTTAAAGGCTCATACTTTCCCAAGGTTTCTGAGGTTTGTTGTGGTGTTCATCTAAAGATCCAAGGTATGCAATCACAGTATCGCCTAGGTCATCTTGAATACAGCTGCTACCATGTGTTTAGACCAAGAGATTGCTGCATCAAATAATCTTTTTAGACATTTCCTGCATTGATTTGCTGGACAAAACTATTTCCTCTGCAGTGGTTTGCCACACCAAGGGCATTCTTGCATGTTCCTATTTTATTCTTTTTCTTTGCTTCATGTATGTATTACTCTCTCTAGACCCTGTTGTGTTTGTGCTGGTCTGGATGAGTACAGTTTCTGGGCATCCTGAGGTATTTTCCTCCCCATATCTATGACTTCTATTCTGGGTCCCTCCTCAAAAGCTGTCCCTGAGGGGAGCCTGTTGCTCCTTTACATACCAACTTTGGAAGACTATAACTTTGGCTGTCTCTAGTATGAAGTTAGGCTCATATCTAAAGCACTAGTTCAACCATCTGTTATCACGACTTTTGGGACCCAGTTCTGCTCTCAGATACATGTCAAATATATCTCAGATCAATGTCAAATGGGAGTTGCACATTCATCTAAAGGCAGAATTTCATTCTTAAAGTTCTTTGATATTCATGAGGTGAGTAAGACAAACATAAGCTAGTGACAGATATCATATATGCCTAAGAATCAGTGAATTGGTTCAGCTAAAATTCAAATCAAATGCAAACAGAATCTTTTTGAGAGTCAATTTCATGAAGCTGTCCCCACCCATTATTTTTCATTTCTGCACTCTTCAGAGCACTTGGGTTTTGAAATATCACCAGAGTGCCTGTAGTATAGATGTGAGTGCACTTTTTCAGACAAAACTTTTTTTTTCTATTGAAAAATGCAGATGTAGGACAACCAAAATATTTCATGAATTCATGTCAAATTCACTAAATTGTTTCATCCATGTTAGACAAATCATATATGTTAGGTGTAGTGTACACAACGTTAATGGGTATTATGCACACAAATTATAAGTGTTGTGAAGTCATGTTAACTGAATATATTATCCCCCAATTCTGTCCCCCCCCCGTCAAGCATCGTACAAGATTTTGCAAAACAGAGGTTAACTTTGGCATTAGAAAATAGGAAACTTGTCAAAGCAAAGATGCATGAATACTTATTACCAAGTACAGTTGAGGAGTACTTTCATGGCTCATCAACACTTGCAATGTAGTATTCAAAACAAGATGTTGGAAACTATAGGGAGGTACCAAGGACAACGCTGGCACAAACTACTGGGTTAAATTTAAACCTTAAATAATGTACAGGGAAGTTTTCCCTTGTGAACAACCACAATTTACACAGAATCAGGTTTGAGGCGTATGTTTGAAGCACACCTTTGGTGTACAATGAACATACTGCAAGATGAAAATTGCTTCCCAGAAGAGTATGCTCTCTCTCTCTCTTTGTACTGCTTTGTCTTTAAAAAATAAGTTTGGTTATTTTTTCTCTTGAACATTTATAATGAACTGTGAGTGTTGTCAAACAATTGGGCACAGCTTTCAATCAACAGTTAAAAAATCAAAAATTTGAGAACATTGAAACGTTCTATTGTTTTCAATTTGAAACTACTTTTCTTTTTGAGTTTTACTTCATTTGCATTTTTAAAAAGTAAAAATGTCAAGTAAAACTAACATTTCTTTGAATCCAAAATGATTTTTTTCTAATTTTTCAATAGTCACCACACCAAAAACCCCAGTTATTCACACAGCTCTACTGGTGCTTCCTGCCCTACAAGAAGGAGGAAGTATTAGTAATCTCATGACAAAACTTGTTCTAGTGAAATTTCCATAACTATTTTACTGATCAGCAATTATGACTTTTTGAAATACTGTGAACAAAACACTCCTTGTCAGAAAATTGGGTTTTGTCAAAAAAATCAAAGTTTTCCGTAGGAAAAGATGGATCTTGGCAAAAATTTCCATCACTTATGGAAATTGTACCTTCCTGCACCATGTTGCACTGTGGCAACTCAGCCACACAGAGAAATCGCAGTGCATTAGCGAAGATGGAGCCCAGCCAGGAAGCACAGCCCATGGAGGAGAGTGGAGAAAGGCACACAGAACTAAAATTCTCATGAGTCACTGCTGTGGCTCAGCCAGACACAGGGATTAATGTTGACCCAAAATAAAATGTCCTACATTTCCAAACTGAAGTTTTGCAACAAAAAGTCTCGATATTTTGACTGTCCAGATTTGAGCAGAAAAAGAAATGTCAAAATTTCAGTGTCTAGACAGATTCATAGATTCATAGACTCTAGGACTGGAAGGGACCTCGAGAGGTCATGGAGTCCAGTCCCCTGCCCCCATGGCAGGACCAAATACCGTCTAGACCATCCCTGATAGACATTTATCTAACCTACTCTTAAATATCTCCAGAGATGGAGATTCCACAACCTCCCTAGGCAATTTATTCCAGTGTTCAACCACCCTTTTGACTTGGACATGAAAATAGCAGCTCTCACACTGAAAGCAATCAGTTCTACCTGCAATATTCACTTAGGACAAGTCCCAAATTCCACTGAAGTCACTAGTGAATTCCTGATTTGGATCAGGTTATATTCCATGTAAGGTTCACTTAAGCATAAGAAAATTGTTTATCTAAGCTTCTGAATTGAATGACATTTGGAGGTTTACCCATCACTGTAGTCGCTAATGCGAAAATGTTCCCCTTCTTTTTTCTAAAGAAAAAATATTCTATAATTAGCTTGCCTGGGCAGATATGAAGTGACAAGTAATTGAAAAAATTGACTTAGGGTGTTAAGTCTGATTATCCAGCTCTTTGAAAGACAAAAGGATGTTTATGTAAAAGTTATTAAAAATAAGAAGGAATCCAAATAGATTTTCACATAGGTTTTCAACTTGGGTAAGTAAACTTTGTTCAATATTACTTTGACTATGTACTACTGATAAATATGATGAATATTTTTTGCTTGAATCACTTTCACGGGATTCATTATTTCTGGATGGCTCAACAGACGATAACCTTGGTTCAGAGATAATAATAACAGATCACATACAGAGCATCTGAATAATCTTAAAATTTGGTATCTAGATTATCTTGACCATCGCAAAATTTATCCAATCATCTTCTTGATTTTGTACTGATCTTGCAAGAATACTAGTGAATTTACTAGTTTAACTTGGGTGGTAGATAATTGAACAATTAACTTACAAAAGTAGGGTTACTCACTTGATCACTCCAGGGGAGTAGCCAGCTGGAATTTACATTAACATAATATTAACAGTCTATGTTAAAAAAAATAGTGAGGAATTACATTATGAGAAACAGAGCTTGTTCAGGAATGAATACCCCCTCCCTATTTGTTTAGTCGTTAGACTGTAAGGCTGCATCAATTTCTTCACAGTTTTATTAAGTGAAGCTTTTCTCCATTTATCTTATCTGTTTACCACAATCAGAGTTTAGAATTCATGGAAAATATATATATCATTCTAAATAACAAGGTTAGCATACTACTATCATGTTAATCATCTCAAGCTATGCACTAAATCTTTTATCTTGTCTTTAATATGCAAAAGCAGAATAATCGCCTTCATTTTTATCCATTTTCATTTTTCATAGCCTGTATATTGTATAGTATGCACCTGATCCACAGCATCTGAGAAGCAAAACTGAGAAGCAAAAACTGACCAGTTGGACAATGAGAAAACTCATCTAGTTTTATTTGTTACAGTTAATATAACTGGGTAGATTACCAAAGGCTGTATCTAAGAAGTAAAAGTGGGATACAATCACTCTAGACACAAATGCTCTGAAATGTGGTGAGGCCCTGCTTCAGGAAACTACTTAATGTGTTTAAATCCATTTATTCAGCACAATGCTTAAGCACATGCTTAAAATTGATCATATTCTTAAGCCTCAGTAGCTTCAATGGGACCAAAGCACATGCTTAAGTGCTGTCCAGAAAATGGCTACTTTCATGACTCAGGGCATAGATCAATATTTGAATTTCTCAGGTGACTATTTTTTTTATAATAGACTGGACCAAATCTTCTGATCGAACATCCCTTGAATTTTGGTGAAGTTTAGAATATTTTTTAGAATATTTGCAATTTGGTCTTATCTCTGTTAATAAAATGATAGGTAAATTATGGGTTTGAGCTAATCAGTTGCCACATCCACATTGGTTACTAATTAAAGAACCTTCACAAAGACCTAAAGTAGCCCGAAAAATAATTATCAGTATGTATTTTGAGAAAGCTCTCAAAAAGATCTCAATGCAATAGCACAGTCCCTGTCTCAGAAAAAGTGAAGCATGTGTTACTTGTAGAAACTAAAAGCGGCCTATTGTGCCAGAGAAAATAACTTGGTGAATTAAAGTGAGACTGAGAACCCCTAATCAATGGAACCAAGCTCTACAAATTTTCATAAGCTTGGAAAGTTTAGAGGGTTTTTCCTTCTGTAGAATATGAATCAGTAACCCTTGCTTAGGCTCCTTAGATTACAGGCTGACATATGTAAGACTGCTTGAGTAAAATATTCAATTTACCTGCATATAATATTACCCCAAGGGAAACCACAGAGATTTCTCTCTCGTCTTTTGATAAAATTGAAATTCAAACTGTTCTCTCAGAGGTGATAACCCAGATGTACAAACCTTACTTACTGATTAAGGACTCTTTGAATGAGTAAGGGCTACAAGCTAGGGCCCTGCAATAGCTTACTAAAACCTGGCTGTGCCTAACTACTTGATGTATTCTGTTATGTTCTGCATTTGTAGAGCACTTAGGACATTGAGGGCCCTGGTACATGACAGGGTCTGATAGGTGTTACTGGAATACAAGTTTGTAACTAATTATTGCTATTATCGTCATCAATCTCAACCGTGAAGCATCTAATTGAAAATGTAGGGCTCTATCTTAACAGAGGACCTCATGTACATAAATGGGTGGAAATGAACGTCATAATCAGGTACTGGTGTACTTAGGCCTCTCTATAAAGGAACCTATTGCAGTTCTGAGACTCATTCAAAATTTTCATGCAAGTGTATGGTTACTGTCTCTTTGTGGCCTAGACTGTGTCTTCCTTGTTTGGAAAGTGCCTAGCACATTTTGGGCAGTACTGCAACCTAAATAAATAATAAAGCACACATAACAAAGAGAGAACATGCCATTAATTGATTATCTTAGCTATCAGCTTAAACGTAATCCTCTGTCCTTCATGCATAAGTTTGGGCTTCAGTGTGACTTTTATGAGTAGGGGACTCAGTGTCATATCAGGGGTGTGAATAAGCCATCCCCGGAGCAACGCAAGTTACACCAACCTAAGTGTTGGTGTGGACAGCACTATGCCAGCAGGGAACTCTCTCCTGCGGGCATAGAGCATCTTCACTAGATGCGCTACAGTGGCCCAGCTGCACCGCTGTAGTGCTTCTAGTGTAGAGTAGTCCTCAGTTCCTTTGTCCTTCAGTTCCTATTTGAGGATAGCTATATTTGTCTGTATACAGTAAAAGCATCCGTCTGAGAGGGAATGTTGGTTTACTGATATATTCTACAAAGAAAAAGAAAGCTCCCCTGGAGGGGTGAGATTCAAACAGAGGCGAACAGTTACCTTACAAAAGAACTTAAAGTATTTCTCAAGACACATGTAAGGAAGCTTTGTAATTGTAAAAGAAAACAAAAGATAATGGATCTACTCACAGCAAATGGGATTAAATGCAGAAAGATATTACAGGAAAGATCTGAGACGAGCTTATGTGGAAATGTGTGACCTATCCATACTTAACAGGGTTAGCTTTATCTGAAAAAGAAAAAAAAACTGATTTTTGTCTTTGTTGTTGTTTTGCTGGATTTGTTAAATATCAGTGAAAATCCCTTTCTTGTTTAAGAGAAAAGCAGAATTTAAAGGGCTAGAATACAGCATGAGAGGAAAAGGAAGGTAGCAGATAGGCTGTAATGACCTGAAAAGATTATTTTCACCCTTTGATGTTCCTGACCAGGACATTAGGTAACTGCTAGTTAGGGACTTGTCAACACAGCCCCAAAGTGCACATTACAGGGATATGAGTTGTAGCATGCCAAAAGTATTGTGCTGTAGCTGCCCTATGTGGACAGTGTTAGCATGAACCAAGAGGTACTTAGTTTGTATTAACATATTCCTGTTTCAAACAGGACCATGTTAGAGCCCCGTAGAGTCAGCACTGCAGGGCTGTGCAAATAAACCACAAGCCACACAACTGAGATGCAAATTAAATTAGGGGTATATAAAGCTTAAATGCAACAGGTACTTACAGAACAGAGCAGCACTGCACAACAGATAATATAAAGTGATGAAGAAGAAACTGCAGTGGGAATTCAGGAAGGCAAAAGGTAATCACTATAAGGCTGGGTGAAGTTTTTTGGACAAATAGTTCATTCATTGAAAATGCAATTCCGTTGACCAAAAATTATTTACAAATTTCACACGAATTTCCCAATCATTTCAACTAAAAATAAATTTTGAGACAGATTCACAAGGAATGTATGTGCTATTCACAAAACAGCTGAAGAACAAAGCAGGGCTAGTCTTCTTATATCTGTTAGCTCAGTGGTTAGAACATCTGTCTGGGATATGGAAGACCAAAGTTCAAATCCACAGTCTAGAACAGCGTTTTATTGTTTCCTCCAGGTATGTGTCTTAACCATCAGATGATATGCTATTCTGCATATAAAAGATGTTCTACTTGATATAAAATACTTGAATAGTCAACAGTGACCTATTCAGGGCTCCAAGTTTTCTGCACTTTCTCCAGGTTGTTCCATCAGCAGGTGAGTTTTGTGTGTGAATAATTTTATCTGGGAACTAGACTGTGAGTTTATTGGAGCATGGATGTTGTCTTCTAATTTGTTTAAAAAATAAATATTTATCTAAGAACTAGTCCACAGACATTTTAAACTATAATTTGCAGCTTGATCACTGAATTAAGAACTCTGTCAACAAGCTCAAACCGTGAAACAAAATTCTGGAGGAGGTTTTAAGTGTCCTGTGATGACACAACAACATTTGGAATGTATAACTTCTTGCCACTGGAATTTTATGGTCCAAATGTATTGTTGGCAACTGATATGTGGCCTTTAGACCAACTGATGTTGGAGAGGCTATAAACACATCATAGACAATATGAAGTTCATCTGAGGAAAAGGTCATAGGAAATTAAAAACAGATCATTTTCTGAGTTTAGTGAAGGCAATCTAATGAAGTCCATCCATCTCAACAGATTTTCATAATCATCAAGTTCCACATTTGAGCAGCCCTCTTCAAGCTCATGGAAAAAATACAGAAAATTTGGTCACACTTTATATTATGATTCTGTTTATAAATGGTGTATAAAAGATTAATAAATGACGAATAGATGCTAGAACCAAGTTCCCAGCATGAGTGGTATTACTGAGTGTTATAGATGGTTATAAGAACATCAGTTAAAACTGTTTAGAGATGGTTATAAGCCATGATTATGAGCAACCTCTTGATTGCTTAGACTCTAACAATTTTAAAGAATTGATTAACCATCTATTAAAACATCTATCATATATTAATCATTTATAAACTATTTATAAATGGAACTTCAATAAAGTGTGACCAAAAAAGTCATTTTGTTAGAAATCTTGGAAAAAACACATTCCATATTAAAAATGAAAATGGTATTTTCCATTCATTTCCAGGATCTTTGGCAATATAAGTACATCATCTATATACAGATTTCTATGGGTAAAGAGAAGAGGCCTTAATTGATGAATGGTCACATTGACCTATCATTGGCAAGAAGTAAATATTACCTGCTGTCTGAAAACTGCTTGCATGTCAGACCAAGACCCAGAGTGAAATTAGGGTCTAAATAACACTGACAGATTTAACAGCAGACATCTATGCTGGGGAAGAAATACAAGAAGAAGAATGAATGAAAGACATTGATATCCTTTTAAATTCTTTCCCCATTTTCAAGCAAACTGAGACAAAGATACCTGTAAGCTGTAAAGCAGTTATTTGAACTCACTCGCTCCTCTGGCAATATATGCCCCTCTCTTCTATCCCTGGTACTGCATACCCACGTAAAAAGACAAGAATAAAACATAATCCATGGCTGCAGAAAATGAGGACCTCTTCTTACAGTGTAGAATCCAGCTTTTAAACTCCTTATTGATGAAGGAGGAACTGGAAAAGCATGTCAACTTTATGCACATATAAAACCTCACATTGTGTGGTTCTAGCAGAACCGTTAGAGCAGCAGGGTCATAATTTGGAAAGTATGCTTTATTTTAGTTGAATTCATTAATTTATTATGCAGCTACCACTAGAATTGCAGGACACATGACATACATTCAAACCAGACTGCAGTCAACACCTGCCATCATCCCATCGCCCACTGATCAGCTAGAGCTAGAGCTCAAACAAAGAAAACACAGCACTATAACTCCATTGTTTGCCTCTTCCTCCAACAAAAGCCAACAATAAAGCAACAGTGGAAGGTGATATACAAGATGGTTAAAGTTACTTATCAACATTGGTAAGTGTGTCGTGGTAAATGGAAGAGAGTCTGAATGTAGGGGAGTATAAAGGAGTCTAAGATGGTATCATGCCAAGGAGATGGAAGAAATAGGGGGTGGCCTACCTTAATGGGCACTTCATATCATCTTGTTAACTGATTTACATTTCTTCTCCTGTTACACTCCTCTCTTCTGGCTTCTTCTCATGGGAGTTATGCATAGTATTCCCGATGCTTTGTCACCCTAAGCATGCCTGTACTCACATTCTACACACTGGAGCAAAATACGAGCCTCGCTAGAACTACTATAAAGGTAAGTGCATAAGTGGTTGGAAACCCGTTCCCAGATAGTAATCAGTAGTTCACATCAAGCTGTAAGGGCATATTGAGTGGGGTCCCACAGGGATCGGTCCTGGGCCCAATTCTAGTCTGTATCTTCATCAGCGATTTAGATAATGGAAGAGAGAGTACACTTATGTTTGAAGATGATACCAAGCTGGAATGGCTTGCAAGTGCTTTGGAGGATAAGATTAAAATTAAAAATGATCTGAAGTAAATAGGATGAAATTCAGTAAGGACAAATGCAAAGTACTCCATTTAGGAAGGAACAATCAGTTGCACACATACGAAATAGGAAATGACTGCATAGGAAGGAGCACTGTGGAAAGGGAGCTGGGGGTTATAGAGGATCACAAGCTAAATGAGTCAACAGTGTAACATTGTTGCAAAAATTTAAAAAAAAATCAGGGATGTATTAGCAAGAGTGTGGTAAGCAAGACAAGAAGTTGGCATATTGTGCTGCATTAGTAGGAACATTGCTAGCAGATGGAGGGAAAGGATTATTTCCCTGTATTCGGCACTGGTGAGGCCACATTTGAGCTTGGCGTCCAGTTCTGAGCCCCTCACTACAGAAAGGATGTGGACAAATTGGAGAGAGTCCAGTGGAGGGCAACAAAAATGATTAGGGGGCTGGGTCACATGACTTATGAGGAGAGGCTGAGGGAACTGGGCTTATTTAGTCTGCAGAAGAGAAGAGTCACTGATGCTAGCTCTCATCTAAACTAGTGTGCTATATCTAGGGTAGCCAGGGTAGCATGGGCAGTGGTGAGCAGCAGTACAGGCTGGTCACCCTGAATATGGACCCAGGGGGTTCACTCAGGCCAGCTAGCACAGTGTTGCTGCTGCTGCCCTGGTTACTACAGTTACATAACTATTTTTAGCATGCTATTTTTAGAGCTAGTGTGAGTATGGCTATGCAAGCTGGGAATCACACTCCCAGTTCATAGTGTAGAACCTTAGTTACCACCTCCCAGGGGTGGCTCCAGGCAACAGCACACCAAGTGCATGCCTGGGGCATGCAAAATACATAGAGCCGACCCTGCCATCTCCCTAAAGGTCAGACCTGAAAACCGGTTTGCTCTGGGTGGAAGCCATCTCTTTGTCCAAGGCTGCTCCATTTAAAGTTTAATGACCTTCTGTTAGCCCTGTGTCAGATCCAAGAATTCATCCCGTTACCTCCTGTGGGGTTTAGCTCAACATGGAAGCAAATGACAGCAGAAAAGGCAAAGACTAACCTTGCAATCAAAATGGGGTTTGCAACTTGATAAAAATACATGCAGAGTTCACAGTCTTAGACAGAGTTAATAAATTGTGCATAGACAAGTTTCCCCAAATCATCACAGTAACATTTCAAAGATTTTTCAGTGCTAGACTAACTGTTTCCATTATTACAATACAACTTAAATGAGTTTTCTTCATTTCCTGATGGTATTTCTAGTCATTTTTTTTTAAAAAAAAGTTTCACAAAAACTAATCTAAATTTTTAAACTACCAGGGTCCTGTTTAATAGAAGACTGAATGAAAGTTGAACAAATACTTTCAAGAACAGAGGAAAAAAGGAAACTAGAAGACAGACATATGAGTAAACTCTTAGCATTCCCTAATTATTACTGGAAATGAGTCTCTGTCTCAAGTTTAATTTATGCTTGCCCCATGTGAAGCCCCTTGAGCTAATTTAAATGGAATCTGTAGGTGGTCTGGTCTTAGCAATGTATGCACATTAAAAAGATACACTTTTATGTAATGTAAATAGGAATTAGATAAATAGATCATTAAACCATTTGATGTCTAAAAATGGAATTCTCTTCATTAAGTTTGCCACCTCCATAAGTCAAGTAATAACTTGGGGAGAGTATCCGAGGAAGAGAAAATATTTCCCAAAGTCCAGAGTCTAAAGCAGTACTGGCTAGTGTGCACCTACCATGTGAAAATCAAGTCTTATGCCTTTAAAGGTGTCTTAGGTTGGACACCCAAAAATCAACTAATCACTTTTGAAAATCTATGCCCCTGTCTTCAGTTATAAATACACAAGTCTCTTCCAAAAAAAAAAGTTTATTTGAGAGTATCTTCCGTTAAAATAATATAATCACAGAAATATTTCCACAGTAAACCTTACTTGTGTCCTCTTCACTACCAGCACTAAGTATACATGTGGAATATCATGGAGTTACCTTATAACTCCTCTTATAACTGCCAATTTTCCCTTGCCATTGCCATAGCAACGTTAATTCTGCTGGCACATTGGGAGAAGTGACTTCTTTGAGCTTGTCTACTGCAAGGGGTAAATGATTGTGACAATTGTCACATAAGTGGGGTCTCTTCTGGGATTCTAACTCAGATGCTTAGAATGAAACTTGGTCTGTTCAGAGGAAATGTGTAATCCATCAGGCAGTGTGTATTGCATGTCTTCTTTATTGGGTGATCTGTAGAGAATATGGATATAAGTGACCAAAAAGAGAATATCTGTCCCACAAGAAATATCTAGTGTATTGGCCATAATGGGGTGTTTCAAAAGCATCTTCCACTAAAGTTTTAATCTTGTTACCCCAACCCTTATGGGAAAAGGAAGAGCCAAATAAAATTTTAACTACATTTAAACTATTCTTCTTTCATATTATAATTGTAAAAGGGGGTCAAATTTATAAATTTGTCAGGGTGCCAGTTAGCTGAAATCTAACAAACTAGATTTTTCAGTATATTAGAATCCAATGGGATAACGCCTGTTTTTGAGTCCAGGAATCATTAACTTACTAGTTTAATGCTGCGTTCTTTTCAGGTCAACTTTTAACTTGAACAGTATTTCCTCAAATCGGACACTTGCTTATTCTTAACCAATCAATTTATTAATTCACCCAGAACCATATTAATATATATTCAATAGTTTACCACTCAAATGTAGACACAATCAGATGTGCGTACTACACACACACACAATACAGTCCTGCAAACAATTATGAGACTACCATTGAGGCTCAGTGGTTATATCAAAGAAAAATGCTAAAATTATCAAGATTTCTTATTACATTTACTTTTGACCAGCAATTTTCAGTTCTTTAGTACCTAACACAGTTACCACACCTGCAAGAGTACACTTGTCTTTAAGGCACTTTGAAGTATGGTTACTTCTCTTTGACTACAATGGTCCAAAAGGGACAAGTTTAGACTATTAAAAGCAATTCCTTAAAACACTTTTTTTTCAACCTCTCTTAGACCAATTTTCTTTGACTTAGAAAGCGTTCAAATCTAAAGTATACTTACTTGGTCTCACTAGACAGTGTAGTGCTGCTGTAGCACTTTAATGAAAACGCTCTATGCCAATGGGAGAGAACTCCAATCAGCTTAGTTAATCCACCACCGTGAGAGGCAGTAGCTATATTGGTGAGAGAAGCTCTCCTGCTGACACAGCACTGTCTACAGATGTCCTTAAGTCAATATAACTATGTCGCTCAGGGGTGTGAATAATCCACACTCCTGAGCGACATAGTTATACCGAAGTAATTCTGTGGTGTAGATCAGGGCTTAGCAAGATAACCTACAATTGTTTCTGTTAAAGAATAAAAGGAGAAATATAGTCTGAGATAAAATATCTCTACTTCTTATCCTCTTAACCCTGGATCAGGGAAGACTTCTTTCTAGCTGGCCGGTCCAGGTGCCAGTTGAACATAGAATTCTGCAGCTTCTTGTGTTGGGTTCAGTCAACTCTTGAGTGCCTAGTGACCTCAGTTTATATACCCTATTTTCGGGGCTGATTGGAGGGGGGGCACCCTCTGATTCCTATTTGACACATGCCAAGTGGGTTCTCAGATTTCAGCTCTTAGTGTGTCTGCTGCTTTCATTGAGATCCAGTAGATGATGGTGATGTATATCAAATTTCCTTAATCCTTTTCTTATTGGAGGATTTTTAAGTTTTATTTATATGAAGGGCTGTATTTCATTGTTTGCCCCTACTGTCAGTTGGGATCCCACCTTTTAAGCAATTTCCCTTAATATCCCAAAGCTATAGTCTGGAAGCATCTGTCAACATTGCTACTTCCTCATGCCAGACAAATCCTGTTATTTCTAGAGTGCAACAATTATTTACAATGAAAACCAACAAAATCCTTATCATCTTCTAAATTTGGAGGACGTACTCTGTACGTTCTTTGATTATACTAAGCATTTCACATTATTTAGGACTGACAAGAGAACAAACATTTTCCACATACAGAAAGCTATTGATCTGATTCACATGGCAAACAAATATGCAGAATCTAATTTTGAGGTGAAAGATTATTCACAGTACATTTGATTTACAGTATCCTTATATCAAATTATAATTTGAGGTGAAAACATGTGGCTTGGATATCTTGGGGTAACAGTTTGCCCAATTTGACCTTTAATCTTACAACCACATTTCTAGTTAGTTAGTTTAATTTGCAGCTCCCCCACTCATCTCTTCTTGATCCACTCAATGTGCAATGGTCCACTTTGCAAAGGAAAGCAGGTTATGAATGTTATTTAGTAGCTTGGAGTTGTTTAGGTGGTTCTGGAGGGAGAAAGAGGTTTCTACATATGCAAATAATGAGAGATCACTAGGTAATTAACAATACCATCATTTAGCCATTTTAGTTTCTATAATTGGGGGAAGGAACACTCTCGACATTGGCAGATCTGTGGTCCTTAGACCCACAATTGTGAACCATTTTCTTATTGTCTTAAAACGTGGATTCTATCTTGGGATAAACAAGTGGGATAGCTTTTCTAGTTTTTGAGGACCGGAAGGAATCATTAGTTATTAATCATTCAAGACCCATCAGTCCCGTATATCCCTTACAGTATGCATCAAGTCAATATCTAGATTATTGAGCTAATTGCTGCATCATAAAGGGTAGCAAGGTGTTGTAATCCACCCTCCAATCTTCTAATTGTGCTCCTCCACTACATGTTTGATCATGTGCATCACTGCCCCGGAGTCACACTGTGAAGACTGGGCTAAGACAAATTTCTGCTTTGTGACAGCAGCTCTGCCAGTTCAGAGTCAGCAGCCTGTTAAGACTAGTCCAGAATCTGCATTCCAGGTTGCAAATAGGCAGATGTAAATTATGCTGATGAATTTCAGAAGACCTGTGTCTTTGTTCTAGAATTGAGACCACTCTGCAAGGACATAGCTGCTGGCTGTGAGAAATTGATGAAGATGTTCAGTCCTAGTGGTCAGAGCCAGAATCAGACATCCAGGAAGGAGTTGGAGTGAGGATGGAGGCTGAAACAGGGTTGGAGCAGGAATAGTAATATGGCAGGATCAAAGAGCAGGGCTGGTGCAGCCAGGACTTAGGAATTTTGTTGCCACTGTTAGGCAGGAGTGAGTTCCAAGCCCTGGAGTAACACTGAGTAGACTAAGATGCTGTTCCTCCTGTGAGGCTTACATACCTGGTCTCGGAGTCACAAGACCAGTTCCTGGTTTGTGGATTGGCTGCAGCCTAGCACAGGAGTGACACATCACCTTTCACTGTCCCTGATGTTCTGTTGTTCTTCTGAGACTGGCACTAGGCCAGCAGCAGTAGACATGAGTGCATGAACGGCCACCACGGACTACAGGTGTAGGTGTTTTCTTCTGTAGGCAGGCAGATCTTCTTTATCGGAAGTGTGAGTTGCCTATCTGCACCTACTGGTACCATTGTCAGCCTTGTGTGCAGCAGGTTGTTTTCATCAGCCATAGCCCTCCATGAAGTTTTAAGAGTAATGGCATCTCAATGTTTAAGGAAAAGGAATGGATAGTCCTCCACACAGACTGTAAGGGGCTGACCAGCCATTTCATTACTCATATGAGAAGGTTGTGATCACCATTTTAGACTCACTTAATGCAAGTCTCCACTGATGAAGGTAAGTGGCCAAAGCGTGTGTGTCCTGGCTGAGTGACACTTTGATATTGTGAAGATCATTACCCACATCAGCATGACAGATGTCAACAAACATATATGTACTTATTGGCCTTAGTTGTTGGAATTTAAAATATATATCTTTTAACAGAAGAGGAGATGGAGCATATCCTTGAGGGAGTCCATTACGGAGATGTATAAGCCAGCTGATTTTGTCTCTAGCTTGCAAGATGAAGCTCTGATTCATTATTATTTTCATTATGAACCAATCCATGGGCTTACAGGGAATAGTCTGCAACAGCCTGGCAGTCAGCCCCAGAGGCCATACAGTATCATATGCTGATGACAGCTCCACCAGAATACCAACCTTCTTGCCCTTCTTGAAGACATCGTTGATGTCTTGTGTTAGGCAAATGACTTGAGCTTGAAGCCAGCCTGAAAAAAGGCAATTGTGGTTCAATAACGTAAGTGATGTGTGTCAGAGTCTCTCCATAAGCTTGTATGTGATCCAAATGAAAGAGCTGTGTAATCTAATTTTAGCAACACAAGCAAGAAGCTGCTATTATCACTGGCATTAATGCTGATTTTGCATTTAACACATTTGTAAGAAGGTTGATTTTCTTTGCACAGACTTGGGTTACGTGTTTGGGAAGACAGGACATTGCCAGAACTGGAGGAACGGAGGCCTGCATGTGAAAAGGCAACAGGAAAGACTCAGCTATGAGAAGAATTGGTCCTGATTATCATTGCCTAATGTGCTAGAATGATGCTGAAAGCACAGCAAAACAGGCTGTCCTAGGATGATCCAGACATAACATAGTGTAGAGGAACCAGCCCAGGCTCACTTGGAAGGAAGATCAACCAGACACACCTCCTAGGTAAAGGTGAGTTTCTGGGGAAACCAGGAGAGCCTGTCCCACAGGCCAGTCCTAAATAACCCAGATGGATACCCCTTTTTGTAAAGTGTAAACTCTATTTCATTTTGAGGTGCGAACCTTTGTGCATCTGCAAATACCTGTGCACATCAAAAGAGGATTTACCTAGACCCAGAGAGTGTTCTACAGTCCAGTTGTAACATTCCCCTGAAATTTGTGTTTTGAACTTATCTGCTGTTTAACTAAGTAAGTCAGAGAGTGAATCTGTGTATCCTGGAATTGTGATTGGCATCTGCATAAAGCGTGCAGGCACGTGGTTAGATCATCAGTATACAGTTCCCCCGCTCCATGTTGCTATTCATACCACTTCTTATATTAGGTGGTGGTGGGGTGCTCTACTGTAAATTACTTCTCATTCTCCATCTGAAATCTAATGTAGAAATCCTGCAAGGCACTTATTCTGCACCAGCTGGAAGAACAGGAGTCCCAGCATCTGATCATTCATACACTCTCATGTCTGCCCATCTCAAAACTCTATACAGTGTTGTTTTAGCCTTGGTGATCCCAGGATATTAAAGACACAAGGTGGGTGAGGTAATACCTTTTATTGTACCACAAGTTCTGTGTAGCTCGAAAGTTTGTCTCTCTCACCAACAGAAATCTCAAAACTGACTGAAATATTTCAACAATTACCCACAACAACTCAGGCTTGCTAGACTCTAGGAAAGCCAGCTCCCATGATCATATTAGCTTTTTCAAATGGCATCAAATACCTTTCTTACTACAGTATAATTCAAATAACCCAGGGCAAAGTAATTGTCTTGAATATACAGGTCCATTTCAATTTGCTAGTTAAAACTTACAGACCGCTTTGCCACCGAATGAAGCTGTTTACAGACAATCGGTACAGGCAGAAAATTATGGAGTGACAAAAAGAAAACCACATCAAGTAATTTCTTGGCCATTTGCCATCTACTGGTGGTGACAGTAGCAGTTCAGATAATTAAGATCAGAGTCACTAAATGTTCAGTTATCTTAGTTATGTAAATTGACATCAACCATGCATGAGTGGCTTAACACTTGGTAAAACTAAAATAAATACTTTTATTATCTCTTATTTTCTACCTATGATAAAGTTCTGCCTAATTAATATTCCATTCCACAGAGATGTAATAGAGCTTATGCTATTGTGTGGGAGAATTTTCCACATCTCTCTTCACATGGTATTTAGCAGTGTACTAACTTCAGCTGGCTGCACTACTGAGAAATTGTCAGTTTCAGGAATTTTAGAGATTAAATCTACTGCAGTATGCAGAGCTATACCTATTTAACAGGACCTAGTACCCAAAATAGATTTCATATACTTGAAGTGCACTGGACACATCAGACAGATTTTCCTGGAGCAGCTTTTTGGCTGGAACCATCACCCTTTTCCATGGAAATAACTGTAATTAGTTCAGATGAAAATTATGAAATGCTGCTTTATCATTCATCAGGTCCCCTTGAATGTAGTGAACCAAACCCATCCTTGATGTAAATCCTTTGACACAGGAGTTACCCCCAGGATGATTTAAGCCCAATATATCTACTGTTTAGGATTTCCATATTATTTATTGTATGTTCGTTTGTACAGGTTAAACCACAAAACAACCTTAACCACTTCCATGCTGGGCTTCCACACCAAATGTATAATCCTGTGTTCTACTAACATCCTACTGAAATCAGAATGGAATGGCCTGATTTAGCCAGCAGCATTAGAAATGCATTTCCCAGTGTACCTGGCACTTTCAGCATCAGCACATTGGTACCAATGGGTCTTGTACAAGCCCATAACAAAAGTATCTTATACCCTACCAGAATTTACCCGCTGCTACATAGTGGGGATTGCTCAGCTGTCACAGGTTTAGCCATTGCAGCTGTGGGCTGTGATCTCCCGTCCCCTGGGAGTCATATAGGTGGCACAGTTCACTGTTTTCAGGAGCAATTTTTACTCTATGAATGTCAGCTATTGACTTCTCCTTCCAAAATCCTATCATCGATTTACACCAGAAAATATCCCTCTGTGGGATGGCTTCATCTGTTAGCGCACACAAATAACTTCTTGGGTATCTCCAAATCTTTCTGGAGAGGAGGGACAGGAATACCCATGTGATAATCACTGATGGCATAAATATAGGCGAAGCTGTGAATTATAGTAATTATGAAAGGCTTCACCAGACTACCAGCTCTCTTGTAGTGTAGTGACAGCCAGTGAGAAAAAATAATTACAGCTAAGAAGATGCCAGAGAAGCCAAGAGGATGACTGACTTCAGTGGGAGCTGGTAGGTGCGCAGCACATTTAAAAATCAAGTCACTTGTTTAAGTGCGTAAATGAGGATTTAGTAGTCTAACGTTATATGCCAGTTTTTGAAAATCTTGGCCTTCATCTCCAGAATGCTTTAATGGGAGCAAAAATCACACATCCTTTCTCTCACCATTTGTCTGTCTTGTCTGTTTATACTTTGGTACACGTATTGTCTTATGTGCATATAATCTTCCAGCACAATGAGGTCTTGATCTTGGTAGGACCTCTGAGTACTAGTGTAGTACACATAAAAGATAGAAAGGAAGAAAAGAGAGGGTCACTTGCACAGGCTCACACGGTGTGCACAACTTGATGTTTTGAATCATTTAAGTATTTCTGAGCCTGATTTACAGTTTAGAGGATCCTTAGTATAAATGAGAGGGACTCTTGGTTTAAATGAGAAACAGGGCCTTTTGTCTGTCATTTTTAGATATTTTTAAATTTTAAGGTTAAAAAAAAACAACAACACAACGTACCACCATGTTCCTTTAATATTAACCTCCCCCAGCCTCTGAGCCCCTGTTTCAGAAAAATTACCTTGGGTTCATTTCTATTATATTTCTCTTATTATTATTTACTTACTTCCGGCCGCACAAATGTAACTGAGGGCGAGATTTAGCCTCACTGTACTTAAATGTACCTTGTTATCAACATTTAAAAACAATAAATGAAGTTTTTTTGTAAATCTCTATCATGTTACAGAGCAGACAAGATCATAACAGCAAATGTTTCCTCAGGACTAGCATGTAAATACTTAGTAGTAGGCTTTTAAAAGTGTGCATTATTTAATAGGCAGCCTGCAGTAGCTCCAAAGAAATTGTTGCAGTCCATAATGTCAAGTCCTACTTATAGGCACTTTACTCTATAGATTTTTAAGCTGACTGAACTGCTACAGTACATTAGTCTATCAGGTACTACATATGCATGGGAAATCTGAGTGCTCAAATTTGTGAACATTGTGCTGAACTTACTGAGCATGCAGAATGGGATTTAATGAACCTCCAAAGAAAGCAATGTTTGAGTTATGCAAATTAGCTGCAAACTGCTTGAATTATCACCTAAGAATTTTTTGTTTCCATGATCGGTACATACCTTTCTGAGACTTAGCTCTTACTGAAGATCTAACAAGAGTCCTAGAAGTGTTATGCTGATATAACCAATACTTCGGGCAAGTTTACTAGTAGGAAAATTCCCTAAAATAGAGTGAACAATGCAGAATCTCTCCAGACAGCTAATACCAGAATCATAATTACAATTACTTAAACTGGAAACTTGTTTATGCTCGTCCACTCTCAAAAACAGGATTGTACCAATTAATGTCGGTGTCCAGTGCAAAGAAGCCTTGTTTCAAATGGTGAATATACTAAAATAATGAAAATTCTCTTCTGCAAGCAATTTTCAAAACAATCTGCAGGTGGAAATATGTTGGCAGAAAATATTCACGGAATAAGTCACATTTACAGAAACTGAGCTGTTCAGACAATTTGTCAACAGAAAAAAAAAGTGTAAATTCAATATCTAAAGTATATGCTGTGAACAGTCTGTTTTAGTCTTCATTTTCCTTTTCCACAAAAACAAGTCAATATTGCTATAGGTGCGGCTCCTAAAAAATTCCCTATGACATCATTTAGCAGAAAGGATTGCTTAATGTTGTATATTGTCCCAATAGAGCATGTTCCTGAAACTTTTGCATTGAAAAAGATGTTAACAGAAAAACTAATAGAAAGAAGCCATTCAGCATCATTATTTTGTGTCTGCTACGCAATATATTCAGAAGTGTTGCAGAAGCAAAATACCCAAAGCTGAATGGCTTGCCTGCTCTTAGTTTTCAGTATATTTCTCAGGGGAGTCATGGTTTTAAGGTAAATATTGAAAGATGCCTGTTGCTAACGTAAGCTACCAATTTATTGCACGGATCAATGTGGCTGAAGTTAGAAAGATGACTTGATAACCCTTTCATTCCTGTCACAGGGTTTTAGCTACCGGGTGTGCCTCTCTGCTTAGCATGTCTCCATGATCCCTCAGTCACAAACACACCCAGGTGGTTTTCTTTTTCACCTTTTTTCCACAGTTTCTCCAGCGAATGGAATATGACACAGACATACTGTAGCAGGAGCTTTCCACACAGCTTCTGTCCTCTGCACAGATCACCCTCTAAGCTCCTCTCCCATTCTCTCTCTCCTTCTTGAGTTTTGTGGCCTAGCAGTTCCTGAATCTATGGCTGCCAGGCTCTGTACTTCATATCTAGTTCATGTCTTAGTGTCTCACTTTCCTTGGTATTCTTAAAGAATTGCAGAAGACCTTATTTATTTATTTTTTTAAAAATTACATCCTATTTTCCTTGTATTCTTAATACATATTGCAAAGAGAATTGTTACTCTAAGGCCTCTGAGTGTTTTATATTAACACTTCCTTTCACTGATACAGTCTTTACAGTCCCAAAGGATATTATCTGTCTTTTCCTGGACATTATGCATAATCCATCTTTACGTTTGTTAATTAGAAATAGATTAGTATTTAATCCACAATGCCCTGTTTGAATTCTAACTACAGCCACTTCACTCTTCTTCCCTGTGCCTTGGATTATATCAACATTTTCAACTGCTATTCTACTTCTCAGAATCCCTTCTCTCCCCCCCCCCCCCCATTTCGTTTGCCCACAGTTCTTGCCATTCTTACTTAGCTCATTTTTTATTAGGTTTTTAAATTCCAGTTTGCTTAACGGGATCCCTAGGTCACCTTGTTCATGATTAAACAGCACATTTTCCCTGTCCGGCCTCCACATTGTTGCTTTCTATCACTACATGGGATCCATGCTATTACTATAGTTATATCCAATTGCAATCATTTGGTTGTTAGCGGTAATATTTCATTAAGAATATAATTTCTGCTGTCAAATTTACCATTCTTAATTCATTGAGCCCTGATAAAGAATCAGAGAATGGCCACAGCACCTAGCCACACATCTAAAGCCCAGTTTAGTGGTAACATAATCTCTGTAAACTCACCCGTTAACACTGATACAAATTAGCCATCCCTATGGCTTTCTTTAGTCTGAGTGAAGCATGCAGACAGAGGTTCCCACTCATCCTATTGCTTCCACTATGGAGCCATCTGTATATATTTGGCAATAGTGTCCCCACTTATGATAAACATATTGATTTGCTATAGCTTATATATTTACCATTCTCCTCTTTTATTTATTTCATTATATAATTTCATGTCTAGCTTGGAGGAAGGGGATTGTGGGGATGGCTTTCCAGTGATAGAAGATTTTCTCATAGGTATACATTTTTGTTTCTTTCAATCCTCTCTTTTCATTGAGATCCTTTATCCACTTCTGTATCCTACTTACACGGGGAATTTTGAGTTTGCCCTACTTGGCATCCACTTAATTACCAACAATCATTATATATTAGCTTTGTGTTGTCATCTTTACCATTACCTGGAACTTTGGCCCAGAAGATTAAGTCTGAAAACTTCATTTTAAGTGTGATAGACATTTCAGTGGCTGCTCTCTGTAGTACACACAGACACGTTGTCATGAAAGCACCACATGTGACACACAACACCTGTGCTTTGATATTGTCTAGTTTTCTTAGATTTGTGTTCTCTGCTGACCCAAAGGACTGGCATTCACATTCAATTGGTCTAATTAGCCCGCTGTATAGCATTTCCAGTTTTCTTATCTGCTCTCCAGGAGGTTTCAGAGATATATTTAAATAAGATCATTCTGCCTTTGCACTTATCTTTAATATTTTCAATATGCTCCTTCTAAGTGAGCGTGCTATCAAATTTCACACCTAACAATTTGTAATTTTTCACTATTTATCTGCTCATCATATAGATGTACCTTCATATCTTTTTTGATTTTCCATATTGTGAAGATCATTCCCTTAGTTCTGTCTATGGAGAATTTGAAGCCCCGCCTACACTTAGGTGCCTCGTTGAAAGTGCTTGAAAGATTCAAGGTTTCTGCTTTTGATCCAGATGTTATTTGCAAACAACTGTGACATGTTCCCTATTCTTGTACTCATCTCCTTAGGGAGGTTATTTGTCATGATGTGAAAGAGGGTTGGGCTAATTACATTTCCCCTGTGGAGTTCCATTTGCAGTTGATTATACATTGAGAAAATAAATTTCCCTGTTGGAACTTTTGCTTAAGAATTCCCTCTATCCATTCTGTACATTCTTCCTATAATACCTAGAGAGACCACCTTATGACATAGTCCCTCTCCCCAGAATTTTACACACTGGGCTTTTTCTATGTCCAACAAGGTTACTATCATGAATTCTTTGGTTCTCGTGCTTTTTTGTGCTTCTGTTTCTATCCTTACAATGTGGTCAATCACGCACACTCCTACCTCTTCTGAACCCTCTTTGCATTCCATCTATGAACCTGTTTCTTTCTAGGCATGCTACTAACCTCTCTGTTTCCATTCTTTTCATGATTTCACCTAAACATGCTATGAGGGCAATTGGTCTGTATGCCTGAGGTCTTGAGCACAATTTACCTGGTTTACTCATTGGGACAAAAATCACATTACCAGTCATTAGGTATTTCACCTTTTCTTCATATGTGATATAAGTTTAGTATCACCCTCAAACTTCCTTCACTTAGATGTTTAAGTATTTCAAAACTTATTTTGTCCTTGTGTAGGTGGTGCTTATGTTCCTTATTAACTCCAAAAAGGGATTTCTTATATTAAAGTTTTTAGTTAAAATAATATCCACCTCCTCCTCCAAACACTTCATCATCCATAATTATCTCTAATGAATGTTCTTTTCCTCTCCTTAATTTAAAGCATTATTACTGACTTTTGGAAACGTGGGGACCAGAATTCCCCCTTCTTCTTTGTTAGAACTTATTATGCCATACCTTGTAACTGCAAGGCTTTGTATTATTGGCTCTTGCTTTTTATTCCATTAATTTTCCTAGTTTGTTTATATTCCTCTGCTGTATTTCTTATCTATGATCCAAAAAGCATCCCAGTGCCAGTGGGCAAGGGGCTCACTGGTATGAGGAATGGAGTTTCAGTTGGCCTGACCACTGTGGTGTACCCCAACTCACTATGGTTATAATCTGTATTTGAAAGGTGCCATGTAATATGTTGGAAAACCAAACTCACTAATATCATTAATATTCTTGTGTGATGAATGTATTAAGAGAGTTATGGATATATGCTGGAATGATGACTTAATATGTTTAAACCAGGCATGTCAAGGGAAGTTGGATAACTAGTCTGCCCTAAACAAAAGTTATGTGTATTTGTTTCTCTGGCCAGCCTGATCTATGGGACTATGAAGGTCAATTTAAATATTAAGTAAACAAAGCCATCAATCTAAAAAGTCGGGGAGGAGACAGCATGACATCTTCACCCAGCAGGAGAGAGAAGCTTGGTCTGGGTTTTACTTTTCAAAGAATACATTACAAAGTTCCAAACATGGGAGTGGGGGTGGGGTTGGGGGCTGAACCTCAAGTAATAAGCAATAAAATCAACTTATTGTATACAGTATTGTATTATAAAAGTTGACTGAGGTGTTTTATGAAAGTCTGACACACCGGTGATTAATATCATAAAAAATGTACATATTAATACTATAAGAAAGTATGGATATTCGGTGATATCTACACTCTGTGTCCAAAGAAAGGGAGAAACAGGCTTCTCCCAAATAGATAGCTCTGACTTTCCCTCCTACCTGTCTTCTATGTAAATTCAGCATAGCAGAATCAAACCATTGGAATCCTCATTTACACACAGGGGGATGGGAAGCCCACAGAAAGGGCTCTTAAACATTGAACTTGAAGATACAAACAAGACCAAAGCCATCTTTTGGCATCCATCAAAACAGACACGGAGGAACAGAGCTCTTGAAGCTGAGAGAGATGCATCCTTCAACCAACGGGGGATTGAAGTCTCTGGAAACTGAATATAGGTGATATCTATTCACCTAGCAGATATTTCAGTTGGAAGACAAGGGAAACCAGCCCGTTGTGCTTCTATAGACAGTCATGGACAGAGAAATTCAGCAATGCCTGGAAAGAAGATTGGTAAGAAATTTACATTGGACAAAGACATTGTAAAGTTAAGTCTAAGCCACTAGACATTATTTTGTTTTACTTGTAATTCTTTATCTTCATTTCTTATACTTAACTTACTTAATCCTATGTACATTTTTAAAATATATATATATTTTTACTATAAAACCAACTCAGTGCTGTGTTTGAAACAAAAGGGTGTGTTTACCTCCTGCACCAGCTAGTTAAAAAACGCAACTTGTGTGTCTTTAAAGGAACAAACTAACCTTATTTTTTCTCTGAGATGGTTGGACTCTTCAGGGTATATAGTTTGGGGAAAGTTCGACACTGGGAGTGTGTTGTTACAACCTTGCTGGTTGTAACCCCGGCAGGTAGAAGCCAGAGTGGAGCAATAGACAGGCTTCTACGATCAGAGCTGCTGAACCAGCTGTCTGCCACAGAGACTCATGGGTATGACCTGCATGCTTGTAGACTGGCTGGGAGCATTCCAGGCTGGAAGCTACAGCAGCAAATCACTATGAGGTTGCAGAGCAAGTGGTGACAACCCCTCACTGGTCTGAATTTCACCCCAGAATTTGACAATCTTTGCTTACTCTTCCACAGTATGTTCCTTGCCTTTCTCTTTTTATAGCCCTTTGTACAATGTCCTTACTTTTTTCACATTTCATTAAATCCTAGCTATTTACAGAATTTTTTGCTCTCTTGTATGACTTATTCCTTTTCCTAATTATTTCACAGTCTATGTTCCATGATACTAACACTACTTAAACACAGCCAGCCCATTTCAGGAATAGTTAGGATGGCTGTCTTTATGATTTTCTTAACTGCATTACTACAGAATTCTCAATATCTTCATTTATACATTGATCATTCACGTATTTCTCACTTTTGTTTTGAAAGAGTTTTCAAGTTGCTTTAATTTCCAAGTGGGGATATTATCCTTGCTATTCCCTCCTCTCTGTAAATTTCTCAGCTGCGTAGACTTGCTGTAGTACTAGAAACTAATCACAGACCCAGGCATGAGAAGCTTCTGTTGGTTGTAATGAACCTAGTAGGTGCTCTAATATTATTTAAAAAAATTCTTCAAATAATTGCTCTAAACACTTTGGTTTTATATTTTTTCTTATTTTCCCCCAATCAGTTGTGACTATTCAGATCACCACAGATAATGAATGGGCATATGACATCTGCAATTGATTCTTTCAGATTCATAGTCTCTAGTGTACTGCATGGACTATAAAGAGGGCCCTACCAAATTCATGGCCATGAAAAATGCATCATGGACCATGAAATCTGGTCTTTTGTGTGCTTTTACCCCATACTATACAGATTTCATGGGGGAGACCAGCATTTCTCAAATTGGGGGTTCTGACCCAAAAGGGAGTTACAGGGGGTCACAAGGTTATTTTAGGGGAGTTGCAGTATTGACACCCTTACTTCTGTGCTGCCTTCAGAACTGGGTGGCCGGAGAGCGGCAGCTATTAGCCAAGTGCCCCGCTGTGAAGGCAATGCCGCATCAGCAGCGGCACAGAAGTAAGGATGGCAGGGAATGGTATTGCCACCCTTACAGCTACGCTGCTGCCTTCAGAGCTGGGCAGCCAATACATGGTGGCTGCTGACTGATGGCCCAGCTCTTCAGGCAGCAGTATAGAAATCCTTTGACTATAAAAAAGTTAGTCAAATTTGTTAAAAAACATTCCTGGTCTGTAAAGTCTTTGTTTTCTAGGTTTAAGATAAATTGGTGTTTTAGTGTTGTAAAACCAAAAAATATTTTTGCCAAACAAAAGAAACTAGTGTAGTTTAATTTGGTATTTAGCATTTAATCCTTAAGGTAACTTAACATGTTACAAGATATAAATTGTTGATTTTTAATTAAAAAAAGAAGTTGTGGCTGCAGCAGGGCAGTCAAATCCAGAAAAATGAAGAAAAACAAAAGATTTTAAATCTGTTTTGGTAACAAATAGCAAATAAAAGCTGTAATCAGCGCCCCACACTAAGCCTTAAGGTGGCTCTGTGTAATCAACGGTCACTTTGCCAAAAGGAAGCCAAAGTGAATTGTGTTTTCCTTTGCAAATCAATGTGTGTTTAAAAGCAAAAGTTAAAAGTTAGAAGTTAACTGTGTCCTTTTAAAGACAAAGTCTCTAAGCAGCTGATAACTTTAAATCCAACAGCAACCAAAAATGTCTGTTAATGTAAATCACCTAAATAATAAAGATAAAAACCATTAAAACCTGACCTGCCTATAAAACAAATACTGGAAAATATGAGGAGTAATTTAAATAATTTCTCAATTTTGTCTGCAATCAGCAAGGGTATTTATAAAAAAAAGAAATATTTTAAGCAATAATCTGCCAACCCGAAGGGAGAAAAAATATTTTCTCTGTCTTTCAGAAAAAAAAATAGGAAAATCGGATACCAACTGAAAAGCCGCAAATTGTTCTTAAAGTAATTGCTAAGTACACATTACACCCTGATCACCTTTGGCGCTCCCCAGATGGCTGCCTGGTTGCGCCTCAGGTGCTCTGGCCGTATTTGGTCACATACAGCACCGGATGGCAAGCATGAGCAGAGTGGAGGTTGATTGCTGCAGTTAAATAAAACTTTTCCTCTGTAGCTCAGCACTACTGCCAGCAACATAACGTTGGTAAAGCTGTCAAAGTTAGGCAAGCAGTGCATCCCCAACCCTGGGAACCTTTTATAAATATTCAAATTAATTTTATTCAAAATGTTTAAATATTGTAATTGTAAGTAAGTATGTGTTAGTTTTAATAATGTATTTCCTTGTAAAAAGGCAAATGCCAAAACTGCTATAAAACTTTTGTCTCACAATCTGGCATATCTGGACTAATTATAAAAATGTTATGTGCAGCTTCACAAATCCAGTATGGCCAAATGCCCTTTGAAGGCCACTCTCAATCAAAAAACTGACTCAGCCCTCATAAAATTTTTACCAGGGCACTCAATACAATTACCAGCAGTGCCCTGCTGACCCTGGCTCAGATGGACATTCATTTAATAAACAACACAATGTTTAATTATTTCCAGGCATTAATTAAATGTGTTTGGTCTTTTTATATAAGCAGCCCTGTCACTCGCTGAAACCAGGAATCTGGATCTACATAAAGGTCCATCAGCGAGGAACCGCCCTGACCCCATGTTAAAAGACCCTTATCAAGTCTGTTAATTATCAACACCACTGTAAAGTGCCAAAAATTATCTATCTGCCTATGTTTCTCACTGTAATGACTCTTCAACTGATAATCAGTCTCTTTCCTTCTGGCATTATTGTTCCTTCTGAACAGCAGGAGTAAAGGACAAGGTAAAAAGCCGGTAACCTCTCCTTTGTCCACTAACACACCTACTATGCCTTTAAATCTTGCTAAGAAAACAACCTCTCCACCTAAGGACATAATAAAGCCTCCAACCAAGCAAGGTAATTGTGCTAGTAACCTCTCTCTTGCTGCCTCACTGCTGGACAGCTAAGGAAACTAAGACTACAAAATCTCAAAAAATAACTTGCGGAAGCTAGCCAAAACTACCTAAAAATAAAACTTTTAATATTAATTAGCCTCTCCTTCTTAATGAATTTAGGATGAAAATGAGAAAATAATATTTTTCTAAATCTTAGTCAATTAGTAGCCTCACTAGTAAATAATCAAACATATACCCAAAGAGTTTGTTCTGCCACTTGAAATTTTACCTGTATTAAAAATTATTCCCATAACTAATAATTTATTTTGTACCCTATTGTAATATACCTCTTCCTTTGCCATTAATGCTAATGCTTCTCTTCCATTTGTGAAGGTATTTGGCCAACAGATGTAATCTAATACTTCACAGAGGAGAGAGATGGGTTAGGACATAAGTGGACTCTAATTAATGCTATATTAGGAACCATTAAATTTATATTGTCCTTATCCAGTTTTCAAATTACCTTTATATATCCAAATTGCTCTAAAGGAGCTGCCATTCAGCTAGCACAGCAAAAGAGCTGGGTTTCTCCCAGAAAGAAAAGAGATTTGACTGGACACCTGTGGCATGGGGCCAATAGTGCAGCTGTAATCTGGATTATTAACAAAAGCCAATAGCATGAGAAAAAATTGGGTCAATTGGAAAAAAGCCACTAGTCTTATTACTGGAGCACAGTTTACGCAGGTTCAGGCTGGGTTTGGTAAATTGCATGTTATTTCTGCCGTTAGTTCAATAACCCAGAAGTTGCTAACAGAGATGGTATTAAATATCACTGGAGCTGGAAAGGCATTGCACCGGAACTTGGCATGTGCAGAAGTTCAGGATTTCCTGAATGACCAGCTAATGGCCATTTGGAGTGATCTCGAGCACCAGTCCTGGCCCACTGCCCTTACAGTCACTTTGGGAGTACCATCTGACCTGTGGCCATGGAGACATACTTGGAGGTTTTCTGGGTGGAGGTAAGGACAGTCACAGTGCTCCTTCCAAGCATACAGACTGGTTAGAGGGATGTGGGCTCCCACATACTGAATCCTGCCAGGTCCATGGGGAGAATGCACATGGGATTGGGTAATTCACCGAGACATTTGGGAGATCAATCTACCTGGTATGCCTAGCCGATTCATAGTCAGTGCTCCTGAAATAACACCCATTATTTGAATTGGAACAGGAAACCAATGAACACTGGCCATTAGAACACCCGCAGCTTCAATGTATATGTAAATTCAAGGGAGGGAAAATTCTCACTGTTCATGACTATGTTTGTTGTAAGGGTATGTGTCATAAACAGATAGCTAAGGGTTAATGTCTCTTTCACCTATAAAGGGTTAACAAACAGTGACCTGCAAACACCTGACCAGAGGACCAATCAAGAGACAAGATATACTTTCAAATCTCGTGGAGGGAAGCCTTTGTTTGTGGGTTTGGCTTTGTTCTCTCTGGGTCCTGGACGGGACTAGAGGTGCAACCAGGTTTCTGCCAATCTCCCTGCTATAGTCTCTTATCTAGTCAGAATTGTGAGTAAGAAAAGGCGGTCATAGTCTGTTAATTTGTTTTTTTTTAATTTACATATATGTACTTGCTGGAAGTAGCTTAAATTGTGTTTCTGCTGGAGAAAGTTTCTTTCTATTGTTTATATGTTGAAAGACCCTGTACTGTTTACCATCTAAACTGCAGAGATAAACCTTTTACTTTTTTCTCTCTTTTTTTTATTAAAAGCTTTGCTTTAAGACCTGTTTAATTTTCTTTTCCCCTTGTTGAGGCTCGAGGGAATTGAGTCTGTACTTAACAGGGAAGGAGAAGGGGAGGGAGGGAGGTGGAATCCCTTTGTTTAGATTCACGGAGCTTGAATCTGTATAATTCTCCAGGAGCCCAGGGAGGGAACACCTGGAGGGGGAAGGGAATGGTTTATTTCCCTTTATTGTGAGACTCAAGGAATCTGGGTCTTGGGGTCCCCTGGGAAGGTTTTGGGGGGACCAGAGGGTATCAGGCCCTAAAAAAAATCCTGATTGGTGGCAGCACTACAGATCTAAGCTGGTAATTAAGCTTAGGGGAATTCATGCTAGTACCCATATTTTGGACGCTAAGGTCCAGAATTGGGAATTATACTTGACAGTATGGGATGAGAAATTCTGACAGGAGATATACTCTTCCAGGCTAATAACAGTTGTGTATTCGTTAAGGCCCATATTGTACAGAATGCCCATTTTAACCTCACTACGACTGCAGGCAGCCATATTATCTATTGGCCTGCAGATAAAAATTTGCAGTCAACTTTCAGATATAAAATGCCCTTTAACTAAATGACCCTGGTGCCCAACCGTTTCCAAAACCTGCTTTCATTGTTACCAGAGGTCCAAAAAATTTCTGATTTATAGGGGCAAATTCATACCCTTAAAAATATATAATCAGGTAGAAAAGGGTGCCTTTCAGACAGTCTATAGACTGTCTTCTTTGTGTATTAGTCGAGATGTGCTGTGTGTGGTAACCAAGATTATGCATGAACTCCATCATATTGTTACCATAAGTGGGCTAACACTTGTAGTGGTGTTGGTTAGTTTGGGATTGTGCCTTTGTTATTGCTGTTGCAAAAATAAAATCAAATAAATAATGTTTTAAAATAAAACATTGCTGTGCTTGTAAATTCTTTGCCAAGCCCAGCGCAAGGGAGCAAGTGGCATTAGTGATTGTTAATGAAATTTTTGATAAAAGTTGGGATGAGAAAAAGGAAAGGGAAAGGAAGGAAATTAATGGGCTCATGAATGTGAAAATTTAGACCGAAGATGATGCCAAAGAGGCACCAAAGGGGGGAATTGTGGGGGAAAAAAAGGGTCCGGGCCTAAACTTTGGTCCAGTAAACTGTATGTATGGCCTGGAGGCAAAAAAGGGGAGGGAGTAAAAGGAGAAGAGTAGAAAGAAACTATAGAAGCAGAACTAACCATTTACAACAGCTTGTGATTAATAGCTGCCCGATGACAGAGCAAAAAAGTGCAAAGGGCAAATGTAAGGAAAAACAGGAAAAGCTTGCTTTGCTTTATCCCTTATATAGATGTAAAATTTTAAAGGAAGTATATGTAATTTTTGTGGTTTTATCCTATATAAGCTCTTGCGTTTTATCTGGGGGGAAAGGGGTTCAGCTGCTTTGGCTAACTCCCCCATGCATGCACATTTAATTGATCAATAAAGGAGCCTCAGGCTGATCTGATCCAAAAATCAATTGTGTGGTTGATTTTCCACAACACTATTTATCATGTCTAATATACCATATCCTAGGATTGTGTCGTCTATAATATATGGAGATATACCTATCTCATAGAGCTGGAAGGGACCCTGAAAGGTCATCAAGTTCAGCCCCCTGCCTTCATTAGCAGGACCAAGTACTGATTTTGCCCAAGAACCCTAGGTGGCTCCCTCAAGGGCTGTACTCAGAGCCCTGGGTGTAGCAGGCTAATGCCAAAACCACTGAGCTATCCCTCCCTCTAGTTTTTCTATTAGCCAAGTCTCTTGCATGGATATTATATCACTTTGTTTTCATAGCAATAATATTTTTCTTAAAATTCATCCCCATTCACTGTTTGACTATTTTTTAGCATAAGTGCCCAGAGCCTCTCTTTTAACCCTCAATATTTCCCTCATTTAGGAAAGTATGAAGTTGTTCCACTGGTAAGTTGTTAGCATATAGGTACTTTTCAGCAGCTTTGATTATAATTCTCATTTTCTTTCCTGTTGGAGATGTACAGTTTAATTCCAATCAATATCTGTTTCTATAAGTAGCATGTCATCTCCTTTTACCAGAATATCATTCATTACGTCCTTTCCATTAATTTGTTGCTAGCTGTTCCCATATCATGTTTTCTTGTCCCTTCTTTTCAGTATCTCCTAGCAGCTTTTGTATATGAAAGGTTATTCATAGTCTGTTTTCTATATTTCTCTAACTCGCTTTGCCTCAGTACCATAAGCTGAGCTATGTTTTCTTCCACAGTTGCAACACTTTTGTTCCATCCCTTGCTCACAATCATCATATGAATATTCACCTCCACACTTACTACACCATGTTTTCCCACTTACAATTATTTGCTACATGATGAAATTTTTGGCATCAGTAGCATCTTGCAGGATGAAGAATATACAGCTTAGTGCAGAGCATGATGCCCTAAAGATACTCTGCCTGGTAGTATTCTTCCCTCATATATGACCTACACAGCTGTCATGGGCTTGCTACTATTTCCTCTTCTGCTAATTAGCCTCTTAATAGTTATCTTGTATTTACTTATCTCTTGATTTATTTCCTCTCCTGACATTTCAAGTGGCACACTATATACTACCTCTCTTGTTTCTGTGAGGAATTTGGGTAGCTGACAACTTTAAAAAAAATAGCCCTCTTTCTTAAGAAGGTTCCCTGCTTGTTCTTTGTTTTTACATTCTTCTAACAAGTCTCCAGCAGTAGTTTCTTAGCTCTTACTATATCTCCAGCACTCTTTTTGATCCACTTTGCAGTCTTCAGGGGGGTTGATATCTCTATGTCCTTATCTAGTGTTTTTACTAGTATGTAGTTTTCCCCATTTCTCTTTCCTGCCCTATGTGCTGGTCCTTCTTCTGGTTCCAGAGAATTTACCCTTTTCTTTTCCTTGTTTGCATGCAGTTTACTGCTGTCACTTTCCTTATTATCTAGCCTGGTTGCAGTTTTGTTTATTATCTCTTCCATGGCTGGCTGTCCAGCCTGCTAAACCCTATCCCTCTTTCATCTAATCCTACCCTCTCCTCACCCCCCACTTCCTGTTCCTTCCACTTATATCCTCCCAGTTACTGCCAATTATATCAATAGCCTAGTAATTACCACCCAGGTGCTTGTAATCCCCAAATTGAAAGAGGTTAACTGCTTCCAACTGTGCCTGCAATCTTTTCTGTGCTGTTGCTCTCACTCAGTTACACTATTTCAGGAGTAGGCAACTTATAGCATGTGGGCTGAAGGCAGCACACAAGCTGATTTTCAGTGGCACTCACACTGCCTGGGTCCTGGCCACTAGTCCAGGAGGCTCTGCATTTTAATTTAATTTTAAATGAAGCTGCTTAAATATTTTAAAAACCTTATTTACTTTACAACAATAGTTTAGTTATATGTTATAGACTTATAGAAAGAGACCTTCTAAAAATGTTAAAATGTATTACTGGCATGTGAAACCTTAAATTAGAGTGACTAAATGAAGACTAGGCACACCACTTCTGAAAGGTTGCCATCCTCTGCATTATTTTATTGTGGCTTTGTTTATTAGAGGTAAAAAAAGAGGCATGATCTTTGGTCAAAATTCTGCATGTAAAATAAAAATGTTTTCAGTTCATTAAATGCCCATTGCATTCATAAAAATAAAACTCCAAATTTCTGCTTACTGTAACTTGATTGAAATCAATGCAGTTATACCAAAGATGACCCAAGACTAGTGTAAATTGGCATATCTCTATTATAACTGGCCTGAATCTTTACATAAAAATGGCTCTTTTTCTAACCCATTATACACACACACACACACACACACACACACGTTTCCTATGTTTTAATAGTCTATTAGTATCTCAGAAAAGATTTCTCTCTCACACCTTGTTAAATGTTCAGACAAGCTCCTGTGCTTTCTCCCATGATGCGCCTCACGCTTGGGATGAGCTCCCTCTAAATATATAAAAAGCTACCTCATTATTGCCCTCCAAGACTCTCCTTTTCCATGATGCCTACAGAAAACTTGACAATGGTTAGGCCTCGTGTGCTGAGACTACTGTCTATCAAGCTGATCAATACATTCTCATTTCATCATACTCTCCAATCTCTTTTTGTGTATGCCCCTCATCTCTTGTTTTACACTTAGATTGTACCCTCTTTAGGACACAAGACTATCTTTATTTCCCTTCTGTGGGCTGAGAAGACAGAGAAGCTATGGGAAAGGAGGGGCCACTTTCGCAACTCTCTGATGTGTTCTCCCCTCCTGAGGCTATCCACCATCCCACACTACCAATCAAGTCTTCTACCTGTTGTGCTAGGTGGATGGTAGAGGTGCTATGGTAATACAAATAATAATGATAGTAGTAATATATGCCCTGGTCTATTCTAAAATAGCTTCTTGAGCTGATAATTTTTAAGTAATGCATTTCTTAAAAATACAGGTTTGTAAATTTATACCAATGATTTCCTCAGTCTATACTTTAAAAAAAAAATCAGCTTTGCTTTTATATTATTTCTAGGTTGATGGCACTGCCATGAAATGTCTGCCAAGAAATTGTCAGTCCTACATTCTTCCTTCAAATAATGCATAATATCACAAGATTCAATTTCACAATTATTAGCACCAGTAAGCCCTTTAAATGTAGCAATAGATGAAAAGCCATCTGACTGTTGCCTCTCCTTTCTTAAATAGCCAGGTCCAAATCAAGGTATTTCAGAAGCTAAAGATAGTCAAAATGATTAAAGCCAAAGCTAACAGCAATTTTACATTTGCTTAAAGCCCTTTCACATTTGTTGTAATATTAGCATGACAAGAGCTCTGATGCATAATCTAAACAGTGGTAGTGAGAAACCTGATCCTAATGTGTGTTCTATGCATATAGTGCTTGCAGGATTACGGTATATAAACTAATTAATCTGGGTGACAAAGGCAATCAAGGTGAAAAATTGTCTAAATTTTAGACCTACTTCCCTACACTAGCAATTGTGAACAAAATTAATCCCACCACATTTCCCCTGCTAATTGCTGCTGTATCCCTGTGTAGCAAGGCACTGCAGCCCCCTCTTGGCTCCTATTCCTGCTGTGCTGACAAAGTCACTCAGAGACCCTGGGGTTCAGTAACCACTGGTGCTGTTTATTTATAGGTTGTGCTCCCACCACCTTTTTGACCATACACTGCTTAAATTTCAAGGGCTGCACCCAAGGGGCCCAGGCTATCGCTATCGCTATCGCTATCTCTATCTCTATCTCTATCTCTATCTCTATCTCTATCTCTATCTCTATCTCTATCTCTATCTCTATCTCTATCTCTATCTCTATCTCTATCTCTATCTCTATCTCTATCTCTATCTCCTCCTCCCCAACGTCTTTTCTTTCAGCCCTTTATATAGCTCCAGACTAATTAGGTGGGCAGCTGTCCCCCATTCCCCAGTTAGGTGCAGGTTCTTTCTAGCCAGTTACAATTTACTTCCCTTAATGGGAGCTGGCTTGACAGAGAGATGAGTCAGCAGTTCTTGCCCAGCACCCTGTCACACCCTGATTTTGCATTTTTGTTTTTACTTATTTATACATATTTATTGAGATATGTAAGCTTTGGCTTTATACACACAAGAGAGAGTCCCCAGGGGCTTACTCATGGCCAAAGTAATTAAATCATTAAAGAGGTCAGGTTTACAGGATTCAACCTTCCACTGACACCTGCGGTTTTTCTTTTGGGGTATTATCCATTTATCCCCATGATGAACTTCTATAAAGACTTTAAACCATCTTCTAATCCTGATGGTGAAAAATATTATTGCTCATGTACGGAAAAATAGTTCCCCACTAGAGACTGGTCCTGCAAGGTGTTGAGTGGTCTCAAATCCTATTGACTTCAGCAAGCGTTAAGAGTTTAAAGGATCCAGTTGCTATTTGCAGGGGACTGGATCCCTACAGCCCATTGAAGTCTAGAGTCTCATTGATTTCAACGGGCTTTGGATCAGGCCCTTAGTGAATCAGAATCCATAGGGTATCTTGAAAATCAAACTTATGTCGTCAAAGTGAAACTCTGTTTTCATGTATTAGTCTCTGTAGAGAAAATGTATTTTGCTTACCAAATTGATTTTTAAGGAAACATCAAGGAATGAAATAGAGCAGCACAGACTTATTAAAACAAATGTGAATATGACCAGCCCTGCACCTAATCTATTACTGTCGCTACAACTCTCTGTGTCCACCATTCTTTACCTATATGTCAATATGCAGATACACAAAAGTAAGAAGAAAACTTCAAGTAGGTTAAAGTAAGCAGTATTGCTCCTGGATATTTATTGCGCAATATAAATATGGTTATGTAGCTATATTAATGCTAAAGAATTAATGCTTAACATTTACGCATTGGCAGTTTAATATCTTTTTTTAGATCATTAAAAAAATGTGTTAACATGGTAATCCTGCATCAAATATAGTGTTATTATCTGCTGAGATCTATTTTATTTCCAAATTTACCATTATGCCACATTGCCTGTTAAGACACATACACAGAGACTAACTCTAACAGGCTTCCATCCATAAGAAATACATGTCAGTAGGTTATAGCACTGGACTGAAACTGTTTTTAGAATTCTATGACTTCATCAATCTTTAAGAATTCATAATGGGCATCAGCTTGCAAATGAATAGATATCTGATGAGGTGTGAGTTCTCCAATAAGCACCACCAGTCTCTAGCAAGTAAGGTTTACCACCATAAGTTTGCACAGTTGACAGTGTTTTCTTAGTTCAGGTTTCTAGTGGAGACTAAGGCTATGGCTACACTACAGAGCTTACAGCAGCAATGCAGCTGTAGCACTGCTACACTACTTAGATTTCCAGAAAGCCTTTGACAAGGTCCCTCACAATTGCTCTTACGTAAATTAAGCTGTCATGAGATAAGAGGGACAATGCTTTCATGGACTGAGAACTGGTTAAAAGACAGGGAACAAAGGGTAGGAATTAATGGTAAATTCTCAGAATGGAGAGGGGTAACTAGTGGTGTTCCCCAAGGGTCAGTCCTCAGACCAATCCTATTCAACTTATTCATAAATTATCTGGAGAAAGGGGTAATACTGAGGTGGCAAAGTTTGCAGATGATACTAAACTATTCAAGATAGTTAAGACCAAAGCAGACTGTGAAGAACTTCAAAAAGATCTCACAAAACTAAGTGATTGGGCAACAAAATGGCAAATGAAATTTGATGTGGATAAATGTAAAGTAACGGACATTGGAAAAAGTAACCCCAACTATACATACAATATGATGGGGGCTAATTTAGCTACAACGAGTCAGGAAAAAGATCTTGGAGTCATCGTGGATAGTTCTCTGAAGATGTCCATGCAGTGTGCAGAGGTGGTCAAAAAAGCAAACAGAGTGTTAGGAATCATTAAAAAGGGGATAGAGAATAAGACTGAGAATATATTATTGACCTTATATAAATTGATGGTATGCCCACATCTTGAATACTGCGTACAGATGTGGTCTCCTCATCTCAAAAAAGATATACAGGCACTAGAAAAGGTTCAGAAAAGGGCAGCTAAAATGATTAGGGGGTTGGAGAGGGTCCCATATGAGGAAAGATTAAAGAGGCTAGGACTTTTCAGCTTGGAATAGAGGAGACTAAAGGTGGATATGATAGAGGTATATAAAATCACGAGTGATGTGGCGAAAGTAGATAAGGAAAAGTTATTTACTTATTCCCATAATACAAGAACTAGGGGTCACCAAATGAAATTAATAGGCAGCAGGTTTAAAACAAATAAAAGGAAGTTCTTCTTCAAGCAGCATGCAGTCAACTTGTGGAACTCCTTACCTGAGGAGGTTGTGAAGGCTAGGACTATAATAGTGTTTAAAAGGGAACTGGATAAATTCATGGTGGTTAAGTCCATAAATGGCTATTAGCCAGGATGGGTAAGGAATGGTGTCCCTAGCCTCTGTTTGTCAGAGGATGGAGATGGATGGCAGGAGAGAGATCACTTGATCATTGCCTGTTAGGTTCACTCCCTCTGGGGCATCTGGCATTGGCCACTCTCGGTAGACAGGATGCTGGACTAGATGGACCTTTGGTCTGACCCAGTATGGCCATTCTTATGTTCTTATGAAGGGAGAGTCCTCACTGGTCAACTTAATTACTCCATCCCCTAAGAGCAGCAGTTGCTATGTCACTGGGAGAAGCTTTCCTACCGACATAGCGCTGTCCACATCAGCGCTTAGGTCGACATAATTTACATTACTCGAGGGTGGCTTATTCACACATCTGAGCGATGTAAGTTATACTACAATATACGACGTACATAGCCTGAGTCTCTTCTCATTAATGCAGAAAATAATATCTATGCAGATAAGGGTTAAGGTAATTGGTGAAGAATTAAAGGGGAAACTGACACATCAATCAGCAGCCAAAATGAAGTGTGAATAAATATACAACTTATTGCCCTCAGTACATTCTCTTCAACAGCTGCATGTGGACACTACAAACTCTTTCAGACCAGAGTTTGGTAAACAAAGTATCTTTAAAGCAGTATGGTTCCCACAATAGTATTGTTCCATAGTATGAAAATGCTTCTGACATATTTTATTCAGAGAAGACTTAGAAATATGGAATTTACATTTTAAAACATTTTACAGATAATCTATAAAAATTAAAAAAAATGATTAGAGGAGCATCAGTTGTTGTTAGTGAAAAAATTAGAACAGTTAAGCTTACAGGAAAAGTTAAGAATGCGTGACCAATGTGATTTATGAAGCATGGACTGTGTAATCTATTTAAAGTTTGGCGCTGCTATGTATTGCTAAATCAATTGTTCTCACACAAACTATGACCTGAAAAAGCAATAATGTCATTTACTCAGTTTCTAACAAGGGGTTCTAGAGAAACAAGTTTGTGACTTTTAAAATAACCATCTCAGTGACATTAAATAACAGTATGGTAGACACAATGATTAAGTAGTGCTAACTGTAGGTCATGGATGAAATTATCATCTCATCCATGAATTCAAGTGGACATCAAATGACTGTTTTATAATATATAGATCCATAGACTCATAGACCTTAAGGTCAGAAGGGACCATTATGATCATCTAGTCTGACCTCCTGCACAATGCAGGCCACACAATCTCACCCATCCACTTCTATAACAAACCCCTAACCTATGTCTGAGTTATTGAAGTCCTCAAATTGTGGTTTGAAGACCTCAAGCTGCAGAGAATCCTCCAGCAAGTGACCCGTGCCCCATGCTGCAGAGGAAGGCGAAAAACCTCCAGGACCTCTGCCAATCTGCCCTGGAGGAAAATTCCTTCCCGACCCCAAATATGGCAATCAGCTAAACCCTGAGCATGTGGGCAAGACTCACCAGCCAGCAACCAGGAAAGAATTCTCTGTAGTAACTCAGATCCTACCCCATCTGACATCCCATCACAGAACACTGGGCATACTTACCTGCTGATGATCAAAGATCAATTGCCAAATTAATTGCCAAAATTAGGCTGTCCCATCATACCATCCCCTCAGGGCCGGCGCTACCATTTAGGCAGCCTAGGCAATCACCTAGGTCGCCAGAATGAATGGTGGGCGAAGTTTTGCTGGAAGGGGCAGCAGGCGGCTCCGGTGGAGCTGCCGCAGTGGTGCCTGCAGAGGGTTCGGTGCTCCACGGCTCCGGTGGAGCTGCCGCAGTCGTGCCTGCGGACGGTCGGCTGCTGGCGAGGCTCTGGTGGACCTCCCGCAGGCACGACTGCAGCAGCTCCACCGGAGCCGCGGAGCACCGGACCCTCCGCAGGCACCACTGCGGCAGCTCCACCGGAGCCGCGGGACCAGCACGTGGGGCAGCGAAATTGCAATCCGCCTAGGGCGCTCAAACCCCTAGCGCCGGTCCTGCATCCCCTCCATAAACTTATCAAGATTAGTCTTAGCGAGATATGTCTTTTGCCCTACTCCCCTTGGAAGGCTGTTCCAGAATTTCACTCCTCTAATGGTTAGAAACCTTTGTCTATAGCAGGGATCAGCAACCTTTGGCATGCAGCTCACCAGGGTAAGCACCCTGGCGGGTCAGGTCAGTTTGTTTACCGAAATCTGCATTAAAGAGAACACAGATGGAATCACGGAATCAAAATATTAACACAGAATACTGCCTTCCCCAGCACTCGGACCGCAGCACCAGGCAGGGTGGGCTGCAGTGCTGAGCAAGATGCAGTCACACTTAAGAGCATGAAACTGGTCCGGGATTGGGAGCCTCCTGATCTTCTGTGCTGTGCAGAGCTGGATTGGGGGACCTGATGTCGGGATGTCCTCCTCCCCCCCACCAATGTACCCGGCCTCCACTGCTGGGGTGGAAGGGCTGAGGGGCACCTGTCTGTGCAACAGCCTCTGGCTTAGGAGTGGTTGCTGCTGGCTCTTCAAAGAAGTGTTCAGGATGCTGAGTGCTCTACTTAAAGAAACAGCATGCGGACACACTAACTCAGGCACACACATACTCCCCCCAAAACACACACTCCCCCCAACACATACACATACTTCTGTGGACTTCTCGTGATATCGTTCAGCAATGTCAGTTTGGTGATATTACCAAGTGCTACTTTAAAAAGTGATTTAAAATGTGTTACTTTTCAGGCACACACAGCAGTTACTCCAAGGTTCATAGCATGGGGGAAACAAACAATGCCAGGCTCAGTATACTACAGCAACACACGTTACTGTGACTCAGTGTTAAAATGCTCCTTCAAGGCCTCCTTCAGCTGAATTTCGCCCCCCACCCGCCCCCCACACACAGACACTGAGCTCCTCCTGTAGCCTTGTGTTCATAATGCACAGGACTATACTGAAGATCCATGCTTTCTGATAGAAGCGGCTGGCTCATAGGATACTAGAGCAGTTGAAAAATAGCTGGAATCCTAGTAGGATGCCCATGGAATGATGGGATTGAGAAACCTGCATCATTTGACTCAGTATCTGCCCCAGGAGGCAGTTGCACAGTGGGATAGCTACCCATGGTTCACTGCTCTCTGTGTCAATGCAAGAGCTACTACTGTGGATGCGCTCCACCGAAACAAGGAGCATAGAGTGGACATGCAACAGCAGTTTAATTAAAGCGTTTGCCGTACATCAACATAACTTAAGTTGATATACTACACCTCTAGCCTGATATAACGCTGTCTTCAGGAGCCAAAAAATCTCACCGTGTTATAGGTGAAACTGCGTTATATTGAACTTGCTTTGATCCACCAGAGCGCACAGCCCCGCCCTCCTGGAGCACTGTTTTACCATGTTATATATCCGAATTCGTGTTATATCTGGTCACGTTATATTGGGGCAGAGGTGTATGTAGAGTATATATATCCTAATATTGTGCTCTAGAAAATGAGATTATATTCCTAACATTTATTTTATATAAAATCTTTAAAGTACTGCTGGACATAGACTGTTACAATGCTTGAGGAGTTCAAATTTTTACTGGGTTGGTGAAATCTAATTATAGAACATAAAAACAGTTTGGGGTGCTTTTTGACAGGGTGTCTTGAGGTTGGCACTCATGGTCATGAACCACTGCATATAGCATGACATGTTCTCTGCTTCGCCTGGTGACAACACATGAAATGCAGCCACTTCCTCTGAGAACGAATCTCGGAATTAGAGCTGATTGGGAAACAACTTTTTTCCCTGTGAAGGTTTTGATTAAAATGAAATATTTTCAGATTTATCAACATTCTTAGAAATTTTTATTTGTTTTTTAATTAGAAAACCAAAAATCACCAACCTGAAAAAATTTAGGTTTTTGGTAGCAAAAATCAGGTTTTTCTTTTTTGATGAAACCCCAAAATGTTTTTACAAACAGACATTTCATTACCATTTTTTCAAAAAAGCAAATTTCCTTTGAAAAAAATGTTTTGACCAATATTTTTTGATTAACTCTACTCAGAATGGTGTCTTCTTACACTCCTGAAGGATGTAAGAAGTCAAGGAAAATGCGCATACAAAGAGAAATGCTCATCTGAGGGAAGCTGTTACATTCCTACTCCCCTTCCCCCCCCATCCCCCCAGGGAAGAGAATGATGTTGATTAATAATGTGTCCAAAAAATTTCCTGTCTAAGTCTATGTATTAAGAGGGCATGGGTCCAAGATAGGCATGATTGCAAACAAAGCTTCTACCCTACCTCCTTCTCTGCTCCCGCTCCCCAATCTAAAACCTCAGTGAGTGGGCAAACTGAAATTCAACCAGATATGATGGTGCTTTTAACCTCTTCAGTTATTGATTTATCATAATTAAAGTGACTAATCTGGTCCAAATCAGATGGCAAAGAATAAAAACCATCAGAACTAGAAAAAAATCAACTTTATTTCCTAGCCAAGGCAGTACAGAGCAATTGAATTTCCTCCGTGATCTATGTTGATAATGTTGAGGAATTCTCATGGATGAATTCAGTTGGTATTTACTCAGCATGTTGGTGGAAGAATCTGTAACTCAAAATGAGGAATATTTTAATTTTGTGCCAAATAATTTGCTTAGCTGCAGTTGCATATCTTGGCTTTTGGAAGGTCAAATTATTTAGCATATATTGTGATACAAGCACATGATCTAAGCTCATGGAAGTGATACTTGTATGCTCTCCAGTGGTGAAATGAGTCAATTACTGTTTGACTTGAAGTTGCTGGGGTGGGTCATAGTATCACAAGCCATTGCCTGGGTGGCAAGATCAACTTGAGTGCCCAAGATGGACTTAGTGATAGCTGGTTGCTATATACCAAAGATCACAAAAGAGTCAGGTTGCTTCCAGTTCCAAGAGACCAGTCACTTATCCCAGGTCAATTTATACCTCACATCTCACAACAAAGACAACATTTGTAGCCAATCATATACTAAATTAACTAAGGATTTATTAATTAGGAAAAAGAATTGAGAGTTATTTACAGGTTAAAGCAGGCAAACAGACACAAATGAATTACAGTCTATGGTTCCCAAAGGTGACAGAGTTATAGCAATCTGACAGCACTGAATGTCTTTCAGGGCTAAAACAGGTTGACTCTGGGGATCTCTGCTTCTATTTCATTGCTCCAGCCCTGTGAGAGTCCAAACATCCAAAGAGAGAGAGATGAAAAAATTTCATGACCCCTATATTTATTTCTTCCAGAATGCCAACTGATGTGACATGCCTTTATGCATATAGCCTCTTCATGGGTGTGTGGGACAATTAGCAAAGTCTTTGTATTGTGATGTCCCACAATAGCCCATTTAGTTTTGATAGGCCTTCTGGATGGTTAGGAGATGATTCCTCCTGACTGGGTTTGCAGGTTCGGAGCAAACATTTTTTACAGACATAAAGCAAACAACTTAAATATTACCTTTAGCAGGTGATAAAGATATTATAACTGAGATTAATGCATTCAGCAACTTACAAGCATTTCATAAAGTCTAAACACTAAACACATTGTTATAAGTTCAATGTCCATAGTAACCATACTAGCACACAGGACTGGTTTCCACCAAATAATTTGTCGGTGCTTGGCTGAGGCGTAAAACCTTGGCAAGAGCTGGCACCTGCTTCACCAGCATCACACATGTAGGGTGAGATTTTCAAAAGATTCCAGTCAGAACTCATTTATCTGAACTTTCATTAACCAAAACTCTCCAGTATGCAAAAGCTGACTGCCCCCTATGTCTCTTTGAAGCTTTAGTTCTGTGGAGCATATGTACTCCCATCCTGTGCTGTTCCTAAAAAGCTACACAGAACAGAAGATATAGTCCTGCAGAGCTTATCAGCATGGTGAGTCAAACAGCAGTAGATCAAAATGTATCATAGAACTTCTAGTGTGCATTAGCAGGGTTCCCTCAGACAGAATAGTTCACTGTAGATGTACAACCTATCTTGTATTCATTAACTTCCCATATAGACAAGCCATCAGAAGCTCCTTTGAACAAATAGCGGAGTAGTTACTATGTTGCAGTAGTATATGGATAACATTATGGCTGTGTTGTTGTTCTGTAAAATATTGTAATTAGCATCCTGCTACTAAGTGGGTCCATTAGTATTTAAATAAATTCACAAAAAGTTTCCATGAAATTAATGCTTATCTAAGCTTTACATCTGGTCATAGTAATGCTATGATTTTGTACCTGATATATGAATATGCAGCTTAACAAGGGGAAACTTTATAAGGAAAAGGTAAATACGTATTGATGTTTAAATTTAGTCAAAGGAAACTAATTTGAAAAAGAATTCAGGTTTCAAAATCTGGCCTCTATTTTTACGATGATTTGCACATACAACTTCTGTACAATCTAATTTCTGCACACAAACTACAGCATTGATAGAAGCAACAGTTATTTGCATGCCCAAAAATGAGTTCAGATTACTACAAATTACAAATTTGTGCACATAAATTCTGTAATTCATATTTAGAAGTGTCAGTGCAAAACAATTGTAAACACAGGTGATTTGCTGGCAAAGTTACATACAGTCAAATGGAGACTGAGTTGAAAGCATGGCCCTATGTTCAGGTTTATTTAAAAAGTTAATTCAGAAGAAGGGGCATGTTCATTTGAGAGGAGTTTCCTTTTCAGAATTTCAATCAATTCACTTAGAACTAGATTATTTCTGGGCCTCTGTGGCCACCCAAAGAAGTAAAAATCCATGAGCTAAACCCTAAAAAATAGCCCATTGGTACCATTTTGTGGGCAAAATCTCTTCTTTCATCTTGAATAGAACCATGTCAACAGATGATAAAAAAATTATGGTGGATCTTCCTGTAAAGTAGCTTAGTGGTAGGTAAGTATCAGAGGGGTAGCTGTGTTAGCCTGGATCTGTAAAAGCAGCAAAGAGTCCTGTGGCACCTTATAGACTAACAGACATATTGGAGCATGAGTTTTCGTGGGTGAATACCCACTTGCATCTGACAAAGTGGGTATTCACCCACGAAAGCTCATGCTCCAATACGTTTATTAGTCTATAAGGTGCCATAGGACTCTTTGCTGCTTTTAGTGGTAGTTGTTAGCCATCAATTTTTGGAAAAATATCTAATATGCAGATTTTTGTTATATGACTCAAATGAAAGGAAATAGACTTTGATTGTATTTTATTCAACACATTGTAAGCAAAAAGAAGCATTTTGGTATCATGTTAAAGATATTCATTTCAAATGTAAATCTACAAAATATATAAACTATTCCTGCCATCTAAATACCACATAATGTAATAGAAATGTCTCTCCTCACATTTTAAAAGATTTTGCAGTTCTACTAATTCTATAGTATGTTCTGCCATAACTACATTGGAGAGGGGCATATCAAGCTACAATAATATAAAACGGATAACCCACAATCAAGTATTCAGCTGCTGACCAGAATGTCATCTCCATTTGTATAATTATCCAAACTATCACATCTTCCTTATCCTCATTCATGTTCTCACACATTTGTAGCCTACATGCTGGAGAGCATACGAGGCCATTTCAAGGCACTGGCAATCAGGTAGTTCACATATTTGGTGCATTTACAAGCTGTCAACTGCTAGTCTAACTCAAGGGCAGGAGGGCCTTTCATCCATTGTATTGTTCAATCCTGCCCTGTTTCAGAGCTGAGTATGACAGGAAACATCTCCAGGTTTCTATTCCAGACAGCAGTCTGGTAACTGGAACACAGAGCATGCAGGTAGCAGCAATCTTTGCAAGGAGATAGTTGGTCAGATTCACCATGTCCCTTCTTAGCTTGGAACAACTGATATCTTAGCTTATTCACCTCTGTCATCTTTGACTGAGCTGCATATATTCTACAGGTGAATTGAAAAAGAAGGAGAAGGAGAAGGTCTGCAGATAAGACTCAGTGTTGCCTTAACTCTGCTAGTGCTCTCTGAAGATTTTCTTTTCTGGTGATCAACTTTAGGTCAGTCACTTTACCATGTCCTGCAAATGCACTAACAGAATCACACCACTTGAACAAGTACATTTCTAACAGGGTTGTGCAGACTTCCTTTCCTAGTGATGTGTCAAGTTTGCTTACATCTAGGTACCTCATTCGATTTTTGGTACCAGATTTTACATAGATTTTGCCAATGTCCCTGAAGAAAGCAAGGAATTAGAACATCAGTTCCCTCAAATACAATAATAACTGACTCATGTTTCTTTGATGCATGCTTTGCATGCAGCATTATCCAAGGGTCTGCCTCTTCTTGTGAAGAGAATAAGTTCAGAAAGTTTGATGCTCCTTCTCTGGTAAACTTTTTACAGTATAACTGACATGTCATACACACATTGTTTTCTCATCTAGTTCCTCCAAGAAATAGGGTTTTTTTCCCCATTCATCACATATGAACTCAATGAGAGTTGCGGTAGAACATCCAAGAATGCACCTCCATTGTTGAAGCTTGTGGCCAGATACAACATTGTCCAATAGCACTCCAGGGCTTGACCTTCTATTTTCTCTCTCTGAATTTTTAGCAGAAATGTCTTTGTACACATCCTGTCACTGTAAATTGCATCTTCCAGGTCAACATAAAGACAGTCTCTGACAGATCCCTTTATGTTTTGTTCTCAACATTTATTTTGTGTACAAAAGCCATTCCATCCATGGTGCAGGTAGAAGGACTAAGGATTGTGTAAGCTGTTACTTTTTTTCCAAGATTCTTTGCCACAGCTGCTTTGTCTGTCTCCATTGTGCCATCAACATTGGCAAGAAACCAGGGCAGTAATCCTAAGGGATGCTGCAACACTTCCCTCATGTGCAGATTCCTACTTGCTGCTACCAAACATATGGCTAAAAAAAGTGTGATCCACTTTTAATATAATCTCCTTGTCTAAGGCTTTTATTTTCCTGGATTTCTTTGTCACTGAAAGCTTTTAAAGCAAAAACTGCAAACAATCATAAACGTTCTGGGTTGGTGCTGTTTCTAGCCTGTTATGTCTGAATGCTGTGTAATCACCTTCTTCTTTCCCTGTAACAGATCCTCTCAAACATCTGCAGAAGCTACAAAACCAGTGGAGAGACAGACTAACTCATTTGATTCTGAAAAGGGATTGATCCAAGTCTTCTCCTCTGTATATGTCAGTGACTGCACATCTTTTTCATCTCTGTATCACTGAGAGTTCAAGACCTGCATGAAATCTGGACTCATACCATTTTGCTGATGTAAGCAGAGTCAAGATGAGCTCCACCCTGACATCTGGTGGTGAATTATGGGGAGTGTGGAAAGGAATTTTAGGTTTTTGCATTGGCACACCCACCCCAGCTAGCATAGCCCACGGCAGCCTGGGATGGTTATTTTGACAGCTCTGGGATCCCCAGTTTCTTTGTTATTGAGGCAGGAGGAATAAAGTGTTGTCACCCTGATTATGTAAATGAGGAACTATGAGACTTCTTTATGAAAGAGATGTCTCAATATCAATTAAGTAGCACTTGCTAGACAAGGGACATGGGTGCCAAAACCCATTGAAATGAGAGAGGTTGGGGATTGGTGTGTACACCTGATGTTATGGGCCCCTTTTGAGGGCCTGGAACACCAATTGTACATTCTCCTCTCTCCACTGTTGAAGAGTAGAGCTAATTTTGATTCCATTAGGAGTCCATCTAGAGGCTGCTGAGCTGAATTCATGTTGGGCCAATGGTGCACCAGCACTGGGGCTCCCCTACTACAAACTGAAATCACTAAGAGCTGAAATCACTAAAAGAGCTAAGCTTACTAAGATGAGATCTCTGAGTGCTGTGTTAACTAGTGAGGGAGCCTGAAGATCTATCGCTAAGCGGCTGGCAGAGCGAAGCAGTTTGCAGCATGTTGGAGCAGCCAATGGAACAGTGAGCAGAGTGGAGCAGTTTGTGGGGATGGCTGGAGTGGCTCATGGGTCGGCTGGAGGAGAGGCACAGCTGGTGTAGTGGAGCTGGGCGTGGTGAAGGCTGCAGCAAAACTCCACGGAGAGGCAGAGCAGTTGGCCCTGGCCCACGTAAGGTGCCCCTTAACACCCTGTGTGTGCCTCCCCCATTTCCACCCAGGCTGGGGGGGTAAAACTCTGCAGATAAACTTTTGAACTCTGGAGTGGCACTGATCAGAGACTTTCGGGTTGTTGGACTTTGGGGTAATTGAACTTAAGACCCTAAGGGGGAAAGGACACTGCCAAACGTACTTGGATGTGGGTTTTTGCTTATGGTTTGTGTTATAATCCTGTTTGTGTTGTTTCTCCAACGTGATGCCGCATTGTTTCCCTCCTTTATTAAAAGGATTTTGCTACACTCAGACTCCGTGCTTGCAAGTGGGGAAGTATTGCCTCCTAGAGGCGCCCGGGGCGGGGGTGGCATGCAATTGTCCCAGATCACTGGGTGGGGGCTTGAGCCGGTTTTGCATTGTGTTATTGAAATGGAACCCCTGAATACTAAACCTGGCCCTTGTTGCTGCCAACTCAGAGGTGCAGAAGGGTTACACTAAGACAAGTGCTTTTGTATTCCACAGTTAGGTAATATCCTGTTCACTGCCACAGACTTAAGACTGAATCCTGAACCTGCTGTCTGTGTATCCTTATTGACCATCTTCTCGATGGCCTGATCTACAGAATTTTTTCCAAATGGGTTTGATAAGCCCATGTGTACAGAGAAGCCTCCATTTTCTTATGATCATACACCCCAGGATGTCCTATTTCCAACCATGTCATTTGTGTGTAGTACATTGGCAGATATCTTGCATAATTATATTTGTTGCAGGCAAAACACCCAGGAATGATGGCTTTTATCATGACTACATTAAAAAATCAGTCATCTTCTCAGGATGCTCAAATAAGCCCAACAACCACATCAACCAATGTAATTAATCCAGAATGATGATAGGTCACCGTTTTCATGCCTCAAGAAATTCTGGTATGTGTTGAAGAGATGAAAGATCCAAACACAGGATGAATGTTTGAGGACATCATTCAGCTTGTCTGTCTGGATTAGTGTGACATTGAGGCTTTGGAGGAAAACCATTTGGTTGACTTGCATCCAGGTATAAAAGCCTTTCCAGGCTAATCTCATCAGGTCCCTCCAGTACACTGCTGATGGAACCTTCAGCAATAATACTATATTCCACTGGAAGACCTCTGAGACCAGCATCTTGGAATCTTTTCCCAATGATTGACATCATATTGAATATCGTATGAAATGCTCCCGTTCTGATAATTATGGATTTGAATGTTTTGTTATTCTTCCACAGTATTTCTGAAGCCTTGGCATACAGGGCTTGGTCAAAGACATGCATTTTCTTTTTCAAATCATGTTTTTCCAATATTTTACAGAGTCTTTGTCATGGTATAATTCCCCACTCTGAACCTTAGCGACCAAAAGATGGGGTACCAGCATGAATTCCTCTAAGCTTGATTACCAACTTAGAACCTGTAGCGCTGCCACCAACCAGGAATTCCAGTGCCTGGTACACTTTGGTCCCCCCAGAACCTTGCCCGGGGAACCGCAAGACCCAGACCCTCTGGATCTTAACACAAGGAAAGTAAACTCTTTCCCTCACCGTTGCCTCTCCCAGACTTCCCCTCCCTGGGTTACCCTGGAAGATTACTGTGATTCAAATTCCTTGAATCTTAAAACAGAGAGGAAAATTCAGCTTCCCTCCTCCTTCTCTCTCTCCCTCCCAGACTCTCCCTGAGAGAGACAGTAATCCTAACACAAAGAGAAATTAGCCACTCTCTCCCCCTTCCCTCCTTTCTCCCCACCAATTCCCTGGTGACTCCAGACCCTGTCCCCTGGGGTCTCACCAGAATAAAAAAACAATCAGGTTCTTAAACAAGAAAAGCTTTTAATTAAAGAAAGAAAAAACAGTAAAAATTATCTTTGTAAATTTAAAATGGAATAGGTACAGGGTCTTTCAGCTATAGACACTGGGAATACCCTCCCAGCCTAAGTATACAAGTACAAATTAAAATCCTTTCAGCAAAATATAAAATCAAAATCCTTCCAGCCAAATACACATTTGCAAATAAAGAAAACAAACATAAGCCTAACTCGCTTCATCTACCTACTTACTTACTATTCTGAACTTATAAGAGCCTGTATCGGAGAGATTGGAGAGAAACCTGGTTGCACGTCTGGTGCCTCTGAGCCCCCAGAGTGAACAACAACCAAATTCTAACAGCACACACAAAAACTTCCCTCCCTCAAGATTTGAAAGTATTCTATCCTCTGATTGGTCCTCTGGTCAGATGACAGCCTGGCTCACTGATCTTGTTAACCCTTTACAGGCAAAAGAGACATGAAGTACTTCTGTTCCAGTAACTCTTAACTATCTGTTTATGACAGTCTTATTAGGGATTTCACAGACCAAGGATACCTCCATTTCTGGCACATTCACAATCGGTAAATTACCAACATTGTCCTGAGTCATACCTGAGCCAAGAGTGATCTTGTTGTATATCTGGATGTTGGAGCAAGTCCAGGAGCTGACTGTCTGGTTATTTATATTTGTTTGCCTGACCAGCGACCAAACTTGATTCTTAACCCTGAATGACCTCTTCATATTCTATCGCCACTGGTTCCATCACAGGAGGGCCAACTCAGTTACCAGCTTTATAGGGAGAAAGCAGTAATAGCAAAGGAGTGATCCTGCATTTTTTCATTTTTTTCTCAGAATCTGGAGGTTACTTGGGTTGTTCATTAACTGGTCCTTTAGGCTGACTGCAATACCATTTATTTTGTACCAGTGAGTGTTTCCTCATTTCTGTCAATGGTAACATATGCCAAAGTTGTGGGTGTGCAAGGCAGAATGTTGGATGGTATTGCCACACCTGACTCATCCTCATTAGTTAGCTTCTGTAGACAGAGGTCAGTGTCCATTTCCTCCAGGTGACTTTAGGATATCCCATGACCTACTTTGTGGAAGTCCATGAGAGATTTTGGCATTGGGATGTAATCATTAACAAGCCTTTCTGGTTGTGGAGTCCATGATTGGTAAGTGTTGAATTTCTTCAAATCCAACTGTATGACCATGGCACATAACTTCAAGACCTGATAGGGTCTTCTGACAAAAGTGAATCTAGATCAGAGGCCACTTAGAATTTCCTTGACTAACATAGCTTACACATGTTGTCTGGTATCACCACTATTTTGCCATTATCTTCTGATATAATCTCCAACTAGTATGGAATTCCACTTCTTATTTTCTCCAAATGTGCACTTTTCTTTGAGGCTTGCATAGTTGTCTGATTCTTAAGAACTCCCATTTTCCCTATGGTTGGAAACAGGTGAGGAATAGACAGATCCACAGCTCCACTCTAGCACACCCACAAACTCACTGAAAAGTACAGTGAGTCAAAGCAGGGTGTGGAGCTTACTAATTTACAGCACTAAATTCTTAAGCCTCCAGAGCAAGAAGGAAATAGAAGAGGAGCTGTGACTCAGAGACACAGTGTGGCACAGGGCTGTTCCTGGGGTGATGCAGATTATGTCCTGCTCATCTTGCAAGACTATGTCTAGAGTTGCCGTCTAACCTTTGATCGGGGCAAAAGATCTGTACTCTAAATGAAGCAGGCAGGGTGAAATCCTGTCCCAGCTGAAGTTAATGGAAATTTTGCTGTTGGCTTCAACAGGGTCAGTATTTCACCAACCAAGTATAAAAACAAAGCAGACATAACGAGATCAAGAGCAGTGGTTCACTGTACCTGCATGTAACTACTGAGATACGCCTTTTTATTTTATTTAGGGTTGATGAAAGGATTAGCCTAAAATCCAATAAGTAATCAGAATGACATGGAGAATTATTTATATCACTCCATCGCTATCAAAAAATTACACTTTTTTTAACCCTTAAGACTCTCTATTTTGAGATAGTCTCCTCAGAGTGGCCTTCCCAGTCTTTCATAAAGCAGCAAAGAATCCTGTGGCACCTTATAGACTAACAGACGTTTTGGAGCATGAGCTTTCGTGGGTGAATACCCACTTCTTCAGATGCATGTGGTGGAAATATCCAGGGGCAGGTATATATATGCTAGCAAGCAAGCTAGAGATAACGAGGTCAGTTCAATCAGGGAGGATGAGGCCCTGTTCTAGTAGTTGAGGTGTGAAAACCAAGAGAGGAGAAACTGGTTCTGTAGTTGGCAAACCATTCACAGTCTTTGTTCAATCCTGAGCTGATGGTGTCAAATTTGCAGATGAACTGAAGCTCATCAGTTTCTCTTTGAAGTCTGGTCCTGAAGTTTTTTTGCTGCAGGATGGCCACCTTAAGGTCTGCTATAGTGTGGCCAGGGAGGTTGAAGTGCTCTCCTACAGGTTTTTGTATATTGCCATTCCTAATGTCTGATTTGTGTCCATTTATCCTTTTCCGTAGAGAATGGCAATATACAAAAACCTGTAGGAGAGCACTTCAGCCTCCCTGGCCACACTATAGCAGACCTTAAGGTGGCCATCCTGCAGCAAAAAAACTTCAGGACCAGACTTCAAAGAGAAACTGCTGAGCTTCAGTTCATCTGCAAATTTGACACCATCAGCTCAGGATTGAACAAAGACTGTGAATGGCTTGCCAACTACAGAACCAGTTTCTCCTCTCTTGGTTTTCACACCTCAACTACTAGAACAGGGCCTCTTCCTCCCTGATTGAACTGACCTCGTTATCTCTAGCTTCCTTGCTAGCATATATATACCTGCCCCTGGATATTTCCACCACATGCATCTGAAGAAGTGGGTATTCACCCACGAAAGCTCATGCTCCAAAACGTCTGTTAGTCTATAAGGTGCCACAGGATTCTTTGCTGCTTTTACAGATCCAGACTAACACGGCTACCCCTCTGATACCAGTCTTTCATGACAGCAATAATTTTAAAAGATATAGGAAGGGAACTAGGCAGTCTGTATACATATTTCTTTTCTTTTCAAGAGCTCCTCTGGATAATCTACAAATTCTTTCAGTGCTCCAGGCACAGCAGCTTTCATCAAAGGCAAAATATATCAGATGGAATCCTTTCAAATGCAGAACTCATTGTACTCCATATCTAATTGTATTTAAATCCACCTCTGTTACAATAATGGTGCTCTGATCAGTATTAAATATTTTAATTGGGTTTATAACTTATTGCCACCATTGCCATATAGCACTTTCCTATGCACTTCGATCTACTAATTGTTCTGAATCTGCAAGTCTTTTGTTTAGCTTCAATATTGTTACACAGAGTCAACAATAACATACAGCAATGAGAACTTCAATGAATTCTGATGTCTTTGTCTTGTGCTGCCAATATTTGTTCTCACTGAGCTTTTATATTTTTTCAACTGTTAATTTATTGCACTGGTGACCTGTTTGATCCTAACTGCTGCCAAACTGTTTAATCATTTTGAAAGAACACATTTTGTAGCCATTCCTTACACTGAGGATATTGTTAATGTTTACTGTACCTTACATGCACTGCTTGTTTAATTAAAGGCTAAAGGGTAAATCCTGCCCCAACCAAAATGGGTATAGAGGTCCACTAGAAGGCAAACTCAGTGTGTTTCCACTGCACAAAGGGGACCAGTATTTGAAGAAACTGTGTTAGACTGTTTCAATGCTTTGCATGATGCAAAATTCAACAACTCCCTGCTTGCTTGTATGCAAGTGGACTGTGGGTAGGTTAGGAAAGGAGCAAGGCTGGAGGGTCCAATGTTATACAGAGCATCCCCCACTCCCCTGAAAGGGGTCACCTTAGGGCTATGGACAGATATTCCTGGAACTCATCTCTGTGCTCTGGTATGAAGGATTTGGTTTTAAGAGCTACACCCTGAACACTTTGGTCAGTTTTTATTCAGTCCTGGCCCAAGCCTATTCTTGGTCCAGGCAAGTTCTAACCTTGTTAAGATCTACTTATGCTTTTTATTGCAGTTAACAGCAAGTGCAGTTCATTCACTGTTATATTTTAAAGTATATTAATTCACTTACATTTTAAATTGAAAACTAAAATCTAGTACTACAATTAAAATTTGATAGTCCAGAAGAATGTTCTTCTAAGGTGGGTGACATACAGGCATTTTGGGTGACAGAGAAGTCTAACTGTGGGTATCGCAGGGCAAGTACACTCTGTCCCCTTTTGGAACAGGGGGGAAGGGTGTTATAGCCCAGTGGCTGAGTCCATTTGACCACCCTTAGCCTCATGGCTGTATGGCCTAGTAGCCAGAGTCAATGTGGCTGCTCTTTCTTGCAGGGTTGCAGAATCTAATGACCAGAATCAATATGGCCATCTTTCCTCACAAAGTTGCATGGCCTTGTGGCCAGAGTCAATATGGTGGTCCTCCTTAGCAGGGCTGTGTAGTCTGATGGCCAGAGAGGGCCTAGTGGGGGGGAGAGGCCAGGATATGGGGACCTGGGCCCTCCCTACTTCACTAGGTCCCAGCCCAATGCCCTGTCAGTAGTGATTGTACTCGGCACAGAGTTAGCAGGGATCTGACCAAAACACAATGACTTAGTGCCTGGTCCTACAGCCAGATCAATGCCTAGTCCCCCTGGGCTACTTCCTGCCATATCTTCCAGTAGCATCGTCCACACATCTCCTGGGTCTCCAGCCTGTGAAGTTCCCAATGGTTCCAATGTCTCTTGCATGTCTGTAGGTAGCTGAATATTCACCTGGGTCCTGGCAGACTTGGCCTCCACGGTCTTGGCTCTAGCAACTCCCAGGCAGAAGCCTGCAATGTGCCTCCTCTCTTTTCAGTGGTCCACCCTGACTGTGTTGGGTTGCTTCCTTTTATGCTGACACTCCAGTGAGGCAGTGAGGCTTCCTCTGCCCAAAGTAATGGAATAATCTGTCCATGTCCATCACAGGGCAAGTACATCGTGTCACAGTGCAGTTCATAAAAATCAGGGTTCTACTTTATGCACTTTTAAACCACAAGAAATATGTACTTCATGGTTCTCTAGTTGAGGAATCTTCTCATGAGGGAACCAATGAGACATGGAAGAACAAATGCCCTTAGTTAGGAATCATCTTCTGATAGAAACAGAGAAAGCTCATTAGTCCTCATTCGCTGAGGAGGTCACTTCACTTACATTCGACATGATTGAAAAATTACAGATATAAACTCTCATGCTTCAGGGCATAAACCAACCTATGACTGATGAGCTTAGGAGAAAATGTCCATGTTATTTTATAATTGCCACTTAAGGAGGTTGTTGCACCTTCCTGTAAGGTATGGTCACTAACAGAGACAGAATACCGAAATAGAAGGACCTTGGGATGTTCTTGTGCTCCTATTTTAGTTTTGTTTAAGCTAATTAAGGTAAGTTAAGAAAGATTGTTTGGCTATACCAAAAGGAGGACAGGAGACATTACATATGGTTTTAATCAGGCTGCAATTTTATTATTAGATGTCTAGGATTACCTGGCAGATAAAAGTGTACAGTGCAGGTAGCCATGTTCATTTAATAACTTCCCAGGGGGCTTCCACCAGTCCCTCCCCCCTCTTTTTCAATCCAGGTCCCCCAGCCAACCCATCTCTGGGACCTTACAATCCATTTACCCCCCCTCGTAGGAGGGTTAAGGTAGGCTATACGAAAGGGGCATTTTCTTCCTACTGTACCAATCATAGAAGTCCTCCCCCATTCCATTCCTTTAACCAACACCTCCTCTATAAATCCTTTACCAAGCCATTTATCTGGTCACTATACAGCTTCCCTATGGAGTACCTGCACTGGACATTCACCACAAGGAGGCGCCTGCCATTAACTCAGCTGATGTGTGAAAGGGGGCTTCACCGCATAGGCTGCCCCTTTTAAATCTTTCCCCCCTTCTGGATTCCAGGGGATGAGTCAGTGTCACCTTTTGTCCCCTTTTGCAGCAGTTTGACCTCTCTCTCCTCCCCAGCCATAAAGCACTGTTCCCTTCATTTGGCTAGCTAGACAAATCCCCTTGCCCCCAGTTCAAAGGTGCAGTGTGGTCAAATATGCTGTTAATAGTTTGAAGTGCTCTGGTTTAAGGCTTTAAGAGAGAGGGAAGCATTTTCTAGTGTCCTGAGCACAGCACATAGGGGCAGAAATTCACAATTTCTAATCCTTCTTTGGATGGACTCCTCCAATTTCCTTGGGCAAATCATCTAACCTCTCTCCTTCATCTTCCTTTTCTGTACAATGGAAATAATAATATTTACCTCAGGATGCATTGTGAGAATGAAGTTGCCAATTTTTGCATAGCATCTTATAAATGAAAGAGGTTCTGAGTAGAATTTTTAATTTGGGAAAGTTGCAGCAATGTAGATGTACTGTGCCCTATTTTTGTTGCTGCTTTTCAACTAGCCCTGCAAGCTCTCTTTCTCTTGCTAGTACTGAGTAAGACTATAGTGCTTAAAACAGAGTTATTTTACAGTGTGTTATAGCTCTTTTACTGTAGGCTGGAGAGCCTCTTGACTAGAGAACCATCATTTTATCATTCTTTTGATTGAGCAGCTACTAGCTGAGGATATTTCAGAGGTGCATTACTTTCAACTCTCTATTTTAAATAATGGCTTGAAACATATTCAGGGAAAGAAAAAATAGCTATGGTGGACTGCGAGTCCAAATCCCAAAGATGCCAGCAATCTTCACTAAACCCACTGAAAAGTCATGATATTATTTAAAATTAAAATACTTTCAAGAATTACAGCAAAAATGAAATACACGGTATAAAGAAAAAAAATAAAGGTACAAAGGGGCCCCAGTATTTACCATTTACACAATGTATGTTAATCCTGGAGTCATTTTGAGGTTAATTATTCAAAAGCTACAATTGGGGTTAACATTGCTTTTAAAGAATTATTGATTCCAAATGCTTTTTACTTGCCACGTTCTTTAAATTAAGGTTCTGGGAAGGAGTTTCATTCTAACCCAGTTAGTAACTTTTTTATTTTCAGTTATTGTCTTTTGTATGTTGATAAGAGGTATTTAAGAAGTGTCATGGAGAACTCCAGTCCCTCAGGAGATAATAGATTATCCAGGGCACAGTGAACTGGTATGCCCTGCACAATTTTATCTTGTTTAGTGGACATCTACCCAACACCAAGAGAGCACATAACATTCTGCAGATTAATTATATGGAGGAGTTTGGGCAGATCTATCAGTTATTGTATGTCCCATTTGGCAGGCATTGAGTTATTCATCAAACTGAGGGACTATCAGAATATGACTCAGGCTTCTGTTAGTGGAACACAGCACAACTGAGTAAGGGATGTAGAGATGAGCAAATGACAAAACTAAGCCCATCACTAATCAAATACTGAATGATCTTCACACTGTTAGGGGACCAATCCTACCAGACATTGTGAACCTTCTATGGCATGCTGAACATCCTCAGTTCCTTTTGTGTCAACAGGAATGCTCAGCAGCACCTGGAAGGATTAAATACTGGAACCCTGAAAAGAGCTTTCACTTTCTAATGAGTAACAGGCTTTGTCTTATTGCCTTTTCCTCACACTTTCCATCATTGTGTGACTTTAGAGGATGCTAAACCAGCCACTCTCCAAATGATAAACTAAACCTAGGTGCCTTATATCTACAAATTATGGGATAAATGTATGTAGTGAGTTGAGTGGTTTAGGAATGGCAGCATGAGTGGGTTATGTTATGAGGGCAGCAAATGTCATTTTTTGTCCTGAATAGCTGTTACCTGACTGCATGCTACAATTATAACATTAGCTAAATTCTCATTGGTATGCACAGACATGGAATGCCAAAAAAATGATTCCTGTTTAAAGGCCCTGATTCACCAAGACACTTAAGTATGTGTGTAACCATAAACTTTTGAAAAGTTCCATTGATTTCAATGAAAAAAACTATTGTTGCAAGGATCAGTGTCAATTATTATGTTTATGGGACATATCCAATTATGACTGAGGTGCACATTTAATCTGTGCAATCAGAGTTGTCATGGTATAATTAAGAATTTCCTTTGTACCAGAAAACAAGTCAAATTTCTAGCTACAGTGCTCCAAATGTATTCCAAATTACTGAGGCACAGGTAACATTTATTACAACCATTGTTTAAAACTTCAGCTTTTTGAAATTGAATCATTTGCATGGATTTGTCAGCCTATTTCAATGACAACACTGTTTGAAAGAGGGACAAGCACTCATGTATCTTATGTTAGACCTTAAACCCAATTTTGAGCTAGGGCATGCAATCTCTCCATTGTAGTGGGGCTGCTTACTCCCATCCTACTTCAATGTGCTGAGCGTGTCACCTTGTGTTGCTCCTCACATCCAATGCCTCCAAGTCCCAAAGGCATAAACAAATGGGTATCTCTCAAATTAATGTAATTTCCTGTTAGACCATGACACCAGCCTATCTTATTGTATCGTCTCCTCCCTGCTGTGACAGTTACATTGTATTAGTTTCATGTTCTGTTATCCATCTAAACCTTAAATCAAATAATTGCCTCCTGAGGTAATTATCTGATGTCAGTGGAGTTACACCAGAGGTGAATTTGTATCAGAATATATCATCTTAATAGGTATTTATAAATGTATAACACTGAACCTGTACTCATTGATTCTGGGATGTAACTTTTGTAACTGAAACAATTCAATATAAAAATATGAATTTATAAGCACAGTCCTGATGTTCCCCTAGATTTAGTTTGAGAGCAGGACATTTACGTCATCAGATCCCTGGTTTTTAACTTGGGATGACATGTTTTCACAGCAAATGCATTGAAAAAGGAAGAATACTTATTCTGTCCCAATTATTGCAAATATTTGTTCTTAGATGTTTTCAGAACATTTTTGTTTATTCCATGGCACCAGACAGGATACATTAACTGTCACCTGCAATAGGAAATACAAAGTAAATCATGGAGGGAAATGGTTTATAACAATTACTCATGTCAGATGGGGAATAAGCCATGAGTAGGCGGTGGAAAATCTAAAGAGGACATTATGCTTTGGCAGAGATGCAAAAACTGCCAAATTGAACCTTTTTAATATTCCTCCTATTTTTAGGAATAAAATAAAATAATCCGAGTGCATAAAAAGTGTCCTGTCATTGACAATAATTGCCATCAGCTCTTGGCTGCTGTGTTCACTTTACTTTTGTTCTACTTAGTCATTTAACAGACACTTATCCTGTATTGAGAGATACCATTCACAGACAACTGCACCTTTCAAAAGGAAAAGCAGATTAGATTAACTTCCTTGCAGATATCCAAAATAAATACCAGGCAGTGAGGGACCTGTGACCACTGAAAAGTCATTTTAGTGCAGGGACTTTGCCACAGTTAAATCCCATATGGATATACCCCTGAATACTGTTGCTTCTCAGCAAAAATAAAGTTGCAAGAGCATTTTTCTAGCAGCAAAGTGTTGGCTTAATTGACTTGTACTGAACTGTTCCTCATCTGGCTCATCTTGCAGTTATCCAGACTGTAAGTGCTTGAGGATTGTAAATGTCTATAAAGCACTCATGGCTCAATTCAACACGATGCTGAGCACTGTGCCTCTGATTTAGTGAAGCACTTTAACATGTGCTTAACCTTAAGCACATGAGTAGTCTTTTTGTTAAAAGACAGCATGAGTGTTTTGCTGGATCAGGGGCAGAATGCTCAGCACCTGGCAAAATCAAACACATTGTTGACAATATACAGGCAATAAATATCACACTGTTTTACTACAGAAATCTATGGAACTGATCTAGATTGAAACAACTGCCAATACCAAAAAAAACACCAGGCTGCAGTCTTGCAGGTAAGGACTCTATCTGTCGCTATCACTGAAGAGCTTTAGCTTCATTTCTTTCTCAGAACTACCATGGTCTATATTGCTAAAGCTCTCTTGGACTTGGAATTATAAAACAAGATCCAGGGTAAATCCTTCCCAGAGCAGTCATGCAGGCAGGCTGCATTCATGCACAATGAATTAAAAGTGTGAATTAAAATACTGCCTTATCTGCTATGTTAATTGATGCACTTCTGTTTTTCAAACAAAAGAAAAACATTTTAGAGAGTCTTGATATCATGTGCTCTTTTTGCTTCATCCTCCCCTTTTCATTGGCTTATGTTCGGTTTTAACAAGTCCTATATTTCTAGGCATGTAGTTCTGCACTGGGGACTCTGGGTGCTTAGGGTAACCTCTCTGTCCATGCCAGCCTATTCTGAATATTTAAAAAAGCTAATTTTCTAAAACTGAAATCCTTGATACCCTAGAAACCAACCTCAGACTATTTCTTATCCTGAAGTGCCCTCTTGTGTTTTGCTAGTGGAAGCAAATGTTACCAGTTTCACTGTGCGTGCGACATACCGGGGCTGGTGGTAGGCAAATATTTATCAAAACACCTGCTGGCATCTTTTGAAAACAGTGTTAAATCATAGCTCTGTGAATATAGTTACACTGTATGGTTTTTGTATAACCAGAAGCTACATATGTTGCCATTCTCATAATAAAAGTGTGCTTTACCATGGCATATGACTGGGAGTGTTTATTCTGACTCTATACAGATGCAAAGATTTTAGAGATGCCATAAGATTTAGGTCCACAATATGTAAGGATGAGGGTTATCATCAGCTTGAACTATAGTGATAAATTTCCATCAGTACACATAAGCTTCTCTTCTGCAAATCAATAGCAGGGAATTTAGAAGATTAAGTGTGTTCAATGAATTGCACATTAGAGTTAATCTCACAGTCCCTAGTAAACCTTTTCCTAGCTGATAACATGTTCCCTCAATGAAAGTAAAATCAGTGCTAAACAGCAAAGCTGCTCTTGATGAAGGAATCTCAAGAACAGAAATGGATAAAATAATTTTTTTTAAAAAGTAAGCATTCCCCTATCCCCTCAAACATCATGCAGTTTAAGAACTGAACATGAACCAGACCTTTTGAGACTCTGAAGTACCTCGGTAGATTTGCTATCCTCCACCATCTGGCTGGGGATCTGACCTTTGTGCTAAAAATACTATGAGATTATGCTGTTCTTGTTTTATTTCTGGCCACCCAAAACTGGTCTCAAGGTGCTTCAGCACATCAGACACACCCTGAAGAGATAGTGAGGATCTTCTGGCTATCTGCTAATGCAACAGAGAGAAGAAGGTGCCAACCACCCATTTTCTGTGTAAAACAAAGAGGAGGTTCAGACCTGTCAGCTCTTCCTCATGTTAGATTGCTCAGGAAAAGCATGAGGTGCAAGAATTGACCCTTAAAATGCCAGAAACACATACAAGTTTGAGGATGGTAGAGGATGACACAGATCACTACCTTCCCACACCTGCATAGCACAATAACAGTTGGGAGTCTGTTGAGGAAAGAGGGGTTGGAGGTGGCAGGGAAGTGTGGGCCACTGGGACTCAGACTATAAGGCTACCTACTCTGACTTCCTGCACACAGCAGGCCACAGAACCTCATCCACCCACTCCTAGACTCCTAATCTCTGCTGAGTTACTGGAGTCCTCAAATCATGATTTAAAGACTTCAGGTTACAGAGAATCCACCATTTATACTAGTTTAAATTTGCAAGTGACTAGTGCCCCATGCTGCAGAAGAAGGCAAAACCCGCCCAGTGTCTCTGCCAGTCTGACCAGGGGAAAATTCCTTCCCAAACCCAAATATGACTCTTTCAAAGGTTTGGATGATTTGGAGCATTGGAGAAATAACTGAAATTGGATTGTAAGCAATTTGAAACAAAGATATTCTTTTGTATGTGTCTGGCGGGGAAGAATACATTGTCAAGTACCATGGGACTCTTATTAGAGTCTCTAGTCTAGACACTACTGCAATATTAGAATAATAATAAATAAACTTTTCAGTTCATATACAGACAAAACTGAATTTCTGAAACCTCACTCATTGCCTCTTGTAGTTGCTGATTAGAGCCAGTCAGAAATTTCCATGGGAAATTCCAACATTGACATTTATTTTCATTCCAAATCTGAATAAAGAATCAAAATTTCAAAGTCTTGTGGAATGGAAGTTCTGAGAAGTTTAAAATTGGAAACATCAAAAATGTTTTCTTTCAATAATGTCATTTCTTTATATAATATCAAAACATTTCATGCTGATCATGTTGAAACAGTACAATATAAAGTGTTATATGTGTATAAATAATATTAAAATGACTGTATGAGCCAAAATGAATGACAGAGTCAAAAAGAAGTGTTTCAACATTATCTAAAAGAAATTATAAAGTTGAAACAATTTATTTCTACACCTCTCCTCTGAATATTTCACTGAAGTCAACCTATTCCTGCAAAATGGTTTGATTTCTGACAGGAAACTGTTCTGTTGAAAAATTTTCAACCAGCTGTATTACATTAAAAGGTTAGGAGAATTGGTAAAAAGAAACCTATCTTCTTCTTTTTACATTATGTACATAGAAAAACAGACTTTGCATCCAAGTTTATAATAATGGGAATATATTCAGCTTGGCTGAAGGCAAGCCTACCTTTATGCAGGTACAAATTACATGCACCAAATCTACACACACACTTTTGCACCCAGAATATGAACAAATGGCTTTAATCTGAATACTTGCATCACTATTAGTTTTGGAACCACGATCAGATTTGCAGCTGCAAATCAGATGCACATGCAAAAATTCAGGTACACATTTAGCAGGTGTAAAGTGTGGCTGCAAAAAAAGGAGACATACCTTCTGAAAAATTGCCCCTACAGGTATGCCACATTATACATTGAGGTCCTGATTAGGATGCTCTCATGTTGATGTCAATGGGGCTACATGAATGAGTAAGGGCTTCTCAAGCTGGATGAGGTTTCCACAGTCTGGCCCTTAGTGTTCAGAACAAAGAGCAAGATAAGGAAACAGGATACGAGAGTACAAGTCAGGAATTTCTGGTTGAATATAGTAAATCTTTTACTTGATGCTTGAAAAAGTGCTGTGGAAGAAAGATATGTCCAAGCATAAGCTAAAGAAATGTAAGCAGCAATCAAAGGAGTGGTACCTAACCAGCACAATAATCCATTTGAGTACATCAGGATCTGGGAGAAGGTCAGCCTCTCTATAAGCATTTTTAGCATAGGACTGTACACACTCCTCCCCATAAAAGAGCATCAATGATAGGCACATAATTTGTTTATGTTAAGAATAAATTCTGGCAGTTCCTTAAATCACAGCCACCTTGCTGAATAAAACTGTTTGTGTGACTTTCTGGGGAAGCTGAAGGCAGAAACCAAAAAAACCACATTGTATTTGGATGACATTTGGCTACATTTTCATATGATTTCTTGTTTTTCATTGGGTAACACGAATCTTTATGACATAACATGGTAAAATGAAATGCAAACAAAGGTATCAATGGAGTGCTAGTCATCTGCAGGAAAACTTCAACAACTATTCAGTCCCAATTCACCCTAACATGTTCATAGATATAATTTGATATTGACACCAGCAAGACTCAGCACAGTCATTAGGATAATTAGGGGCTGTCAGGGTTCCTTCCCCACTCTAAATTCTAGGGTGCAGATGTGGGGACCCGCATGAAAGACCACCTAAGCTTATTTTTACCAGCTTAGATTAAAAACTTTCCCAAGGTACAAATTCCACCTTGTCCTTGAACAGTATGCTCCCACCACCAAGTGAGTTAGACAAAGATTCAGGAAAAGGACCACTTGGAGTTCCTGTTTCCCCAAAATATCCCCCTCAAGCTCCTTAACCCATTTTCCTGGGAAGGCTTGAGAATACTGTACCAACCACATAGGTAACAAAAAGTGAGCGCATACCAGACCCTTGGGTTTTAGGACACTAAAATCCATTCAGATTCTTAAAAAAACAGACTTTATTATAAAGAAAGAAAAAGTAAAAGAATCACCTCTGTAAAATCAGAATGGTAAGTACTTTACAGAATAACAAAAGATTCAAAAATACAGAGGATTTCCCCTCTAGGCAAAACTTTAAAGTTACAAAAGCAGGGATAATCCTCCCTCTTAGCACAGGGAAACTTCACAAGCTAAAATAAAAGACAATCTAACGCATTTCTTTGCTATTACTTACTATTTATGCAATACTAGATGCATAGTCCAGATATGATTAAGGAGATGTATTTTTCCTCCCCTGATTCCTTGCTAACTCTAAGAGAACAAACCAAAGACACAAACAAAAACCTTCTCCCCTTATTGGTCATTTTGGTCAGGTGCCAACCAGTTTATCTGAGCTTCTTAACGCTTTACAGGTAAAAGAGGAATTAACCATTTACAGGGTAAAGAGGGATTTTATGCTATCCATAGCTGTATGTTTATGACAGGGGCAATTGAGGCTAATTGACACTAATAATTCCACTGTTGTCAGTCACATTGTAGACACAGGGAAGTGGGGCTGATGTATGGCAGAATGCAGTACCATCCGCAGCCAGCAGGAGATTTCTGGTCTGACAATAGCTGCTCCAATTGGAGGTCGGAATACACACCTGACTGCCACAGTGGTCTCCTGGCCTTACAGTACAGGCAGCAGAGGGAAGAAGTTCTGTGGAGCTGTTTTCCATTAGCTCCATAGAATCAGAAAAATGGGCTCCTCCAGCTACAGTCTTACCCAGCTGCCTCTGCTCTCTGCCTCTCAATGTCTAGTAACATCTAGGTGGGTTCTGAGCAGGGCTGGGGTTGTGATCTAGGGAACAGAGGAGCTTCTCAGCCTGGTGATGGCGGATGGCAGGGATTCTAAGCCCAGGGATGTTTCTTCTGAACCTGGAGGATTTGGGAGGGATTTGGGGTGAGTCTGGGGGAGTCAGGCAGAAGAGGTTTCTAGCTGTTAAGGGGTTAGGTAGGAAGAGGAGAAGTTCTCAGGATATAGTTATGTGGGGGTGTTTCTGACCAGGCCAGGATCAGACTGAAGGGAGAGGAGGGCCTGCGGAAACTTTAAGTCAAGGAAGGGATGGGTTAGCAGGGAAGGTTTGAGTTTAGGGAGAATGCAGTCAATTAGTGAATGAGGACATGGGTGAACTAATGCTGTAGAACGGCAGGAGGACACAAGAGAGTAAAGACTAAATTGGAGAAGATGGAACTCGGCGAGAACCCTGGTGGCATCACAAAATACTAAACTCTGCTGTTTCCTGTAAACCATCTCAGGTTTTCTTTTTGAAAGAGGAATGACATGGCAGATGGGAGAAGGAACACTTTTTCTTCACATCTCAGCCCTCCCGCCAGTCGCCAGTTGAGTCCACCTCCCTCCAGAGTAACAGAGTCCAGAAAAATGTACATCCAAAGTTTCCACAGGAGAGTCTTCAGCCCACCTCCATCCTCCTGTGGGCTGCACACCCATACCTCAGGGCTTATAATGTCTCTGTTCCCCTTATATCTGGGGCAGAAGGGGTGCCTCATTCATGGGAGTTGGCAGATTGGCAAGACAGCTCAGGTCCTGCCTCTCTACTGAGCTCCAACCCAGGGCTCTATGAAGGCAATGATAGAAAAACAACCAGGAGTGCTTCAGGGCTGCCTCTCAGGGCCACTTCCTACCACTTACTTTCCCTATCCAGGGTATGGTCAAAGTCTCAGAAACCATTCAGCAGATGATGGAATACAGGATTTCCTACTCCTATTGAAAGCCTAGAACCTCCTCGAGGGCCTGGAGTACCTGCCACTTGCAGACTTCTCTCCTACAGCCAGGACTCCTCCTGCACCCTTACTCAGACACTCTCAAGAAAGGTCTGTTCTATCTTGTCTACCCCTCTTCTGAGCTGTCCCCCCTCTTTTAAGCCCCTCCTCCAGCTGGAGAAGGTTCTGCAGGTGCAGCAAGGTGGCGTGGGGCTGGCTGGCCCCAGAAAGATCCTTATCCCCCTCTGTCCCAGTGTGGGATTTGTATACACCATCACATTTCCTTATCCTCTACCAATAAAATTTCTTGTGTCTCTCCCACCATCCCCAATCACAATGTCCCGCAGTTTTTCACTTTGACAATATGATCAGCCTGTAAGAGGTATATGTTTGGAGGGTTGGGTGGGCAGGGTCAGACTGCATTGGTGGCTGGTGCCCAAAATAAGTAGTGGCCACTTCAGGAAGCAATGTGTATACATCCTAGGATCAGTCCACTTTGTGGGTAAATTGATACATCCTTTGCTGATGTGATTCGTCTTGATGAGTCTCCTAAAAAAATCACATTTCTACAACACATGAAACATGAAATAAAATATGTATTCTGCTAACTTGTCAACTGCCAAATTGTTCAGGCAGATTTAAAGCAGATTAGGTCTCTTGAAATCTACACATAACAGCAGCAGTAACATTTAGGGAGCAAATTTTGCTCTCATTTACACCAGAGGAGTTACTCTGAATTTACATCAATGTAAATGAGTGCCAAATTTGGCCCCTAGCATCTTCAGCTAATGAGATATTCCTTGGCACACAGTATGATATGAAAATATTTTGGTGTTAATATAGGGGAAAGTGCAAAACCATTGGGAACTTGGAATAAAATTCATTGGAAGTCTTTATGCCAAATATGAAAATGAGAAGACAGAGAAGCAGTGAAAAGACTATACTTCACTAGCACCCAATTAGACTAAGAATTAATGGGCAAATTAACAATGAAGAAACCTATTCAACTAGGAATGAGAAAAGATTATTAAAGCAGATCTCTGTTAAGTGAAAGGTATAGATCCTGCTAATGCAAAATAGATGGTAAAGAAATAGACCTGAGGAGCCCATATTTTGAAAAAGGGAGTCTTTGTAAAATGTCCAGATTCTCCATTAAGTGGCTCAGAATGGCCTCATGAATGACTACTCTATGCACTTATGTGCACATTGGAGCTACCAGATGTGAGATTTGAATGCCTTGCAAGAGATCCCATGTTTGAAAATTAGGCTATGTTTAGCAGTAATTTAATTGTGTGAGAAATGTGTATGAATTTTGCCTGTTTAAGAGCATTCACTCGGTGTTAACACCTTTGATATAGTACTTTTTGTCTCATTCTCCACCTCCACTTTTCTGCCTTCCTTTCTTTATTTTAAAAGTTGTTATTTAATGGCAAAAAAGCTCTGGTTTTGTACTGTTTTTCAGAATCATCAATCCTCTCCTGCTTTCACAGTCATTATCATAGACAATATTAGTGTCAGAAACTTTATTTGATCTATGTTCCAGTCTATTTTAACAGGTCTTCAATTAAGTGTGCATTGCCATTGCTCTATGGTCTTCCAGTAAAATATTCATGATGGATCCCAATCTATTTGATTATTTTAATGTACAATGAGGAGGCTATTACATATAAGTCTTGGAGGTGGAAGCTACCATGTATAATACTGCTTATTAAAACAAATAATAATAAAGGCACAAACTCAAAATGTACCAAAGAAAGTCTTCTGAGTCCCATACAATGCAATCATACTGGGGCAATTCTCAACAGGCTCAGAGCTTGCCCCCAAGAGCAAACAGGTGGATTTGGGAAGGAAAGCAGAAGACTGGCCCCATATGCAGTGCTGGGTCCAGCTCCACTGCAGCTGCCTGTAACACACAGAGTCTGGTGCGGAAGCAGATGAGGAACAGGAGATGATCTGGAAGATTCACCAATATGTAGATTCTTTAGTTTGTTCCCATGCCAAGGGGCAGATAGGTGCTGCAGAACAGCATTGCAGTCTGGGATGAACTTCATGGAGTGACTGTGATCATTCTATATCCTGAAGAGGGAAGGGAGCTGCACACTGGGGCTCTAGCATTGCTGGCCCACAACAGAGAGGCTGAGATGTCAGCCTTTGAGAACTGTGCTCTTGCTGATCCTTTTTGTCATAAACAGATAGCTAAGGGTTAATGTCTCTTTCACCTGGAAAGGAGTAACCTGAAACACCTGACCAGAGGACCAATCAGGAAACAAGACTTTTTCAAATCTGGGTGGAGGGAAGTTTTGGGTGTGAGTTCTTTGTCCTTTGTCTTGTGTCTGACCCTCTCGGCTCTGAGAGTGATCTTTCTGTCTCCTGGCTTTCTAATCTTCTGTTTCCAAGTTGTAAGTACAAAAATAGTAAGACAATAAGGTTTATATTGTTTTCGTTTGTATTTACATGTGTGTAGTTGCTGGAATGTTTTAAATTGTATTCTTTTTGAATAAGGCTGTTTATTCATTTTTCTTTTAAGCAATTGACCCTGTATTTGTCATCTTAATACAGAGAGACCATTTTTAGGTCCTTTTCTTTCTTTTTTATATAAAGCCTTCTTTTTAAGACTTGTTGGAGTTTTTTCTTTAGTGGGGACTCCAGGGAATTGAGTCTGCAGTTCACCAGGGAATTGGTGGGAGGAAGAAGTCGGGGGGAAAATCTCTTTGTGTTAGATTTACTAACCTGACTTTGCATACCTCTGGGTGAGGGGGGAAGTACTTGTGTTTCCAGGACTGGAAACAGGGAGGGCGGAGTCCCTCTGTTTAGATTCACGGAGCTTGCTTCTGTATATCTCTCCAGGAACCCGGGAAGGGAAATGGTTTATTCCCCTTTGTTGTGAGACTCAAGGAATCTGAGTCTGGGGGTCCCCCAGGGAAGGTTTTGGGGAGACCACAGTGCACCAGGCACTGTATAGATTCCTGGCTGGTGACAGCTTTACCAGGTCCAAGCTGGTAACTAAGCTTGGAGGTTTTCATGCTAACACCCATATTTTGGATGCTAAAGTCCAGATCTGGGAAAAATGTTATGACACTTTTAAATATATTTTTTCAGTTTTCTCATCTGACCCTGGAAAATTACAGCAGTTTTCTCTGATTATACCTTTCTCACATGTTTCATTTTGCTCAAAGCCATCTCTGCTGTAGTAGCTCAGCTACTCATCATTCCTTTCTTCAGGCAAAATATCTGGCCTTCCTTTTAAGCAACAGTTCCTATGTGAGGATCCTACAGCTGGATATTTAAGCCCCAGTCATTTTCCAGCCAAGTTTTAATCAGTGAAACGCCAGAATTTAAAAACTTAGTGCTCATTAACAACAGAGAAATTGCAAAAACCCTGTACTGCTCTGTAAAGAAATATGGGGGTGGAGAAAGGAATACATTTGAGATTTGTCTGGTAAAAACATGTCCGTTTCCTACGTTTGACTTTCTGCAGCATCTATTGAACTATCTGTCTAGTCACACATTTAGGCCTGTTGTAACTGAATACTTCACAATTCTAAAGTTATATTAAAAAGTATCTCCAAGTTGCTTTAGTATGCATACTGCATACATTATTTGTATTTTGATGCTGATATAATATTTAAAGATAATATGTATTATACTGTCTTCTCCCTCTCCCCGCTTACTTTGTACCTGCAATGTATTTGGGAGCACTGAAGATGATGAAGTTCATGGTCATTCTAATCTCCTAAACTTCTTAGTCATGGGCCACCTGCTTAGAAAGGTCTATCTTCCAAGCTCTTTTCACATTTGTGAGAGACATTTCCATTGTTCCTGAAAAACATAGCTGCCATGGGAGATCATGGTCACAGAGAAAGACGGTGTCCCTCTGGTTGGGCCTTAGAGAAGGCTCTTTAACATGAGGATTGAGATGCTGAATGTGGTCTCTTATTCAGTGGACAGTCAGTGAATTAAGTGGAATACCAGGCTCCTGAGTTGCTAGGTAAGCAGGATGTTAAAGCATTTGGCACTTTTTCAGACTTGGCATTTTCATTTCTTGATACAACATATTGCAACAGTCAAGCTAGATGGGTCAGACTCAGTCTTTGCCTCAGAGGAAAGGGCATATTTACCAGGCTGGTGACAATGAAACAAATAATTCCTCTCCACTGTAGCAATATTTGCATCCAGGAAAAATGGGAAATCCAGCATGACTACTTTGACAATCTGTAATCTTGGCGCGGTTAGGGTATAGGCAAGTTCCTTGAACTGTTTCCTCCTTCCCACCAATATCACTTCTGGTTTTGCTGGACTGAAGTAACATGTCATTAAGATAGTATCATGAAGTAACACACCATCATGCTATGTGTTCCACTGTGTAACACATTGGTACAAACGCGTTGTTTGGGTACTGTAACTCCACTAAAATCATATTAGAGAGAAAATTGGGTGTGGTAATATCTTTTATTGGACCAACATCTAATAACAAATTGGTCCAATAAAAGATATTACATCACTCACGTTGTCTCTAATATCCTGGGGTCAACATGGCTACCACAACACTGCAAAATAACTAAAGTCATATGGGATTTGTCATATTGGGCTAAATTCAGCCCCAGTGTAACTCCATTGAAGTAAATGGAGTTATACTAGTGATGATTTAGTCCAGTAGACTGCCATGAGAAGTTATGTAGGTGTCAAACACTCAAATAATTCTTTTAAAAAGGAATTTTTACTTTTACCAAAGCAGATTATAGAATGCTTGAAACTGGTTGAAAATTTAGAATTACAGTAGCATTAGCAATCAGTTCCCATTAACAAGGTATAATAGCAAGTGGTCCTCTGAAAATAGAAACAAATTAGCTTCAACCTTAAAACTGTTATTGCCTATGGCTATGGATGCAGAGATTGACTTTAAGCCATTCCATCAAGAAATGATGCTGTTTTCAAGTAAAAGGGGAAAAAAAGGTAGTTTCTATCACCACAAAAATCTGATTCTATTGCTTCTTGAGAATGGCTTGCTGAAAGGTCTCAATGCTGCTATTTTATACAAGAAACAGAAAGACCCGATCATTTGGGCTACACCTAGAAACATTTTTATAGTATTTGGGAAATGATGCCATAGGTGAAGTAATGGGAGAAATGTGTTAACTTACCAGTGGGAAATTAAGCTGCCTCCAGATGTGGCACAACCCAAACCTGCCAACAGCAAGTGTACATGTGAGCATGAAAAATCAACAATCATCTCTTTATTCCACTCCTGTCTGCTAAGTAAATCTGAGCAACACAAACAAAACCAAAATATGTGAGTGCAGAAATGGATTTTTGTTAATTTCTGATGTATAACAGAGGATTACAACTAGGTGATTCACATACTGTTGTGTACATGTACTTTATAAAATACAACATATTTTGCAGCCCTGAGGGTGCAGTAGCAGCCACAGAATGGTTCCCTACTCCTGCTGCAGCTTGGGGAAAAGGAATGATTCCCCTCTTGCCCACCAGAGAACTGTTCTGCACACAGGATGGTTGGTTGGATTATGTGTGCACAAATGGAGACTATGCTTTTTCATATGACCCTCATGCTGGGATAATATGTCCCTCATGGTGCCATTATGGCTTTGTGGATGGAGTATGGAACTGAGAGAACTACATGCTATTCCTTTCTTTGCCACTAGATGACATTGCAAAAATCTCTTCAGTGCTCTGCGCCTCAATTTCCCCATCTGTAAAATGGGGATAATGATCCTGACCCTCCTTTGAAAACTACTTTGATGAAAAGTGCTATGTAAGAGCTAGGCATTATCATGTATGAGACAAATAATTTTGTTTCTAATACAAACAAAGAGTGAATGGGGTCTATTTAATTACAAAGGGGAAAACCTTGTGTCCCTTCCTTCCTGTGCCTCTTTGGTTACAGATGGACTTGACCTCTGCACAAGTGGAGTGGTTCCACTGTACAAAGGATTAGGAGGGGGTATAATACAGCAACTGTGCAGAAGACAGCTCCTCCTAAACTTCTTGCAACTCATCATGGAACATAGTAGAAGTTAGGGCCATGTGGGTCAATGGATCTGTAACTACTGGATTCAACTGCCAGTCCTCTTCCTGTGAAGGTGGGGAGACACACTAACTACAGGGCCTACTGCAGCCCTGAGGCCATCATAAGGCTTCAGAATAGCCCTACTCACTGGTCATGACCTGAAGAATAAGATTTCCCCCTCCTAGCTCCCACAGAATGCCCCAGTGCACAGAGTACATGCTGGGATGAGGATCACATACAGTTTTTATCCACTCAAAATATTCCTAGTTCCCACTGCACCTGAAATGTACATTTATCAGGAGTGGTACAGCAAACACCTGAGAGCACAGAGTCAACACACCAGGAGAGAACCAGAGAAGCCAAGTATGTTATTCAGTGAATCGGTAATGGGATAGCAGAGCTAAGACATTCTGAATGAAAGTGAGTCTGCACCTGTTCAACAGCTAGCCCTGCTGGACCAAGATTATATTTCTTAAACATGGCAATTTTTTTACTGGGTATTCATGGCAGAAGGCTCTTCTGTTTTATGAAGTGTTTTGCGGACAAGAAAGCAAGATCATGGATTTAACACATCTGACTGTATGGTCCAACAGACTGAGCATTGAATTAACATTTAGAGCCTGGTTCTCTCTCCATGACTCACATTCAGTATTACTTTTCCCCAGAAGTAGAGAGTATTTGCAGATTAAAGGCCTAACAAATATGAACAGAGGCTGCAGAATCTGTCCCTGAATGTAGGTAGAATGCTTTGAAAATGTAAAATGCTAAATATCATCATTTCTATTAATGTACAGCACGGAAAATGTTAATGACAAAGAAGGAGAAGTTAGATCATAAGAAAAACTTCCAGATCTTTTTGGAAACTCCCAAGAGAATGATATGCTTTTAATGGAGGTGAGACTATATATTTTACAGATTACAACATGCTGCTAGATAAGACTAGAATTCAAAGAAGACTAATGCCCTAATGTAAAATAACTGAAGAAAAGGCAGACACCATTGCTCAGTACAATGTGCTGTACTCTATAAATGGTTCCAAAAGACCTTTGCTTAGATGAAAATATAAAGAACAAGTGCCAAGGTTTTTTCCCCACTTTGAACTTTAGAGTATAAAAAGTGGCGACCTGCATGAACACTTCTAAGCTTAATTACTAGCTTAGGTCTGGTACGCTGCCACCAGCCAGAATTTAGTGTCTGGCACACTTTCTGTTCCCCAAAAACCTTCCCTGGGGAACCCAGACCCAAACCCCTTGGGTCTTAAAACAAAGAGAAATTAACCATCCCCCTCCTTTTCCCCCCAGACTTTCCCCTCTGTGGGTTGCCTTGAGAGGCTTCACACTGATCCAAACTCATTGGATCTTAAAACAAGGAAAAATCAATCAGGTTCTTAAAAAGAAAGCTTTTAATTAAAGAAAGAAAAGGTAAAAATTATCTCTGTAAAATCAGGATAGAAAATGCTTTACAGGGTACTCAGATTCATATAGACCAGAGGGACCCCCCCCACCCCCCACAGCCTTAGATTCAAAGTTACAGCAAACAGAGGTAAAAATCCCTCCAACAAAAGAAACCTTTACAAGTTGAGAAAACAAACATAAGACTAATCCGCCTTGCCTGGCTATTACTTACAATTTTGAAACATGAAAGACTGATTAAGAAAGATTTGGAGAGCCTAGAATGATATCCCGTCCCTCTCAGTCCCGAGAGCAAACAAAACAAGAAACACAAACAAAGACTTCCCTCCACCAAGATTTGAAAGTATCTTGTCCCCGTATTGGTCCTCTGGTCAGGTGTCAGCCAGGGTACTGAGCTTCTTAACCCTTTACAGGTAAAAGAGACATTAATCCTTAACCATCTGTTGATGACAACAAGACTTCTTAAAAATATAACATCCCGAATCCTTACTAAGACAACAAAAAGCACAAACATATAATGGCATGTTGGAAGTTTGGTTGGGGTGTGATCAGAATTAAAGAAGGCATAACTGATATTATGTTCCTGTTGCTCTACAGCACAGTTTGAGATCCAAAAGCTATCAAACATGCAAGTGCATTTTCGACTACTAAACATGACCTTCTCAAAAACTTCAGTGCACAGACCAAAGCATAACAAATGCCTTCAAGGTCCACATTAACATGGACATGTTACCAAGGTTTCAAAAGCTCCAAATCAAAGCAAAACCTTTGATGTAACAGGACTTAATGCCCTGGATACCTTTATTTTAATTCTCTGTCAAAACAGTTAAATGCTTCAGAACGGCTGGATTTTTTGATACTTGGAGAAAGTCTCAAAACCACAGAGCTTGAATCCAGAACCAAACTTTTCCAACACTAAGGGATGTTTGAACTTGGGTATTGGTTCAGTCTATTGTTGATTATTATTAACTACATCTCTACCCCAATATAACGTGACCCGATACAACACAAATTCGGATATAACGCGATAAAGCAGCACTCGGGGGGCGCGGGGCCACGCGCTCTGGCGGATCAAAGCAAGTTCAATATAACGTGGTTTCACCAATAACATGGTAAAATTTTTTGGCTCCTTAGGACAGTGTTATATTGGGGTAGAGGTGTATTTGTATTATTGTAGCACCTAGTCATGCGCCAGGACCCCAATTGTACCAGGAGTTGTACAAACACAGAACAAAAGATAGTCCTCTGCTCCAAAGAGCTTACAATTAAAATATAAGATGCAACAACAGATGAAGATAGACAGGGAAAACATAAGAACATAAGAACAGCCGTACTGGGTCAGACCAAAGGCCCATCTAGCCCAGTATCTTGTCTTTCGACAGTGAACAATGCCAGGTATCCCAGAGGGAATGAACAGAACAGATAATCATCAAGTGATCCATCATGTCGCCCATTCACAGCATCTGGCAAACAGAGGCTAGAGTCAAAAGAATAATAATGGGACACCATTGATCAGCAGAGCACACTAGCAGCCTAGTGTTGTAAAGTTTTTGTCAGCATCACAGGAAAAGAGATTTGAAGAGGGATATGAAAGCAGATAGTGAGGTAGCCAGGTGGGCATTTACGGGGAATTTCTCCTAAGCATGAGGGGCAGCATTTAGTTGCCTTGATAAACTGAAGTTATATGTAAAAATCCTTTAAGTTAAATCTGGCATAGTCTCCTCTATGGAGGACACAATGTAGGAGCTGCAGCTCTGATTCCAGCCTCATGCCATGCTACATTACAATGCAGATTCTCCAGAGATATCAAGTGATGCCAAAAGTAGGAAAGGAGGAACTGGGATTCCTGATAAGCTGAATATTAAAACCTTCCTTTAAAAATGTTTCCTGCAGTTCCAACACATGCAGCGGAAGCACAGATTCACCTATATGTGGGTTCCGAGGTCGCTCTCTGCCATGGGCAGTGGGTGGAGCCCCCCTTAGGGGTGGCTAGCCCTGGCTCTGCCCCTTCCACCCGTGGACCCCCACATACAGCCAGAGCCCTGAGACCTCCTGCCCCTCCCCAGCAACTGGAGCCATGAACTCCCTCCCACCCGAGCCTCCCACCCCGGTCAACCAGAGGAGCACCAGGCTGGCTGGAGGCCCGAGCACCCTTCTCCCCTTGGCCAGAGAAGCCCCGGCAGGCTAGAGGACTGATTGCCCCCCGACTTGGCCAGAGGAGCCCTGGGCCTTGGAACCTACATGGGGCATCATAAAGAAAAACCTTCCCACCAAAACCCTGCCGGGAATCCAGCAGCTGAGCCTCCCCTGGCCAATTATACCCACTGTCCATGCTCCCATCCATGACTGATCAGTTCTGCCAGCTGGTACAGAGGAAAGGGGAGTCCATGCTCACTGCCCCTCTAGGCTCCTTCTGAGGTGGCTTATATCATAAGCAGTTAGGCAGGGGCAGGCCAGAAAAGAACATTGAAAGCAATTGTGGCTGGCCTTTGAGTGTGTGTGTGTGTGTGGGGGAATTTGGATAAAGCAACATTTTTTCTCCCCCTTGCACACCCGTGCAGCCGCTTATTGTAATCTAGCTCTGTATTGGCCCTTCCAGAGAAGTTGTACAGGACTAGTGAGACTTCCACAGCCTCACATCTTCAGCAGCAACTACAATAGGGCAATCCCACAATCAAACTGTGGCATGGAGAAAGATTTTTTTCCCTCTCAAATCCTTTTTGTAGAAGCAGGAAAAAATATGGTTTTGTTCCTTCATTTACAGCTGTGCTTCAGACATCCCCAAACCTATCTCAATCCCTTGTTAAATTTAGATATTTTTCTGCAGAACTTAAAAACTAGTTACTTTCCACAATTATTTATTATTAGTCTATTAACTTGTAAAGACCCTACCTTTATATCAAGGCCAAATCACTAAAATGCAGAGCAATAGTTCTAAATGCAATTTGAAAAAAAAAATCAGATGACCTTTAAAAATAGAAAAAGCAATATTAAATGGAAGTATGTTTCATTGGCTAAGTGCAAATTGCCTCAAGATTCTAGTTATTACATTTGATTCTAACTACTAGTAAGTCAAATATCTAAAGGTACATCATAGACTCATAGACTCATAGACTTTAAGGTCAGAAGGGACCATTATGATCATCTAGTCTGACCTCCTGCACAATGCAGACCACAGAATCTCAGCCATCCACTTCTATAACAAACCCCTAACCTATGTCTGAGTTATTGAAGTCCTCAAATTGTGATTTGAAGACCTCAAGCTGCAAAGAATCCTCCAGCATTGACCCATGCCCCATGCTGCAGAGGAAGGTGAAAAACCTCCAGGGCCTCTGCCAATCTGCCCTGGAGGAAAATTCCTTCCCGATCCCAAATATGGCAATCAGTTAAACCCTGAGCATGTGAGCAAGACTCACCAGCCAGCACCCAGGAAAGAATTCTCTGCAGTAACTCAGATCCCATCCCATCTAACATCCCATCACAGACCACTGGGCATACTTACCTGCTGATAATTAAAGATCAATTGCCAAATTAATCATATGTGAGAGCAGAAATATTCCATGGGCACCAAATGTCAAAGTTTAAACTTCATTATACTTTTCATCTCTCATGAGGTCAATAACAACCACAACAAATTATTGCGACATTTAACTTTGTATGAATCATTTAATGGCACATATAAAGCAATTTTTGTTATTCTTAAGGAAATGTTCGTGCTATAATCAATACCTGGGTACATTCAGAAATAGCACTGGTTTAGTAAAAATGTTATCTATTCCACTATGGCCAGCACACCACCACTCTCTGGGAGAATTTATCCACTTCCCATTTATAGAGTGGAAGAGAGCATTTTTATGGTGAATAATCTAATAAATGTTAAAGGTCATTAAAATTCTTAGCAGATTTTAAAAAGGACAAAGTGATATGAAAGGGAAAGTTTTTACTATAGTAACAACATCATACTAGTTTCAGCAATAGAGAAAAAAATGGGTAACATTGGAAAGGTTACGCTTTTGGAACCATGATAACAATATATGATTCTGCAAACTTTTACACTTGCTTACTTGGTCCTTACTCACATCAGTAGACCCATGGAATCAGTGGGACTATTCATGTAAGTAAAGGCTTTCAGGATCTAGCTCATCGTTTCTGGTTCAAGAAAGTTGACCTTATACAGGATATTGGTGAGTGGTGAAAATCCTACAGAGCTGTGGATCAAACGTAATTAAAAATAAATCTCTTTAGGGAGAGCCTGAAACTTTAGAGGAGGTTCTGAATCTGACAGATAAAGATAAAGAGACTTCTTTTAAAAAATGCCTTTATGGTTAGCAGAAACAAAAGAGAAACTTTCACCAAAGAGAAGGCAAGGAAGGGCCTCAAAGTATATTTCAGATACAGAATAAGAGTGTAGCCACTTTTTCCCTTGCAAAAGCTGTTAGCACTAGAGTTTCTCTAAGGAGTATAATTGCTGAGGAACAAAGTTGCCAGGGCACTACAGTATAGCACAGAGGGAAGCCTAGTGTTTAAAAACACCTTCTTACATGGATTTGCTGTATGAAATATATATCTTATTATTGGTAATCTCCCAAGCATTTATAAGAGCTAAGGACACATCAAGAAAATGACTTACATTTTAATGTGTTATAGATTCTATGACAGAAACGGTTGCAAAGTATTAATAGATTTGGTTTAGTGATGAAGACTTTAAGCATCATCAGCCATTTAATGTCAAGAAAATAGCTGTTGCAGTAAAACTACTGAAAAATGGAACTCATGGCAGCTATCTAACAAATGAGGGAGTGTGGATTTCTCTGATGCAGTGCTATCAGGTGTAGCATCCTACTGATCTTGCAAGTCTCCCCATGTCCACATTTACCACAGCCAGAATATTTGCAGTACTCTATCTAGGTCCTACCATTCTATCTCCTTTGACTAAATTGTTAGCCCACTGCCTCATACTTTCTTTTTGCTCCCTTGAGGCCCAATTTCCATTTCTTTCTCTTCAGGTAGGGTGACCAGATGTCCTGATTTTTGGGTCTTTTTCTTATATAGGCTCCTATTACCCCCCCCCATCCCCTGTCCTGATTTTTCACACTTGCTGTCTAGTCACCCTATCTTCAGGACACCTGACAGTGCTGATTCCCACTCACAAGCATCACAATTACAGTTGAAATAATGTCAAACGTATTAGAAAAACATAAGAGAAAAATTACAAAATAAGTGACAATATAAACATGTTTCAGATTAATACTGTTACAAATATTGCTAGACAGGCAAACAAGTATGTTATGTTATGCAGTATGATAGCATTGATGATAGAATGATTACAGCTCCAGGGTGGCTCTTCTGGAAACCACATGGCTGACTAATGAACACATCAATTCACAAGCAAAGCTGACAAATCCAGAGGCTGTGCAAACCCATTCGAGGCTTGAAATAGGAATATTTTGATCCCCATCCTTTCCCCTCACCCATCTCCTAAAAATACTAATTCCATTGTTTACACAATTACGTGATTTAGTTGGGATTGGTCCTGCTCTGAGCAGGGGGTTGGACAAGATGACTGCCTGAGGTCTCTTCCAACCCTGATATTCTATGAAACCAAAAAATGTGTCAACAAAACACATGCTAGTATTCTCATTAAAAAAGGCATGTTAAATAAGATGAATGGTATTGCAGGGGGGTCATATTACATCAGGACTCCCCTTGAGATACTTAGGGCCCTAAGCAATTGCTTAGTCTGCTTATGTCTAGTGCCACCACTGCACAAATCAGACCACAGACAGTAAACATTCAACAGTTCTGAAGCAATGGATAAAGATGATATACACACCACAGTACCCAGCTGAGCACCTCAGTACATTTTTCACAGCTTATTTGCTTTGACATTAGCTGCACAAATAATGACCTTCAAGCCCCGAAAACATGAACTCAATTTAAAAACCCACAGCAGACAGTTATGAAGTCTAAAAAAGTCTAAGAGAAGCTAGCTTATGTACAAATTATCCTCATTCTTATTTCTTTAATGACATATGCAAAAGAAAATGAGTACACAGATTCAAAAAAAGAGAGTGTAACCAGGTACCCTGTTCTTCTTGCCTTCTTCTTTAGATTCAGTGCTTAAAAGATTTCAGACTGGAGAATTTTATACCCAAATATTAAATTCCAAGAACCAGAAACAACTTAATAGAAGCACAAATCCACTTTAGAATTACAAATTGGTTGGAGACTTCAGAGAAACAATCTCTTATAGATGTATTGTCTGGTCATGCCAGAAGAAAAACAGGGGGCCTTGGGTGTGGCTCAATTAGACTGCAACTTTATTCACTTAAAATATCTGGGAATATCCAGCAACAAATTATACAGTACAGGACATCATTGTTTCCTTAATCATTTCTATATAACCTCCCAATCAGGTCCCAGCTATCCTGCTGCTGGGACTCTGCCATCCTCCCTTCACAAGAGGTGAAAGGCAGCTAGGAAAAGGAGGGGCATCAGCTCCCTGCTGTACAAGATGTAGGAATCCCAAAGCCCATTACTCAGCTCCCTTAAGAGATGCTTTCCCTCAAATCCTTTTCCAATTCATTTTATGCAATAACCATATCCCTTCCATACGAAGTACCTGCACTGGCTATCTGCCACAAGTTTTATGTAGTAATTTGCGGCATTATAACCTAACTAACCCACTTCACTTTGGCCAATCTAGCAGCAAGCGAAAAATTCCTTTCCAGCCCCCAAGGGAAAAGGCAACTAGTGTAGTGACCACATCTGGTCAAGAGGGAGCCCGATCCTTTTGCCAAATTAAAGGGTTGATGGGTGGGTGCTGCCAGCCCTATGCCAGTAAAAGAGGGCCTCTCCATGGCTACATGAGGTATAAATACCCTCCTCATACTCCTCCTTTTAGTAGAGTGACCTGACCCAAACTGTTCCAGACCTTCCCGGCCAACCCCATAAGCTTTCTCTCTCAGCTACCCTTTGTAGGAAAGCCCTGAAGGGGGCAATGTCTATTTTCTTCCTGCTAGCTAAACAAAGATGACCCACATGGAAAGTTGCAGTGATGACATTTTAAAATATTTTCCACTGTAAGTGAGGGGCAAAGGCAGCCTGCCACCTGCTTAAACCTTTGGCTGGACAGGACTGAACAAAGGAATTGTTACCTTTTTAATACCCTTTGAAGTATATGAGCCTGAAGATTTACCCAAAGGAGACCAAGTTTGCCATGGAAATGGGAAGGAATTAATAGAACATATGACACTTTCTCTTAATAACAAATGTTGAAAAACATCTGTGTTCTGAAATCAAGCAAGAACTGGATCTGTTAGATTAATAATTTATATAAATCTCAAATAGCAAGAAGTTTCTAAGAATGAACTTAAAAGCCTTTAATAGTCAAAGGGCTTGGCTACACTGGAGAGTTGCAGCGCTGGTGGTGGGTTTACAGCGCTGCGACTTACTCATCATCCACACTTGCAAGGCACATACAGCGCTGCATCTCCCTGGCTGCAGTGCTGGCTGTACTCCTGCTCTGCCTGGGGTATAACGATTGAAGCGCTGGTGATGCAGCGCTGCTCCACCAGTGTGGCCCCAAAAGAGCTGTAATTGGCCTCCAGAGGTATTCAGAGGTATCCCATAATGCCTGTTCAGCCACTCTACTCATCAGTTCACACTCTACTGCCCTGGCCTCAGGTGACCCGCCCTTTAAATGCCCTGGGAATTTTCAAAATCCCCTTCCTGTTTGCTCACCCAGGTGTGGAGTGCAATCAGTGAATCTTTCCAGGTGACCATGCCTCCATGCGCCAAACAAGCCCCAGCATGCAGCAATGGCGAGTTGCTGGACCTCATCAGTGTTTGGGGTGAGAAAGCTGTGCAGTCACAGCTGTGCTCCAGCCGTAGGAATTACGATACCTATGGGCAGTTATCAAGGGCCATGCTGGAAAGAGGCCATGGCCGGGATGCCGTGCAGCGCACGGTTAAAGTGAAGGAGCTGCGGAGTGCCTATTGCAAAGCCCGCGAGGGAAACTGCAGCTCCAGCGCTGCCCCCACGACCTGCCGTTTTTACAAAGAGCTGGATGCGATACTTGGGGGAGACCCCACTGCCAATCCAACGACCACGATGGACACTTCAGAGTGGGAGGGGCAGGGTGGGGGAGAGGAGGAGGAAGAGGGGGAAGGGGAGGGGGAGGGGAGAGGAAACCAAGACTGAGGGTACTGGGGTGGGGGAAGACACCCCGGAGTCCCAGGAGGCATGCAGCCAGGAGCTCTTCTCAAGCCAGGAGGAAGGTAGCCAGTCGCAGCAGCCGGTACTTGGTGAAGGACAAGCAGAGGAGCGGGTTACCGGTAAGCAGCTTTTATTTTCAGGATGGAAATGTTTTGGGAGAGGAGGGGGGGGTTAAGGCTGCATGCATGCATGCCTAGATGTGGAATAGCCCATTGATGTGGTCTATCACATCGCGGTTGTAGTCAAATGTGTTGTCAGAGGCTACCGGTGTGGTGCTCTGTTCTCTCCTTGTTGGTATCACTTGGCTGCATGTGTTTGCTCACCCCGTGTACTGTCTCAGCTTTGCAGATAGCTGATGCAGCAGACCCGACGAGAACCCCCAGTGTCCACAGAGTCTAGTAAGGTGCAAGGCACGTTGGCCAGGTTTATTGCCTTATGGACACAATTGCAGTTCCCTGTAGATTACTTAGTCTACCGGGCGTACTATGAGAAAGAGCCTCTTGACAATGGACTTGGCTCAGCCAGTGGCGGGACTTTCCACTGCCCCCTAGGCCAGACAAAGACACCGCCCCAGAGATGCATTCTTATACACAGGTACAAACAAATTACACATCACTCCTGACGTACTGAGGTGCAACCCCTCTACGTAGCCAGGTACAACCCCTCTACATAGTAAGGTGCCGCCTCTCACCTTGTACATGTTGGTTTGAACAACTCTATCCATCATATTACCCTTTTGCCCCTGTCATTGGGATGGGTCAGTCTGTTCCTTGTTATCTATGTGGAATGTGCAAGTATGTGAATGTTCTGATATCTAGTGTTCAGTACCTTTTAGGTACGTATCTTCTTGCAGCATCAGCCCTTTCCTTGCCAGTTTCTGTGAGCAAGGCCTGCCTCTGGCTCACAGCTTGACTTTGCTTTTTAGCTAGGTCTTGACCATTACTTTAGTTCAAGCCTTAGGCCTCATACTGGGCCTTTATCAAGGCCTTTACTTACTACATTCCCCCACTTTCTGTCTTTTTATGGAGAGGATGTTTACCCACAGTCCCGGAAAAGCATAATGCATGGACTAAAGATAACCCAGTGGGCTAAACACTGTTACGTGGTTACCTTATTTTACCATCCATACACTCATGCCCCATCTGTCTTTTTAGTTTGCACATTCCCTCGTACAATTGAGAGACAGATTCTATTATCCAATTATTTTAAGTGCCTTATGGTGGGCCTGGGAATGTTAGGCCCGGGACCATGACTGAGGAATGTAGTATTATGATTGAGTCTTAGATGCACTCCCAAATAATTAATGAATTATATGGATATTGCATATATATTTGCAGTGTGTATGGGCATATATGTATAGTATGTATGTGTACCTATGACATCAACTTATATCCATGTTTTTCCAGGCTGCTGGTGTACTCTGGCCCTTTTACTCTGGTGACACAGATAGAAACACACTCTTATTAGGGCAATTCCAGTGACCGCCTCTCTCATCATTAGTAATAGGCTGAGTGTTTTAAAATACTGGGATAGGGGTTGTGATAGTGTGTGCCACAGTGTATGTGAGAAGTAAAACAGAAATTTGGAGTAGTGACACTACCATTGAGGCCTTTATATATAAATATATTGTAATTAGTTACTACACAGTACTGTCTATTCATGTTATAGGTTACCCTTGCTGCTGGTTGTCACCCTGGGTAAGCTTTACTGGGCAGGAAACAGAAGTGGGTAGCTTCTCTGTTCCATTGGTTGAACTGCTCTGTGATACACCAGTAGTTGATGTAGATTCAGTTGTCTTATGGATGCTGTCTTCCAGATAACCTACTGAACAGACAGTAACCAATTTATTAAATATTTCTGTGTCAGGATTTAATATTGGTACCCAGACACTGAACAAGATTGTTTTGAATAACATGTGCCTCAGTTAGGATGCAGTGTCAATGACCCAAATTATGACTGGTACTAAAAGGAAATTGTTTACCCAATTTGTAGTTACTATGTACCTTAATTTCTTTACCTATTTGTTTTATTCTTGTCTTCAAGGTGTTTGCTGCCATTTGTTTGTTGATTTTTACCTGTGGGTTGGTTAAACAGTTTAGCAAGGTTATACACATTGTACATATTGTACAGCAATAATACAATACAGCAATAATACAGCAGTACAATGATAATACAATAGTACAGCAAGAATACAGTTGTTTTTACACAGTAACCAAGTTGAAATTAAATGACAGTTTTTCTGGTCCAGCTAGTGGTTTTTATCTGATTGTTAACTTAATTGTCCATATATGGTAGGTAGAGGTGTATTTGACCAGTCTCTTATTTATAAAGCACTTTTTTTTCTTGATGCTTGGAGGTTTCTTCACAATATACTGATATTATCTGGTGTCTTTTTTTAGTGTGATTTTTTTCTGGCATCTTTTGTCTGTGGGATGCAACTTAAACAACTTTTGTTAGTTAACAGTAAAGTTTTGTTTTGTTTTGTTTGTTTTTTGGTTTTCAGTAACCCAAACTTAATACACAGTTTTAACTTAGTTTGTTTACAATGTAATAAAAACGATGTAATAGAGACCAAGTCTTTTATAACACAAGCTATACTTTTGCAGTTGTTGTATAGACATTCATTTTCATTTGGGGTGCATTACGGCTAAAATAAACGCTCATAATGTTCCATGAGAAGGTATATTATTTTCCCTTGCTGAACACTTTGTTTCAGCAAAAGAGTTAGTGACATAATTTTAACAAGCTTTTCAGAGTTAATTTGCTTGTGATACCAACTTTACTTTTGTTAACTGTTTAAAAGCATAAACCTTAACAACCATTGCTTCCCATTAACATAACATAACAAAAGAAAAGTGTATAAAATTAAACCAACTATAAAATTAAACCAAAATAAATTTTAAATACAGATACATGCAAATACTTTGAGGGTATTTGAGGGTATACTTTCAAAATGCTTTGTTATGTTTGGGAGCCAAAGGCGGAAACATGTTGAAAATGTGGAAACCTGTTGAAATTGTTTGGTTAGCTTTATGAATAAATTGTTATTTTAAAACATTTTGGTTATGACATTCTTGACATTTTATTAATATTATGTTTACCTTAATGATGAGGTTTTCCCTCACATTTTTTCTTTGAATAACAAATTAAAAAAAAAACTTAAAAAAAACATCATGCTTGGGCATGCATAAGTTTATAGGGAGAGCCACTGTGGTCCTTGTCCCAGTCAGGCTAACACGTCCGCGCCACTGTGCCGCGAGGGGTGGGGGACCATTGCTGCACACAGGCAAGCTGCATAGGGGCCAGGGCAGAATCTGCATTGCTGTAGAAGACCCTTCCGCTCTTCTCAGGTGACTCACAGCAACGAGATAGCTTCCAGGATTAACTCCTGTGGAAAATGTTGGGAGACTGTTCACTGTAAGTGCTCCCTGCAGCAGTTTGCTTTCCCCAACGTACAGAAACCCCAGCACAGCCCTGAAGCAATCATTCCCCCTTCCCAGGTGACCCGCAGCAGCGAGATAGCTTCCAGGATTAACTCCTGTGGAAAATGTTGGGAGACTGTTCACTGTAGGTGCTCCCTTCAGCAGTTTGTTTTCCCCAACACACAGAAACCCCTGCACATCCCTGAAGCAATCAGACCCCCTTACTCACCATTTCGTGGCTCCTGTGGGTTATGTGCGCTCTGTTTGGTATGGGAAAAGTATGCTAAATAGAAGACTGTAAACTCCTTCACTGTGTGGGAATAACTGTCTAGGTGAGATTATAAACAATGCTGCCTCTGTTAACTGTTGCCATTTTTGCCTTTCGAAAAGTGTCCTTGACTACTCGACTGCCCATATCATCGACTGCTCAGAGGCTACAAAACCTCAAGAAGAAGCCGTGAAAAAGCAAAGAAGACATGCTGAAAGCAGTTATGGATCACTCTGCCAGAGAGAGTAAAAAACTGCAGGACTGGAGGAAAAACTGCAGGACTGGAGGGAAAGGGAAAGCAGGATCCGCCAGAGAAACGCAGTGGCTAAGAAGAAAAGCACAAAGTAGCTTATAAGCATCCTGGAACGCCAAGTGGACTCTATCCAGTCACTCATAGCCATGCAGGCAGAGCACTACCATGCCGCCCCCCCCATCCCAAAGCTCTTTCTCTTGTTCCCCAATGTCAGCTCCAAACCCCTTTCCCCAGCATCTAGGTTCTTACTACCACCAACTGCCCCCAACACCTGTACGTTCACCAACCAGCCCTGAGAACTATGACCCTTACCCTCTGCACTCAACCCCCATCACCATGCAGTATTTTCATCCTGAAGTGCAGCAGTCATTGCACAACACTCCAGACAGGACATATTCAAACCTGTGACTGTACAGTTCACCACCCCATTCCCCTGCCCTTTCAGGTTCCCAAAATGTTGTTATCATAACCTTAGTCCCAGATTTGGACCTTAGCGTCCAAAATATGGGGGTTAGCATGAAAACCTCCAAGCTTAGTTACCAGCTTGGACCTGGTACCTGCTGCCACCACCCAAAAAATTAGAGTGTTTTGGGGCACTCTGGTCCCTCTGAAAAACCTTCCCTGGGGACCCCAAGACCCAAATCCCTTGAGTCTCACAACAAAGGGAAATAATCCTTTTTCCCTTCCCCCCTCCAGGTGCTCCTGGAGAGATACACAGACACAAGCTCTGTGAAACTACACAGAGGGACTCCTCCTCTCTGTTTCCAGTCCTGGAAACAAAAAGTACTTTCCTATTCCCCCAGAGGGAATGCAAAATCAGGCTAGCAATCCAACACACAGATCTCCCCTTGAGTTCTTCCTCCCACCAATTCCCTGGTGAGTACAGACTCAATTTCCCTGAAGTAAAGAAAAACTTCAACAGGTCTTAAAAGAAAGCTTTATATAAAAAGAAAGAAAAATACATACAAATGGGCTCTCTGTATTAAGATGATACAACACAGAGTCAATTGCTTAAAAGAATATTGAATAAACAGCCTTATTCAAAAAGAATACAAATCAAAGCACTCCAGCACTTATATTCATGCAAATACCAAAGAAAAGAAACCATAGAACTTACTATCTGATCTCTTTGTCCTTACACTTAGAAACAGAAGACTAGAAAGTAGAAACTACTTCTCCAAAGCTCAGAGAAAGCAGGCAGGCAGACAAAAGACTCAGACACACAATTCCCTCCACCCAAAGTTGAAAAAATCCGGTTTCCTGATTGGTCCTCTGATCAGGTGCTTCAGGTGAAAGAGACATTAACCCTTAGCTATCTGTTTATGACAGTTGTGTGTTTGTCAAGAAAGTTATTTTCTTTTCAATAAATGAATTCTTGGCTTTGAAAACAGTCTTTATTATTGCAGAAAGTGAAAGATACAGTAGCCCAGGAAAGAAACAGGCACTGCAAATCATTTTAGGAAAAACAGATTCCTACTAACATTGTAACCACTACACTTCACTCCCGTGCAAGGCACCAAACATTACTGTTGGTTTTCAGCATCAAATTCCTCCCTCAAGGCATCCCTAATCCTTGAAGTCCTGTGCTGGACCTCTCTAGTAGCCCTGCTCTCTGGCTGTGCAAATTCAGCCTCCAGGCGTTGAACCTCGGAGGTCCATTCCTGACTGAATGTTTCACCCTTCCCTTCACAAATATTATGGAGGGTACAGCACGCAGATATAACCGCAGGGATGCTGCTTTCCCCCAAGTCTAGCTTCCCATACAGAGATCTCCAGCGCCCTTTTAAACGGCCAAAAGCACACTCCACAGTCATTCGGCACCAGTTCAGCCTGTAGTAGAACCGTTCCTTGCTGCTGTCAAGCTTCCCTGTATACGGTTTCATGAGCCAAGGCATTAACGGGTAAGCAGGGTCTCCAAGGATCACAATGGGCATTTCTACATCCCCTACTGTGATCTTCCGGTCTGGGAAAAAAGTACCGGCTTGCATCTTCCTGAACAGGCCACTGTTCTGAAAGATGGGTGCATCATGCACCTTTCCAGGCCAGCCTGTGTTAATGTCAATGAAACGCCCACGGTGATCCACAAGCACCTGAAGAACCATAGAGAAATACCCCTTCCGATTAATATACTTGGATGCTAGGTGGGGTGGTGCTAGAATAGGAATATGCATCCCATCTATCGCCCGTCCACAGTTAGGGAAACCCATTTCTGCAAAGCCATCCACAATGTCCTGCACGTTCCCCAGAGTCATGGTTCTTCTTAGCAGGATGCTATTAATGGCCCTGCAAACTTGCATCAACACGATTCCAATGGTCGACTTTCCCACTCCAAACTGGTTCGCGATCGATCGGTGGCTGTCTGGAGTTGCCAGCTTCCAGATTGCAATAGCCACCTGCTTCTCCACTAGCAGGGCAGCTCTCAATCTCGTGTCCTTGCGCTGCAGGATGGGGGAGAACTGAGCACACAGTCCCATGAAAGTGGCTTTTCTCATCTGAAAGTTCTGCAGCCACTGCTTGTCATCCAAGACTTCCATGACGATGTGATCCCACCACTCAGTGCTTGTTTCCCGAGCCCAAAAGCGGCGTTCCACGGTGCTGAGCATTTCCGTGAATGCCACAAGCAATTTAGTGTCATACACGTCAGGCGATTCGATATCATTGTCAGACTCCTCACTGTCACTTTGGAGCTGAAGGAATAGCTCAACTGCCAAACGTGATGTGCTGGCGAGACTCATCAGCATACTCCTCAGCAGCTCGGGCTCCATTTCCACAGAAATCGCGCTGCACAGAAACCATTGGGAGAGTCACAATGGCGCCAAACGTGGACAGAAAAACAGTGACTGCTGGGACATGAAGCGATACATCACAGGGCGTTGGGACAGGAAGCAGAATGACCCACACCCTTCCGTCCCCTTCCCACAACCCACGGCGCCAAAATGGGATGAGATGCTCTGTGGGATAGCTGCCCATAATGCACCACTCTCAACAGCGCTGCAAATGCTGCAAATGTGGCCACACTGCAGCGCTGGTAGCTGTCAGTGTGGCCACACTGCAGCACTTTCCCTACACAGCTGTATGAAGAAAGCTGTAACTCCCAGTGCTGTACAGCTGCAAGTGTAGTCATACCCTAAGGGTCCCAATCTTGCAAATCCTTCTTCATGCTGATAGCCACACTCCCCCTTGCAAGAGTTTTCAGCTAGAGCTGCTGGAATTCTATTGTGCTTCCAGGTTTTAAATTTCCAGCATAAAGTTTAATAGCATTCAAGTTCTGTATGCCCTCCAGGAAGGAGGCACCCATCTACATAACACTAAATGGGATGAAAGGTCATTATTCACATTCAAACATCTACCATTGGTGTTCCTTTTGGCTATGTCTGCACTGGCACTTGTCGTGGCAAAAGGTCTTTCGAAGGTGTTAAAACCCATCCCCTGAAAGACAAAAGTTTTTGCCACAACAAGCGCTGGTGTTAACAGCGCGTTATCAGCATGAGTGCTCTCCTGCCAACAATGCAAACTCCGCTTGTTGGGAGTGGAAGATTTTTGTCAGCAGTAGAGACAAAGAACAGCGGCTACACTGCACAACTTTTAGCAGCATGGCTGTCGCAACATATCCATGGCTTGAAAGATTTCATTGGTTTGAAAGATTCTACTGTTTCCTGCAGAGTTTCTCATTTTAAAAGTAGGGAATATATGTAGAAGTTCCATTTCTTTAAGTCTACCAAAGTGTGTATACTCCATATAATGATGTAGTTGAACATACTATAATAAAGATAGATGGAAGGACTGTGGAACTGACTAATTAAATGCATCATTAATGTGCAGTGTACTTCCAAAACATAACCTTTCTGCTCACAGTTGTGTCTCCTGAAGTAGAATCCTATGAGGCACAGTTAGATCGCTGTTGTTGATGCTTTTGTAAAAGGACCACCGACCATCAGTGAAAGCAAAATTGAAGAACAATCTATTTATTGATGAATTACATGAAGTCTTTTACGTACATGCAGGATAAGGGATTTTTTTCAGCAAAATAATAGCTAATCTCTCAGAAGACAAACTTCCATAGCTTATGACCAAAGAGCTTTGTATTTCCCTTTATGAACTTCACTGCACCACTATTACACCTCAGGGTCATGGAAAATTAAATTTAGACTCTGACAATCCAAAGATCCCATCATTTCATAAAACTGGTCAGCTATGACAGAACTAACCATCAATTCAGAAAATTAAGCTTCTCTGCCATAGCTGGTATCTGCAGTACATTAAGTGAAATGAGGAAGCACCTGTCTGCCAATGAGCGTTCAGTATATAAAACAGGGATAAGATGTTCCCCCACTCTGAACCTTAGCGTCCAAAAGATGGGGTACCAGCATGAATTCCTCTAAGCTCAATTACCAGCTTAGTACTTGTAGCGCTGCCACCAACCAGGAATTCCAGTGCCTGGTACACTCCGGTCCCCCCAAAAACCTTGCCGGGGACCCCCAAAACCCAGTCCCTCTGGATCTTAACACAAGGAAATTAAATCCTTTCCCTCACCGTTGCCTCTCCCTGGCTTCCCCTCCCTGGGTTACCCTGGAAGATCACTGTGATTCAAACTCCTTGAATCTTAAAACAGAGAGGAAAATTCACCTTCCCCGCTCTTTCTCTCTCCTCCTCCCAGACTCTCCCTGAGAGAGAAAGTAATCCTAACAAAGAGAGAAATTAACCTTTCTCTTCCCCTTCCCTCCTTTCTCCCCACCAATTCCCTGGTGGATCCAGACCCAGTCCCCTGGGGTCTCACCAGAATAAAAAAAAGTCAGGTTCTTAAACAAGAAAAGCTTTTAATTAAAGAAAGAAAAAACTGTAAAAATTATCTTTAAATTTAAGATGGAATATGTTACAGGGTCTTTCAGCTATAGACACTGGGAATACCCTCCCAGCCTAAGTATACAAGTACAAATTAAAATCCTTTCAGCAAAATACACATTTGAACTCCTTCCAACCAAATACACATTTGCAAATAAAGAAAACAAACATAAGCTTAACTCGCCTTACCACCTAGTACTTACTATTTTGAATCTATAAGAACCTGTATCAGGGAGATTGGAGAGAAACCTGGTTGCACATCTGGTCACTCTCAGAACCCAGAGAGAACAACAACCAAAAACTAACAGCACACACAAAAACTTCCCTCCCATAAGATTTGAAAGTATCCTGTCCCCTGATCGGTCCTCTGGTCAGGTGACAGCCAGGCTCACTGATCTTGTTAACCCTTTACAGGCAAAAGAGATATGAAGTACTTCTGTTCTATTAACTCTTACTTATCTGTTTATGACAGACCAGAAAATTGTAATATCTACCAGTTCAAGGATACTGAACTGGACCATGCTCTCTTCATTACAGTTCCATAAATAACTATCAGCTATTTGTGACATTCTGTACCTTGGGAGAGCATCTTGTAACCCCCATAGTCTTCATTTTCATATAATTGTGATCTTACATATAAGGCATGCCTTGTAAGGTATCAGGGGAAAGGTTATAATCTGGTGAAAGTCATTTCTCTATCCATATATGTATATCATTCATGCACATGAAGTTATGAGAATTGTGCTGTATGGTTGTCACTAAAATATGCTGTAAGTTGGGAAGCAGCCAGAAATTAGCTCCCCAGAGGCAAGAGCAAGGAAAGTAACCAACACTCGGGTGGGGTGTCAATCAATGCATCAACAAACATTCTCTAGCAAGGGAAGGCTACAATGCAATGACTCTTCTGCTTCAGGCCACACCAGGGAAATTGTCCAGCCTTGCCTGGAGACTCAACAATGCCCCCCAGACATGCCTGGACTTGTGTTTTCCAAGCACATGGATGGAAGGTATAAAACCCAACGCAGCAGGCCCATGCTGGGCCTTTTTCCTTCACCCACCTATATTGCAAGCAACAAGGACATTCTGAAGACTCCAGCTGAGGAGACTGGCCCAGATTTCAAGGGCAAAATCTCTGCACTATGAACTGCAATATTCAGTGGGGCAAGAAAAACTGCTTAGTCTAATTGTTGCTCAGTCTAATAGAGTCGAGGGCTTAAACTGCATGCTTATGTTTTATTTCTTTTGGTAACTAACTATGACTTCTTGCCTATCACTTAATATCACTTAAAATCTATCTTTTGTAGTCAATACATTTGTTTTATTGTTTATGTTTACCAGTGAGTTTGCATGAAGTGTGGCAAATCTGCTCATGTTTTGCAAAGGCTGGATGTCCACTTTCCATTGATGAAGTGGTGAACCAACTGATAAATTTGCACTGCTTGTCTTGAGAGGTACAAGAAGATATATTTCTGAGGTACAGTGCTGAGAGCTGGTGGGATTTGGCTCTGGTGCCTTTCTCTGTGATTCATGAGTGGCTCTGGGAGCATTCATGCAATCTAGCTGGGTGTGGTTGTGCTGTGTGATCACATGTGGTTGTGCTGTGTGATCACAGTGCCTGGAGGGGCTTGCTGCTTGTCACTAGCAAAGCATTGCAAGAGACAGCCCAGGCTGGAGGGAGTTTAAGAGGCAAAGCAATGCCAAAGTCCCAGACTGAACCCCTGGGATCCCATCACACTATTGTTATACGTATTGCTAAGATTTATCAACCCCCAAACAAATGTTAAACACAGTAAATTATCAGTGAAGAGTATATCAGGCAATCACATTATAAAATCAAAATAGTATAAAATGTAAAACACCTCATTTTGCAGCTATGGTACTTTAGTTACCAGAAAACTGTGTAGTTCATCTCTATTTTTGAAATACTCGAGGTTACATTTTCTATGTATTGTGTGAGAAATGAGGCATGTATCTCCCATCAATGTTAATGGCAGTTGAACAGATAGTTCCTAGTACACTGAACTGAAAAGATACCCTATGGAATAAAGATTTAACTCCTGTCTGATTTATTAGAGCTCTGGAATATTAGCAGATATTTTGAATCCATGATTAATTCACATACTGTAATTCTCTTTGTGACTCACAGAAGTTCTGAATTTAAAAGTGCTAACTCGTAGCTCTGCTGCCATATTTGCAGTTAGCAGCACTAAATTCTGACTCCTGGCCTCTTAGGAAATCAGTCTTCAATCCCACTGTGAAAGTTATTCACCTAGGTTTGAGTTTTAAATGTGTGGAAATACCTTTTCTTTTTTTAAAGCCATGCTCCGAGGATGCTCATATTGCAACAACCTGTGATTTTTCAGCTGCCTTTCAACACCTTTCCCCCAAACCAAACTTCCCCCATCACATGAGATTTCCACCTTGAAAGTTAGAGTTCATCCTCAAGAAAATGTACAAAGATTGGTTTACTTTCAAAACTGTTTAGGTTAATCATGGCTATAAAGACTAAGGAGCTTTAGAAAGGCATCAAAAAGCTACGTCCATAGGCAATGGTACAATGACAGATGAAATTCAGCATAGACAAAAGCAAGGTAATGCACATTGGAAGGAATAATTTGAACTGCTTAAAACATTGAGAAGTTCTAAATTAACTATAACCACTGTGATTCTAAGAATATCCCAACACCAGTTGTCACATTGCTGTCATGATACACACCCAAAAGGTGGTAATATATAATTGGAAAACTAATAACTCACTGATCATTAATTTTCTTGTGTCATAGATGTATGGTAAACCCCCAAAGCACTTTATAGATATGTGCTGGAAATAGGTTCTTAAAATGTATTTGGCAAGTAGTGCCTAAGCCATGCCTGTTCCAGATAAAGGAATGTGATTCCACCTACTTGAAAGTAGCAAAGAGTCCTGTGGCACCTTATAGACTAACAGGCGTATTGGAGTATGAGCTTTCATGGGTGAATACCCACTTCGTCAGATGCATCCGACGAAGTGGGTATTCTCTCACGAAAGCTCATTCTCCAATACTCCTGTTAGTCTATAAGGTGCCACAGGACTCTTTGCTGCTTTTACAGATCCAGACTAACACGGCTACCCCTCTGATACTTGACTACTTGAAAGTGTTTCCTATGTAAATTAAGCAAGATGTGACCAATATAAAAACCAGCACATTTACATGCAAGGTAAATAAAGCCATCTGGAGAGCAAGTGGGGAAAGATGACCATGTAACAATCTTGTTAGAGGATGGAGACTGCACCCCCCACCCCAGCATGCCTTCCTGCCTCTGGAAGCAGGGTCAGTCAACTTTGGGAAGATATGAGCAGAGTCAAAAAGACATTTTGGAATCCTTCATGTGATGAGACAAAATAACAAAACACTTTGAGTTGTGTGAAGGGTCCTGTCAGGAAGTCTGGTCAATTATATTGGAAAAAAGACTTGGTGAGAAGCATTTCTTTGAACAAAAAACCCAAGCTTTTTAAATCAGGTTTTAGTTTTAAAAGCATATGTTTACTTCCATTTGTGTGTAACCCTTTTTATCTTTATACCTTATACTTCATATCACTTAACTCTATGCCTTTTTATAAAATAAACTTTTTTTTACTATTGTCTACAAGAAGTGTTGCTAAAAGTGCAGGATTCAAATTGCTGTTCAGTGCTTTGATTAAACTAGAGTGTTTGTTAACCCCAACTGATGTAACGAGTTGCTGGATATTGTCTCTTTAAGGGAGCAGCAAATAACTTCTGAAAGCATTCAGTGAGAGGACTGGACTCTACAGGGCAGGTGGTTTGGGAGAAATTTGGGACTGGGAGTGTGTTGAGGCTACACTGCTGGTGGAAGCCAGGGTGAGGCTACTGTGCTGTGAGCAAGCTGCTGGTGTCAGGGCTCTGAACCTAGGCTGCACTGAACAGAGACACCCAGGCTTACAGGGCAGGACTCCGATATCCGTTATAGAGAGGTAAGAGAATGCCTTTGGGCAGTTTAAAGCAGTGATCAAAAAAGCAAATAAAATGTTAGGATACAACTAACAGTGAATATATTATAATTGCAGAATATAACCCAAAGAACACTCTTAGTTGGAATACTCTATTCAGTTCTGGTAATCCTGTCTCAGAAAAGTTATAACAGAAACAGAAGGGTTAAGAATCAGGCAATGAAAATAATTACAGCATGAAAATATTTCTGTCAAGATAAAGTTAAATAACTGGGAGCATTTATTTTAGAGCAGAGATAAATTAGAAAGAACACCATAGAGGTATCCAGAGCAAGGACAAATCAATCACTCCTATTTGCCCTCTCCTAATACAAGGAAAGTGGGTATTCAATGAAACTGACATACAACACATTTAAAAAGTGATAAAAGGAAATACTTTATTGCACAGGCTTAATTCATCTATGGAATTCATTGCCACAAGATGCAATTATAGGCACTAGAGAAAACCCTAAGATGTATGGATAAGGAAACATATTGAGATGAAAAGCTCAGTTAGATTCCACAGAGCAACAGATAGATTTTAAATAGGATAATACACACACACACACACACACACACACACACACACACACACCCCTTATATAAATTTGTGTTCACACCCACCCACACACAATCTAAACTTTCATGCCTCAGGACAGAAACCAACAAATAACCAAAGGAGTTGTGAAGAGACAATCTTTAGAGGTATGCTATTTCCTATAATTGTCTACTGTAAGACTTTCTATATATTCCCCTGAAACATCTGGTACTGACCACTCTGGGACATATGATGCTGGATTAGAGGGACCACTGGCCTGATTCAATAGAATACTTCCTCTGTTCTATTTATTTCAATTTGTGATCCAAACCCTGGAGGGTTACCTCAGCTCTAGCCTGTACCTTTTAAAGAAAGCAGGCTTTTTATATGTTTAAAAGTTTATAGCAACTCTTATATTTTTTCCTAATTTTGTTTATTGCTAATGTTTCAAGCAACCAAACACATTTAAGCAACCCATTTTTTTTCAGGAAATATGGGCATTTTGACATTAAAATTGAACATAACAGAAGCAGCCAGTTGTTACTAATTATGCAACGTCTTTGCATGGTTATATTGCTCATCAGCAGAATAAAAATCCTAAATAATTAACAGAACTTCTTTAAAATGTATGATGGATCATATATCAAAGACAGATCCTCTGTGATGTTATTTGCCTCTTAAAGATAAGTATTATCTTAACATAAAAGGCTATGTCTTTTTTCCACTAAGCAGATTTGCTTTTTCTTAGCTGGAAGCCTTTGTTCTGAATGTTTTATCATGGTGAAATGTCCTGTAATGAATCTGGCATTTTGGTATTGTTATACATTAGATTTCTCATTGTCTTAGCTATTGTCTACAAGAAGTGTTGCTAAAAGTGCAGGATTCAAATTGCTGTTCAAAGCATTTTAAACTGTATGTGGCTGGTTTTTAATGAGCTGTCTTTTCTTTTAATTTGCTGGACGTTTACTGCAAAGACGTGAAAGTATATCAATGCCTCTTTCTATTCTGACCCAGTATGGCGTTGGAAATTAAAAGTCCATCTCTCAGGCCATGGCTACACTTACAGTTTTGCAGCACTGGTAGTTACAGCTGTGTTCGTACAGCTGTGTAGGGCCAGTGCTCCAGTGTGGCCACACTGACAGCTACCAGCGCTGCAGTGTGGCCACATTTGCAGCACTTGCAGCGCTGTTGGGAGTGGTGCATTGTGGGCAGCTATCCCACAGAGCACCTTGTCTCATTTTGGGGCTGTGGCTTGTGGGAAGGGGAAGGAAGTGTGCAGGTCTTTCTGCTTCCTGTTCCAACACCCTGTGGTGCTTTGCTACACATTCCGAGCAGTTTGGCGGCATTGTGAGTCTGCAGCGTGATTTCTGAGATTTCTGTTACAAATGGAGCCTGAGCTGCTGAGGACCTTGCTGATGAATGTTGCCAGCACATCACGCATGGCAGTGGAGCTATTCCTTCAGCTGCAAAGTGACAGTGAGGAGTCAGACTATGATATTGAAACGCCTGACGCTCAAGACACTCAATTGCTTGTGGCAGTAACAGACGTGCTCAGCACCATGGAACGGCGCCTTTGGGCTCGGGAAACCAGCACTGAGTGGTGGGCTCACATTGTCCTGCAAGCCTGGGATGACGAGCAGTGGCTGCAGAACTTTCGGATGAGAAAAGCCACTTTCATGGCACTGTGTGCTGAGCTCGCCCCTACCCTGCGGCGCAGGGACACGAGATTGAGAGCTGCCCTGCCAGTGGAGAAGCAGGTGGCTATTGCAATCTGGAAGCTGGCAACTCCAGACAGCTACCGATCGGTGGCGAACCAGTTTGGAGTGGGAAAGTCCACCGTTGGAATGGTGCTGATGCAAGTTTGCACAGCCATTAATTGCACCCTGCTAAGAAGAACTGTGACTCTGGGGAACGTGCAGGACATTGTGGATGGCTTTGCAGAAATGGGTTTCCCTAACTGTGGAGGGGCAATAGATGGGACGCATATTCCTATTCTGTCACCACCCCACCTGGCATCAGAGTACGTTAATCACAAGGGGTATTTCTCCGTGGTTCTGCAAGCGCTTGTGGATCACCGTGGGCGTTTCACTGACATTTACTCAGGATGGCCTCGAAAGGTGCACGATGCACGCATCTTTCAGAACAGTGCCCTGTTCAGGAGGCTGAGGGCCGGGACTTTTTTCCCAGACAGCAAGATCACAGTAGGGGACGTCGAAATGCCCACTGTGATCCTTGGAGACCCCGCTTACCCCTTAATGCCATGGCTCATGAAACCGTATACAGGGAAGCTTGACAGGAGCAAGGACCGGTTCAACTACAGGCTGAGCCGGTGCAGAATGACTGTGGAATGTGCTTTTGGCCGTTTGAAAGCCCGCTGGAGGTGTCTTTATAGGAAGCTAGATTTGGGGGAAAGCAGCATCTCCGCTATTATATCCGCATGCTGTACCCTCCATAATATTTGTGAAGGGAAGGTTGAAAGATTCAGTGAGGAATGGACCTCCGAGGTTCGATGCCTAGAGGATGAATTTGCACAGCCAGAGAGCAGGGCTACTAGAGAGGCCCAGGAAAGGGCTTCAAGGATTAGGGATGCCTTAAGGGAGCAATTTGATGCTGAGAGCCAACAGTAATGTTTGGTGCCTTTGCTGTGCTCCTTTCTGCCTTGGGGTACAATATTTACTACTTCCTGCAATAATAAAACGTATTGTAAAAGCCATAAAGTCCTTTATTCAAAGTACAGTACATAAAAGGCCAGGGGGGTTAGGGTGGTGGACTGTACATTCAGAGGTTTGAATATGTCCTGTTTGGATTACTATTCAATGTCTGCTGCACTTCAGGATTACTATGCTGCATGGTAATGGGGGTGGAGTGCACAGGGTAAGAATTGTAGTTATCAGGGCTGGTAGGTGATCGTACAGGTGTTGGGGGCAGCTGGGAGTAATAAGAAACTGGCTTCTGGAGAAAGGTGTTTTGTGCAAATACTGGGGAACAAGAAAGAGAGCTTTGGGAGGGGTGTGGGTTACCACGGTACAGATCTGCCTGCATGGCTACGAGAGACTCGAAAGACTCAGTTTGGCGAGCCAGGAGGCTTATCATCTGCTTTGAGGTTTTTTTGGTAGCCAATTCCTTTCTCCTGCTTTCTGTATGCCTCCACTCATACATTTTCTCTCTCCATTCCTGCGTCTTCCTACTTTCTCTGTTGTAGTGAATCATAACTGCTTTGATCAATTCTTCTTTTGATTTTCGCGGATTTTTTCTCAAGTTCTGCAACCGACGTGAGGCCGGTGATCCGGTTGCATTAGTCAAGGTCACTAAAAAAAGCATAGATAGAAACGTAATACACAGAGGCTACATTGTTTATTATCACACAGTGAAGGAGTTTTTAGACTTTTTGTAGCATCCTTCCCACATACCTAACATAACACAGAGAGGCCAGGGAAGCGAAGGCATGGCGAGCAATGGGGTGAGTGTTTCTGCCCCGACTGCACCTGGGAGGGGTAATTGACCGATGGGTCACTGGGGTTTATCTGCACTGGGTACAGGAGGTAGCTGGTGTCCTGCACAGGGGACAGTAGTGAACAGGAAGGTCCGCGGGGCTGCTGGCGGGGGTGGGGGGCGGTCCGCGTAACTGCCGGCCTGCTGGTGGGGAGAGGGAAACGCACAGCTGTGCTGGCTGCCTGCTGGGAAGTGGGGGGGAAGACCGGAGGGCACCGCGGGGCTGGCTGCCTGCTGGGAAGGGTGGGGAGAGACCAGAGGGCACCGCGGGGCTGGCTGCCTGCTGGGAAGGGTGGGGAAAAACCGGAGGGCACCGCAGGGCTGGCTGCGTGCTGGGAAGGGGGGGGAAGACCGGAGCGCACCACGGGGCTGGCTACATGCTGAGAACCGGGGGGGGGGGAGACCGGAGCGCACCGCGGGGCTGGCTACGTGCTGGGAACGAGGGGGCGGGAAGACCGGAGCGCACCGCGGGGCTGGCTACGTGCTGGAAGGGGGTGGGGAGACCGGAACGCACCGTGGGGCTGGGAGGGGACTGCGAACCTGGCACCCTGCACTCAAGTATCCCTAAATTCTCAACAGGGTTTCCTACTGCCAGATATATCACTGCTGCGTGTTACCTGGGAAGAGAGGGAGGGTCTTCTACAGCAATGTGGATTCCGCCCTGGCCCCTATGCAGCTTGCCTGTGTGCAGCCATGGTCCCCCCACCCCTCGCTGCACAGTGGATTGGACTAGTTAGCCTGACTGGGACAAGGACCACGGTGGCTCTCCCGATAAACTTGCGAAAGCACATTGCGCACGCTCTGGCTGCAACTTTTCAAGAGATTACCGAGGCAGATTACAGAGACATGATAGAGCAAATCAATGGGCTATTCCATGTTTAGGCATGCATGCAGGCAGCCATAACCCAAACCCTTCTCTCCCAAAACATAAAAATCTGCTTACCCCGAGCACGCTCCTCAGTTTCTTCCTCACCAGCAACTTCCAGCTGCTGCGACTGGCTAGCTTCCTCCTGGCTTGAGAAGAGCTCCTGGCTGCATGCCTCCTGGGACTCCGGGGTGTCTCCCTCCATGCCAGTAGCCTCACTGTCGGCTTCCTCTACACCCTCCCCCACTTCTCCCTGCTCTGAACTCTCCATCGTGGTCCTCAGATTGGCAGTGGGGTCACACCCAAGTATGGCATCCAGCTCCTTGTAAAAATGGCAGGTTGTGGGGGCAGCTCCTGAGCGGCGATTTCCCTCACGGGCTTTGCAGTAAGCACTCCTCAGCTCTCTAATTTTGATCCTGCACTGCAAAGCATCCCGTTCATGGCCCCTTCTCAGCAAGGACTGCGATATCTGCCCATAGGTATCATAATTTCTCCTTCTGGAGCGCAGCTGTGCTTGCACAGCTTCCTCACCCCAAACACTGATGAGGTCCTGCAGCTCGGAATTGTCCCATGCTGGGGCTCGTTTGGGGCGTGGAGGCATGGTCGCTGATTGATTGAATGATTGATTGCGCTCCACACCTGGCTGAGCAAACAGGAAGGGGATTTTTAAAATTCCCGGGGCATTTAAAGGTGGGGTCAGCTGAGCCCAGGGCAGTGGAGTGTGCATGATTACCAGAGAGGCTTCTAAGGTATGCTGGGATACCTCCTTATACCCCGGAGGTCAATAAAAGCGCTGGTGGGCGTCCACACTTGCTGACCAGCGCTGGATCACCAGCGCTGGAATCGCTACACCCGAGGCTCGACCGGGTGTACAGCCAGCGCTGCAACCAGGGAGTTGCAGCGCTGGCCGTGCTTTGCAAGTGTGGCCACATCCTAAGTTACAGCGCTGTAACCCCCTCACCAGCGCTGCAACTCTCTAGTGTAGCCATGGCCTCAGAGAGGTTTTCTCCTGCAGTATTTTAGATATACGGGGGATTGGAGCGGGGAGGGAAGGGAATTGGTTGACTAAACTGTCAGTACATTTATTTTAATACATTTTATTTAAAATATAATGCAGGAGACTGACTGCCTCAGAAGGTTTGTGATCAGATAGGCAACCTTTCACTTGTAGGTTGCCAGTTTCAGTTCGGCCCATGTCAGCAGTGATCAGATGTTGGCAGATATGAAGTAAGCTGGTGTTTTTAATCCAGCTCCTGCTAAATACTTGCTCACATTAAAATACCACCACAAATGCCTATCCTAGAAACCGAACTCTCCCATTGAGGGCAGAGGTCTCCTCATGAGGCTTGAGAAATACTAGCAAAATCACATGGCGTGCACCAGCAATGCTGTAACTTTTTCTTTTGCAAAATGTTTCTACGAACACAAGTTTAGTTCTCGTGAATGTTCCTGTAGTCACATCCCTGAAGACTGAGGTCCTCTATGTACTCACAGAACAAGTCAGGCACAAGCAGAAGCAGTGCACATTTTCTCACCCCTGTGCCTGAGCCTTGGATTGGTGGCATCCATCTATAGAACTGAAAGGGTGATTCAGAATCACCCATCAACTCAGAGCTGAGGTGAGGCTTCTTGACTGAGAGTGAGTGCAAGGGTTCCAATTAGTACCAGAAGAATGAGACAGTGAGTATCACTATCAGTCAGGAAATGGAAAGTCACCTAGATACCAAGGTGATAAATGGAAGAGGGAGAAAAAAAATAAAACCACTGAGCCAAATTCACAGAAGTAACATCACATCTGTCAGAAGGTAACAACCTGCGCCATCCAATCCCCCATGCTGGAGCCTTTTCTCTACTCAAATAAAGGCCTCATCACTTCAAAAAACATACAAAACTTCTTCTAGTTAATCAGACAAATCTGATTTTTCAGCAGAATCTTGAGTAGCACTTTCAGCAACATTAATTTAAAAATAAAACTTTTTTTTTTCATCTGAAACTATTTTCAAACTCTGAGATTCATGCTGGAAATACATAGGTTTACTTATATGATTCAATTACATTAATATTAGATTTTATAATACTATAATAATAATATTGATATAATATAGACCAGGGATTGGCAACCATTAGCATGCAGCTCGCCAGGGTAAGCACCCTGGTGGGCCAGATCAGTTTGTTTACCTGCCACATCCGCAGGTTCGGCCAATCACAGCTCCCACTGGCCACGGTTCACCATTCCAGGCCAATAAGGGTGGTGGGAAGTGGTGGCCAGCACATCCCTCGGACCATGCCATTTCCCACAGCCCCCTTTGGCCTGGGACAGCAAACTGCGGCCAGTGGGAGCTGCGATCGGCCGAACCTGCGGATGCGGCAGGAAAACAAACCGGCTCAGCCCACCAGGGTGCTTACCCTGGCAAGCTGCATGCCAAGGGTTGCCAATCCCTACTACTATTTACTACTATTTACTATAAACATATACTATGTTTATAACACTAGTATAATAATACTGATATAACATCAGAAGGGATGTTAAATTTTGCTGATGAATGAACTAAACACCTGCTACCTGAATCAAAATAATCTAGTAAACATAATCTGCGTAATCCAGTTACTATGTAAACCATTGCTAACAAAAAGTGCCCATTCTTCATAAATGGCCTTTATCTCTACTGATACTCGGCACAGAAAAAACATGAAAGCTAAGGAAGCTTTTTAAAGAGTTGCTGACAACATTTAACACGTTCCCTGGAGTCATATTACCAAATCAAAAGTCTCTCATCAGCACATATCTCATACTACTGCCAACCTCACAGGCGACATAGAAGATGTGTGTGTACAGGAAATTTGAAAAGGAGCTGTGTTGGGAATCAGGAGCAAAAATAAATGTTTCCGATCTATGTCCAGAGTAGAACTGCAGAGAGTTCTTTACTGGAATTGTGCAAAATGTTCATAACAAATTTAAAAAGGCAATTGTATTTAAATACATGACTTAAAAACTCTTTAGGGCAACCTGTGCATATATAGCACACTTAGGAAAAAGGTGCTATATACACATAGTAGTACAATGATTTGGATGGGAGCCTTTAGGAGTTACCACAAAACAAATAGAAAATAGATCTATCTTAGTTTAGGAACTTATATATCCCCTATCATTGTAGTATCTGAGCATCTCACAGTCATTAACATATTTATCCTCACAACACCCACGTGAGGTAGGGAAGTGCTATTTTCCACTTTTTACAGATGAGTAACTGCGGCATAGACAAAGGGACCTGCCCAAAGTCACACAGGAAGTCTGTGGCAGCACAAGGAATTCAATTTGGGATTCCCAAATCCCAGACTAATTCCCTAACCACTGGAACATCTTTCCCCTCATGATCGTAAATTAGACTATGTGCCCATTAAGCGGCATAGAGATACTCAGAATTTTGCACTAGTCTGCTTACATCTGAATCTGGCCTATTCCACTCTTGGTTACACCAGTGGAACACCAGAATTTGTCCCCATATCTGCATACAGAATTTGATGAATGTTTAATAGATTAGAGATGCCATATTATAAAAACAGTAGATGATTTAAGGCACTCCAATGCAAATATGTTTTGAAGCATGCTTGAAATTAGTAACGATTCAAGATTGTCAAATAGCAGGCTCAAAATGGAATTATTTAATCAAAGGTTGACAATCTGAGATTAGTAGAACACTAGACAGAATACAGCAAGAATAGATGCATTACCACCCTTGGTGTAAGGTGAAGAGCCGGCCTCTAGGTCTCTCTTCTGTAACTGGTGGGATGCCGGCAGTTTGTACTCCCTGTCTCCCTCTGGCTTTTATATGGTATGAGACAGAGAAACTCCTTTTCTGAAAGAAAATTGCTTTCCCTTGATTAATTTCACTATTTGTTTATTTTTTCACATTTTCATTTTACCTAATTACTTATGGAAATTTCTTTATGTGTATCTTTAGGTTATATAATGAATACTCTAAAGATAATTCTAATCTGGTTATTATTACTGACAGCTGTGACAACCAGCAGTTCTTACTGAATTAAAAACATCTTTCTGTAGATCCTTATTTCACCCATTACAGAAAAAAATCTGCAAATCAAGTACTTCTTATTAGTCACAGAACATAATTAAATCATGAGCACCCCTTTATCAATCACTCAGTCTTGTTTGTACCATACTTCTGTGAACACTTTTATCATCAGTTTAAGGGGCTTTTCCCTAGATATCTATATTCCCATAGACAGCAGTACAGCCCAATACTTGATCACGTGAAGTTCCTGAATACAGGTGACTCACAGGTTAAAAACCAACATCCTTGGCCTTAGAATTCAGACCCACTCTGCTAAAATTGTAAAAGATTCTGGGGGGATAGTGACTATGCAAATGAATTTAATATACAAAAAAAAGAAAGAAGAAAGAGTTAATATTTACAATCAGGTGCTAACTGCTTTAATATAATTAAAGCTTTCAACATTACTCAATTTGAAGTAACATGCTAGTTTCTCAGAAATTGTCATTGTAAAAAGGTAATTTTATATAAAGTTCTGAATTCCCAATTACCCAAAATGTCATGACACAAAAGAAATATTTACTACTTCTTTTAAAACTGATCTCATCTTTAAGTTGCACCTTGAGACAACATTTAATAACACTTCATATTCCATGATGCGATTTACATAGCACCATACTAATTATATAGCACCATGACAAAAAAGAAAAACAATTATTAAGATATCATAGCACAGAAGCACAAGTCTTTAATTATAATAAAATGGGAAGTTGCCACTTTTTGTTTTTCACTTTGTTACACCTTTTTCAACCGTTCTGACCACTGAAGTCAGTGGAGTTATGCTGGAATAAAACTCATACACACAGTGGAGAACCAGGATTTTAATTTATCACTAAGGCTGCGAGTTTGTCACAGATTCCATCACTTTCTGGGACCTCCATGACTTCTACAGCGACCAGTGCAGCTGGCCCAGGGGCCATCTGAGCAGCTTGGGCAGCTCTTGGGCCAGCTGCACCAGCCGCTGCTGGGGCAGTCTCGGGCCACCGTGCCACCCCCCACCCCCAACGGCAGCAGGAGTTTGGATGTGGGAGAGGGCTGAGGGCTAGGGTATGGGGTGAGGGCTCCAGGCTGTGCTTACTTCAGGGGAGAGACTCCCCGGAAGCTGCGACATCCCTCAGCTCCTGGTGAAGGCATGGCCAGGCAGCTCTGTGCACTGCCTCTGCCTGCAGGCACCGCCCCTAAGAGCTGAGGGAGCGGGATGTCACTATTTTCACAGAGGCACAGAGCTAGGTAGGGAGCCCTGCCAACTCCCCCCTCAGCACCAGCAGGATTTCCGGGCTGCATGCTGCCACCTGCCCTCCCCCTCCCCCCAGCACCTGCAGTGCCCCTAAGCCACCCAAGCTTTAGTCAGGGGTATATAGCAAAAGTCACGGACAGGTCATGGGACGTGAAGTTTTGTTTACTGCCCATGACTTTTACTAAAAATAGCCGTGACTAAATCATAGCCTTATTTATAGTTACTTTTATTGCTCGACATTTGTGCATTGTAGAGAGTTCTAATGGGATATACAGCCTTTCCTCTCTAGCTCAAGAGACTGAATTTAAGGGGGTAATGACTCTGGCCCCATTCCTGCAATGGACTCTGCTAGCATGGACCCTTGTCTGTGCAGAGTCCCACAAACTTCAGCAATACTCTATGCAGCATAAGGGCCAATGTGAGCAAATCTAAATAAAAGTCATGATTATTTCAGTGCTATTCAGTCCCCTGTGTGAAATGAGTTGGTGTTTTCATTGCAATTCCTAGCTGACAGGCAGTCAGCTCACAGAATTTGCTACAATAATTGGATCTCTTTGCAGCCTTTTACACAGTGGGCCTCAAAGTACTACTAACACACCTATCTGACACAGCAGTAGTAGATGGCCCAGTACTACTGTGGCTCTAATTGTTCTTCTCCAGCACAACTCAGAGTCGCAATAGTTAATTGTTCCTCCTCTCCAAAGGTCCTTGACTCTGGGGTCCTACAAAGATCCATACAATTCCTCTTCTCATTAACATCTAGATGAGACCACTGGGAGAAATTGTGAGACACTGTAAGCTTTGATGCCAACAGTATGTCACTGACACTCATCTCATTCTCAATTGATAGAACCATTGCCTCTACTAAAATGTCAGAATACCTACAGGAAATCATTTCTCAGATGAAAGCATCTGATTGAACCTGAATCTAGGAAAATCTGTAGTGATGCTGGTTGGAAAAGGGAAGTGTTCTGAAGAACTGGCCAAGTGTCCATCTTCTGTGGAAGTTATATAGCTCCCATTTGTCAAAGTGGTGAAAGCATCTGAGTCCTATTGGACTCCTTACAGAGTTTGGATGACCAGGTAGCATCAGTTTCTAAAAATGTTTTCTTCCATCTTCAGCTTGCTAGGAAGCTTCGTCTCTTCCTTCCAAACAAGGACCTGGCCACACTGATCCATTCACTTGTCATTGCTAAGTTGGATTCCTGTAACCTACTGTATTTGAAGCTGAATGTGAAGAGAGTGGACAAGCTCCAGAATGTGGCTCCTAGCCTTCTCCATGCCTTAGGCCATCATGAGCAAATTAGGCCTGTGCTCAAGGCTGGCTCCCAACACAAGTTAAAGACCGTGGTCCGGATTTTCAAAGCAACTATTGAATCAAAGCCCAGCTACATCAAAGACCAAATGTTGAGTTGTCTAGAGTGGTTCACAACTGTGAATGCTAATAAGAGGTCAGAAAATAGGGCAGATATCCCAAACTGGTTGTATGTTCTGTATTTAGATTTCACCAAGCCAGTAGCAAATGTGTACTCCTGGATCACTTTACCAGCCTTACCATGGAGTCACAGACAGTCCCATTATGCTCTCCAGCCTAACCTGCCACCCAGGCAAACTGAACTTAGTGATAATGGTCACATAAACCAAAAATCACACAACACCAGGTTACTCCCACACCCAAAGGATTGGTCACTTGCCCCAGAACGATTGGCACTTTGGATCTCACACCAAACACAACGCTGACAGCCAGTTCTACAGTAAACTAATTATAGTTTTATTAGCTAAGGAAAAAGAATGAGTTATTGAGAGATTAAAGCAGGTAAAATATAACAACAGTTGAGTCAAAGTTTGGAAGTCCCAAATGATAGCAGTTGATTTAATACACTGGTAATTTCCCAAAACTCTTTTTCAGGGAACCCAGATGTTTCTGGGAATCCTCACTTTGCATTTGGTATCCTTCCTGTAAGATTCCAGACAGTCAGAGATAAAGGATCTTTCTTTGAATCCATATTTATATCTTCTTCTCACAGAAAATAAGCTGACAGTCTCTCTAACCATGTGGGTTTTCCTTTGATGCTGATGAGTAGAAAATGCAGAGTGCATCTGTGAATTCCCATTGTTGAACACAATGGCCCACACTTTGAAGTTAGCACTCGTCTTCATTTACATTTCTAAAGCTCCAATCACATTTGATAGGTAATTTAATTACACGGATATACACAATGTAAAAGGTAATGTAATAGTAAATAACAATCCTTCATTAGTTTTTATGAAGTTTACACATCAAGTACATTCTCATCTTAACACTAAGGCACACTTTTGATCTTGGGTTCACTAATTATAGGGTTATACATAATGTAATACGATAGCAATCAAGAGGTTATAGATAAGAGAAGACAATACCATTAACATTTCCTTTGAACTAAACTAACACACAAGTGAATTGGCAGGATTACACTACAATACCTTTTGACACTCCTTTGATTTCTATTAGCATACGAGTGAATTAGCCTACAGCACTGTCCTGACCTGGCACCAACTTAGACAATGTCACACTATGAACCATCATAACAGCTGCACTACTCTGAGATAACACAAATCACAAAGCCCATAAACCCATATGTTCTCTTTGTCTGAGAGTTGCAGACAAAGCATTCTTTGTCATTGCAATCTGGTTATGGAACAATCTTCCAAAGGAAATCAGATGAACCGGTAGTCTGACTGTTTTTAGGAAATGCTGTAAAACCGACCTCTCCAAAATAGCCATTCCATCATAAGAATGACATTCACAACACAGAGACACCTCTTCTACCCTTAAACACCTAACACTCAAAAAAATGAAAAATCCTTCTCCCAAACAGAGTTTTGACCCTGAAAAGAGAAAATTGCCAGAGGCTCCATGAATTCTACTAGGGATTTCACCATGGTTGTTGATCTTATATAGAAAGCACTCAGATATGATGATGATGGGCAGCAGTATAAAACCCTAAGATAGATCAATAGAGCAGGATACTAGGTTGAAGAGCAACACACACAGAGGAGGAGAAAGAACCAACCTGAACCAGACATTTTTATCCAGGATCAGGGTTGGACAAGAGCATGCATGTGTCTGGACAAGATGAGAATAAGATAAGATGCATGTATGTGTTATCAGTGGATACTCCCTTATGTCAATGAGCATAAACAATGGAGAATTCAGTGGAGTATTTTTAGAGAACCAATGTTTTTAATGAGCCTCCTTCTTCTGGAGTTAAAAAACTGGATAGTTGTGAGTTCAGTCCGACATGTGACTGGTTTTAAAATTTCGTTTAAAAAATCAAAAGGCTACGAGTCAAAAATGAGGCCTTTCTCAGGGAGAAACACTTCCTGACTGAAGTATTTTTGTTCTTCTTTCTCATAGGTCATTCAACTGAGATTCATTCTGTCCAGTAGCTATAGTGTAACATGTGAACTCATCTTTTACACTGTGCCACTTGTAGAAAGAGCAAGAAAATCATCCTTGGATTTACAGTGTTTCTTCTTGGCAAGTTATGCTGGCTGTCTTTGAAATGAGATTACAAGTTTTAATCAGTTTACATGATTTGGTGCCAGTTTTGTTTTGTTTCTTTCTAGAATATTCCATTGGATATTGCTAAGTACCAATTTGTGTTTCAGATTGTCTGTTACAGCTGTCCCTCTGCTGCATTCCTTTTTCCCCTCTCCTTTCTGTTTGTCCTGTGTGGCCACCCCTCCCGGCCATTGTGCTAACTAAAGTCGCAGCCCTATTCATAGGAATAGCTTGTACAGACTAATTGGAGCCATTGCTCTGCCTAGGGAGGGGGCTTCTTGCTTCTTTGTTTGGCTCCTTTGTTCAGACCCGGGCTCAGTGTGGGAGGCGCTGCCCAGAAATTCAAGACCTGAAGTGGCCAACTAATTAAGCATATGAGTCATACCTGTGGTGGAGCAACCATAATCCCAGCACCTCCAAGTTTTAGGCTAATACCATAACCTTGTGTGACACCGTGTAAAAAGAAAATTGACGATCTGCACTATTGTTGTCACCAACACTACACACTTGTGATAAATCTGTACAAAGCATGCCTTGTAAGATAAGTTATAACCTATAACGTATTATTATCCTCTTGAAACGTGTGTATCACCATTGTGTATGAAGTTATGAAATTTTAATGTATTCTGTTATAAACATGTTGTGTTCCTGGGTAACACACACAAGATAGATTTACATGTGTTGATGGGTCATGAAGGAGGATCAACTCTTTCAGTGGGCCCCTCCCGAGGATGCCCCGGAGAGCATATGGACAAGGGAGGCCCAGTGACTCAGCAGGACACGTAGAACATGTGATCCATACTCCATGTTTGAGCTAATATTCTCCATGCATGCGAACCGGGGGTATAAATTGGAGACTATGACATCACGTCCTTGCCTCTTGCTCCATGTCTCTGAACTGTGTTTTCCAACAAAAGGGGAACTTTGAACAATGGACTGAGGACCCTAATATTTGGAATGAACCAGAGAGACTTATTGCAAGCTAGCAGATTTAACACCACTGCTGCTAACTGTGAAAGTAGAATAAATTATATTGTAAAAATAAAAAAAAATTAAAAAATGCTGTCTGTACCTTTAAGCAAAACTGTTAAAATGCTGCAATCCAGGTGTCAGGAATACAGACATTAACACAGAACAATTGCACCGTTTAAGGGAAACTGGTGAAGTATTAGCCCTAAATCAATAAAAGTTAGTAAGAAAGTAGAATATGCATGCTGTGCCTCAGGTAAATTTTACCGTTTTGCTTTCTTTGTCCCTTTGTCTAATTCCCGCTCTTTTATCTGTATAAATAAGACTGTTTGGGTCTTGCATGGCCACTCACATTATCTGGGTGTTATTGGCAGAGCACTGCACTAATAAAACAGAGTGGTCTGACAAATTGTGAGTCCTGATTCTAACTTTGACAATTTGGAGGTTCCACCGAGATGGCAACCGTCTTCACTGGGGCTGTGTAATTCCTGACCGTTTTTGTAGGATGACCATGGCAGCCGGCACCTGGGCATTTGGCCCGAGCGGTCCTCCACTAGAGCAGAAAGGCGCACAGCCACAGTGAGGTCTACGCCATCAAACCTGTTGGTTCCCACTCTGTTCTCGTAGGGATCCCTTAATCTGACCTCAGGAATCTAGTCAGGTAATTATTTCTGTGTTTTGTCCGGACTGAGGACTGTCCTGTCTCTGTGTCTATCCGTCCTCTTGTGGAGTGTTTGAGTCTGGTGCCGTCTCTGTCCGGGGATAGGCTGACCAAGGGGTTCCGGTCCCTGCGGTCTGAGTGAGTGGAATCTGCACAATCGCAGCTGCACTGCACTTTGGGTAAAACCCCCGGTGTGAAAGCAAGGGCGATTGAGGCAGTAGCCTGTGGACTCCTTTTGTGTGTTGCACTGGGTATTGCTCTGAGGAACCCGAATTTCCTTCTTGTGTGATTGGTGTGTAAAGTCTTCCTGTATTGGTAACCAGACATCTAAGTCGGGACCGTTCCCTAAATGAACTCCGGCTCATTTTATATATTTAGAATGGGTCCGGACTCCTGTAAAAAGGGTCCAGACTCCCGTAAATTTCTGGAAAAATGGTCTAGGCTAACTCAGGGCGATCCCAAAACTCAATGGCCACTGTTAAAATCTTGAAACAAAGACTGAGTGGACATCTTAAAGGACAAACTCGGCCAACCTAAAACTAAATTGGCTAAAGGAGAGGTTACTTGTTTCATGCAGTGGTGGCAAGAGGCAAATCATAGGTGGACAAACTCAAAACTCGCCTCTCTCAAATATTCAAATAATAAGTTAAAAGTTTTATTAAAAGCCTCCTCTCCCACCACCAGACTGAGCTCTCCCCTTTACCCCATTCTCCAGACCCCAGATCGATCCAACCCCCTTCATACTCCCATCTCATTGTAAAAAGGACAAAAAGCCCCTTGTTCTGTTCCGTTTTGTTGTCTGCCTCAAAAACTGATTCTTTAGTGTTCCACTACCAATTCAGCAAGGAGGGTGAGCTCCTCAACTAGCCCCCACCCTTCCTGGTCCCTTTCCTTGAACATTTCTTTCAAAATTGTGAAATGATCACAATATCACTCACAAACAGTTCATTGGAAAAAAGAAAAAAGCAGAATGGGGCCCAGACAAGTAGGCAAGCAACAGATAAACAAACTGAAAAACAGGTTGAAAGCCCTAAGGGAATAGTGTCAGAAGTAAGAAAAGCAGTAAGTGCAGGCATGAACCCCTGCAACAATACTTAAAATGGTGAAATCTAAGGTGATAAAGGTGTCATTTTGGGACATAAACAAGTGATTTAAAAAAAGAGAATAAAAAGTTAACTCTGCAGAGGCTGAAGAGAATTAAGCAGTTAAACTTTGTGGAAAATGTTAAAAAGGACCATGTTAAAGAGAAAAAATTCTTGGTTTCTTTGCAGCCATTCTGAAGGGAAAATGGGCTCTTTTTCCAGAAGAATGCCTGTAAATAATCCATATATATATACAGCTATGTAAAAACAAAGCACTGTAAAGAAATGTTAAGGAAAAGAAAATGTGTATGTATCAATTTGTCTGTGAAAATATGTAACGTTCTAGGAATCTAAACCAACACATCTGGTTTGTAAAACTTCTGTTTTCTAGGCGTGAGATAAATTGGTTTTGTTTTTGTTTTTAATGCCACTAAAAATTCATTTGACTCTTTAATTCAAAATTGCAAAACTGACAGACCTTTTTGCAAGACCTAGGTAATTAGTGCTGTTTGGCTTTGGGATTTAGCATTTAACCCTTTAGGGGTAACTTGATTTTTTACAAAAATTAAAATGTTTTTAAATAAAGACCAAGTCATGGCTGCAATAGGGCAGTCAAAATCAGGAGAACAGGGAGAGATTCTGAAGTCTTTTTGTTTGTTTGGTTTTTTTTTTTTGAAACAATAGCAGATAAAAGCTGTAATAAAAGAATAAAAAATTAACAGTGGCCCTCTGAAGCAACAGCAGAGGTGAGGTGCACAAAACAAAAAGAAGCAATGTTAAAAACACTGAGCCTTAAAACAGCTCTGTGTAATCAGACTGTCACTTTTATAACGGTACATGAAAACTCTGTAAGAACAAAACAAACAGTTATACCTTATGTAAAAATTAATATGGCTAATGTTTTTTAAAAGTTATAGTATAGAAAAAATGTGCATTTTCCCTAAAACATGTGCAGTGTATAATGTAGAAAGGGGTTAAAAAAAATGCAAATGAAATGTGCTGCTGAATTAAAATCCTATTAGGGCTCCAAAAAAAGCCACAATAGGCTGTGGGGTTTTTTTTCAGATCCCTGTGTGTTAAGACAGAGTCTCTGAGCTCTGCTGATGGCTTTGAATCCAAAAGCCAAGCCTGTGTTCATGCAAATTACCTGATAAAAAAAGGTAAGAGCTGCCAGTACAAAAGAAGCTGCAAATAAAGAACATACCTGGTCAGCAAACAAATTGCCTACATAAAAAGCATGGTATAACAAAATACCTTTAATAAATTTGATGCTAATGTTATTGTTAATATTAAACATTAACATAAATTTATTGTTAGTAAGTACCCCTGTAACAACTTATAGTGTGTATGATTTTTGAAAAAATCCTTTAAAGTAATATGGTAATGATGCTTCTCAGCTATTACCTGTAAATAAACTTAAAGGTTAACACAGCAGGAAAAACATTACAAACTTGGTCTGCTATATAAAAGGAAAAACTTAAGGTACACCACCTCATGAATTTAATAACTAAACAGTGAAATAATTTCTGCATAACTCTTAAAAAGTAAAAGCCATTAAAACCTGGCCTGCCTATAAAACAAACAACAACAACAACAAACACCACAAGAAAATATGGGGATAATTCCTCTGTTTTGCCTGCAATCAGCAAGGGTAATTGTAAAAGAAAGAAATCTTTTAAGTAATAATCAATGCCACCCCAAAAGGGGTAGAAAAATGTCATTTTTGTCTTTCAGATAATCCAAAGTACTGTATAATGAGCTATGTGTATGTGTTAATTCTTGGAAAAAAGTGTTTAAAAAGTGTTAGCAACCCACCAGAAGACAAATGTAAATGTAATATAAGTACTGTGTTTACCAATAATCACATTTACTATTTGCCACAACAACAACAACAACAACAAAAGAGTCTCAGCTTACTGTAAGCACTGATTTAGCTAAGTTCTCTATCAAGCTTGGCATTGAACGGCAAACAGTTACCAATCATCTGTTAAAAAGTAAAAAGGTAACATAGTTCCTAAAAACAAACAAACAAACAAAAAAACAAATGTGAAAAACTGGACCATTCATATTATACACACAAATGGGGACATGTTAAGAATTGCCACTACAGAAAAACATAACAGCTTACCATTGGTATAACATATTTTCTGGATGGTCTCCCACAACTACTGGCATACTAATGTTACTGCCCCTAATTGTGTTTTTGGTTTTAAATTGTATGTATTTAATTAAAATGTTTAAAATGTGCTGGTGGATAAAACAAATGTGTGCAAAGCTAAAGCCACAGGCCCAAATCACCTCCCAGTATTTTCTATTACGTGGACTAAATAAGAAGTGACACTGGCGATTAATAATCTTAGTGTCAAAAGGGGGATATGTAGGAGCAGGATTTTATAATGTCCCATAAGAATTAAAGTATAATTTGATTTCATCCTGCTAGCCACTTTTTTAAATAGCAGAAAGAAATGACCCCCTGGGACTATAAGATTTTGTTTTCTCATATGCATTACAAATTGGGCTCTCTCTTAACTCTTTGTTTTAAGATTTAGTTAGTAAGAGACAGGATTCTCTACTGTGTCTATGTTAAGTAAATTAGAGAAACATTAAAGGCCTGGGTCTCAATGTAAATTGTCTTGGTTATCAATTGTAAAACTTAGCAAGGTTTAATTTGCAATGCCTTTTTTTTTGCTCGATAAAAATACTACTGTTTGTATTCTCAATCTGTTTGTGTAAATGAGGAATGTATGCATCAGGAAAAGATAAGGTGTGCAGGCCATTGTTATAGCCAGAGTCAAGGAAGAAGTAGTAAAGAGACTTAAAGAACATCAAAGAATCATTAGGTACTGCTTACTACCCCGACGACTGTCAAACTGTGTGGCATCTCAGAGTGGATACATGCTTCGCAGTGTAAGAATGCACCACCCCCAGTGAACCAATCATCACCTCAGGACCAGGCAGAGTCAATTTTTACTCCAGAAGAAGACGTAGAGGAACAGCCTGCAATACCTTACAATCTATGCTCTCATAAGGGTTGCCAGAAGCAGACAATTACATAAAGCAAGGCCCAAGAAGAAGCAGTAGTGAGCCTAGCTCCTGCTGCCTGGTGGACATAAAACTGTGACTGCAGTTCCCTCAGTTGAGGTTGTCAGAACCAAAAGGGCCCTGCCTCCAACATGCACCTCTGGTGGTGCCTGTTCCTCGGCTGTTGGTGTCTTAAGGTCTTGGGAGTCCACAATGACAATTCTTTTATCCAGCAGCAAGTGTGGATAGCTCAGACCCTTAATATTTCTAAATGCTGGGTCTGCAGCCACATCCCAGACCACTCTCTGGTGTTCCTGTCCTGGCTACCCATTCAATTCTCCAGACCTCACTGGAGGACCTTGTCCATTTAACACAATATAGAACAGTAATGACACCTGGGCAGATGCTATTGGCAGTTCCTTTATCCCACTTGGGGGAGTAATACACCAGGCAAAAAGGCTCCTGAGGTTACAAGTAGTAGTTAAAATAATGGCAAATGAAACCAGAGAAAGTTTAAAAACCCTGGCCAAAGAAACAGGGGCGATCCGACAGGTGGCCCTCCAAAACCGTCAGGCATTGGACATAGTGCTGGCGGTTAAAGGAGGGACCTGTGCTCTCATTGGAAAAGAATGTTGTGTGTTTATACCTGACAATACCAATGAGGTAATAGATTGCGTTAGCCACTTAGAACAAATCGCATATCTTCCCCATAAAAAGCCGAGTTCTTTATGGAAGTGGCTAAGTAACCTGTTCAATTTCTCTGGCATAGAAAACTGGTTGTCTCAGGGAGTCCTAACTATCCTGTTTGGAATCTTAGTGATTTTTGTATGCTTTCAGTTAATTTCCTGTTGTATCCAGAATTGTGTCACCCAGGTGACTGCCCCAAAACAGAGTGCTAATATGATGATTTTGAATATCACTGATGAACAAAGAGATAAGGAACAGTTAATTTGTGGAACCCAGTAATTGTTGGTCATGGCTTGCGCTTGACCAAAAGGAGGGATTGTGAAAGTAGAATAAATTATATTGTAAAAATAAAAAAAAATTAAAAAATGCTGTCTGTACCTTTAAGCAAAACTGTTAAAATGCTGCAATCCAGGTGTGACGAATACAGACATTAATACAGAACAATTGCACCGTTTAAGGGCAATTGGTGAAGTATTAGTCTTAAATCAATAAAAGTTAGTAAGAAAGTAGAATATGCATGCTGTGCCTCAGGTAAATTTTACTGTTTTGCTTTCTTTGTCCCTTTGTCTAATTCCCGCTCTTTTATGTGTATAAATAAGACTGTTTGGGTCTTGCATGGCCACTCACATTATCTGGGTGTTATTGGCAGAGCGCTGCGCTAATAAAACAGAGTGGTCTGACAAATTGTGAGTCAGACTTATTGCAAGCTAGCAGATTTAACATCACTGCTGCTAACCTCATCTACAGACTCCGAAATCATCTGTAATGTATAGGATTCACTTTAACCGTTTAATAGCTCTCCTCTTTTCTTTTATTTATTAATAAATCTTTAGTTAGTTTACTAGAGATCCGCTACCAGTGTCGTTTTTGGGTGAGATCCTGAAGTACATTTTGACCTGGAGTAAGTGGCAGGCTCTCTAGTAAACTAGAGAGTTGGAAGCATCTATGTGTGCAAATATGTGATTTCTGGTTTTAATAATCATTTATCACAGAAGTCTGGTTTGTCTGGGTGGTGCATGACAGGCTAGAGGGCCTGAAAGGGACTGTCGGTGGCTTCATAATAGCTAGTATAGTAGTTTGGAAGCACACGTTTGTTACTGGCTTGGTGAAATCTTATGATAGAATATACCAACAGCTTGAGGTACATGCTCCATTTTCTGGCAGTCAGACCTGAGATTGGCATTCTTAGCTGTGGCCTATACCAGGCAGCATGACACCCTGAATCATTCTTCGTCAGTTGTTTTTTCCAGTTGCTCTCAGTGTCACTGAATTGAAGGCTCATAAGGAAGGGCACAGTTTCCCAGCAGTGGCTAACAAGGAACAAGCTCACATAAAACTCCAAATAGATGCATGTACTTTTTATTGGTAACTCAACTGTGTCCATGAATATCCAGCTAAGGAATATTTGACCCTTGGAGTAATAGGCACAACTCCGGTGCCTTCAATGGAGTTGCTCCCACTTAGACCAGCACTGAATTTGTCCATTAGAAGTTTTGGTTCATGAATCTGTGCCACGCATAAAGACCTCAGACCACACCATCATCACCCCGACTGCCAGAACGATGCTAGAAAAGACCCTGAAAGACACCATCCACTGCTACTGTGCCAAGAACCTTAAGCAGAAGCTGGACCAGGACAAGGTGTGGGAGGTGTCCAGCAAGTGGGACACCAGCAACCACTTCTTCCCCGGGGCAGCTTCACCAGGTTCGCCAATTGGCAGTTCGTCCACCAGGCCCGACTCAACTGCATTCCCCTCAACGGAGCCATCCGCCATGGAAACCAGGACAAGTGCTGCAGGAAGTGCGACTAATCCAATGAGCTCCTGCCCATGTCCTGTGTGGATGCCCACACCACTCCAGAGCCTGGCGTCACCGCCACAACACCATCCAGAACCGACTGGTGAAAGCCATCCCACCATCCCTGGGGAAGTTCACTGTCTACTCCGCCATCCCTGGAACGGACAGCTGACTGCGACCCAACATCATCGTGACTGAGGCAGAAAAGAAGAAGTCCTCATGGTAGATGTCATGGTGCCATTTGAAAACAGGTCACTGGCCTTCCACAAGGCTCGAGCTCAGAAGGTGTTGAAATACACCCTGCTGGCCAACACTCTGAGAGCCCATGGTTACGAGGTCCAGATCCACACCCTGTTCATAGCAACCCTTTGCATGTGGGACCCCCACAACGAGCTGGTACAGAAAGCGTGCCGAGTTGGTCGATGCTATGCCTGGCTCATGAGACAGCTCATGGTGTCCAACACCATCAGGAGGTCCAGAGACATCTACATGGAACACATCACAGGACACCATCAGTACCAGGTCAAGTAATCAAGACTGACAGCCAGAGAAATAACACACTTCCTTTCCTGATGAACCAAGGAACGCATCCCACCCATGTACTTACTCACTACACCAATACTGACTTGGACTCTAAATACATTCCTTAGGTGGCGTACCCAAGCCCACTTATCCACTGATGTTTTAAAAAAAACCAGCTTAGACCCAGATTGGGGTGCAGGAGAAGTGGTATGTGTGTATCTTGTGAACCTTGTAAACGATACTTGTAATTCCTCATGACCCAAGCCTGATCCCAGATGTACAGAACCTTTCCTCTTAACTTGTGTAAATTTGACTTTAAACATTAACTTTAATAAAAATTTTAATTCTATCATATCTGGAACAAAAAATAAACCGGGGGGCAAGGGAGGATGTTTTCACAGTATACACTTCTGCAATTGCTGTGAGACCAGGTTTCTGTATTTCTTGTTGTTTAAAACTAATGAATCTAATCAAGAGGAACTGAGGAGGAACTAAATTTTGGGTATATTCATTAAAAGTAAACTAGAATGTGGTTCAAATGTGTAAATGTAAGCACAGATGTTAAAGTAAGGCTTGGAGCTTATATCAGCAGTTGCTGAAAGGTGAAAAGGTATTTTAAAGTGCAAAGCTGTTGTTAAGCCTCAGCCCTATACCACAAGCATGAATCACTTTGAGAGAGGCAGTAGCTTCCTGATATTTGGAAAACTGGTTCCTCTGAACAAACACATTTGAATAATTTAGATCAAACTCCAAAGGTTGTGATTGAGTTTGTAAGAAACAAAATGTCAGTTCTTTGAATTATTTTATCTCTTACTGCAAAAATGTAAACCAATGCTTTAGAACGGAGATACTGAATGACATTAATTATTTGCCACTTCCCTATTCAGGTTGGCAACTTTCATAGCCTCTTTCCAGAGCTCATGATTGTACACCAGGCTGTCATTCAAATTGGTATCTCAGAGGTATGCTCATATCCAGTCCACGTATCAAGTTTTTGGTCTCCCACTTGCTCATCTCCCATCCACGATCATTGCAAGAGCCATCTTACCAATATAGCTCCCACATCTCTACTAGATATACCCATATTTATGTAGCCTTGCCTCCATTTGTCTTCAGCTGGAACAACCTGCATTAGACCCCTTAATACCTCATTTTGTTTCCTATCACAGAGTGTCCAACCACTTAACCATCTCAACATCTTCCTCTCCATGATTGACAGCATACTGATTTCCTGTCTTTCTGGACAATCATGTCTTTGTTCCATACATTAGGATGGGTTGAATTACAGTTTTATACACTATCCGTTAGCTTTACTGGTATCTTTTTGTCACAGAGAAATGGGGTCAGAGCCTACCATTTGCACCAAGCAGCTTTAGTACAATACCAGGCATCACTCAGGAGAGCATTATCATCAGCATCCATTGATCCTAGATATTTAAAGTCTTTCACTTTTCTAAGCTCTCTACCTGTGATATCCTTTATAGAAAGTCCTCCTTCCTCAGTTATTACATCCTTGGTCTTATCAATATTCAATCTATTTTCAGCCCACTGAAAACTATGTTGCCACTGTTCAAAATTGCAGGGCCTCACAATCTTCCACACATCACTAAAACAACTGCAAACAGCATGTTCCAAAGCAGCTCCCTTTGCATATTCTCATTAATCGCATCCATGACACCTGCAAACAAAAAGGGGCTCAACACTGACATGTAATACAGGCCAATGTTTACTTGAAGTTCTCTACTGTAGCCCTATTTAGTTTTGACTATGGTAATCATTGCATTATTAATTGCTTTGGCTAAGCCTGTGATGAGATTTCATAAGGCTGGGGAAAATCCTGCAAACTGTCATCCTGAGACAACTTAAAATCCTGACCACACTAATTACATATAATTACCTGTGAGAGTGTCTTCCCAACAAAATGCTTACTAAACCTGGCAAAAACTTGGAATTTCTGTGCAATGGGAAATTCTGTCATTCCAAAATTTTCTTTTGTACCAAATGGGAACGAAAAGCCAAACTTTGAAATTTCATGCAAAATAAAAACTCCCCAAAAAAATTGTTTATGAAATAACTTATCAAAATATTTCTTTTCAATAAAGTCAGAACACTTCATTGCAACTTTTTTATATGTCACTATAGTCAAAACCTGTAAGTCAAACATATACAATTCAAAACGATAAAGCTGAAATTAAGCACTTCTATAGGTGTTTTTCATAGAAAATGTCAACAAAATTGATACACTCTGTGAAACATACTGATTTCAATTAAAATTAAAAAGGTTGTAGAACAGTTTTTAAACTAAGGGCTGGGGAAAAGCCGACAGGTGTGGAGGAGCATGTGGTTCAGACATCCCTTAGGGGAGGATCTATAAATGGAGATTCCCTATGTCCTAATAAGGAGGAAAGGATGGAAAATGATAAAATACAGGGAGGATCTGATGAGAAACAGTCAAATGAAAAAAGTCCCATTCAATTACGTTATGCAATAAGGGACAGTCAAAAAATGACAAGTTTTAAAAATGCTTATATACCAGTGCTAGAAGTCTAAACAATAAGATGGGTGAGCTAGAGTGCCTAGTATTAAATGAAGATATTGTTAAAATAGGGATCACAGAAACCTGGTGGAATGAGGATAATCAACAGGACACAGTAATACCAGGGTACAGAATGTATTGGAAGGGGAGAACAGGTTGTGCTGGTGGGGGAGTGGCACTATATGTGAAAGAAAGTGTAGAGTCAAATGAAGTAAAAATCTTAAATGAACTAAATTGTACTATAGAATCTTTATGGATAGAAATTCCATCCTTGAAAAATAAGAATATAGCAGTAGGACTATATTACAGACCACCTGACCAGAATGGCATTAGTGATTCTGAAATGCTCAAGAAGATTAGAGAGGCTATTAAAATAAAAAACTCAATAATAATGGAAGATTTCAACTATTCCCATATTGACTGGATACATAGGAAGGGATGCTGAGATAAAGTTTCTTGACACTTTAAATGACTGCTTCTTGGAGCAGCTGATGCTGGAACACACAAGAGGAGAGGCAATTCTTGATTTAGTCCTAAGTGGAGCTCAGGATCAGGTCCAAGAGGTGAATATAGCTGGACCGCCTCATAATAGCATCCATAGTATAATTAAATTTAACATCCCCGTGGTGAGGAAAACTCCACAGCAGTCCAACACTGTAGCATTTAATTTCAGAAAGGGGAACTACACAAAAATGAGGAGGTTAGTGAAACAGAAATGAAAAGGTACAGTACCAAAAGTAAAATCCCTGCAAGCTGCGTAGAAACTTTTTAAAGACACTATAATAGAGGTTTAAATTAAATATATACTCCACATTAAAAAACATAGTAAGAGAACCAAAAAAGAGCCACCATGGTTAAACAACAAAGTAAAAGAAGCAGTGAGAGGCAAAAAGGCATCCTTTAAAAAGCGGAAGATAAACCCTAATGAGGAAAATAGAAAAGAGCATAAGCTCTGGCAAATGAAGTGTAAAAATATAATTAGAAAGACCAAAAAAGAATTTGAAGAACAGCTAGACAAAGGCTCTAGAAGTAATAGCAATTTTTTTTAAAATATATCAGAAGCAGAAAACCTGCTAAACAACCAGTGAGGTCACAGGACGATCAAGATATTAAAGGACAGGGTCAGCTCTAGGTTTTTTGCCTCCCCAAGCAAAAAAAAAAAAGCAGGGGAGAGGTTTGCCACTCCTTAGAAAGTGCCGCCCCAAGCACATGCTTGGAGGGCTGGTTCCTAGAGCCAGCCCTGCTGAAGGAGCACTCAAAGATGATAAGCCCATTGCAGAGAAACTAAATGAATTCTTTGCATCGGTTTTCACTGTTGAGGATGTGAGGGAGATTCCCAAACCTGAGCCATTCTTTTTGGGTTAAAGATCTGAGGAACTGTTCCAGATTGAGGTGTCACGACACCAGCACTGGGTTTTCTCTTCCCCCCTCACACCCCAGCTGCCCCAGCACTAGGCTCCCCACCCTCAAATGTGGGATCTGCTACCAGCACACAGCGGCTGAGCTCTGGCCCAGCCGTGACTCTGTCCCCATGCGAGTGGAGCTGCTGGACGGCATGGAGCGGGAGTACTTACAGGTGGCAGTGTAGCGGCGGGGTGGCATGGAGAACATGGCCCCCTCCCTGGGCTTCGCGGCGCTGTTGATGGCCGAGGTGGATCAGTTTGTGCTCATTGCCGTCAACCCTAACATGTTGGGGGTCAAAGACCTGGAAAGCCCCCCGGATCCACTGCTCTTTAGCCTCACCATGCGCTGGCCCAGCCCCGGTGGGTGGGAAGGCAAGGATCTCCGGCTGCGGGGCTACCTGCTCAGCACCGACGAGCCAAACCGGCCGCTCACCTCCTCACATGCTCCAGGAGCCCCTCTTGCCGCCGCAGTCCAGGCTCAGCTCCACGGGACCCTACTTCCCTCCCTCGCCTTGTCAGCGCATGAGCTGGGACCTGCGTCCCCTGCCCAGCCCTGCGGCACCCTGCACAGCCCACTCAGGTGGTGAAATGCCGTGCCACCCTGGGGAGACTCAGAGCAGCAGCGGCATCAGGACCCCTCCCCTCTCCCTGCATCCCAGGCCACGCTTCCTTCCCTCCCCGGCTCCTCACACACTCTGGGAGCCCCTCCTGCCACTGCACCCCGGGCTCAGCTCCAGGGGACCCCACTTCCCTCCCTCCCCAGCTCCTCAAACACTCCAGGAGCCCCTCTCGCCACTGCACCCCAGGCTCAGCTTCAGGGGACCCCACTTCCCTCCCTCTCTGGCTCCTCACACACTTGGGGAGCCCCTCTCGCCACTGCAGCCCGGGCTTTGGAGCTGAGTGCAGGCTGAGTGGCAAAAGGGGCTCCCAGGGCGTGTGAGGAGCCAGGGAGGGAGGGGGAGCCAAGCCTGGGCTGCGGCGGCGAGAGGGGCTCCTGGAGTGTGTGAGGAGCCGGGGAGGGAAGCAGGGCCTGGGAGCGGGGAGGGGTTCTGCTGCCACAGCCGCTCTGAGTCTCCCCAGGGCAGCACGGTGTTTCCCCGCCTGAGTGGGCTCTGCAAGGCGCTGCCAGGCTGGGCAGGGGGTGTGGATCCTGGCTTGTGCGCTGACAGAGCGAGAGCTTTTTGCCACTCCAAGCAAAAAAATTTTTAAAAAGGGGGGGAGGGGGTTTGCCGCCCCTTAGAAAGTGCTGCCCCAAGCACATGCTTGGAAGGCTGGTTCCTACAGCCGGCCCTGCTAAAGGAGCACTCAAAGATGATAAGGCAATTGAGGAGAAACTAAATGAATTCTTTGCATCTGTCTTCACTGTTGAGGATGTGAGGGAGATTCTCAAACCTGAGCCATTCTTTTTGGGTTACAGATCTGAGGAACTGTCCCAGATTGAGGTGTCATTAGAGGTGGTTTGGGAACAAATTGATAAACTAAACAGTAACAAGTCTCCAGGACCTGATGGTATTCATCCAAGAGTTCTGAAGGAACTCAAATGTGAAATTGCAGGAAGACTAACTGTCATCTGTAACCTATCATTTAAATCAGCTTCTATACCAAATGACTGGAGGATAGCTAATGTGATGCCACTTTTTAAAAAGGGCTCCAGAGGTGACCCTGGCAACTACAGGCCAGTAAGCCTCACTTCATACCAGGAAAATTGGTTGAAACTATCGTCCAAGAACAAAATTGTCAGATACATAGATGAACATAATTTGTTGGAAAATAGTCAACATGTTTTTTGTAAAGGAGATCATGCCTCACCAATATACTAGAATTATTTGAGAGGTTCAGCATGCATGCGGACAAAAGAGATCCAGTGGATATAGTTTATTTAGATTTTCAAAAAGCTTTTGGCAAGGTCCCTCACCAAAGGCTCTTAAGCAAAATAAGCAGTCATGGGATAAGAGGGAAGGCTCTCTCATGGATTGGTAACTGGTTAAAAGATAGAAAACAAATGGTAGGAATAAATGGTCAGTTTTCAGAATGGAGAGATGTAAATAGTGGTGTGCCCCAGGGATCTGTACTGGGCCCAGTCCTATTTAACATCATCATAAACGATCTGGAAAAAGAGGTAAACAGTGAAGTGGCAAAATTTTGCAGATGATACGAAACTACTCAAGATAGTTAAGTTCCAGGCACATTGCAAAGAGCTACAAAAGGATCTCACAAAACTGGGTGACTGGGCAACAAAATGGCAGATGAAATTTAACATTGATAAATGCAAAGTAATGCACATTGAAAAACATAATCCTAACAATACATATACAATGATGGGGTCTAAATTAGCTTTTACCACTCAAGAAAGAGCTCTTGGAGTCATAGTTCTCTGAAATCATCCACTCAATGTGCAGCAGCAGTCAAAAAAGATAACAGAATGTTAGGAATCATCAAGAAAGGGATAGATAATGAGACAGAAAATATCATATTGCCTCTGTACAAATCTATGGTATGTCCACACCTTGTGGTCACCCCATCTCAAAAAAGATATATTGGAATTGGCAAAAGTTCAGAAAAGGGCAACAAAAATGATTAGGGGTATGAAATGGCTTCCGTATGAGGAAAGATTAATAAGACTGGGACTTTTCAGCTTGGAAAAGAGACGACTAAGGGGGGTTATGATTGAAGACTATAAAATCATGACTGGTGTGGAGAAAGTAAATAAGGAAGTGCTATTTACTCCTTCTCATAACATAAGAACCTGGAGTTACCAAATGAAATTAATAGGCAGCAGATTTAAAACAAACAAAAAGAGGTATTTTTTCACACAATGCAGTCAACCTGTGGAACTCCTTGCCGGGATGTTGTGAAGGCCAAGACTATAACAGGGTTTAAAAGATAACTAGATAAATTCACAGAGGATAGGTCCATCAATGGCTATTAGTCAGAATGGGCAGGGATGGTGTCCCTAACCTCTGTTTGCCAGAAGCTGGGAATGAGCAACAGGGCATGGATCACTTGATGATAACCTGTCTGTTCATTCCCTTTGGGGCACCTGCCATTGTCCACTGTCAGAGGACAAGACATTGGGCTTGATGGACCTTTGGTCTGACCCAATATGGCCATTCTTATGTTCAAATTAGCATTTTCTTATGGAAAATGGTTCCATTGGATAAATTTTGATCAGCTCTAATGCTTACCTACACTTAAGAATTTTGAATCCATCAACTGTCTTGTTCATCTAACCTAAAGCAGAAAATGAAAGCTGGTTTCCAATTTCAGCTCTCTTGTAAATGCCTCTGAAGAGCAGAGGAAAAAGATGACTCTCCAGCCCAGCCTCCCACCTTACTTTGGCACAGATCTTGCCCTGTTTCTGTGAGGCCCCTTGGGCAATGGAACAAGTGTAGTTCTGCTGCGCAAAAGCAGAGGAGTAGGATTCATAGGAACTATGCAGGAAGTATAGACCTCCTTCATGGTGCAGAGCTCAGCCACATAGGTGCCCATGCAGGGAGGAACAGGTAGGAGCAAGATTGAAACTGGGGTGTGGTCTGCTGCCTTTGGAATTGTCCTTTTCTCAATCTGTCCCCATGAGACAGGCAAACGAAGGGCCAGAAAATCTATTCCAGCCTACGGAGTGGCTCAAGAGCCACTCCTCATCTTGGGAAAAGGGTTCTACCTCCTATCTGCCAAGGACCTAGCCAGCCTGCTTGGTCTGAGGATTAGCTCATTTGGGAACAGTATGTATAGCTCATTAGCTACATAGCCTCTTCAAAGTGCTGAGAGAGGTAGAACTGTTGTTCAGTGGCACTGTTAAGTGTTAGACTTACAGCTGTGACTAGTAACTGAACTCAGCTTAAAACAGAGGTCCCTATATGGAGGACAGTTATTGTTATGACAAAACAATACAAAAAACTGTAAACAGAGAAACAAAAAGGCTCCTCACTTTTGGCTACAAAGCCAAATGGAGTTCCAGGTCGTCCTTGGATAAGTCACCTTAAAACATTTTCACAGCCTGAATTCTAGATAGCATCTACTTTTTACACCAATTGTTTATACAATTTGCTTTACATTAAACTGGCCTTTAAAAAAAAAAACAAAAAACCCTTCTAACTGTGATAAAACCCAGAGAAAAATAATTTCCTTAATGTGCGTTATCACCCTGAACCACTGAAATGTAATCTTCCAATTAGTCAATTTCTTGGAGTTAAGAAGATCTACCTAGATGAGTCAGAATTTAAAAACAATCAATAGTCCTACATGATAGATTCCTTCCCAAAGGTTACAGGGTTTTTGGATTAATCAAGTGCATCACAAGACAAAGAACTCTGTAGAGGTGAAATGGTCAGAATTGATACAAAAATAGTTATGAATATTAAAAATAACCCAAATAGCATGAATTGCAATTATATTATTTGTAGTATAGTCACCTCTATAGAGTTTCATGAGATTTGTGTAATACTACGTAAAATTATGCAATTTTATACATTATGCTTATAGGCTCTGTTAGGTCATTTTACTCCACAAAATATAAAACAAGGATCAGACACTTCTTTTTGGGAAACTCTCATCCTGTTTATTGTCCATTAGAAACTGTTTTCATGAACTTCCTTGTGAAACCCATGTGATTTTATGCAGAAGCATTTTCAAGTCCAAAAAAGAAGGCAGCACTGGAGAGGAGGAAGGAATTTGTTGGAGTCATCAATATTTCTGCACATATGCAGAAAGCAGACCAAGATACTCAGAATGGCCCAGAAAAAAATCCAGAGGCAGGTGCTCAGTACCTTTCTTACAGAAAGCATAGAAAATTCACTAAGGAAAAGCAGTTTGGCATGTCTTTACATGGCCTCAATCTGTGGATATGTCTATGCTGCATCTGGAGATGTGATTGTAGTTTGTATAGACATACACATGCTAGTTTTAATTTAGCAAGCTCACTAAAGATAGCAATGAAGACATGGAGGCATACACCCACGCACAGGCTAGTACATACCCAGGACTCTGGGCAGGATTGTGCAGCTAAAGCTGAAGCCTGCACTGCTGCGTCTTCACTGATATTTTTAACAACACTAACTAGATTAAAGCCTAGTGCAGGTAGATCTACCCAAGTTACAACCACACCTCTGACTGTAGCATAGACAGATTCCAATTGGCACAGCCCTCAGAGTCTGGAACTAATTTTTTAAAAATATATTAAATGATATATGTGCTATGAGAGTTGGCCTCAGCTGAACAATCACAATGAACGGTCAGAACATGTAGCTGTTTTCATCATAGCATCTTATTTTTGGCTACAGAATTCCTACTGGACATACAAATTCAGGAGAGCAAATCAACTAGTAACTGAGAACTAGGTGATGCTAGCTAGAAGGATCCACACACCTGACTTTCTTCTTGATGAAAAGACAGAAAGTGTTTGGTTATGGACAGAGAAATTGCAGTTTCATCCCATCCCAAATCCCATCTGGGAAAATGCAGAGTTGGGGCTAGACAATAGACTGAGAACCTTTGTCTCTGAAGCAGCTCAGGTTGTAAAGAACATACCTATGTGGGTGTGTTAAAATGCAAATCTCATGCTGAAACCCTATATTGAGAGGCAGAGGTTACGTCCATCAACGTGCACTATATTAGCTGCAGAAACAGTTTGTGAACATCCATATAGGAAGATTACATTGTACACTTACTACCCAATAGCTTTTGTTAAACAAATTATTTAACAGTATTGCAAGAAGAAGTTAAAATATTTGTTCTTTGTATTAAATATAAATATTTGTATACTAAGCAGTATTTTCTCTTTGAAAGTGACTGAGAGCTGTTAAGACCAACGTTCATAGTTTTGAATCCAAATAGCCCCAAATTTGACTTTCTGCAATACTTGCAGACTAGACAAAACTCTGGCCTATGCTGCAACAAAGGCTTAGCTGAGGTGCAGATGGGGGAAGAGTAATGGCAGCATACAGTACTGTCCCACTGCTCTAGTTACATTGTAACTAACACCTTTAAGAAAACAGATATTGATCATTACAGCTGGGGATCAAAAATTATTCACACAATTATTTTCGTCTTTGAAACGTGGTTTTGTTGAAATTGAAAGTTTCTGAATGAAAATGAAATGAGTAATTTCAACATGTTACATTTTGGCTTGAAACAAGCCAAGTTCACATTTTTTATTTTGATATGTCCAATTTGAAACATTTTGTTCTGTACAAATATTTTATGTCACCTTTCTGTTTTAATCCCAACTGGAAACTATTTGTGAAATGTCAACATTTCCTAGTGAATGAGAATTCCATTTCCTGACTAGCTCTACTGAGCATATATTTTATGTTATACATGTTTTTATATGGGTCTCTCACCCTCAGGAACAGCCTGAGGATACTATGGGGATTGGAGAAGAGATCAGTTGGCATAGAGGCAGCAGAACTTGGGGAACAGGGACAGAACTCAGGATGAAGACCTTGCACTATATTTTTTGCTAACTTGGGGGGCAAGATTACTTATTGCTCCCAACTCCCTTGTTTCTGTGTAAACATCTCTTTCATGCTCAAATCTCTTAGAGAAATACTTTCAAAGCCCAGAAAAATCACCAAACAAAATAAAGTTTTCAGTTCCCATTGTTCTTATGGCTGCACTCATTTCTAACTCCATTAATTTAGCTATTGGTCAAACCAGCACATGTTATTCAGTAATCCAACCATGAAAAGTCACAGTGAATAATACAAATAATTCCTTCAAAGCTCTAGTAGTCTGTTGATTTTGACGACATATTGTATGACACAAACCCAGCAATGTTGTATCAAATCAAGGAAGAAGATGGTGTCCTGGGGAAAAACAGGTTGTCTTACTTTAATGTAGTTTACTTTAGTGAGATTTAAGGTTGGAAATAGTAGTAACACTTAATACAAGGATATAATACATTTGTCTAAAGAGTTCTTCTCCATTGTCTTGAAACCTTTTGTGATGACTTTTTCTTAACCTCCAGAAACAGGCCCGACAAACTCTAAAATACATTACGTATGATTAGAGCTGGGTAGGAAATGTGTTTCCTATCCTGGGAAAAACTGAGATTTTGAGAAAGTCAAAATCTCAAAAGTTCTCACAAAATGACAAACCAACCCTCTGTTTCCTCACCCCCACCCCCACCCAAAACAAAACAAAAACAAAAAAACTATTTGGGTCAATTAAAATATTGTGTTTTGATATTCTGAAGTGTTTCATTTTGATTTTGACCTATTTTATTCATTTATTTTAACTACACTTAGCTTAAATTTCCAAACAAAAAGTTGTTTTAAACAGAAAAACTGGATTTTTTTTCAAAAAAAATTCAAAATGGGTCATTTCAATAATTTCTAATTTTTCCATTTTTTTAAACTTAAAATCATTTAAACTGACTCTTTCCTAGTTTCATTTCTGATGAATTAGCATGTCTAATGAATGAAAAATTTTGAATGAAAAATTTGCAGTCAGCTCTAGTTGTGATCTTAAAGCTCTTTTAATTTCTTCTGATACTTGGTTTTAGATAAAGGCATTATGCTGAAGTGGACTAACAATTTAGTGAGGAATAAACAGTTGCATAATATGTATTTACGTCAAGCACAATATTTTTTAAAGTAACAATTGTGTAGTTTCAAGAAGAGACCCTATTGGCAGGGGTTTGATGGGCTTAATGATTCCTCCATATACATTTATTTGTGAGATGGTGTCTTTACAAAGTTACTTTTGTTATTTGCATGAGCAGAAGCTGTGTTGGAGTAAAATCCTACTTGCCTTATTCACATGAGTGGTTACATTGACACGAAGGAGTCAGGAAAGTAGCATCCAGATCTTGAGGTGAAATGCAAGTAATATCATACCACTTATTATGAAGAATGTTCCTTGGCATACTAAATTATGCATAGTAAGTTATGCTTTAGCAGAAGCTGAGCTTATGAGTGTTTAATACTAGGTTCATCCACTTCAGGAAAACATACAGTTTGAACAGATTGCTTATTTCAAGTTGGCATATAAGTTACTAACCAATGCTAGTAGTAGTTATCATTTACTTACCTATGGGCTGCTGAAACCTAGAGTACCATACCTATGAATCACCCATGGAGGAAGGCCACAAGCTAAACACTTGTTAATGTTTGTCCTTTTCCCATGTATTTCAAACATGCATACACTTACTGACCCGAATTCTGTGGTAAGTGTCCGGCTGAAATTTTGCTATTGACTTCAGGATCTAGGGTGTGGTCTAAGCAGTCCTGAAAGAAACTTTAGCAGCAGCCAAAGCTGAGCAGAAGGTTTGTACTGATTTTTATGTTACCTTATTTGTCTGGACTAAACACAGCAGAGCTGAGAATGATGAGCAATGGATGACAGAGGGTTGATGACAGGTCTCTTGGCCAAATAGTTAGCAAAAGGCTAAAACTAAAGAAACGAGTGTACATATAAAATACAAAAAAGTTAAGATAAAATACAGTGCGTATCTTTTGACATACACTATATTTCTTCTGATTTGCTTCTAGTATAGCTTCAAAGTATCTTTTCAATGTTAAATGTTGTGCATGATGATGCAACATAAACATTTTAACATGCTATACAGAACTCCAGTGTGATTCACAAAATGGCCCCAAAAGAGAGGACAAATGATTTGCTGAACATATGAATAATTGTCAAGCCTAGTCAATTCATGCCTCTCTCAACATGTCATAACATTGAGACAGATTGTATAAGAGGGCCTGCCAAATAGATTAGGTAAAGGAAAATTTCATGCAGTAAAACTGAAGCATTAATTGAATTAAAATGAACAAGAAGACCAGAAAAAATGATGCAGTTAGAGACATTCTAAAGCAAAAATATTGTATGATACCTAAAGCATCAAACTTTATACAATATTACATTAAAATTAAGTTAAAGCACATCTTAAAAATATGAAGAGAGTCTGTGCATTAGCACTTATTCTTCAAGTCCTCAATTTATGTATTTTGGTAGCCTGCATACTCACACTGACAGATACCTAATGCACATAAAAATATTGAGCAGGGTGAAGTCATGCCTTATATTTGCAGAGAGTGTTGTGAAGGGTATGGCTGTTTTCCACAAATTTAAAGTTCCTACTACTTGTCTTCTGCTTAAGGAGGCTTAAATCAGAGTGTAACCACTATGATAATAGAGAACTAGGACATTTCTCATCAGAGGGATTAATGTTTGGTCTACTTTCATGGGGATTGAGATAAGGGCCAAATTTTCATGTCAGGGTACAATGTGTGAGCCAAAATACATACAGTAGGTACTCTAGCAAAAACCTGCATTTGCACACAGAAATAGGCACAATCATATACAAATCAGGTGACTGTACAAAATACCAAGCCACCTGCATATGGAAGACTAAGTTTTCAAAATGGCAGCCTCCCTTTAATGAAAGCCATTTGTTCCTATAATATGTGGGCCTGCATTTATACACTCAACTGAATTGTGGAGGCAACTTTAATATTTGAGCCTCTACCTGAGTAGAAATCATGTAGTTAGAGATGCACATTTCCTGATTTGCACCCACCAATCATAAGCGCCAACTCCGTGGATGCTCTGGGGCTGGAACACCCACAGAAAAAAAATAGTGGGTGCTCAGCACCCAACAGCCACAGCTGATTGGTGGCTTGTGGGAGGGTAGAGAGTAGCTGGCAGGGGCCTTGGGGAGGAGGTAGAGTGGGGCAGGAAGACATGGAGCAAGGGCAGGGCCTTCCTGGGGGAAGGAGAGGTCTGGAGGTGGGGGTGAGACATGGAGCACCCCCAGGGAAATCTAGAAGTTGGCACTTATACCACCAATCATTTTGCATTTGCAAAAATTATGGTGCATATTTTCCAGGAACAATATGAGTCCATACTACAATAGACTGGTCCTCAATCCCTATAAAAAAACCCTGTACCCTTGAAAACCCATTTGTACATGTAAATGTAAGGAATCTTTTTGTGAGCACAAAAGGTCCACACAATTTGTTCTGGTTTGAACAATTAACCATCTCATTATAATATGCTTTGCATTTGTGCTTTGACTGTTAATGACATTAGGCAGACACAAAAATTGGCTAGGATACAGTGGGAGAGGGATTGGAGAATTTTAAAACAACCAGTTAAAGAATCAATCAGATTTTTAAAGAGTCTTGGACTACGGGGAAGTTTGGTCCACGTGTGCATTGCTAACCTTAAATAAATTCTCAACTTTCAATTTGAATATTTGATACATCCATCAATCACTTTATTTAAGTCAAAGTCCCACAAAAAATCAATGCTGCTATCTGCTTCAAGATAGTGAGCAACAACAAGATAAAAATCTAGTAATTAGCTGATAAAATTACACTATAGGAGATTTTACATACAAAGTACAAAATGAAACATGGCTGTAATGCTTCTCAGAGTTACCAGGTGAGTGCAAAATGTAATTCATTTGTAAATTTCAAACTCTTTAAAAGAAACACTGGCTCTTGCAATGTGCTTCCCTGTACTCATCTTTTACTACACCCACTCAAAACAAAACAAACAAAGAAACAAAGAAAGATTTGAACACAGCTAGAAAAACCACCTCAACAGCTCCAAAAGAAAAAAAGAGCTTCACATAGGTCCCTGATTTATTTGTTTATTTATTAATTTGTAAACTTTCTTTTAGGGTTTCAAAGACAGCAAAGAGAGCCAAGATACTGGTGGTGAAATTCTGGCCTCATTGAAGTCAATGGCAAAACTACCAGAGACAGCAGCAAAGAGTCCTGTGGCACCTTAAAGATTAACAGAAGTATTGGAGCCTGAGCCCCTGGAAATTTCCGCTACATGCATCTGATGAAGTGGGTATTCACCCACGAAAGCTCATGCTCCAATACATCTGTTAGTCTGTAAGGTGCCATAGGACTCTTTGCTGCTTTTACAGATCCAGACTAACACAGCTACCCCTCTGATACTTGATACCAGAGACAGGATCTCACCTTTAGTTTTTACTCATTGTTTTCAATGGAAGTTCTCTTGGGTATATTGAAAAATATATTAAAGTTATAAGCTATCCCTTTAAGTTACAAGGGGTTTCTTGGACCTGCTTGCAGGCTAGGAGGCTTTGTAGGGAAGCATGCAATCTGGATCTTGTGTAGTCAGTCTGCAAAAAGCCAGCCTAGAACAAGGTAGGTTGAGTTGTGCCTGTCTGCCTTAGGGAGCAGCCTGCTTTTTCTCTGTTTTTGATTCTTGAGCGTTATTGTTCTTTAGTCTAAGAAATAAAGTAGTGTTACGTGTCTACCTTCCAAAAATAGTATTTAATATTTTTAATCTAGTTTCTGTTTGTATGCCATGAACAAAACAAGTACACATTGAAGACAGATCACAGAATTTGGCCCATTCTCTTTAAGTTATTAAACTCCACAAGACCCCAATAAACAAAAGCGAACATGCATTTTTGCTTCCCCCAACTGTCATACACAAACAATGTCTAAACTATGGGCAAGTTTGAACAGCTGTTGAAGTCAATTGAAAGACTCATTGATTTCAATGGGAACCACTGGAACATAGTTCCAAACAAGCCGAACATAGAATATGGAGGGGTGGAGGAAGGCACACATGCATACATATGCATACACTTGTAAGCCCCTGACTTGCTCTCATGCCAAAGCCGTGCATGCATTTATGCGCACACATTAGGCAAATGTACACCTGAATGTACATTAGGCAAATGTACACCTGAATGTATGTATATATATATATATATATCAAACAGAAGGATTCTTTGTTACATTAGTAATAATAGTTTCAAGCAGGAATATTGCTTTTCACTATATACCATTATTCTTTCATTGTTTAGTGACTAGAGCATCATAAATGAGGATGATGCTCAATGAGCTGCTCCTTTCCAAGAAGAATGATACTGTGTTTTTTTGCCTGATTACTGGCTATTATAATAGCAAAGCTGCTCTTGTAGAATGTCTAATTAGATGGTTTGCAAAGGTTTTATTATATGTTCTTTATCAAATGACAGCAGCCAGAGAGATTAATAAAGCTATCAGCTATAGGTAAATTCATAAGTGATTATTTCAATTTTTATTCTCAAGTGATACTTATTAACATATTGTCCTTTTTATTGGGGGAACTAAAGGGGAAAGATTGAGAAGAGTTCTCAGTTATGTTAGATAGCTTCAATTTGTATAGAATAATATGTCCTCCCAGGGGACAGGTCGGGTAATAGGAGAATTTTAACTAGCTGGTAGACAAAGTGTTATTACCAGTGTGGCCTGCGTATTTAGACAGCAATAAAGAACATCATAAATTGTTCTGAAAAAGGAGTTCAGTTGCAAATTTCAAGAATATACCTGAAGTGAATATCTGCTGCAAAGTGCATGCTGAACCCTATTAACCTACATAGTTAAAGACATGACAATTTCTAACTACTTACAAATATATTTAAAATCACAATACACTTGTTCTGATCAGCATAACATGGCTATTCCAACTAACTATAACCTGCTTCTTCAAGGAGACTTATAAACAACAGTCCCTTAACTAAAAATAACCTATTAAATATCAAGCTGTGTGTGTTGCACTCTCAAAACAACTGCATGAACATACTGGCTGAAACGCTGGCACTGGGAGTTTTATCTTTGACTTCAATGAACCCATTGTTTTTGAACTCATCCTTCCAATCCGTGACCTCACCCTCTTACTGATCTCTTAATTTAGGTGCAACTCGACATTTTGAAGCAAGCTTCCAAGCCCAGTTTGACAGACTCAGGGTAGCAGCACACATGGTAGTTCTCTAAAAACAGCTGTAAGGGTAGCACTTTAAAGTTGCAGCTCAGGCTGGAGCTTGGGCTCTGAAGTCACCTCTTCCCTCCCTCCCTCCCCCTCACACCCCCACTCCCAGACTTCAGAGCCCAAGCTCAATTTTAAATGCTATGCAGCTATTTTTAGATCACTAGCATGAACCCTGACAGTCAAAGTCTATGGACCCAAAGTACTCCAAAGTACTCTGTAGACATATCCAACAGTGTTCTGCATTGGCGCATAGGTCTATCAGCATGGATCTAGTTATGAGATGGGGTCCTAAAATGTTTATTCTAGGGACTCTGTCTTTATCCCTCTTTTGAAAATAAAGTGTAAACTTATTGAGCTATAATAATAAATAATACAGAAGCTGTTCACATATCAATCAAGCCTTCTACAATGTTGAAGCAAAACAGCAAAAGTTATCAATCTTAACTGTTGATATTTTTAGTTAATTAATTAAAGCTAAATATTTTTACTGGGAGTGCAAGTTATTTTCTTATACATGCAGTAATAGAAGAGAAACCAGATGCAGACTCATTTATTGTAATATTACATGAATGCATTGATTAAATACGATTGAAGGCATTTCATGCACTGATCTGCCTGTTTTACATGCATGCCTGTTTCTGCTTGAAATATAATTGTCATGCTGTCTGGAGTGGCTCACAACTGTGAGTGCCTACTTCAGGGCAGAGTATCAGAAAAAAGGACAAGACACCCCCAAACTCGTGGTGTGTTCTATATTTAGATTTTACCAAGCCAGTAACAAATATGAAATCCTGGATTACTATAACAGTCTTACCATACAACCACAGATAGTCCCCTCAGACTCTCCAGTCTATCTTGTCACCCAGACAAACTGGACTTTGTGGCAAATGGTCACTTATACCAAACATCACACCACATCAAGTTGCCCCCAGTCCCAAGAGACCAGTCATTTACCCCAGATCAATTGGTGCGCTAGATCTCACATCAAAGACAACACTGGCAGTCAGTTCTATAGTAAATTAACTAAAAGTTTATTAGCTAAGAAAAAAGAATGAGAATTGTTGAGAGGCTAAAACAGGTAAAACATAGGTACAGGTGAGTCACAGTCTATAATTCCAAATGGTGGCAGTGATGTAATAAACTGCTAGTTTCCAAAAGTCTCTCAGGACTACCCAGAATAACTCTGGAGATCTGTCTTCTCATTCAGTTGTTCCATCCTATTAGAATCCAAACAAACAGTCCAGAGATGAAGGATTCTTCTTTGAATCCATTCTGATAGTTTTTATTAACCTCACAGAAAACAAGCTTACAGTATCACTACTCATGTTGGCTTTTTCTTTAACTGAGAGTGATGACTGCATTTTGAGTCTTTGCCCTCTGATCATCACACACAATGACCACTTGCTTTGAAATTAGCTCTTTTCTGTTAAAGTTCTTCATTTGCATTTCACAAGGCTTCTTTCTCATCTGATGGTTTGTTTGATCGGTTATTTAGTTACCAGGGATATTTATAATGCAAATGTTTGCTGTCACATTATAACAGGATACAGATAAGTGAAAACAATGTAAGTAACATCTCATTAATTTTCATAAAGTTTAAACACCAAATACACTCTTATACATTTATCACTGAGATCGATACTAATGCACAAGTGAATTGACCCGGGGCTTCAGCATGAATTGACCCGGGGCTTCCCCTGCTCTGCCACCATCATGATAATAAACATTGTGTATGCTTATTCATTTTTGTAACTTGGCAAATCATTTAGATCAGTGTTTCCCAAACTTGGGATGCCGCTTCTGTAGGGAAAGCCCCTGGCAGGCCGGGACGGTTTATTTACCTGCCGCGTCCACTGGTTTGGCCAATCGCGGCTCCCACTGGCCACAGTTCGCTGCTCCAGGCCAACGGGAGATGCAGGAAGCATCAGCCAGTATGTCCCTCAGCCCGCACCGCTTCCTGTGGCTCCCATTGGCCTAGAGCAGTGAACTGCAGCCAGTGGGAGCCATGAACCGAGGCCAGTGGGAGCTGCGATCAGCCAGGGCTGTTGACAGGGCAGGTAAACAAACCGGCCCAGCCCTCCGGGGGCTTTCCCTACACAAGCGGTGTCCCAAGTTTGGGAAACACTGATTTAGACTCTTTTACTCATTTAATTGTTTGGCTCATTAAATTATTCGCTTGGGTCACATTCATGCCTCTTGTGTTCACTTTCCAGCAACTTTCCCCAGATCAGGTTCTTTGAGTAAAAATGTTCACAGAAAGCAAGTTCTGTTTACATGCACAAGTAGTTGTGCCAGGTAAGTGTGACCACTCATTCAAGCAGGGCACAGAGACAGCCAGACTTTCACCGAGCAAACAAGAGAAGCTATATTCATCAAGTTAATTGTTCCTTCAGCAATACTAATTAGTGACTCAGGTATGCCATTTACGCACAACTCCATGGAAGGAGTGGGGCAGATCCCCAGTATACAGATAGAAGTTCAGGGAGGAGTTCTGTTTCAGGAATTCATCCACAACTGCCCTAATGCACAATGGCATCGTGTTCACGCCTACACCCCTAGATGACTGCAGCTTTCTGCTCATGCTGCACCAGCCCTGCTCCATGGCAGGCTATGGCACCACCTCCTTTACCCATCTCTGCTCCCTTTGGGGGAAACAGTCCCAGGGAACAGGGAAGAAGCAATCACTTTCCTCTCGAGTGCAGGGACTACAACTGTGCATGGGCCTTGCCCGGGGTGTGCAAAATAGAGAAGGTTCCTGCCAATCATGTGTTTGCACACTAATGACTTAACCAGGCATAATCTGGCTCTTTGAGTAGGGTCTAGATTTTCAAATGACTAGGTATCTTATAGTACAGTTGACCATGCTGTAACTATTGAATAAACTGAACTTCTGTACTGTCAGTCTGGCATGTAAGAAGCACACCCAAAAAATTAAAAAGCAAGCAAAATCTTTGTCAGAGCTATTGCTGTCTACTTATCAGCCTCTAGGCTTAAAAGACTTTCAGGGTACAAGGAAGCATAGCAGGAAGTGCTAGGACTGAATGACAGGGAATGGATCACTTGATAATTGCCCTGTTATGTTCACTCCCTCTGAAGCATCTGCATTGGTCACTATCGGAAGACAGGATACTGGACTAGATGAACCATGGCCATTCTTATGTTCTTAGGAAGCAATTGCTGTTGAGCTCCATAATATGAAAAGTTGTGATTTTTCTTTTTTTTAAATACAGATCAGAATTGGTCCATGTAATTTTGATTCCTCTTCCCTACCTCTTTCCACACAGACCCAAAGCAAAAAATAAAATCCAAGACAGGGAAGGTTTTATAACAGTCAAAAATAAACTTTAATAGGGGCTTATATTGGAAACCCTATACCAAACATAACTATAACATCATGAACAGGGCTGTTATCCTATCATTCTTTCCAATCGGCCTTTTAAACATTTTAGTTATTATTTTCATACCCTGTGGGACTCATTGGCTTTGCTTTAGAAATATAATTTATACAATTTTGAATGCTATACCAATCATGTCAAATATAATTAGTTTTAGCAGGTTGCTAACATGACCTATAAATTCTTATTGGACACCATTGACAAAGCAGCACACAAATCATTTTCCCTTTTATAACTAAGAAAATCTATATAGCCATGAACAATGTTTTTGGGTCAACTGAATGAATAATAGCAAAGGCTCTATCACAGTGTTTTTACAATGTGTTTGAAAAAGGAGAATCTGAGCTATTTTTAGCATAAATCTGTATTTGCGGAGGGGGTTCCTTATCTCCTGAGTCACAAATTTTAACAATAAGCTACACAACGCTCTTCGTTGCTCACAAAGAGGGAACTTTACTGTTGGGCAGAGAATCAGAACAAGGCCTATGTGCCACTGAAATCCATAAAGTGGGGTTGTAGTACTGGTTAGCATTAACAGTTCCTCACTTTGGCCTTGCAACAGGATACACACAATGCAGATTGTATGCAGATTCACAGTGGGACTAGTGCCTTTAAAAGGACTGAAAAATATGTCAAAAATTCATTCCAAAATTCAGACAAACGTGCGTATTCACAAAAATGTAATTTAAAAAATGTTCATTGTAACAAAGTCTCTCTAGATAATTACATTAATCTATAGTGACTCATAGACAGAGATTCCCAGGAGAGAAAGGACCCTTGTGATCATCTAGAGACTGACCTCCTGGATAACACAAACCATAGAACTTCCCCAAAATAATTCCTGGAGCATGTATTTTTGAAAGACATCCAATCTTGACTGAAAAAATTGTTAGTGAGGGAGAATCCACCATGACCCCTGCTAAGTTGTTCCAATGGTTAACTACCTTCGCTGTTAAAAATTGACACCTTATTTCCAGTGTGAATTTGTCTAACTTCATGTTCTAGCCATCGGATCATGTTATACCTTTCTTTGTTAGTCTGAAGAGCTCTTTCTCAAGTATTTGTTACCCATGTAGGTACTTATAGGGTCTATAAGTCTTACCTTTCTCTTTGTGAGCTCCTTGAGCCTATCACTCTAAGGCAGTGGTCCCCAACCTTATTTCACAGGAGGGCCATATAAACCTAAGCACAACTGTCTGTGGGCCAAACAGATATTACATATTTTAATAAGATTTAAATTCATCTGTACTGATTTATATTTTAAGTTCAGCTTGTTTTGTATGTTTTTAGATAGACTGTACTGCACACAGAAACAACCTATTTGCATTCACGTAAACTAAAATGATATAAGCACGACAACAAAACACTAATGAATCGGCCATTAGGATATTGTGTTGAAGCAGGCTATATATTAGGCACTCCTGCTCTAAGGCATGTTTTCTAATCCTTTAATCATTCTCATGGCTGTTCTCTGAACCCCCATCCTTCTTGAGTTGTGGAGATTAGAACTGGAGACAGTATTCCAGCAGCAGCTGCATTAATTCCAAATACAGAGGTAAAACAACCGCTCTACTTCACTTGAGATTCCCCTATTTATGCATTCAAGGGTCACATTAGCCCTTTTAGTCACAGTGTTGCAATGGGAGCTCTTGTTCAGCTGATTATCCACCTCAACTCCAATCTTTTTCAGATTCACTACCTCCTAGGCTAGAGTCCCCCATCCTATAAGTATGCCCTACATTTTTTGTTCCTAGATAGTTACATTAAGCCATGTTAAAAAATACATTGTTTGCTTGCTCCCAGCTTACCAAGCCAACCAGATCATTCTGTATTAGTGACCTGTCCTCTTCATTATTTATCACTCCCACAGTTTTGAGTCATCTGCAAACTTTATCAGTGATGATTTTATGTTGTTTCTTCTGGGTCATTGATAAAAATGTTAAAGCCAAGAGCCAATCCCTGTGGGTCCCCACTAAGGTAGAAACATACCTACTCAATGATGATTCCCTATTTACAGTCACATTTTGAGATTTATCAATTAGCCAATTTTTAACTCATTTAATGAATGCCATGTTGATTTTATATCTTTCTGAGTTTTTAATAAAAATGACATGCAGTACCAAGTCAGTGCCTTACAGAAGTCTAAGCATATTATCATCAACATATTACCTTTACCAACCAAACTTGTAATCTCATCCAAAAAAAAACATATTTTACATATATGTAAATTTGTTTGACAGGATCAATTTTCCATAAACCATGTTGATTGATATTACATATAATACGATCATTTAATTCTTTATTAATTGAGTCCCATATCAGCACTCCATTAGCTTTTCCAGGATCAATGTCTGACTGAAAGGCCTACAGTTACCCAGGTCATCCCATTTACCCTTTTAAAATATTGATAATGGGGTCTGACCATAGAACTCAGAGCTAGGAGCTATTCATTTTTAATCCTTGTTCTGACACAGACCTTCTTTGTGGCCCTAAGCAAGCAATGTTAACAGTCTTTGCCTCAGTCACCCCATCAAGAAATCAAGGATAACACCACTCACTTACCTACAGATCCATAGATTTTTAAGGCCAGAAGAGACTTATGAACCAACACACTGACCTCCTGTTTAACACAGACTACAGAACCTCACCCAGTAATTTATGCACCAAGCCCACACTTTTTATAGCACACATCTTAGAAAGACCTCTAGTATCGATTTAAAGACTTCAAGTGATGGAGAATCCATCATTTACATAAATACTTTGTTCTGGTGGTTAATTACCCTCAGTATTAAAAATTTGTTCCTTATTTCTAGTCTTGAATTTGTCTAGCATCAGCTTCTAACCACTGGATCATGTTATGTCTTTTTCTGCTAGATTTAAGATATGTCAGCTATCAAAAATCTCTTCCCCCTGTAAGTATTTGTAAACTTTGATCAAATCCCCTCTTAACCTTCTCTAGGATAAACTGAATTGATCTAGGTTCTTAAGTCTCTCATTATATGGCATATTTTCTACACCTCAAATAACGTTTGCAGCAGTTTTCCAAGCCCATTCCAATTTTTCAATATTCTTTTTGAAGTGTGGACCATAGAATTGGACTGAGAAATAATGTGACAGTCTCAATAATACTGTATATAGAGGTAATACCAACCTCTCTTTCCTACTTGATATTCCCTTGCTTATATAGCCAAAGGATCACATTTGCACTTTTAGCCATAGCATCACACTGGGAGATCATGTTCATCTGGTTATCAACTGTTGCCCCTAACTCTTTTTTCATAGTTACTGCATTCCAAGACTTTCCAAAAGTTATTTCCACCCCTGCCCAATGTGTAATTTAATATCTTTTTATAGTGACGAAGCAACAGATGGAACTAGGAGCTGGAGCTGCCACTGTTGGCTCTTCACACACTTACACAGGGCTTGCTCCATGGGGAATGGGGCCAGGTAGGCACAGGGCACAATCCCCATCCCCTGAAAACCCTTTGCAGCTGGGATTTAACTGCTCCAATCCTGCTGTGGCCTCACCAAGCTGTAGTTACCATAGCAACGCTCTTATAAAGTGACTCCTGGGTTTGCTAAATTGCTGTAGTAACAAGGCAGCTTGATATGGCACTATTAGCTATACGACAACTTAAACCTCATGCAGCACTACATTCTTTGAACTATCTGGCATTGTGTTTCATTACTGGAGAGAGTGAGTTGTGATATTTAAATCAAATCACAATTGGTCCTCAAATGTATATAGATTTAGCAAAAAAAATAAAGAATATGCAAGTTGTATTTTGTAGCATTGGGGGATTCTTGGTTAGGCTGTACTTCACATGCCTGGGCTGAGAACCCTTCCCTGATTTAACTGTCCCCATCATTGGTTACCACTCCACCATTTTTATGTCACTTGCAAATTTCTTTAGAAGTGGTTTTATGTTTTCTTTCAAATGATTTATACAGACAGTGAGTAGGATTGGATAAACATAGAACCCTGCCAGAGTACATTAGAAACATCCCCAGACAATAATGGCTCCACATTTATATTATTTTTTACGATGTATTATTTAACTAGTTTTTAACGACTATGGGCTACATTGCTTCTGTATATTGCTGAAAGAATTAGAATGATCATGTGAGACTAAGTCAAATGCCTTACTGAGGTCTATGTATATTATGCCAACCCAGTCACCATATAACCTTCTTGAATCTCACAGGTACGTTCTGAAAGTTAGTTGGTTAGGGCCAGATTCTGGTATCCTTACTCTGGGTTAGTAGCACCTTACTCCCCAAGTAATCCCTATTGCAAGACATCCTGACCCCAGTGAAGTCAATGAGAATTTTGCCAGTAAGGAATTATTAAATGGGTGTGAGGATATCATAACCTGGATATTAACACCTTCAAAAATATTTGAAGATTAAAAGTATTTTACAGTGGCTAATTATTACTGGTAGATAATTAAAACAGAACTTTTTATTATGCAATTCAAAATAAGAAGTTAGACATTCATTGGTCTTTTTTAAAAAAACTGTTAGACAAATATATTTTGCAGATGGGCATCTTTCAGAATAATTTAGAAGATCTTATTTAAATTCAAAAACAGCTGGTAAGGTCTTACATCCTTTAGATAATTCTAGGAAAACTTCTCTCTTCTGTACCTGTGTGCATATGCTCAGACAAGAGCCACAAGAATAATTAAAGGATTAGAAAACATGACTTATAGTGATAGATTCAAGGAGCTCAGTCTATTTAGCTTAACAAAGAGAAAGATAAGGGGTGACTTAATTAGACTCTCTAAGTACCTACACAGGGAACAAATATTTGAGAAGGAGCTCTTCAGTCTAACAGAGAAAGGTATAACACGGTTCAATGGCTTGAATCTGAAGTCAGACAAATTCACACTGGAAATGAGGCTTACATTTTTAATAGGGTAATTAACCACTGGAACAACTTACCAAGGGTTATGGTGGATTCTCCATCACTGACTATTTTAAAATCAATATTTGATGTTTTCCTATATAAGACATGCTCTAGGAACTACTTTGAGGAAGTTGTCTGGCCTGTGTTAGACAGATGATCACAGTGGTCACTTATGCCTTGGAATCTATGAATTATGGATTGATATTGCAAACAGAGGTACAGGTAAAACTGAAGGATTCTTCATTAATATTAGGTAAGACGCTATTATTAGCTGGATAAATATAAAATATAAGTCGAGAGAAAATTGTTTTGCCCTTCACTGAGTTGGTCCAGGTGGGTGCCCTGGATGTACACACATTGATGGTATTGAGAAAGTTAATGCCTTTTCAATGATTTGAGTAAGGCTTTGTTTTGCACTGTTACTTTCACAGATAAACAACTTGTGAAGCTGCATAACTGGGCACAGGTATGAATAGGCTGATCCTGGAAGCACATTGAATGCGGAGCTCTCACTGACTGCAATAGGAATTCAATGTATGGAGGGCTTTCAAGATATTCATTGACAGAGATGAATTCTCAACTTTTATCAAAAGCACAAGTAAACAAGTTTTGTGCAATGGTATTCTATGGGGAATCAATGGACAGAATCTTCCCCATCCAAACTGCAGACTTCTGGACATGACTACAGTCTCACGGCTCCAAGGAAGTTATGCCCTGTGGACCTTCAGAAATCAAACACTCACTGTTCACATCATTGTCTTCAGCCCAAAGCAATGTGACAGTTTTCTATTCCTAACCAAATTCTTCTGAACTGTGAAAATTGTGTGCCCATGCGCCCACACCCCAGCATATAGTACGGTGTGTATGCCCACCCCTGTGTATAATACTGGCTCTATATTTTTGACATGCCTTATGTGTTTTGCTAAATTTTCCCAGAAACAAAAGAAGAAATTAAATATAGATACAGCATTTGAGCTCTCCACCCTTGATTAAAGGTATCAGAAGCTCCTGGTGAACTAAAGAATTTAAAATTATGAAGCTTCAAGAGATACAGATGCCTGACAGATCTCACTCATTGTAAAGGGGAGCTGAAGGTAACAGTATGTAGAATTATCTACAAGGAGATTCTGACATCTTAATCTGGGATTGCATCTTTGCAGTTTAACATGTATGGGACATCACAGGGACGAAATGTCCGTTTTGAAAATCTGGACAGGGTGCTGTTAAAGTTAGACAGCTTTGCTGTTTATAGATGAAAGGTTATTATTATTGTTGAGAAGCACTGCAGGTCCTCAAAGCAAATTTAGAAAGACAGCACTAGCATTACCATCTCTATTTTGCCTAACATGAAGGGCTATCAAAGGAATGACAGAATGCCACTTCCAAACACTGGAACTTTATTCTTCTTCCGACTTTTTTGCTCTCATTTTATTTTAAAACTTGATACATTAGTAGGGTGACAAGACTGCAAGTGTGAAAAATCAGGATGGGGGTGGGGGGTAATAGGAGCCTATATAAGAAAAAGACCCCAAAATTGGGACTGTCCCTATAAAATTGGGACATTTGGTCACCCTACAAATAGGGTAATAAATCTCCACTAAGAAAAGTATTTTTGGTGATTACATATGTAGCCTGAATATATGAAAAAAAACCCTGGAAATCAGAATGAAAGTTCAGCAGGGTTAGCAGCTCACATGCATTTAGGTGAGAATATCCACCAATTCACAGTTTCACCTACAATCATTATTGAACCATCCAGCTTTTGTCTGGTGCAGAGACAAAGAGTTAGGCTGGGAACCTATGCAGCTGGCCCAGAAGATCCCCAATTTCCACTTTTTTCTGGACTAGCAGCCCCCTGGCCAGGCTGAGTTTATCCTGCTCTCATTTCTCCTTCACAGTCTGGAGAAGGCAGGCCCAGACACTACCTTCACAAAAATATACACCAAAAAGTTATCCCTGTTTTTCATCCAAAGATTCTGAAATCTCAAATATTTCAGTCAGCTTTGCTGCGGGGGTAGAACAAGAGTTGCACTTGTTGCATTTTCCTCAGACTAAAAACAGTCATTTTTCTTTGTTTGTTTTTTTGTTTTTCCTCATCCCCCAACTTTCATGATGCCCCTGCGGTTGTCGGTTTTCCCTGCACCTACCCTTCAGTGTGTGCTTCTTAACCTGTTCTCACCAGGCCCTCCTTTGTTCTTAACTCCATTCTACCCCAAGGAACTGCTGAGTCCTACTCTACTTATTTATCCTCTCCTGTTGTCAGTCTCTCCTCCTCATTCTGGGTTCTCTTTCTCACCCATCCCCCGCTGGATTTTCTTACCTTCTTTTCTGCTCTTCACCCCCTTTCTGTCTCACTCCCACCTAGTTCTGCCTTGGCCTGAAAAGATTTTGAAAGCATCAAGACTGTTTTTTCTCCCCTTCCTACCCTCCCTTTCTTCTTCTGGTTCTCCTATACCACTGCATTTTAATTTTGTATAGGGCTTGTTAGGGGTTTAACTCCCATTTGTGCCTTGAAAATCTCCCCTTTTGTTGTTAACCAAAAAATAAACACACACCCTGGAAAGAGGTTCCCCAACCCCAATACTGTTCCTTTGGATGCTACACATCAACCTCATTCTCTGAAAAATTGACAAGAACCACATGTAATGTCGGATGATGCAAGTGACTTCTCCCAGCTTTGCCTGCAATCAACTCCCCTAATCAGATTTCAATTACAAACTGCAAGTGCATAGAGCTTTTATGATACCCAAGAATGTTCATGAGTAAATAGGTCACCAAAACATCGGGCCACATTCTGCCTCACTCTTACTTATATTAACAACTACTTTACTCTGCAGTTGGCCCCTTTTAAATCAGCAGGATCTACTCACCAAAGGGGTTAATTTTATCCTTTGTGAGAGCCCAAATATCACTAAAATCTCACTTAGAACCTGAAAATAAGGTATCAGTGGGAGGCAAATGCTGCATAGTCTTAGTGCAGACACCCTCCACAAGACGGAATTTCACTCAAACCAGTAGAATTTATGACAGAGGGCAGAATCTACTCTATGGTGAATATAGGCAGGTTTTTCATGACAGTTTGTTCACATGTAGCACTTGTCGTGAAGAAGGGAATGTACTTTGTTTGAACTCACGTTACTTCATCACTTTCTAGTTTTTACCATTTTATTCACAAAATTCCTGTGGAAGCTACTTTTAATACTTGAGTTTTATTTTTATTTTTCTTTTAAACTAGAGACATTCTGTAGCAATTCCCTGGTGGCTAAGAATTCTTCCTTTTAATTAGTAGATCCTGAATTCCTTCTGATGAGAGTCTGTAGACCATATGCTCTGACAAATCATTAGGTGCTTATAGAAACTACGTCTGTACTTCACCACATATAATCATATTCCAACTCAAACAATACATGCAAGGGGATCTGTTTTTAGCTTAAAACTAGTTACTATCTGCTTGCCAAGTGTATAGCTACTAGTGTCAAGGATGAAAAGTAAATGTTATAACAAATCCCAGGTAAATAGCACATACAGGCATATCTCTCTCTTTTCCCACTTTTACAACACAGAGCCAAGTAAATTAACAGAAGTACCTCAGAAACAGTCCTTGCTGAAAAACCTCAGTGGGATTATTACTAAAGTTCAAAGTTTCTTGTTGAGTCTGGACTCCTTAAACCTTAGGTTCTTTTATTGCCTGCTTTATCACCATCGACCCCAGCTACTGATTGGAAATACACCTGCAATTGCCATTTTTTCCCCTTCTTGCTCACCACGAAATTTATATTCCCTTCATTTATTTCTGCCCGGAGTAATGCTGCTGGCTTGGAATTGGAGATTTGGCTCTTTGCTAAGCCAGTTCTTTTCTAGACTTTCTTGCCCAGCAGGTCCCCTTGTTCTTTCAGTTATTTCCCCCTCCTCCACATCCACACAAATAATCAACACTTTTCCTAGAAAGTCCTGCATCCTAAATACTCTATCCTTCGGGGGACACTGCTGCTCTTACTGCAGTGCAATAAATCTGCAGGACACATGGAGTGTTAAAATTATAGCACAATACTGGCTGGTACCTCTGCCAAATACAGGCTTGCTTCCTTCCTATATCCCTGCTGATCTCTTCTGAGGGCAGCTGAGCTGGCTCAGAGCAGTGAGACTCAAACTCTTCGGATGGAAGAGCAGCTCTGCCCTGCAAGACTTAGGAGGAGAATGAAAGCCTAGTACCCTAATCCAGATCTGGGTTTGCAGGTCAGCATATAAATACTAACACACATAATCCATATGCTACATCTTTAAAGCAGTGCTTTTCTCACTACCATAGTTAAAACTGTTTCCATTATAAATTAACCTAAACACAGATGGTATTGTTACATTAGATGATAGCTACCACTCTTTGCTGAAATATTACTGCACCAAACGTGGCTGCTTCCTCCTTTCTTCTCAGGAGAAAGCTGTCTTTAAGAAAATAGGACCACAGTGCATGTGTTCTAACAGTTGTGTAGGTCACAGTCTAGTGTACCAGAGGGAATATTGCTGTTATGCACTGGAAACCTTTGCTGAGAAATGTTGTTTGTGGGCTTGATTAATTAGCATTTGCTTCTAACAATAATCTTTTCAAGAGCTCATTTACCCATAGATCTGCAGTGAAGTAACTGAAACTTCAACTGCAAATAGGGCCAGTTGGCATGAGGAACTGATACTGATTTACAGGGATCCTAGAAATCCATTTGCCACAGAAAAATGTGGAATTTGCGTTTTTACAGAGAATCTTTAGTTTTTAACATTTTGTGACAAAAAACAAAAACATATTAACTAATTTTTTACTGAAAGTACCAGTGTCACATATTCAATGCACGCAACCTGCCTATTTTGTGGGAGATTTCTGAATGTGCTTTAAATTTACATAGCTAAATATTCTCCAATAAACTGCTTCTGGCATATAGAGGTAACTCAAGAGCGTACAGGGGTTCACATTTTAATGCATTTCAAATTTTGCTTCAGCCTACAGACATGAGTAATTAAAGTTATGAAAAGATACCGAAAACTGTAAAAGTCACTCCTAAAGATTGTCACTGAGTTTGGCAAGGACAAATTTCACATTGATGGTAATGTGTTGTTCTGTACTGTATGCAGCAAGACTATAGATTACATTCGAAGGCAGACAAATACAAATTTTCAATTCCATTAATTTTATTTTAATATAATGATTGATGGCGCTGGTAGGCTTTGAATTTGTTTAACAATTGTAAATATCAATACAAATTGTATTCAGTGAATACCTGTAAATATTGTTGCTAGGGAAACTAAAGTTCAGTGTTTCATTTTAATCACAGAAAAGTGTGTAATTTTATTTTTTTTTAAACCAGAGAATTTTGGTTTCTTTTAATCACAGAAAACTAGGATCCCTGTTGATTTAGAATGCTAGTCTAAAGTGTGGCGGTCATAAAAATATTGCACTGGTCTTTAGTAGTCTCTTGTTATTATGTCAGCATTAAGGTCGATGGTGTTATATAAGAGGTAAATTTGGCCTGGTGGGTCTTTATATTTTGAGTATTTAAAATATCTTCAGATTCTTTTCTCTATGAAAAAAGTTTAATATGGAGGAAAATAGATAGTTTACAATTTGATAAGAATCATTGGACCAAATCCTGAATTCCTCACTCAATTTCACGTAGGCTGAATAAAAGCTGGAACCCAAAGTCTACCCTCACTGTATGTGGAATTTCCATTGATGTACTACTATACTGTAGGCACAATTTACCAAAAAAAGAAAAAAGATGCCAGTGCAAAGGAAACTGATCGTTTTCACTTGCCTAGACACTACTAAGGGGCTATTACACCATGCATCCAGCCCCCAACTTCCAGCATAGTAAGAGGAAAGGGAACATGGCCAGCACTACACTGACCTTTGGCTATATTAAATATCACCATATTAAGTAACCAGGAGATATGCTGGGGTTGTAAGATAACAAAACAAGATTTTATATTACCATAAGCCTATAGTTGACCTCTCTACTGGGTCATTGCTTAGTTACTGTGGTGATGTGTGCTATGGGAGGGAAAAAATGAAAGACAAACACAAAGCTAGACTGATAATTATAGACCTTGACCCTGAAAGCTGCCCCATTTGGGTGAACCCCTGCACCAATAGGAAGCCCCATTGGGATTTCACTGCAATGGTTCATCCATGTGGAACATCTTCCAGGGGTCCTAGTTGTTCTAATTCAGTCAAGATTGTCCAGACTGCATATTATGAGCCATGTATATTATAGCCTGCCAATACAGTAACTCCTTGCTTAACACTTTAGTTATGTTCCTGAAAAATGCTACTTTAAGTGAAATGATGGCGAGTGAATCCAATTTCCCCATAAGAATTAATGTAAATGGGGGGGTTAGGTTCCAGGGATTTTTTTTTTTGCCAGACAAAAGACTATTATATATATATATATACACACACACACACACACACACATATATATATATATACACAGTATACGTTTTAAATAAAGTAGTTAATACTGTACACAGCAATGATGATTGTGAAGCTTGGTTGAGGAGGAGGAGTCAGAGGGTGGAAAAGGGAGGGATATCTCCCAGGAAATGCCTTACTGCTAAATGATGAACTAACACTCGGCTGAGTCCCCAAGGGTTAACACATTGTTGTTAACGTTGCCTCACTCTGCAAGGCAGCACAATGGAGGGAGGAGATACAGCATGGCAGTGGCTGCAAACATTGGAAACTGAAAGGGGTGATGAATCCATGCTATCCCACTGGAGCACACCACTCCCTCCACTTTCCAAAGTGCCGGGGGGAGGGTGTGTGTGTGTGAGAGAGAGAGAGAGAGAGAGAGAGAGAGAGAGAGAGATACATTGTTCCTTCAAGTACGCTGACCCCATTCTAAGTACACTGCCTTTTTAAGTAGATCTGCAAGTGGAGACAGCAGCTGCTGCCAGCAAGCTCCCTCCATCTTGAGCCCTGTCGGGGGGCAAGAGCAGGGGGAGGGGGACACCCTGACACTAGCACTCCTCTCCCCCCTCCCCCCAGACAGCAAGCAGGAGGCTCCCAGGAGCAGCTCCAAGGCAGAGGGCAGGAGCAACCACAGCAGTGGTGGGGAGGGACACCTGAACTGCCTGGCAATTGATGGCCTGTTGGCAATTGACAGCCACACAGGGAATTTAGGGGAGCTGATGGGGGGCTGTTGACCCACCCTGGTTCCAAGCCCCCACCAGCTAGCTCCTATGGGCTGCTCTTTCTGCAAGCAGTCGACAAAGTGGCAGGCTGCCAAACAACTTTATAAGGGAGCACTGCACAACTTTAAATGAGCATGTTCTCTAATTCAGTGTTTCCCAAACTTGAGACGCCGCTTGTGTAGGGAAAGCCCCTGGTGGGCCGGACCGGTTTGTTTACCTGCCCCGTCCACAGGTTCCACCGACCACGGCAAATGGGCCTGGAGCAGTGAACCACAGCCAGTGGGAGCTGCGATAGGCGGAACCTGGGGATGGGGCAGGTAAACAAACCAGCCCGGCCCACCAAGGGCTTTCCCTACACAAGCGGCGTCCCAAGTTTAGGAAACACTGCTCTAACTGATCAGCGACATAACAATAAAACAACGTTAACCTGGACGACGTTAAGTGAGGAGTTACTGTACATGATGATAGTCTAATCTGTGAAAATGAGGAGGACGTATCTGCAGTAGGTGATCAGATTGCATTGCAGAGGGAAAAAAATCAGCTCCCAAAATAACAAAGAAAAGCTATTACTGGCTAAAAGACCTATCTCATCATGGGGGATTTCACAATGGACAATACTTAACTCATATCACCCCTTACATACTGTATGGAAGGAATATTTTGCATTCTCCAGTTTCAATGAGATTTCTTCTAAAAATCTTCCAAATCTGAACGTTAGGGATCAGTGCTAACTAGTAACAACATTATATTGCGTTTCCATCAAAAAACATCCCAGTTACTTCAAGTAACATAGTTTGTTTTTTACATTATTTTCTGCTTGCAAGAAAGAAGATTCATTTTTTATACTAACTGTACAACATCTAGAATTCTGTTAAAAATAGTTGTACTGCAACTGGCTCATTACATGATATAATTTGTTGTGGGGAAAATAATATTTTCCAGTTTCAAACTTTGATCATTTTAAGGGGGTTTCTCTCCCCAGGATAACTTTTATTATGAGATCTTAACAAAAAGATTGTGATATATTAATAAATTCTGCAGGACTAGTAAAAGGGAGATACAGCACAAGTCAGTTTACGAATACACAGAATATATTGTGAAACTCATTGTAAGTTAAAGTGTTATGAAAATTATTATTTCTTACAGGTTTCCATTCTAACAGAAAACCAAGGATAAACATTTTTCATTTCAATACCTAATTGCTTCATATGATATCAAATTAATGCAGCAGCTTCATTTTAATGCGTTTAAACATTTGGTACTACAATCACATCACCACGCTGCACAAATGGACCCAAAAGGATGAATTGCTGGAGCAAAGATAACTCTATGGTCAACATAGTGACTACAGGGTAAAAAAAGATGCCTAAAGCAGCATTAGTAAATGTGGTTTAAAGCTATTAAATAATCACTGAGGTTTTGTAGCCAAGAAATTTTGTTTTCCCAAAATGCAGTTAATTATCTTTTCTTCATTAGCGGACTATTTGTGGAAACACTTAATTTAAAACAGTATCACCTTGAATATGAGACTACTGAATTTCTTGACTGTATCCTCAAATGGAATCTTATTTTAAAGTTGCTTATAAGCCCCATCTTACACAGCAGTGACATTATCTGTATATTATTTACATTTCTAAGTGCTCATTATTAAAAAAAAAACCCATAATTCAGCAGAGAACAAAATTGGTTAAATTTCTTTAGTTCTAGCTCAGAGACTCCATAATGGTGCATTTAAGAACTACCTACGGTAGAGGGTTATCCTTTGTACTATTGCCAAAGAACCTTTAAAGCAATCTCTGAAGCACTATCCTCCCCACAGCCAAAGTCAGGAACGTAATTTAATTTTCTCTGTTCCAATCTAGGGGCTCTTTCTTATACTGCAAACTGGTAAATAAATGTCAATACAAGAAGGGGCTGCAATTTGTATTCTTGTACTCTAGAAAGGCAGCTCATTGCTCCTAGATTTATTTTGTTTTTACAACTCTTGGGTTCAAAGCAGCCTTTTTTAGTTATTTTTAGGGTTGAAAAATACTTCCCAAAGGCCTGTGTTTCTTAGTACCGTATTAACACTGTGCACTATTTACTCAACAAATCAGTGCTTTTATAAAGAAGCTGGATTTATTCTGACAAAACTAACAACAGTAAATTTCAACTAACTATTAATCCACAAAAATTATGTGCAAGCATTGTTGAAAGTTTATCCCCAACGCCACCCCAAACCATTAACTTTACATCAATCTTACTCAAGAGAGTTCAAACCAGACCTATATTGGTCTTTTAGTGCAGTGGTTCTCAAAGCCTGTCCCCCACTTGTACAGGGAAAGCCCCTGGTGGGCTGGGCCAGTTAGTTTACCTGCAGCGTCCGCAGGTTTGGCCGATCACAGCTCCCACTGGCTGTGGTTCACCACTCCAGGCCAATGGGGGCTGAGGGAAGTGGCGTGGGCCGAGGGACGTGCTGGTTGGCAGGTAAATAAATCGGCCCAGCCCACCAGGGGCTTTCCCTGAACAAAGACAGACTGGCTTTGAGAACCATTGTTTTAGTGTATTGGAGCATCTTTGATTTAATTCTCTTGTGATTATTATTTTTCTTAAGTAAACCAAACAATCCATTCTGAGTGAGACTAAATCCTACCGACATCTTCAAAGTGTTCCTGTAGCTTGTAAGGTTACAGTTCAAAAAGAGTCTTCTGTGCTGCACCTGCATACTATGCACATTGACACAGTGAACCAAATTATCTGCTAACATAATTCTATTGACTTCAGTGTAGTAGCATCAGCAGGGAACTTGACTCACAATGAAGCTATTTCATACAAATAGGCATTTGTGAGCACTGTTTCCCATTTAGGATGAAATTTACCTTTGGAACATTTAAGCTTCCTTGCTGGAGCGGCACAAAGAGATGGCTGTAGGTCAAGAAGCTACACATAGCATATCCTAGAATGGCATCCTACTCTTGGACAAAGCTAGAGATGGGCCCTGCAGTTATAGGGCCAGTAAACCTGTAAGAGCACATGCAAATGGTCAAGAGGGGTGATGGCTACTTCTCCAGCCCATAGTTATAGGAAGACTACATTGTAGCTCCATGCCCTGCTTCCAGGTTGAGAGAGGGATAGCATCTCTTCAGCCTCCCTATTCTTACTGAGCATAAAGCCTGATTACAGTTACTTTAAGTAAATGAAGTGAATTTCACCTTTAATCTGCACAAATGTGCATCTGAATTATTGGACTGGTGGGAGATTACTAGTGCAGTTCCTCAAGGATCAGTCTTGGGACCAATGTTATTGAATATTTTTATTAATGACCTTGACACAGAAGCCCAAGCGTGCGCTAATGAAGTTTGCCAGTGATACAAAGCTGGGAGGCTAGAATGGCTGGGATGTATTAGGCAAAGCATTTCCAGTAGAGCTAGAGAAGTATTAATGTCATTGTACAAGATACTGGTAAGACCTCATTTGCAATACTGTGTACAGTTCTAGTCACCCATGTTCAGGAAAAATTAAATTTAAACTGTAACAGGTTCAGACAAGAGCTACTAGGATGATCAGGGGAATAGTGGGCCTATCTTATAGTCTAGCAAAAAGAATACTGAGAGAGGATATGATTGCTTTCTGTAAATACATCAGGGGTGCAATTACCAGAGAAAGTGAAGATCTATTTAAGCCAAAGACCAAAGCTGGCAGAAGAAGAAATGGATATAACTGGCCATGAACAAATTCAGGCTGAAAATTAGAAAAAAGTTTCTAACCATCAGAGGGTTGAGGTTCTGGAACAGCCTCCCAACAGGAGTTGTAAAGGCAAACAACTTAATTAGTTTTAAGAGAGCTGGACAAATTTATGAATGCAATTGTATGACGGATTGTTAACTTGTTTGTGATGGTAGGGGGCAGGGTTTAGCAGCCCTCAGGCTCACTTCCAGTTTATCGCCTATGTTCCTAAAGCTCATGCTTCAGGGTTTCAGCCAACCACCCACAGAGGTCTGGAAGGGATTTGCCCTTTACCTCTCCCCTGCCCTCCACTCACCCCAAATGTATTCTGAGAGGACTTTTTCTTTTTAATCTCCTTCTTCTGAAATATTACGATATGGCCACAGCTGGAGATGGGAGATTCCAAGGATGGGAAATGAGTCTGAGGGGGTACTGAGTATTCTGTCTCTCAGGTCCTTGGCTGGCTGGTTCTTGCTCGCAGTCTAACTGATCACCATATGTAGAGTCAGGAGGGAATTTTCTCCAGGTCAGATTGGCAGTGACCATGGGGATTTTTCATCTTGCTTTGTAGCATGCAGGTGGGGGTCATTTGCTAGGATTTTCTGGGTCTCTCTCACTTAATCATTTCCCTGCCATTGCAGGAACCTTGGCCATGGAAGCACCTTGGTCCCTCCTATTCACTGCCTGTGGCACATAAGAGTCTAGTCTCCAGTAGGTTGTAATACTTTGATCTCATTTCAATTGATGGGTTTAGTGTACGGGTACTGGGTGGCGCTGGCAGCCTATGGTATACAAGAGGTCAGATTAGATGATCTAAGAGTCCCTTCAGGTTTTAAACTCTGTGACTACGTTAGGGCCAAGGAAGAGTGGTTGCAGAATGCTGTGCTCCAGTTATGCCCTGAGGGCAGAGGGTCCCTTTGGACTGTGGGCAGCTGGCAAAAGTTAAACAACTCTGCAAGAGCAGGGGTCAGATGGAGACTTAAGGAATTATCTACTTCCTCAACGGCGCCACCTCTTTGCTTTACCAGAACAATGTAGGCTTAAGCAAAGGCTTGGGGAACCTGGTGAAAAGGCAGAGAAACTCTTCACATGTAGGTTTAAGGCCAGATTATGATATCCTTATTCATACTGAGTAGCACCTTATTGCACTAGTGAACATATTCATTTAATACTTGTGGAGGATGGTACTGTCATAAACATACAGCTACGGGTAGCATAAAATCCCTTTTTACCCTGTAAGGGGTTAATTCCTCTTTTATCTGTAAAGAGTTAAGAAGCTCAGGTAATCTGGCTGACATCTGACCAAAAGGACCAATGAGGGGACAAGATACTTTCAAATCAGGCCGGGGGGGGCGTGGATTCTTCATTGTTTTATGACAGGTACTATTTAACATAAGAGTATCAGAATCTAGCCCCTAATAAGCAGAGTTGTGTAGCATAGTAAATGTACTATAAGAGTTGTAGTGGCATTTTTTATTCTAAGTTGTGCTCATAAGAGTAGCTGGGACTTAGAAGCGTGTTTTCAAAGGACTACAGATCTTGCAGCTTTATGAACTATAAAAGGGCAAATTGAAGAGAAGCAATTTAGAAGCGAGCAAGGTCTCAGAATATGTAATGTCTCGAATAGAAGGAAAATCCCAGGTCTTTGATGGCCTCCTTATTGAATTATACAAAAGCTTTTAGAGACAAGGTCTGTGTAGAACGTATTGTGGGAGGAACTGTTCTAACCTGAGCAGCTGCCCAATTTTTTTGAGAAAAGCTTCCTTCGGCGTGATATGTGAATCTGGGAAAGGTGCCCAATGCTCTAATATCAGCACCTGCTTGCTTTACTTACTAGTGCAGACTGTAAGATGTTAGCTAGTAGTTTAGTGGTAAACTAGAATCTCTTCACATATGCATAATTCCTCCACTCTAAACAGGGCTGACAAAGGCTAATCACGTCTGCAAATGCATCAGGCCACATCAACTGCTTAAGTTAAATTGCTGCTGTAACTCAGGGTGTGGGGGAATTTTTTTTTGGGGGGGGAGCAGACCTGGGTATCTATTTAAGAGCATAATCTTTCTCCTAGTGAAATCAATAGGAAAGACATAAGTTACACTTCAGAGATCTTTAGCTGTAAAGTTTGACCCTTTCCTGTGACCACAGGTGCCAGCTTCCTCATTTCCTTAGGAGTACTCAAACCCTGCTCTGTCCCAGGCCCCACCTCCACTCCACTTCTTCCCCTAAAGCCCCACCCTGCCTCTTCCCGCCCCCTCCACCTCTTTCTGCCCCATTCTGTTCCCTCTGCCTAGCACGCCCTTCCTCTTCTCCTCCTCCACAGCACCTCCTGCATGCCACTGAACAGCTGATCTGCAGAGGGAGGGAGAGCAGATGACTGGTGAGGCCGCTGGTGGAAGGGAGGCACGGGGGGGCGGGAAGAGCTGGTCATTGGGGCTGCCAATGGGTGCTGAACACCCACTGTTTTTTTCCATGGGTGCTCCATCCCCAGAGCACCCACGGAGTCAGCACCTGTGCCTATAACACTATCAGCAACAAGAGTAGTCTATATCTTTCTGGTGAGCTAGAGTACAGAGTGTTCCACCCAGAGGCTATGGTAGCAATAGCGGCTTCCACTCAGTAGCCTGGAAAGGGAGGTGATTTCCCCCTATCCCTCGATGGTCTCCCTACATCACAGCCTAATGATTCAGGAGAAATGCTGGTTAAAACTGTTGAAAAAGTATTTGTAATCCTATTTATTCCTATAATCTAGAAGAAAAAAATATTCATATTTGGTCAAAAAATAATGTTAAGAGGGTGTCAAGGTTTTTTCCTCCACTTTGAACTTTAGAGTACAAGAAGTGGGGACCTATATGAACACTTCTAAGCTTGATTAGTAGCTTAGGTTTGGTACCCTGCCACCAGCCAAAATTTAGTGTCTGGCACACTTCCTGTTCCCCCAAAACCTTCCCTGAGGAACCCAGATCCAAACCCCTTGGGTCTTAAAACAAAGAGAAATTAACCATCCCCCTCCTTTTCCCCCTCAGGCTTTCCCCTCCCTGGGTTGCCTTGAGAGGCTTCACACAGATCCAAACTCCTTGGATCTTAAAACAAAGAGGAATTAACCATCCTCCTTCTTTCCCCCCACCAATCCCTGGTGAGTTCAGACCCAATCCTTTGGATCTTAAAACAAGGAAAAATCAATCAGGTTCTTAAAAAGAAAGCTGTTAACTAAAGAAAGAAAAGGTAAAAATTATCTCTGTAAAATCAGGATGGAAAATGCTTTACGGGGTACTCAGATTCATATAGACTAGAGGGAGCTCGCCCCTCTCCCCCCAGCCTTAGATTCAAAGTTACAGCAAATAGAGGTAAAAAATCCTTCCAGTAAAAGAAACCTTTACAAGTTGAGAAAACAAACATAAGACTAATCCGCCTTGCCTGGCTATTACTTACAATTTTGAAACATGAAAAACTGATTCAGAAAGATTGGGAAAGTCTGGAATGATGTCCCGTCCCTCTCAGTCCCAAGAGCGAACAACGAACAAAACAAAAAGCACAAACAAAGACTTCCCTCCACCAAGATTTGAAAGTATCTTGTCCCCCTATTGGTCCTCTGGTCAGGTGTCAGCCAGGTTTACTGAGCTTCTTAACCCTTAACAGGTAAAAAAGACATTAACCTTTAACCATCTGTTTATGACAAGTAGTGATAGCTGGTTCCACTCAGTAGCCTAAAAAGGGAGGTAATTTCCCCCTACCCCTTGATGGTCTCCCTAGATCACAGCCTAGTGATTCAGGAGAAATGCTGGTTAAAACTGCTGAAAAAGTATTTGTAATCCTTTTTATTACTACAATCTAGCAGAAAAAAATATTCATATTTGGTCACAAAATAATGTTAAGAGGGCATTATGTTCTACTCTGTCAGTGAGAGAAATTCAAAGATTTAGGCCCTCCTACAATGAGTAGTGATGGGAGACTGTACCTCCACCACTAGACCCCTCACTTGTGGAGTCCAACAGGATCACGATTTCACCGGTCCTATTCAACATTTTCATGCATTCACTAGGAGAACTGGTCAGACAAAATCGACTTGAGTACCAGCACTATGCAGATTATACATAGCTCTAGCTATTTTTCTCCTCTTATGACCCACCACTATCACCAAGATTGCCTGGTGTTTGGACAAGATCAGCTTATGGATAAAGAACCAGGGGTACTGGAAAAATTTTTATAGTGGGGGTGCTGAAAGCACTGAATCAAACTGTAAACCCTGTATATAATGGAAATCACTTCAAGCCAGGGGTGCAACAGCACCCCCAGTACCCCTAGTTCCAGCACTTATGTAAGGAACAGCTGGTTGCAGCTGAACCCAAGGTGGTTATATTTATGGGTAAAGAGAAGCACTTTGAGGAGTTTGCAGCCAGGGTGCAGTCTCTATTGGTTGAAGGTTCACACCGACTATTGGTCATCTATAGTTTAGGAGTGCTCCTCGATTCCTTGCTGATGCTAAACTCTCATGTAGCAGCATCCATGAGAAATTCTTTGTATCATCTCTGGTTGGGTAGGAGACTTTGTGCCATCTTGACGGACAATGGTGTTTATCACCTCCCAGCTGGTCTACAGCAAAAGCAATATACCTGGACATGAAGCCATCAGCACTTAGGCAACCTCATCTAATACAGAACTCTGTAGTGCTTCTCCTCAGCAGCCTGGGCAACCATGAGCACATCAGAATTGTCCTTCACTGTCTACTCTGGCTTCCCATAGACTAGAAGATCTCAGTCCTTATCCTTATGGCAGCTCAATGACCTGGGCCCAGGATATCTAAAACATCACTGTAGATGTGCAGACTCACCCCTGCGGCACCTCCTGCTGGTCTCTCAGGGAATTAGCTCTTACAGCTCTGGAGCACGCTCTGCAGGCCAGTGATCCGCCTGTCCTCTGGCCCCGGGTCCCTGCCTGGACCCGGTGCCCCTTTTATCTGGGGTGCCACCCCCTGGCAGTCCCCTCAGTCTTAGGGTCTTCTCTCCCCAGGGAACCACCACCCATTATTCCCACCTCACCTCAGTAGAAAGCTACTGCCAGTCATTGTCTAGCCCCATGCCCTGGGGCAGACTGCAGTATCAGCCTACTCATCACTGGCAAGGAGGGTTTGGACCTGCTGCCTTGGCCTATCCCTGGGCTGCCCTCTGCAACCCCCTAGTACCTGTTAGCCCAATGCTAGGCCGCAGCCTGGGACTTTCCAGGCTGGAGCGCCCCAGCTCCTCTACCTTTCCCCAGCCCTGCTCCACTCAGGTACTCTGCTCAGGTCCCTGCAGCCAGGCCCTTCTCCCTCTACAGGCAGAGAGAAACTACTTGGGCTTCTGCCTCCCAGCATCTTATAGGGGCCAGCTGGACCTGACTGGGGCATGGCCACAGTTGAGCCTACTTTCCCCAATCAGCCCAGGCTTCTTGTCCTAGCCACAGCCCTCTCCTTGCCCCAGCCACAGCCCTCTCCTGGGCTGTTTTAAGCCCTTCAGGGCAGGAGCAGGGGACCACTCTGCTACAATCACCTAAATCTCTGAGATAAGGACTATGACAGAAAAATATACTTCACAGTCACAATAGAACTGTCTACCCACCGAGGTAAAGCTTTGCCATGCAGGAGACAGAGTCCTCTCAAGGGCCGAGCCAGGATTGTGCAAGTTAATTCCACAGGAAATTAGGACCATTACAAGCCTCAGCAAGTACAAGTCATATTTCTTTGACCTGCCTCCTCTTGTATAGACACATAGCAGTATAAACATAAAAAAACCTCACTACAAAACACTCCACTGCACACACAATTTTCACTCTGGGGAAAGGATGAGATCATGACGCTTAATGCACTCCTGAAAGATGCTTAGAAATTACACTGATTAGAGCAGTAAAGCACTTGCTAGTTACTTTCAGCATTGCTTCACTGCACAACATGCATGAAGTGTTTCTGCTAAGGTCTAATGTGATTGCTAAGGATGCTTTCTATCTTAGGTACATATAGAGCAGCTATCATTTTGGTATCTATTATTCGTATTACAGTAATGCTTAGAGGCTGAGCTGTGCCACAGGGCTGGCACGACACACATGTGGGTCAATGAACACTACTGTGAACAGTTCCAGCTCCAGCGCATGTGCACCCACATTTGGAATCCACATAGGCACCATCACTTGAAGAAGAAAAGACAGTTCTTGCCCCCAAAGATTCACAATCTAAACAGACATGGCAAAAGGTGCGAGAAAATAATAATAATAATTCCTAATACCCTATTTTCCAGTTGGGGAACTGAGCCAGAGATTAAGTGGCTTGGCCAAGGCCACAGAGCAAGTCGTTGACAGAACTTGGAATAGAACTCAAGTCATATCCCAGTGTCTCTTGGAGCTGTGTCCTACAACAAACAAACTGCAGTGATCATAGGCCTGAACAATATGCACATTTGAACAATATGCAATCACTTCAGGAGATATGGTCTGGCTTCTTGGAAATATATTATTGTCAAGATGATTGGTGGGATTATTTACCTGTTTTGTTATCTTTCGGCTGTGTCTGGAGTTAATGTTCTGCTTATCTTACACTACTGTGGAGTCCATACTTAGGAAATGTTTCAAGCGTTTTCTGCTCTTTTTTTTTTTAACTGTTATTATACCAAAAAAAAAAAAAGTGATTGCTTGGTCACAAGCAGAGTCTAGAGCTTTCCTTCTCCACACTCCAATAATAGGGGAATGGACACTACCAAAGCATAGGAGCTCATGTTAGGTGGGTTCACTTCCTATTTCCCCATACAGGCCCCAGTTCAGCAAGATGCTTAAGTACATGCCTAAGATTAGGCACTTGAATAGTCCCATTAAAGTCAATTGTCCATTCACAGGTTTAAAGCTAGGCACATTCTTAGACAACTTTCAGAATGAAGAGACCTGCTCTAGTATTCCCATCCATGAAAGTTTATTGCTTGCCATAGAGATTCTTGAGGCAACCTGATCTTGTCCACAAAAGGCTTGGCTTTCAGCACAGCCATCATCCACATCTTTCTGAATCTTATGCATCTTGGAAAGCTGGAGATACTTGGGCTTGGTTCAAGCCCTTAATATTACACTTGACTGGTTTTTATTTGTCTTGGTATGCCACTTAAAAAAAACCTCTGTATGATACCAAGAGACAAATATTCATGTATAAATGTCAAACTAAAAGTAAAAATGAAGTCTTAGCTCATGCTTCTTAAAAACCATCAGTTCAACAATATTTCAATTCCATGCAATTACTTCTTTGTTGAGGCTACAGTATGTATATATTTCAAACTCTGGCACTGTTCAGGAGATATTTAGAAGACTACAGGACAAGCCCAAAAGTAGCAACTACCGGACAGGCCCAAAAAGGAAAATAACAGAACACCACTGGCCATCACATACAGCCCCCAGCTAAAACCTCTCCAGCACATCATCAAAGATCTACAACCTACCCTGGAAAACAATCCTGCACTCTCACAGACCTTGAGAGGCAAGTCAGTCCTTGCTTACAGACAGCCACCCAACCTGAAGCAAATGCTCACCAGCAACTACATACCACACTACAGAAACACTAACCCAGGAACCAATCCCTGTAACAAGCCTCGTTGCCTACTCTGTCCCCATATCTACTCTAGCAACACCATCAGAAGACCCAACCACATGAGCCACACCATCAGTGGCTCATTCACCTGCATGTCTACTAATGTTATATATGCCATCATGTGCCAGCAATGCCCCTCTGCCATGTACATTGGCCAAACCGGACAGTCTCTATGTAAAAGAATAAATGGACACAAATCGGACATCAAGAATGGTAACATACAGAAGCCAGTAGAAGAACACTTCAATCTTCCTGGACATTCTATAACAGATTTAAAAGTAGCTATACAAAAAAACTTCAGAAACAGACTTCAAAGAGAAACTGCAGAACTAAAATTCATTTGCAAATTTAACACCATTAATTTGGGCTTGAAGGGGAATGGGAGTGGCTGGCTCACTACAATAGCAGCTTTGCCTCTCCTGAGATTGACACCTCCTCATCAATTATTGGGAGTGGACTACATCCACCGTGATCGAATTGGCCCTATTAACACTGGTTCTCCACTTGTGAGGTAACTCCTTTCTTTTCATGTGTCATTATATAATGCCTGCATCTGTAATTTTCATTCCATGCATCTGAAGAAGTGTTTTTTTTACCTACGAAAGCTTATGCCCAAATAAATCTGTCAGTCTTTAAGGTGCCACTGGACTCCTTGTTGTTTTTGTGGATACAGACTAACATGGCTACCCCCCCAAACTTGGCACCATGCAAGATCTAATACTGTACCCTTAAACTTTCTTCTCCATATCTCCAAGTATATGAGAAAAAGTAACCTGTGTGATTCACTAGGATTAATTCTTCCTACTCTTATAACATCAGCATCATCATCCATACATGTCCTTACTGGTCAGTCTCTTGAATCTTTTTCCTAGTCAAAAGTGCATCATCTGTCTGAGTCTTCTTCCTTCCCTCATTTTTTCAAATCAAACTTTAACTCCCAAGTTTGACTTAACAGTCTTTTTCAATGACATTTCCAACTTTAGTTCTTCTATTATTGCTGATTCTATTCACCGTGTCTTCTGAGTTGTTTCTTTTATCATTATTTTTAAAAGTTCCTCTTGCAGTTGCTTCAAGTTTCCTTTAAAACTGTCTCCGGCTAAATACAATTGTGCTTTATGCCCCTAAATGAATAGAAGGTATATCGAAACACAAGCCATTAGACATTTTTCTAGCACCACTTTTTAATTAAAATAATCACAATAATTCAGCAGGGGACCACTGCAAATACCAGCATATGTTCTTCAGTGAGGCTAGCCTGTTTATGGTGGCGGGGAGGGAAGCAATGAAAGTTGTATTTTGCTGTGCATTGGGCACTACAGGTATTGTTATTAAAGGGGCACTGCCATGTCTTCAAGGCCTAAAATGATATGTACCAACTTATTTCAGTTTGCAAAAAGACCTCATGTCACCCCTCGCCTCTGCATGATTGCCTGGTTTATTCCTCTGAGTTGGCAGACAATACAGTTTATCCCACTCCCTGTCCCTTCCAGCACAGAAGAGCAGAGAAGACAGGTGAAGTAAAGAAATAGATGCAAAGCTAGATTCACTTAAATCCAACATTTAGGCGTTACTGGCATTCACAAAACTACAGCTCAGCTGCTACCTAACCCTGTGCCTAAGGCCCTAGGTGCCTACATTTCCACCAATAAAGTCCCCTAGGCACCTACATTTCAGCAGCTGTGCATATGCACAGCTATCTAGTGTCCTGCAGCACCCAGCAGCTTGACACCCAACTCACACCTAACCCCCAGTGGGATTCATAAACTAGGCACTCCCTGGCCTATCTGGCCTTTGGGGCCCAGTCCGGTAAGCATGCTCAGAACATGCCTAAATCTGCACACATAATGGCTGGAGGATGAAGGGGATCAGTTGGGCTCAGTTTCTTCAGTTGAAGCTGTTCCAATTTGTATAAAACAGAGGTCAGCAACCTCTGGCACGCGGCTTGCCAGGGTAAGCACCCTGGCGGGCCGGGCCCGTTTGTTTACCTGCTGCGTCAGCAGGTTCAGCCTATTGCGGCTCCCACCGGCCACGGTTCGCCGCTCCAGGCCAATGGGGGTGGTGGGAAGCCATGGCCAGCACATCCCTCAGCCGCACCGCTTTCCGCAGCCCCCACTGGCCTGGGACGGCAAACCACGGCCAGTGGGAGCTGCAGTCGGCTGAACCTGCAGACACGGCAGGTAAACAAACTTGGCCTGGCCCACCAGGGTGCTTACCCTGGTGAGCTGTGTGCCAGAGGTTGCCGACCCCTGGTATAAAATAATTAAATGTTCAATGGAGCAGGCAAACTGGAACCCAAGACTTCCCCTTCCTAAGAAGGTCCCCTACCCACTGCACTTTAGAGTCATTCTCAGGTGTTCTCTCTCTGCCACAATAAATATTTAAGTATTTTATAGGAAGTGAAACAGCTTCAATAGGAGAGACCAAGATACCCACCCCAAATACACCATGGTCCACTGATTAGGGCATTCACCTGGGAGATTGGGGTTCAAGTCCCTGCTCTACATCAGCCAGAATGGAGATTTGAACCCAGGTCTCCTACTTGCCTGGGGAGTGCTCTAGCCACTGGGATATTAGGTGGAAAGGGGCAGGGCTACCCTTTGAGAGGGAGTTTTGGCCACGTTCCTTTCCTTAGTGTTATCTGGTGGCTAGCTTCCACAGCTCCCAGCTAAGTATATTGACACCCAAAACTCCCCAGGCATTCTATAGGGCACCAATCTCAGGTCTGTGAATTCCACTAGGTAGCAATGTGCCTAAAAGTTGTCATTGCAATGCTTAAGTCCATCTTGTGAAAATAACTCACAATGTCTTACACATTTGTACAGCTCTGATCATGAAAAATCTCTTGTAACAGTGAGCATGCAAATATTTAGCACTGATAGCAGCAATGTCATCAGTTCAGGTCTTCAGGTTACAACATTATGTCAGATGAAAGCCAAAAACTATCATTCCTTTAAAAAAAATCAATTTAGTAAATATCATCACAGTGAAAAATAGATTTAGTGGACTGGAAACATTGCAGGTCAAAAGGGCAGCCCTCATGCTTAAAGTTCAACCTGTTGTCACAGGGTGGTCCCACCTGGAGCACTTTCTTACAACAAGCTACAGCACAGCAAATGTGCCTGCCTCGATTTCCCCTCTGAGGTAACTGAAGGATTCTAGCCTCCTTGAGGCTGGTTATTACCAAACATTTGTGCAAATGGTCCAAAACATAAATCTCAACACCTACGGTATGTCTATATTTGAGTTGAGAGGTGTGTCAACACTTACGGTATGTCTACATTTGAGTTGAGAGAGCTCAAATGTAGACATACCCACACTGTCTCTACTCAAGCTAGCAGCTAAAAACAGCTGCACGTGCACAGCGATACAGATGGCTGCTTGGGCTAGCTATTCCAACATGCCTGCCCAACCCCGGGTGTGTGTGCAGACAGCTACTCTGAGCGCCACTCATGCTGCTGTGGACACACTGCTACCTTTAGGCACCAGCTCAAGCAGAGCTAGCATGGATATGCGTATGCCAGCTAGGAACACCTCTCAGCTCAAATGTAGACATATCCATAGTCCATTTATCACTCCAGAACAGGCAGTCATTAAAATCCCATGACATCTCATCCACTGATGTAACACATGCCACATGCTGGTATCTTCTGCCACTCCCACACTCTTTATTTGTCCTCCTCTGTCCCTCTGCCATCTCAGCCCTTCCAGTTGGAGTGCAGCTCTACTCTTCTAATGGGAACCCCCACAGCTTCTCTGTTGGAAAATCATCCTCCTCAGTGGCACGCCCCTCACTCCCCCAACTCAGACCAGCTCTCTTGTGTGGAGATGTCAGAGGACAAGCCCCTCCACTGCTCCTCCTGCCTTCAGCCCTCTCCAACCCTTGGCTCTGCAACACACAGCCAGCAGGTACCTCCCTCTACTACTGCTCCTCCCACCTTCGGCCCTCTCCAGGCCTCCCTTTCTAGCTTGGGGACGTCAGCCAGCAAAGTCCTCTTACTGTTCTCTTTACCTTCAGCCTTCCTTCAGCCATCCCTCCAGGCCCTTCCACAGTGCCCTTCTTATCTCTGCCAGCTTTCACCTGCCCTTTTTTCCTGACTGAACCACTGTGTTCTCTCAGATTTTCCCAGGACCATTACAGCCCCCAGGTGCTGCTGTGCTCTCTTAAATAGCCAAATGAGAGCACCTGTTCTGGAACAGGAGCACTGGACTTACTTCATTTACTGGAGACAGTCACCCAGTGATGCATCTGCCTAACACTCTGCAGGATCAGAGCCTAATATACTACTTGAAGAAGCCTTCCAAGTGTATTTATTGAATGGTTCTTTGCAGACAGAGTGACCTAGAAAGTGCTGAGAATACAGGAAAGTATGCAATGACTAGTTAAGCAATAAGACACTATAGGACAAGAATTATGGCATATTACTTCATGCCTGGCATGTTGTTAAGGGCCAGTGCCTTCAGTGTAATGAGGTATGGAAAAATACATTATTATTCACACACAGGAGTCTGTTATTGCCATTTTAAATTTTTATTGTAAAATGCAATTTAAAAAAATATTTGTATATGTTTATTAATAAGGCTCATAAATTCCAGCCAGTTGTTTTTATTACCCTGTTAGATCATTCAATTTTTCCCACCTATTTTGTAATGACAATTAAGCAAGCCTTTGATTAAAACAATGCCTGTGAAACTCAAGATATTTCTGACCCCTAGACCCTTTTCATTAAGCATTAGAAGGATTTCTTTTTATTTCAATCATCATTTATTTTCCTGTCTCAAAGGGCTACATTTTTTTTAAAATAAGACTTTCGGGATTTCTCATTGTCTTTCCAGTTTATAGTCAATTAAAAGTAAAGTACTGTTTTGTAATAGTTAAACAATAATTTAAATTATTTGCTCATACTATGATTGCTGTAAAAACAGGTATGCTACACCTAAAATTAAGAGGGAGGGCTTCTACTGCTGAACACAGAGGGCTGAGGATGGTCACTTTGAAGAATTACTGCCCCTCGGCCCAGCCTTCCACATTATGGTCTGTGAAGGACATCCTTTCCCACCACCCTGCCTTTCTGCTGCTTTGCTCCTCGGAAGTAGCTCAGAAATAGAGGCCCTCAGCTCTGACCACTGACAGCACACAGAAGGAGCTGCAACTTCTCAGCAATATGCTCAGTCCATGGGTGGCAGGTATAAGAGGCCAGGGAAGGCTAAGCTTCCTCAGACAAGATGCAGTGCACCTCCCTTTGGAGATGCACTGGCCCGCCAGCTTTGGAGGGCCACCCCAAAGGACATCCGAGCCATGGCCCTGCTCCACCTTGAGACCCCACTCCCTCTTGTCCTCTTCCCCCATGGCCCTGCCTACATTGTTCTTCTTCCCACCCCTGTTCTGCCTTTTCCCCCAAAGCCCTATCCTCACTCTCTCTCTTCCTGTCCCCGCTCTGCCTCTGCCCCAGAGATCTACCCCCTCCCGCCACTCGTGCCTCTCCACCCCCTCCCCCAAGAGCCCTTCCAGCCATCAGGGGCAGAGAGGCCCAAGCAGCAGGTGAGGGGGCCCTCGAGGGAGGGAGCAGAGAGTCACAGGAAAGGGGGGCTTGGGGAAGGGGGCAGAGAGGTGTGAGCAGTGGGTGGGGAGTGCCTCAGAGAGGGGGCCAAGCAGGAGCGGGGCCTAGGGTCAAGTGGGACTGGAGCAGGAGGCGGGACCACAGTCCAGGCATCAGTGTCCCCCCCTACTTCTAGGGAGCTTCTGGTGCTCATACACAACCTCCCCAAATGCAGGAGTCACATGCCACCCATGGCTCAATCTTTCTGAAATCCTCTATTGAGCTTCATCTCTTCCAAGCCCTTCAACTTAAATCCTACCACAAACCAATACAGATCACCTGTTTCTCATGCCAGTTAAATGGCAGATGGTAGGTGTCTTCTCTGTCATTCCATGTGGCCATTCTAGAATAATTCCCCAATGCCCTCTTTTTCAGCCTCACACAACTGATTCCTTTAAGCAATAGGCTGAATGAGTTTGCAATGCACATGAACGAACCAAGGCACAAGGCAGGACTTCTGAACAGATGTCCATTGCCAAGGCTGCAGTTGGATCTGAGGGGTTTGAACCAGCATGAGAATAGGACCAAGCGTGGGGGGTGAGCCATGAAATCAGTCGGGCAACCAGCAGTAGTTTAAAGTGTAGAGGGCAATAAGAACTGTCATGACATTGCTCACAAAGAACACTGAACAGATGCAGTATCCAAAGAGGCAGCAAGTGAAGAAGGCCACATGTGAACTTGTCTCCATTATGTTATTGGGCATATACTTGCAAATAAATATATTTGCAGAAATCTACAAGAATTACAAGAAAAAGACTTTGATAATTGTATTCACCAAACAAGACAGTCTAGAATGCTGCTATTTAAATTAGGCCAAACAGAATAGTATATCCTTCTCAGAGACTAGCATCAAACGTGTGTTAAAATGTAGATATGTCTGATGCTTCTTAATGATAAAAATGTAGCACTGTAGTGAACATATTTGCTCATTTGTATAGTTCCACAGCAAGGTTTGATGCGTAAACAAAAATACCAACTAATGCTTGACTATCTTAACTATTTAAAGTTAAGATGAACCAGATCCTGCAACCTCTCTCATGCCAGTCCATCTTATTTGACTTCAGAGGAGTGTGGTTTTCAGGATTAGGCCCTACATTTGGGAAAAAAGTTATTGGTGGTGGTGGTGGGGTATTTATTTAGTCTGAATTTATTTAGGCTTGAATTGTTAAGAAGTTAGGTTCAAACAGAATAAATCCACATACTGGTTCTTTTCCTGATATTCTTGAGCAGATTGAGTCTTAAGAGCAAATTTACATGAGGTCAGACACTTTTATAAGACTCTACAAAGTAGCCTGGGACTTGGGAGTTTGTGGGTGTAGCTTTGCTCGATTATTGTGAATGTTTTTATTTGCCTGAATTCATGCACTACAGAGCTTGGAGGAAAAGTTCTTGCCTGAGACTATTTCTTTAGAAATCTAGAAAAGACTCACAAGGACTGTTCAGCTGTTTCGTGACAAGAGTTACTTGAGAAACAAGAAACAAGAGTTTCCCTACAGCTGCAAATGTATGCACAACCTCGAGTTGAAATGACAAGAGAGACCCATGGGAGGCTGTTTGGAATGGATTTTAATAGTGTAAATACTGCAAGCTTTGCATTTAGAACAACATAATACCAGAATGATTACTAAGCAAGGCATTTTTCATGAACACAACACATCAAATCCCTTTTAGATTATATCATGAAAGCTAAAACTAGACAATTTATTGATCTGAGAACTTTGGTAAATACTGTAATCTTGCATATGTCAGATTGCCTTCTTGAATTACTCCAGTTATATGAGTGAGTGGAGGGAGGGGCTACTTTGAAAAAGTGCTTAATAGAATATAACTGGAGGAAAGTTTGCACTTATGTTACAGCTATTCTTAATACACTGACAATAGGAAATATTTCAGTCAATATAAAATAGCATTGCACGTCTCCTGGATAAGAAAATAAGGAACTTTTCTCCTACAGACAGTAGATATTATTGAGAGGATTTCATATATTCTCCTTAATTTGAATACATTAATCTAGAAAGCTAATCTAGAAAAGAAAATTCTTAGGGATTTATCCTTTCCCTGTTTTTAATGCAATTTGAAAGATAAGTAAGTCATATTGCCATCGTTAACCCTCTCGATGCATCTCAGGCCATATTCGAGTTGTCCAAGGAAGGTGTTACCATCAACAAAGGATATAGTAATGGGTGTTATATATTCAAATCAGCAAGCTGCAATAGTAGACTCACTTCACATTACTTAGACCATTTTCTAATTGTTGTGTGCTTAATATAAGAGCTGTCCCCAAGCACTAACTATGGGCCCAACTCATATAAATACAAATACATACGTATATAATACTAAATATAAAAGGAACTAGAATGTATCTTTCATAAATATTCATTTAAATATTTCTCATGTTCAATATATGGTAATTTAGGATTTCTTCTTGAAGATTACCAAATACATAGGATACTATGGCTAAGATTGTTCTCATGAAGATTTTGCAGAATCAGCTCCAGTATACGTGAAGTAAGACTTTGGTCCTTTGATTTTTGTCTCTGTCTGTTTCTTCAATAAAATATAATTTTTCACCAAATTTTTTTAATCACTATCAAATTATGACAAAAGAAAAGACACCTGTTGCAGTCAGTCAGTTTTCTTTGTGTATTGATTACATATGCAAATGTGATTAAACTAAGGAATAAAACCCACTAATTACAGATGACAGTATAGTTAGCTAGTAGAAAAATACTTTGCAGCATATCAAAGGAGCACTTATTTTCAGATAAGTTAGATATCCTTACAGATATGCAAATGCTTTAATCCCAGTTAATCACTTTGCCTACAGTCCTATTCACAGTTAAATCAACATATTAAGTCTAACTTTTAATAGCTAGATTTTGAATCCTGGTAACTATACAAATACATTAATTTCTTTGTAAACATGCCTTAATTAAGAGTGTGACTAGATTTTACATAAATCTATCAGGTATGTGCTAAGTACTGATCTCCTACTGTTCTGGAATAACTCGTGCTCATGTAATCAGTTATTAAATTAGCTCTTTATTTTAGGATTAATTTTCTCAGTGCACTTGAATACAACTTCAGCATTGTTACTACATCATTTGTAACTTTAGCTTTAAATGGAAGAATGAGCAACATTTCACTAAGTATCAAACCCTAATTTTGTCTTTTAGAGGCATGAATTGCACAGCCATGCATGAGTGGTGGGTGAAGCTTTCCCTGGAAGAGGCTAGCTCCCTGTCCCGCCTCTTCTGCCCATGGTCCTGCCCACACTCAACCCCGGCTCCATCCCAGGCCTCCCCAGCTCTGCCCCAGGGCCTGCCCCCTCCCCACTCAGCCCCCCCACCTGTCGATCACCACATCCCTCCTCACCCCTCATCCACCATGTCCCTCCTCACTCCCCCTCCCCAATGAGACTCCCCTTTGCCCAGTCCCACCTCACCCACTACTCGCCGTGTGCATCCTAACTCATCCACCCACCAACAGGGGAGTGGTGTGGAGGAGAGGAGAGAGATGACAAATTGCAGGGACCTCCAGAGCAGGGAGGATGGAATGGAGGAGAGGAAGAAGACTCATCAGGCAGCAGCAGCAGTCTTGGGATGAGTAGAGCAGGAAGGGGAAGAGATGGGGCCACCATGACACAGATATTCTGTGGTGGGTCGGCGCTGGCTGTGCCAGGGAAAGCTTAGCCTCCCCTGGACTATTATACCCACGACTCATGGAGCCATGCCTTCTACACCAAACTTTCACATATGTATATTTTGGATATACAATCAAAAGAATTAATCAGTAAAAGACTCTATGCAACATATTGCTAGACAATTGAAAGAGAAGGAAGGAAGGATAATGTGCTTAAAAATAAGGACGAGGTTGGGCCCTTGCTCCTCTATCTTCCGAAGTCTTGCTAACCATGTCAAATGTTTGCCAAATAAGAAGGAAGAGTCTTCAAGAAAGGATTTGTGCCCCAATAGCTTATTTTTTTTTAATAACAATCTTCATGTGACCCCTGAAGGGAATCATTTATCACTTCGCTGTACCAAAACAAATGTGTAGTGTACCCTGTTAGGCCCTTACAGAAAATAAAAGTATTTATTGGAATATTTCAAATAATAACTCCAGCACACTGAGGCAGGGCTTAACTTCCTCCTAGCCCTCCTGAAAGAAGACAGCAACATATTATGAAAACAAGACAATAACTTAGCACTAAGCTACAGCACTGCCTAATGATGGAGTTGCTCTCTGCACTGATCATAACAATGTTTAAAGCAAAGAGATCATCAGAAAGCTGCACAGACATTATAGCTTATCTTTTTTCTTTTCTTGATTTTACTCCTAGGATTGTTTTTCCTTTTGACAAAAAATAAAATGGCTCATGGCTTGGAAACTTTGTAATACTCTTTTGTAACTGTGGATTTAAAGCATCTAACTGGATATCATCTAAAAGAATGTACTTAAGCCAGTACTTTGGGAACTGAAGCCCTTTAGAGTCATTTATAACTGTCTGGCATTGTCCCCAAAGAAAAGATGGAAATCAATGGAACCGAAGACCTAAATGGACTTGTCAGTTCTCTGAACACTGTTGAGATTCATGATCTAGATGAGTGGCCAAGATGACGAGGAGAGGAATGAAGAACAAAGGAACCAGAAAGAGGGATCATTAAATCATTCCTGCTTTATTCCAGTTTTGTTTTCCTCTCTTTCTCTTCCACGTTGTTTATCTGCCTTTGTCCCTGGATGATTTGTTAGAATTATGGTAAATGGTTGGAATTAAGGGGAGTTACTCTAACTGAATTGTGAAAGGATCACATATGTGTGTTTTCAGTCTCCTGTTCCAAATAAAAGAACTGCAGTTTTCAAGCCAAAACATGTTTTGATAAAAGCATCCTAGAAGCCAAGATACAATCCAAATTCTTAGATACAAAAATCAGCTAATCAAGTGCTGCTGCTGCTGCTGCTGGTGATTAGTAAATAGGAGAGAGGGTGTTGCAGAGATGTACCAACCATGCAGAAGTGTTCTGGGAACTTCTGCCTTTCCAGAATAAATGCAAGAATATTCCCTGCCCTCTAAAGGAACTCTAATCCCATTGCCTGAATCGTGCCATATAAGACTTATTGAACCTGCTTGTGGAAATTCAGTGTGTGTTCCCTGTACTACCTGCTGGCAGGCATGCAGTAGCTTGGGACCTTGTCCATACCCCTAATTCACTGGCCACACAGACTTGGGTCTGTGAAGTACCATCAGGCTAGCTCCACCCTCTCAAACAGCACTAGCATCAGTCAGCATTCTGCCTGGGCCCTATACAGATGCACTAGGGTTAGTATGGTGGGAGAGGCTTGAGGCCTTGTACCCTGACCCTTCACTAACAATCTTCATAGAAAACCATGCTTCTATCTGGACTGTACATCAGATAAAGAAATTGGAATTTATCTCTGTGAGCTAGGTCTGCAGATTCTCAGTGTAGGTTGTCGCCTTCCTGTAGCTGCATGGGGCAGAATCAAAGCTGACTGGATGGCTGAGGGACTAGGTCCCACCTTACGAAGACTTCCTCTTTGTGTTCTGCCCCCGTAGCTACTGGCAGAGTGGTGGAATTAGGGTTGCCATTTTTCTACATGTACAAAACTGAACACCCTTGCCCTACGACCTGCCCCGCCCCTCATTCGAGGCCGTGCACACACCCTGCCCCTTCTATGAGGCCCCAACCCTCATTCACTCCATCCCCCACCCTCTGTAGCTCACTCTCCCCACCCTCACTCACTCACTTATTTTCACCAGGCTGGTTCAGGGGGCTGGAGTGTGGGAGGAGATGAGTGCTCCGGCTGGAGGTGCAGGTTCCGGGGTGGGGCCAGAAATGAGGGGTAAGGGGTGCAAGAGGGGGCTCTGGCCTGAGGAAGGGGTTCGGGTGCAGGGGAGGAGAGCTCTGGCTGAGGGTATGGACTCTGGAGTGGGTCTGGGGATGAGGGGTTTGGGGTGCAGGAGGGTGCTCCAGGCTGGGACTGAGGGGTTCAGAGGGTGGGAGTGGGATCAGGGATGGGGCAGGGGGTCGGGACGCGGGAGGGGGTCAGGGGTGCAGGCTCTGGGCAGCGCTTACCTCAAGCATCTCCCGGAAGCAACAGCACATCCCCTCTCCAGCTCCTATGTGGAGCGCGGCCAGGCTGCTCTGCGTGCTGCCCCATCTGCAGACACCACTTCCGCAGCTCCCATTGGCCATAGTTCCCAGCCAATGGGTACTGCAGGGATGGTGCTTGGGGAGGAGTCAGTGTGCAGAGCCCCCTGGCTGCCCCTACACGTAGGAGCCAGAGGGGGGACATGATGGCTGCTTCCTGGAAGCTGTGTGGTATGGAGGCTAGCAGGGAGTCTGGCAGCCCTGCTACATGGTGCCGCTAACTGGACAGTCAATGGCCCAGTCAGCAGTGCTGACCAGAGCCATGAGGATCCTTTTTCAACTGATGGTTCCAGTCAAAAAGCGGACACCTGGTCACCCTAGGCGGAATCCAGCACCTGCTGAAAAGAGCATTTTAGTTCACTAGTAATCTGGATAAGATTTGGTCTAATTTGGACACATTGGTCACCCTAAAAAAGACTTGAAAAAGTGGTTTGTCTCCTGCCTGAAGTTACCACAGTGCCACCCACCCTGCTGAGGTAACAACTAGGAGGAGGAGGAAGAAGAATCCAAAGAAGAAAAAGTCAGTACGTGTGTCTGGTTTTTGTATGCTCTCCAGACTTGGAACATGTCTTAGTAATATCATACAGTCGAATCTTATACCTTTACATACAGTGTTGCAACACATATTTCACCAGGCAATAGTGATCAGCAAATTACGAATTTTCAAATGATACCTCACAAGGCATACTTCGTACGAAATTTATCAGTCCTGTAAAAGAGGTGAACATAGATTGTCACCGTGGTAACAGCTAATTTAGACCCCATCATTTAGTATGTATAGTGGGAATTATGTTTTATTTTATATTTATCAACATTGATTTTCATCTGCCATTTCGTTGCCCAGTCACCCAGTTTTGTGAGATCCCTCTGTGACTCTTCGCCGTCTGCTCTATCTTGAGTAATTTTGTATTGTCTGCAAATTTTGCCACCTCTCTGTTTACCCCTTTTTCCAGATCATTTATGAATATGTTCAACAGCACTGGACACAGTACAGGTCCCTGGGGAACACCGCTATTTATCACTCTCCATTCTGAAAACTGCCCATTTATTCCTACTCTTTGTTTCTTGTCTTTTTACCAGTTGCTGCTCCATAAGACGACCTTCCCTCTTATCCCATGACTGTTTACTTTGCTTAAGAGCCTTTAGTGAGGGATCTTGTCAAAGGCTTTCTAAATGTCCAAGTATACCATATCCACTGGATCACTCTTTCCCACAATTGTTGACCCCCACCTGCCCTCCACACACACACAAAGAATTCTAATAGATTGATGAGGCATGATTTCCTTTTTTCAGAAGATGTGTCGACTCGTCCCCAATAAATCTTGTTCATTTATGTGTCTGGTAATTCTGTTCTTTGCTATAGTTTGAAACAATTAGCCTGGTAGTGAAGCTAGGCTAGCACAGATTTATAGTACATTTTAAAAAGAGTCATCTGTTCATTTTGGAACACCTAGTTCATCTCACAGTGATGACAAACCCAAAGACCCACAAAATCTTTCTGTCAGCCGAAAGACAGAAAAAGATCAGGTCAGTGATTACCCTACTGATGAAATACCAGAGGATGTCAGTAAGCATGCTAATGAGTGTTCTAAGGATGATCATGTCCTGCATAGGGATAGTGTCCTGGGCAAGAATGGATCTGAAGACTCTGCAGGTCTTCCTGCTGTCCCTTTTCCAACCATTTTTTGATTTTTCCATCTCAAAATGTAGACATTCCCTCACTTGTGATGAATTGACTGAAATAGTGGGTGAGTCCAGGAAGGTTCCAGGGAGGAATGGACACGGTGGAACCAGAGAGGTCTGTCATAACAAGAGATGCAAGTCTGGAGGGATGCGTAGCATTTTCTGAGAAGTTGGTGACTCAAGGGACAAAAGAAAAACACATGTTTTCTAGAACTGAGGGCAATAAAATATGATCTTCTATAACTGGCCCCAGCATTGCTGAAAAGTCATATACTTATCATGATGGACAATAAGTCAGCAATCATTTACATAAACCATCGGGGAGATACGAGTTGAAGGATATACTGAAGGAAACAGCTTCACTCATACAGAAAGCAGAGGTCCATCTACTGTCTATCACGGTTGTGCATATCAAGGGCACTAGAATACAGATGCCAATGCTCTGAGCAAAAGGAAAAACTGATTAGGAAGAATGGAGTCTTCACAACAAAACCTTCCAATTAATCACCAGATTTTTTTATTTTACATTTTTATTGCATCCAAGGCAATCCAGAAGACTTGCCAATACTTGACAAGAAGAAGAGAGCCAGAAGCCCTAAGCATTGATGCTCCGTCGCTCAAGTGGCCAACAGGCTTATTTTATGCCTTTCCCCCAGTGCCCATCACCTCCATGGTAATACAGAAGATCAGGAATGAAGACATGAAGTAATCTTAGCAGTTCCCCATTTGCTCTGGAGGTCTTGGTTTCCTAACTTGGTGAACATGCAGTGAAGTTACCATTGTTCTTGAATCAAGGCTGGATTTGTTATCTCAAGAACCAGTTCTTCACCAAGCTCCAAACAAGTTAAATCTAGCAGCTTGGCATTTTAAAGGAAGTTTCTAGAACAAAAGGGATACTCTGCTAGTCTCATTGAAACTGTTGGCATCTAGGAGAAAGTTGACAAAGAGGTCCTACTTGAGGATTTGAGTAAATTCAAAGCTTGGTGCAGAGGGATATGTAGTATCATATACCCAAAGTGTCTCATGTTCTGGAATTTTTACTAAATAGCTTCCATTTCAGGTTGCAGGTGAATACCTTGAAAGTTACATGTTTCTGCACTGTCAGCAATGTTGTGTGTATCCAGAAAGTCTGCCATTTTCCACCATAAGGACATATGTCAGTTCGTTAGAGCAATTCAGCTATTGTATTCTCCTAAGGTGCAAAAGAGCTCCAACTTGGGATTTGAACACTGCTCTCCATGCTTTAATGCAGGCACCCTTTGAGCCTATGAAGTCAATTTTATTGCACTACCTGAATATCAAAACAACCTTTTTATTGCTATCACCTCAGCAAGAGGGGTGTCAAGAGTTGGGAGCTTAGTTAACTGATCCATCCTGCTGCATCTTCCATAAAGATAAAGGTGGTTTTGTGAATGGATCCCACATTTATTCCAAAAGTATGTTCAATTTTTCATTCAGCACAATAGATCTCAATACTGTCCTTTTGTTCACATCCTTCCTACCCAAGGGAGAAAATATAGCATTTGTTGGACGCAACAAGGCAAGCCTGAAAGATTTATCTGAAAAGAACCGACCTTAAGAGAAACAACAGCCTTACTGGTCTTATTTCACCCCAAGAAAAGAGGTGGTAAGGTATTTAAATCATCAATCTCATGGTGGATACACTGATGCATTGCTGAGGCGTATAGAGCATAACAACTCAATCCTTCAGTGAGCACAAGAGTTCACTCAGTATGAGCAATGGTGCCATCAAGGCCTGGGAAAGGACTGGCTCATTATGAGGAAATCTATAAAGCTGCAACACTGTTGCCCCTGCATACTTTAACAAGAGAGGTACTCAGTCTTCAGCCAGTGCAGGCTGTGATGATTCCTTAATCACTTTCTCTAAGTGACATTGTTTTGTTCCCTTCCTAGGAATTTTGTCACTGAAGAGAAAATCCCACAGTGAAGATCTCTGGACCCAGCCCTAAGAGAGAATGGAAGAATTTGTGGTCACTTACCTGAACATTTTCCCTTCTTCAAAGGAATAGGTCCACAGATCCAACCTTGCCTGGAACCATTGAGGAAGGCCTGTTTAACTTATGGTTGAAGTTCTCTGCTTGTTCATAAAGATTTTTGTTGAGTTTTTTTTTTCTTTGCAAGGTGCTGACACAGGGCACGAGATTAGTCTTTTGTTTCACAATCCAGATTGCAGAAGGGCTAGCTTTGGAAGCATCTCAAACTGAGGGGGTCTTGGGAAGATGGGGGCTAGTCCCTCATCAGCCACCCAATCAGCTTTGTTTCTGCTCCTTATAGATACTGAGAAGCGATAGGTCCACAAATCCTCAATATGCATTATCTCTTTGAAGAAGGGAACATTTTCAAGTAGCAATCCCAAATTCTCTGATTTTAACTCTCAGTGGAATTCTGTTAGTAAAATAACAACTGCAATCAAACAGTGGAAATCCATCAACTTCATGAAAAAAACTAATGAATAAATGAATTACACCTAGACAAAAATACAGTGACAATTGTGACAGACTCAGAGGAACTCTGCCCGGATGCGTGAACGGACGGAGGAGCAGAAATAGGCCCCACAATCGCAGGAAATTCCGTCTGCCAACCTCCTCTCCCTGGTTTTGTAGATGGCCAGTTTGGCCAGGGCCAAGAGGAGGTTGATAAGGAGATCCCGCGACTTTGTGAGGCCATGGATGGGGAGTGCATAGATAAAAAGGTGAAGGGAAAAGTGCAACCAAAAACGCAATAAGATATTCAAGAGGAGCCGGAACAGGGGCTGCAATCTGGCGCACTCTAAATAAACGTGCGCCAGAGTCTCTTTCATGCCACAAAAAGGGCAGGTGTTGGGGACAGGGATGAACTACACCAAGTACACGCCTGTGCTCACGGCCCTGTGAAGGAGCTGCCAACTGACATCCCCAGCAGGCCTCGGGACCAGGGCAGAGCATAAGCTGGCCCACCTGGGCTTACAGGAGTCTGGTCCTATTGGCATCCTGCAGGTGGGCGGGCAAAGCCTGCCCACTTCTAAAGGACCTCCCCTCAGCCTAAGGAGAGGATCCACAGGTCTGTGACACCAAATGATTCTGTGGGACAACTAATGAAAAAACAGGATCGGGAGTGAGGTCATAGGGCTAAACGAAGGGAACCTAATGGGGACACCAAGCAGAGAACCCCGGACAATGCTCACTGCTCCTCAAAGGCGTCAAGGGAGCCAGTGGATGCCGCCCAGAGGAACTCTGCCCGGATGCATGAACGGACGGAGGAGCAGAAATAGGCCCCACAGTCGCAGGAAATCCCGTCTGCCAACCTCCTCTCCCTGGTTTTGTAGATGGCCAGTTTGGCTAGGGCCAAGAGGAGGTTGATAAGGAGATCCCATGAATTTGTGGGGCCACGGATGGGGAGTGCATAGATAAAAAGGTGAAGGGAAAAGTGCAACCAAAAACACAATAAGATATTCAAGAGGAGCTGGAACAGGGGCTGCAATCTGGCGCACTCCAAATAAATGTGCGCCAGAGTCTCTTCCATGCCACAAAAAGGGCAGGTGTTGGGGACAGGGGTGAACCGCGCCAAGTACATGCCCGTGCTCACGGCCCCATGAAGGAGCTGCCAGCTGACATCCCCAGCAGGCCTCGGGACCAGGGCAGAGTATAAGCTGGCCCACCGGGGCTTACAGGAGTCTGGTAGAGGGCAAATATAGTGGTCACTGAATGAGTACTTTTCTGTTCCCTGAGTGAGCAGAGCAGGGGCTGCACTAGAGTAATCAGGAACCTGCTAGAACCCATTAAGGCAGACAGACTGATTAGAACACCTGCAGCCAATCAAGACAGGCTAATCAGGGCACCTGGGTTTAAAATGGAGCTCACTCCAGTCAGGCGGGCGTGAGGGGAGCCAGAGGAGAGGAAGTGTGTGTGAGGAGCTGGGAGCAAGAGGCGCAAGGAGCTGAGAATGAGAGGGTGTGCTGCTGAAGGACTAAGGAGCACAAGCGTAATCAGACACCAGGAGGAAAGTCCTGTGGTGAGGATAAAGAAGGTGTTTGGAGGAGGCCATGGGGAAGTAGCCCAGGGAGTTGTAGCTGTCATGCAGCTGTTACAGGAGGCACTATAGACAGCTGCAATCCACAGGGCCCTGGGCTGGAACCCGGAGTAGAGGACGGGCCCGAGTTCCCCCCCAAACCTCCCAACTCCTGATCAGACACAGGAGAAGTTGACCCAGACTGTGGGGAAGATCACTGCCAAATAAGTGCAGGACCCACCAAGGTAGAGGAGGAACTTTGTCATACAATCTATAAAGAAATGCTATCTGTCTTTTCTTTTTTGAGTAAAGAACTTGATTGATAGTACAAGGTTATTTTGTTCTGTCATTGTTCTGTCATCACTATAATTATCAGCTCACTAGTGCTGGGATTTCTAAAGTGCAGATCATAAAAAATGTTGTTGACTGGATTAGGTCTTTTGGTTTTTCAACAATTTAAAAAAACCTATTAAGTACTAAGATATTAAGGGGGTTGTGTTGTTTTCACTGAGAGACAAGGTAGGTGAGGCAATATCTTTTATTCGATCAGCTTCTGCTGGTGAGAGAGACAAGCTTTCGAGCTTACAGAGTTCTTCTTCAGGTCTGGATACAATACTACGTACAACTGTTTCCATTCTCAAGCATGCTTTGTATTTCAGAACTTCTAACAAAAGCTTCAGAAATGTATCAGAAAAGGCTCCCACAAACTGAGCTAAATTCAGAAGAGACCATGTTAAAGTTTTCCGCAATATCTAGCCTAACTATAAGGATAGTTAAGCGCTGGAACAGGTTACCTAGGGAAATCGTGAAATCCCCATCATTGGAAGTTTGTAAAAGCAGCTTAGGCACTGATCAAGGATGGTCTATGTCTTGCCTCAGCGTGGGCAAGAGGGATAGACTCAAGGGATAGAGGGATAGACCTCAAGGTCCCTTCCAGCCCTATAGTTCTATGATTCCATGTGAGTAATACAATCTACTGCAAACTCACAGATCTCACAGAAGAGATGATCTTTTTCACTGAAGGCAAATTAGTAAGCCTCCTCTGCCTTATTCAGTCTCCTTTTTACTACATCACAGGTTTCTTTGCAATAATTCCAGGAGTTTGAAGGTTTGTTTGCTTAGTATATCACTCATGCCATATTTATTGCATGCAATCCACTGCTATGTCCATTTCAAGCTTCTCCTTAGAGTTTTTCTATTAAACCTTTTGGACATGAATATACACATCATAGAATCAGATAAAACACAATCAGCAAGGCAAACTGACTGTGACAACATTGAGATTCTGTTCTCACCACAATGTGACCTATATCTCGATGTTTCACAGATTACAAAGGGATGTCAGTGTAGAAGTACGACCCTGAATGTGCAGTGGGAGGGAAAAGATGCTATGCCTATATTGATTTAACTGAGACTAAACTGTGGGGACAAGGTGATGGAATAGATGAGTCAATCCATCTTCAGCACCTTGAGGGAACCAGCTCAGCTGAAGGCAACTTGTATGGGAGAATTGGTAGCTATGCAGAAAAGAATAGTGACCTTAAAAAGCAGCAGCAGCAGCCACTGAAAGGGTAGAAGAAAGAGCTGGCAACATGCAGGGCAGAGGAAGGGGGAACCCAGCTCTCACCTCCATCTAGTGCAGCAGCCTCCCAAGAGAGGAGTACAGATACCTTAGCGAGGGAGACAGAGGGGAACACAAGGGTACAGAAAGGAAGTACCACAAGGGAGGGAAAAGGCTGAAAGAGAAACAAAAGGTGAGATACCCAAGAGAAAAGTATGGGGAGAGGCTCCAGGAGAAGGAGAGGGAGGAAAAGGCAAGGTCAGACTGGGAAAAGACAATGAAATAGAGTTAGGATAAAGAGGGTGGGAAATAGAGAAATGCAGGAAGAACAGTGGGCAAATGGGAGAGAATAAGAGAAATAACGAGAGGAGAAAATATAACACAGGAGAGGGCCAAGGGGTGAAGAACAAAGAATGAGGGGAATCAAAATACAATAAAATAAAAGACAGGAGCTGAGGGAACAAGGATGATGTTTCTCAGATAGAGGGTTGGGTGTTGTCCCATTGCTGCCTGGCTGCTTTCATCAGCAAAACCTGGCCCCGAAGGAGAGGGCTATATTCAAGCATGGGAGGTTTGTATTGGAGTGGGAGAAGGCCAGGGCTGACCAGGTAATAGGTGAAGGAAAGGAAGGCCTGACTCTAGGAGACTGTCCAAGTGGCTGCCAATTATCCTTTGCTCCTCTAACAGACCTTGAGTTCCACAATAGGGAACAGAGCAATAGACAAGTGGCTTAAAGGTATGTCTGGATCTCTCCAGACATGTCATAGGCAACATTTGAGACACTTTGAGAATTGAAAATTCTCCTCTCCATAGAGGCTTCACTTATAGCAGTGCATTCCATGTATAGGGCACCTGTCTGCCAAAGTGCTTTCACTTTGAAGGAAATCTAAAATGTAATAGTTATCCTACAGGCAATGGAGAGAGAGTGGACCCTCGCCATACCAATTATACTGTTTCTCAGAGGGATCCATTACAAGCACTTAACCTCCTTCAATTCAGCATCATAAAGGCAGTCTGTGTCAAAAGCTGAAAGCTACTAGCTGAATTCTGAGTTACAGATCTTTACTGTCAAGGATTTGGAAGAGCAGATGTATGACTGATGCCTTCCATAATGATGAGGAAACTTGTTTGAAATGTTAAAATTCACACTGCGTGTTCCATACTTATCTATTGGTAAATGATTCATAGGCAGCTAATGATGAATGCAATATACAGAGATAAACAGTTATAGTAATATTTACTTTTCAAAACCCTTATCTTTTTTCAGAAAAAAGGAAATGATCATAAAAAAATAATGAAAACTTTTATATTTTACCTTGGATTTAAACTGCTTTTTATTCCCCCCAAGTTGTATTCATTAATAAGAATGACTACCTACAGGTAATTAGGTCTTTATAGCTTTTCATACATCTCTGTCACTATGCTCTCGGCAAAATAATTGGAGATGGCAGCTATGTGGGACACTAGACAGACCTTGGGGAAATGGGATTAACTCTTCAAGTTCATGGGAAGGCGATAAGCCTCCCTCTCAGCCCTTCCAATGCTATTTCTCTAGCCTGCAGGCTCGAAAAGAGGTGGGGCTGGGCCAACCACACCCTATGCATAGCATTATAGTGATCGGATATGTGTAGTCACAGATTCCAGGGCTCCTTTCCCTCTTCTGTGCTGCTCTATTTCAGTCTGGCATGGAGCTACCCTCAGTGGATCAGAGGATGTAGAGGAGAGACCACCCTGCAATGTCAGCCCCGTCAACAGGCCCCACACAGCCCCAAATTGGCGCTTAACAGGCAATCTTTATGCCATGGATGAATTTACTCATTGGGTTGGATGTGGCATACAGTCTCACATTGCCTTGGGAAGGAACAAGAGCTAAAGAACACCAAAGAACACAGGAAGAGTTAACTGCAGTGTGTGTTGAGGACTGTGCTGAATTGCAAGCTATCACTTCATTATCCTGCTCCCGCTTGCAGGCTGGGATACTCTGCAGGGAAGCGTGCATGGTGGGTCTCAGCCTAGGTGACCAGATGTCCCAATTTTATAGTGACAGTCCCAATTTTTGGATATTTTTCTTATATAAGCACCTATTAAGCCCCACTCCCATCCTGATTTGCCGTCTGGTCACCCCAGCTCAGCAATGAGTCTGGGTCAAGTCAGTCTAGAACAGGTAGAGTGAGTTGAGCCTCTTGTGTGTTATTCTGAATTCTAAGTAATAAAGTAGTGTGGCATTGCATCCTGCCAGTAAGAGTATTTTATGGTTTTTTATCTAACTTCTCTGAGATGATGCCATGAACATAACATCAACTATTGTACCTTCCTTGGCTAGCGTGCTACATCTATTCCCCTCTGTCCACCAGTCACTACTCTGAGGCTAGTACTTATGCTGTGGAAAAGTGGCTCCTTGTATCCCTTCCTTCCTTACACATTCCTGAAGTGGCGAGGCTCTAGCTCTCTTAATGTGCATGACCGCAACTCACATGTCCTGCAACAGCTTGACTAACCATAGCATGAGGTGGGGAAGAGGATTAGGCAAGTCTTGTTGCATCTTTCTGGGAAGAGTTTTAAACCAAGTGCAGCCAAGTTACCTGATCCTCAAATCAATGCATTTTGCCTGAGTAAGAAGTGCACAATCAGGCTCAAAACAGATTGACCTTCAGAACATTAGGATAGGCTGTATTTTTCTGAAATAAAAATTATGCCTGTGTTCTGTAATTTGAGTTCAGCACCTCTCTCAACAGTATAACTCTTCATCTTTTTCTTCCCCCTATGAAAATTGTTCTAATAGGATTTAAATAAATCAGTGTTTGGCAGAATCATCTTAAAATGGGGCTATGGAAGTGCAAACAAAGGTGGATGTTTTTTCATACACCTGTTGAATTCAAAAGCAACTGAAGACATTCACTCAGATTTTCAACAAAGGAAAAAAAATGCTTTACATCAGATCAAGCATGGAAAATTTCAGCCCCAAATAATGAATATTCTAGAATGCTATGAGTGCTTGAAAGCAGCAGGTTATACTTATAATGAAACACTTTGGAAACCTTAGGACCTGATCCTGAATGTGTCTTGCAAACACTCCTGAGAACCCTCGACTGTCATTAACTTCAATGGCAGCTGAGGGTGGCCAACGTCTCACAGGATTGGGCTGTTAATTATAGCTGAATTCTCAGTGCCTGCTGTAATACAACTACCTCTGTACCCTTGTACATGACTTCCTGGTCCACTTATTGGTGGACTAACATAATGGTCCTCAAAATAATGATGCAAGAAAGATCTTAGTAAACAGAACTATTTGTTATTCCTACCTATAACTGGCAGAGGGTACAGAGAAGAGCTGATCAAAATATGGGGAAAATGAACAATTTCAAAGTTGTTCCCATTTCACAGGGTTCAAGAGGGACCTATTTTCCATATTTTTACCAAAATCAGCATTCAAAACCATGTTTACTTACCATCAAGTGGATTTTCAGTGAACAATCAAATTTTGACAATTGCAATAAAATTTCAGCTTCAATTTTAAGTAACTAAACCTCATGCCAAAAGCCCTGGGGGAAGCTCAGTGCTGCTCTCTCTCTTCAACCTCATCCAGCAGCCTACAGCATCAAGCCCTAAAATGTTAAGTTCCTCAGTGCAGGGACCATGCCTTCACTTTATATCTGTTAGCACTACAGAAATAAATAACAATAATAATAAGCCCATTAATAAGACTTTATCCTGAAAACACCTTTATTGGTTCAGATGTACTGTAACTTGCTGAGACAGAACTTTCATAAGGTCACCAAGATGCATTTACCTTGCAATAGAGCTGGGCAAATAACTAATTTGTCTGCTGGGGCAGGAATTTGACCTGGGGTTATTCTCCCCCCCCAGGGAAAGCCCTAATCACCAAGCTGTAGAATCATTCTTATTCCCTACCTGACTGACTAGCCAAGTAGTTTATAAAAAGTGGAACCACTTCAGCAGGAAAGATGGAGAAAGCCCCCACCCCAAAAAGCCTCGGAATTAGGGCACTAACCTGAGAGAGAGGAGACTTATGTTCTCATCCTTGTTCTAAAGTGGGCATTCAAATATGAGTCTCCCACTCCCTGTGTGAGGGCTCTAACCCCTGGGTTTAAAGTGTAAGGTGAGCACCAACACCACCATTTCTGCCTCTGAAGAAGGAAAAAAAATCTGACCAAAAATTATTCAACATATTTCTGTCAAATGCACAAATAATTTTGAGTCAAACAAAATCATAAGTTTTGGAGAATAAACTATTTGGCTGAAACATTTCACCGAGTTCTACTTGCCTCAGAGATCAGTTTTTGCTATTCCCTTCTCTCTTGTCTTATTCCTACACGGCACTTTTTTTCTTTCTGCATAACATCAGCGCAATTTCCTCAACTAAAATGTAAAAGAAGATGAAGTGTAATTCGTTATACAAAAGCAATGAAATAGCATCCTGCTGATATCACAGCACAGATGCAGCAGTAATTGAATGTATGTAAAATACTGGAGAGAGCGAAGAACTAAGAGATATAAACAATTTAAGACTACCTTCTTTTTTTCCTTCCTATTCCAACTCCCAAGTAACACCTGTGTTCAAAGATAATGAAAATGGGATATAATTTGACCAAAATGGGTCATTTTAACCCTCTGCTATGATGGTCTCTGATCACTGTTTCATATTCTAGTAATGGAAACTTTAATGGTCTTAGCAATATGTGAATTATTGAAAGAACCAATTCTTTTTTACAGTTATATTTATTAGGTGAGGTCCATAATCTGACTGGTTTCAAAACTGTCAATCATCCTCTGGGGATTTTAAATATCCAGCCCCCACAAAATCCACTTTAATCAAGGAACAATATAAAATACCACAATTATATCTGTTCTCTTCTCTATCTGCAGAGTGTATTTGCACTTTCATGTAGGTGGATTTGAACTAAGAGTGAAATTCATATCAGCTCCAGCTCCAGTGTAAACACCCTATGACTGTAATTATTTTAGCAAGATGCACAAGAAACAATGTGACTTTTTCCTAAAACCTCACTATCAGGAGTTTATTAACAAACAATATCCCCAGATACTGGACCAGATTCAGTCCTAGGTTCTTCAGTCTTCTCTAAACAGAAACCTGGATACAGGGCCTACAGTGACGGTAGGTCCACAGAGAAGGGGTTTGCAAAAGGTCCACACATCTCCCTCTCTGCTAGAGAGCCCAGAGTCAGCTAACACAGCTCCAGCGTGAGTGGCACTGACTTGTGAAAGGATATTACCAGAGTACCTTGGCGATGTGAAGATTCAGTATACCCTCCGGTCAGCTTCCACTGGTGAGATTTCTAAGGAAAAGTAAAGCTGACTTCTCATTGTTTGCCGAATGACACCTGAGAAAGGGCTTTCGCAAAGGTGATTAAGAGTGCAGGCTGTTGAAGAGGAAAGAGGTCTTGTTCCTATATGTAGGATTTAAGTTCAGGATTGGTTAGGTTAGATATGTAAGCTACATTTTGAGTGTGTTCTTATTGTTTTTGCCTATTCATATGCAATATGCAATACAGAGAATGCAAAAAATGTGAGCACTGCAAGTGGGACAATGCCCATGAAAGGCATTTTCTGAGAGAGATGCAAACTACTTCAGTCTGTTCAACTTGACAGATAAATTGGCATTAGCTGAAGTGAGATGGGGCCAGATCTTCAGCAGCTATGTCAGTGTAGCTCCATTAACTTCAGTAGTGCTATAATAATTTACAGCAGCTAAGGGTCTGGCCCCTAGTGTTTAATATCTGATTACATTGGTGCACTGTTTCTTGTGGTTTTGATCCAGTTCAAGAGTAACATCCATGGCTAAGTAACCCCTGAGATGGGGTTTATTACAATATGCAGCTGTACTGTGTAACAAAGCTACCACGGAATAAATTTATTTGCTATTGGCTTTTCAAAAGTTGTTGCCAAAAGGCCTTTGTTTTTATTTGGAATTAGCTCTCTTTTAGTCTAGAGCATAAATAAAAAGGGTCTGAAACTGAGATATTTATAGCTTTTGCCATTCTATAGATCAAACATGGTTCTGTTGAATTAATAAACTTCTCACATTTTCCAGCTTTGCTGGGCAAATACTGTATATATAATAGGAATAAGTCTGTAAACATTTATGATAAATGGTAAAAAAATAAAATAATTTAAAAAGTGTCTCCATGGACTGACAGGTTACATACAGAGATTTGGTTTGAAATATCTGAGGTTTAAATCCAAAATACCCAAGTTTATAAAAAAAAATTAGGACAGGCATAATAACTAATAAAGAATAGCTACAAAGCAAACTCACTAGCTTTCTTTCAAATCTAAATGTCTCTGCCATTTCAAAGTATGCACTTCCTCCTGTCCCTCCTCTCCAACATACCCAAAAGCAACACCCTTCATAAAGGAATTTATCTTCATCGCACATGCATCACCTACACTGGAATGACGTCTGTTCCTCCAGAAAAGTTGCTCAACTGGGGTAGTGTAGGTTTCTAAAACACATTTAAAGTCTGATAAGTGCAATATGTCTAATATGCTTGTGTTTAAAAGCAATAAAGCTGAGACTTGGCTTGGCCTGATAGTTTTAACTCTATGCACCTGTGTTTCATATACTTGATTGCATGTAGAGTAGATTTTTAAAAGCACATTTCTGGTGCACTATGCAGCATGTTACATGTATTTATCATACAAGCCTCCTTAGACACACAGAGTTAGGTAGGAATAAAAAATATAGAGGTATGTATGGGTTGGGTAGGACTGAATTATCTAGGACAAGGATTGGCAACCTTTGGCACACGGCTCACCACGATAAGACCCCTGGCAGGCCGGGCTGGTTTGTTTACCTGCCGCGTCTGCAGGTTCAGCAGATCACGGGTCCCACTGCTGGGGGCTACAAAAAGCAGCATGGGCCGAGGCTGACACTGAAAGGCAGAGGGTAGAGAGGCAGAAGCAGCTTAGGATTCCATCTGCCTCCCAGGGCTGCCCAGGGAGGGGCAAGTGGGGCAATTTGCCCCAGGCTCCGCAGGGGCCCCACGAGAGTTTTTCAGGGCCCCTGGAGCAGGGTCCTTCACTCGCTCTGGGGGCTCTGGAAAACTCTCACGGGGCCCGGGGCCCTAGAGCTTCTTCCTCTCCCGGTCTTCGGCGGTGGGGGGTCTTCCGCTCCGGGGCGGAAGGACCCCCCGTCGCTGAATTATCACCAAAGTGGGACCCACTGCTGAAGTGCAGCCAGGTCTTTGGTGGTAATTTGGCGGCGGGGGGGTCCTTCCGTTCTGGGACCCACCGCTGAAGTGCCTCAAAGACCCGGCTGCACTTTGGCAGTAAGTCAGCGGCGGGGGGGGCCAGCCATGGGTCTTTGGGGCACTTCAGCGGTGGGTCCCAGAGTAGAAGGACCCCCTGCTACCAAATTACTGCCGAAGCAGGGGCCCCCCACTGCCAAAGACCCCAGGCCCCCAGAAACCTCTGGGTGGCCCTGCTGCCCCCACACTCAATTCTTAAATACCTGCCTCAGGCAAAGCCCTTCTACTCAGGCTCTGCTTGTAGGATCATGATTTAGATGATTAAGCTTTAATTGGATTAAAAATGAACCCTTTGAATCATGGAGATGAGATGTTCACATATACATCCTCAACTGCCATCAACTCAACATACTGTGTTGTACTGTGACTCAAGGAAAAAAGCACTTGGTAAGATTAGCCAGGATTTTTCAAACCACCATTTTGCCTCTTTCCTAGCCCACACACATCTTAGTATTCCCCAATTGGCAAAGCAATCATTTATCCCTGCTCCTCTCACTTACACTCAGGTCTCAAATATCAACACAACAGACTTGATCCTACAGGAATGCACATCCAGCAAGGTAAGGACACAGAGAACACAGGCAAACCTATTCCTGCCTTAAACGGAAAAAAACTACTGTGCAGCCATCTGTTTACCTGGTAACAGAACTGAGGTCAAAGAAAAGAGCCTCAGTAACTAAGTGCTTCACTAGTATGATGCAGATATCACCTAAATCTGCATCTCCTCAAACATATCCATCTTCTGTCCATATCCTACCACTTTGTTACCATGCATTCTTATGGAAAAGGTAGTGGATGAGATAAGGCCTTGGGATTCACTTCTTTGCAGTGAAGACTATGCCTAGTGTTTCAAGTCTATTGCACACATGCGTAGCTTCCGCTATCACTTTTGCTGGAAAGTAACAACCTTGCATTCCCTACTGTACACAACACAAGGGCTTGTGCAGTCTAGGTCAAAGTGCTAAAACCTTTTGGTTTCCTCAACTAGAAGTTGGCACAAAAGTCTGAAGCTTTAAAAAAAGAATCAATCTATGGAACAAATTCTGTCTTCATTTATGATGGTGTTAATCTGGAGTAACCCCATTGACGACAATGGAGTTATTTCAGATTTATATCAGTATAACAGCATAATTTCATCTGGTTCACCCAATATAAAGTATTACATAGGGCTCTTGGGGTTTGGAGAGGTTTTGAAGACAAGGAAGAGGTTTGGGGGGCAGGCAACTTGTGCAAATCAAATTTCAGCCAGATGTAATTAGAAAAAATAATGTACAATCTCTTGAAAATCATAGTTTATAATAGAAACTGACAAGACCCTTCACTGTGTGACATTGCTGGGTGTTACACTAATACTTCAAGACCAAAAGGCTTAATATCGGTATCTTTCTAGGAAGTGTATAGCAGGCTGGTGGAAAATCAGGAGTGGGTGATATCTGCAAGCAGAAGGATTAGCAATGGTTCTCCTGTGAGAAAACATTGAGGGTTAACAACAGAACTCAGATTACTTGTCTGCAAAACATATCTAGGGAAAGAAAATTAATTAATAAATTAGAAATGGATACGACCCATTCTTTTTCACTCCCTTGTGAGGATTATGTATAAAAATATATTTCCAGGAGGATAGAATAAGGTAAAAAGAATACATTTAAAACTCATGTGTAATAGGGAATCCCCTGAAACCTAACTGAACTGCTCCCCCTTAAATCTTCACTTCCTCCCCAGAGACCTGCAGCAGCACCACACACAACAGACAGATGAATGCACACACCTCTAGGCTCCTCTGAGACTGGGCACTCACTTTACATCTCATCCCTGCTGATACTGTATGATACTCTGTCTGAATGAACACTTACTGCTGAAGTCATTATTCAGGCAAATTTCCCATTAGCTTTAGTGGAAGTTTTGCCGAAGTGAGGAATCCAGTATCAAAGTCACTGGCAGTTGAGAGTCCTTGACATTTTCAGAGGGTTAGACCTTAAGATTTTAAACTACCTATGGCAAATCTTTGATTCTATTTGTACAGCACAATGCACACCTGTGGTGTTCATAAATAATAATCCGCAGTATAATATTTATGTTCGTTGAAGAAGTCTCCTATTATTGGGAAATGTTTTCTATACTAATTTGGTCTTATGTTATTTTTCAGCTATATAACAATGAAACTCAGATATTTTTGTTAATTAGGTCACTATTGGAAAATAAAACCAACTGACCTTAATGTTTTTGTTGTCTTTCCTCTTTTGTTATTTCTTTCCCAAAGTTCTTTCTCTCTGGTATGCAGCACCTCTGAAAATCAGGTCACTTATTCTGGGGGACAAAATTATAGAGTTAGATAGCTATGTACAGCTACCCTATTTTGAAAAGTACTGCCTAAGTTATTTGCCTGAGGACATACAGAATCAGTGGCAGCTTCATGAATAGAAACGATGCCTCCTGACTGTCTGCCCAGTGCAGTATGGTTTATACGCCATGAAAACATTTGCATGTGAAAATGCACAGTTCATTTTGTGGGTATAATAAAATCATAAATACACCTGTATGTAATTATCGCCTACAAACCACTTCCACAAAGAGATATTTCTTTAGAATTATAGCATAAAATTGTTTGTTTTATGACTTGCATCAGGAAGGATGTGTTAAATTATAGGCAGTTACACCAAACAGTAACAAATTTGTATTGCATAGTCATTTAAAATAGGATATACATTTACAGTCTCTGACTCTGGGCTTCTATATAGTATTTTAAATATCACAAACTGCTTTAAAATAATAGCATTAAAATGCTAACTATACTTTACAAATGTATTTTTCAGATACATGATTTGTACATTATCAGAAATTCTCCCTCTTTTTGAGCATCCAAGATGATTGCTCAAGGAAAGTTAGGTGAAGTTTTCTTATAAAGAAATAATTGCTATTTTGTTACTACAGTTACCGACTGTAATATTCAATACTATAGGAGAGCTAATGCTTATGGTTATGTCCAGTATCTTGATACAGATCCAAACAGCCCCAGATTTTTAGAGTATTTGAAATGTGAATCCAGGTACAAATTTTACAGCTTGGACCCATCTCTAATACTTATGCAGAATACACTTTAATAGTCCCTCTCCGTAGCTCTAACAGCTGTCCCTCATAAGTAAGGCTACGTTTTAGTCATGGGTATTTTTAGTAAAAGTCATGCACTGGTCACGGGCAGCAAACAAAAATTCATGTCCCGTGACCTGTCCACGGCTTTTACTATATACCCCTAACTAAAACTTGGGCGAGGGGCCGCAGGTGCTCTGGGGGAGGCAGTTCAGGGGTGCCGCGGGTGCTGGGGGAGGTGGCCCAGCACCTCACTGGTGCTGGGAGGGGGCAGGCAGTGGCACGTGGGCTGGGACCTCTGCTGGTGCTGGGAGGAGGGGAGGTTGATGGGGCTGGCAGAGGCTCCCTACCTGGCTCCGTATGTCACTGCAGCTCCTAGGCACGGAGGGGCCAGAGAGATCCATGCACTGCTGCTTCCACAAGCACCGGCTGCGCAGTTCCCATTGGCCAGGTACCACAGTCTATGGGAGCTGCAGGGGCAGGGCCTGCGGGCACGGGCAACATGCAGACCCCCGGACCTCCCACCTAAAAGCTGCAGGGCCATGCCAGTGGGAGCCGGGGAGTCCCCCGCCCGGAGACAAGCAACCTCCCACATCCCCCAATCTCTTGCCCCTAGCCCTCAACCCCCTCCCGTATACCCAAACTGCTGCCGCTGGCCACTGCAGAAGTCACAGAGATCAAGGAAAGTCATGGAATCCTTGACTTCCGTGACTTCCTTGAAAGACTCACAGCCTTATGAGTAAGTGCTTATTAGATGACTCTGCCAACATATATGAGATGTATATGTACAATTTAAGGATACATGATTCTGGGTTTTCTCTGTTTGGTTCTCCCTTACCATACCCGACTTTAACCTGAAAGTCATTCCCAGTTGATTTCTTTTTGCTTTATTTTTACACTGAAGGTCAGCATTTGCTACTTTTCCTTCTTCTCTCATACCTGCCGTATATTGACCATTGCTGAGCCTTACTTCTAGAAGTGATGATGGGATACGTGCACTAGTTTCACTGGGATGACTATTCAGGCTGTCTTCTGAGCTATCCTGCAAGGTGAGCTGAAAAAAAAAAGTAGCCCATGAGATTCTGCATGCTATATCTACTGTGAAAGACAGTGAAGAAAGGCCCAGTGATATTAAATATTTGTATTATGCATATAGGGTGGAATTTGGGCGCCACTGAATCAAGAGTTTTGCTATTGACCTCAATGGAGCCAGGATTTCATCCACAATATACAAAGAGACAGGAAATAAGCATTAAAATAAAGTTATGACAAGCACCATAGTTACTTATTGTTTTTACCCTAGTCCTGAAAACACTTGCATTAGTGCTTAATTTTCTGCACTTGAGTAGCTCTATTGAAACCACTACTCACGTTCACACAATTAAGTATGTGTGTAAGAGTTTACAGAATGAATGTCCAGGTACATTAGCCACTTTTCAAATTTAAAGTGAAAGCTCCAGTAATTGCTGCTGTTCTTCAAAACAGTAAGACAGCCTAATCAACTCCATAAATTTATCATTTAAAAATAATTTTGCAAAATAATGTCTTATTTCATTAGAGCATAAAAAACATCATATCAAATGTCAAATACTGGTGGCTTGCTTTTCTGTAACTAAAATATGCCAGCTGAAAATGTTGTGCAAAAACTGTCATTTGGTCTGAGCATAGGCATGCCAAATTTAAGCCCAATGAGAATTAAAATGAGATTTAATAATAGAAACACTATCAGATCCTTAAATATACCAGAGCTTCCAGGCACAGTTATACTACTAGCAACAGTTGTTTGCAGATGTTCTTGTCATTTTAATCATCTAGTTAACAGAATTAGCAATGATCCACAGTTGTCTTTAGCATTCTGTTCACAAACTGTTATGTTTTGAAAAGATGAGGACGTTCATGACAGTTTAATAGAAAAACATTAGATCTTTTTTAAAAAATTATCACTCACAGTATTTAATGTGAATTGCTGATAAAACTATATTAAAATTTTTATTTTAAGAACACTTTCCTTCCGTTTTACAGTGATTTTTATCCCAAAGGAAAATTAGAATATTTACTTAACATCACTGTTATTACCAGATATGCTTCCATAGTAATACACTTATTATCTATTTCCAAGTTCTCTCTTATATGCATTACAGTTGTTACATGTAGTGTTATCAGCCTATAAAGATGTGACTGAGAATTGAAAAGGTCCCCAATAGATTTAGATAAATACTGTGAAACTGTATTCAAATGAAACCCAAATAATCTTTTAGGCACCTATTAATGTTATTATCAATCATGTTTATTACAGTAGTTCCTAAAGACCAACCAAGAATGGGGTCTCATTGTGCCAGGTACTGTATACGCACAGAATAGCAAACAGACCCTGCCCCTAAGAGCTTACAAACAAATAGACAGGTTTGGGGAGGTGCCAAAAACTTGCAACTGCCATAAAGCTGAATGGCAGTTGAGTGTCCAACACCTCTTAAAGTTAAGCTGCTTCTTCAGCTGTCCAACTTTAGGTGCCAACCTTTGAACATGTTGGCCATTGGGTAGCCAGCCAACACGGAGAGCTAAAATTAAAGTAACACATAAATATGCTCTTACTAATTTCTTGTCCATGTTTTAGACAAATTATCACTTTGGTACCACAATTGCAAGACTACTGCACCCTTAATTCTGGTTGCAGGATCCTCAGCACATCACAGATTGTGTGCTTAGGTCCCACTTCTTTAAGATATTTAAATATGTGCATATTTTTAAGTATGTGTGTAGTCCCACTGACTTCAATGGGAATACTCATGCTGAAAATTACATATGTGCTTAAATGCCTTGCAGAACTGAAGCCCTAATCTCTCAGAAGAGTCTCAAATTTTTTAAGTACTAAACTTTTGAAAAATGACCTCTCTTTCTAAACTGTTTACATCATTACACACTTGATCTGCTGTAGGATTTACAGGGGACCCATGTGGGCACTGAACTAGATTGGTGTGTGTTTGGCAAACCACATCAATGAGATGAGAAATTCTTTGCAACATTTCTGTGATCTGACATAACTAACCAGCTGAGGGACAACAAAGTGTTTGAATGCAAGAAGTAATCAAATTAAGTTCACCAAATTAGCTTGTTTGGCCAATTATCAAAACTACAACTATGTACAGTGCTTTAGTATAAAATAGCTTTTCTTTTTTTAAACTACACCAACTCAGGCAGCCTAAAGAAGCACCACTCCAGCAGGGAGAGATATGTACTGCATGTTTTTCATTAAAGTACCTACATAGATATATGCAGAGCTAGACGGATTTGGGATTTTTAATAGCAGATCTCCAGCATACAGCTACAAGCTCTGCATCAGTAGTAGTTCCAAGAAGCCTCCTCAGGCAGGCGGGCAAAACCCCTCAGGGAATGTCAGAACAGCAACTCCTACCTATTTCCAAAGGGGGCTAGATGTGCTCCCTACTGCACTGATTTTGGCCTACGGATAGAGCAGTGCAGTGGGGCCATGGCCTTGTTCCCTCTGAGGAGTCTAATGCCTCACTCTAAGGCTATGTCAATAGTAGCATGGGCAGTGGCATGCGCTAGCTGTGCTGATACAGACCTGCCTGAACACCACGTGTTCAAGGTGGCACACCTGTGTCGATGCTCCCTGCTGCCTGTGCAACCATGGTTACACTACTATTTTTAGTGCACTAGCTCAATGACAGTTAATATGGATATGTCTGCATGAACTGGGAATCATACTCCTAGTGTTGCTATATACCAGGGATGGCCAAACTTACCGAGCCACATACAATAATCTTCAGAATTTCAAGAGCCAGGACACTCCTGCCAAGGCTTGGGGTTTCTGCCCAGTAGGAAAGGGGATCTCAGGGCTTTAGATGGCACATGGTGGGGGGGAAGTGTGTGGTCATTTCCTGCCGCCTCCCATCGCCCTGAGTTTTGCTGGCCCTGCTCAGTCACATGGTGCATGGCAGCTGCTGGAGCGGGTAAGCTGGGAACTGAAGCCATGGGGAGAGGCAGCAGCAAAAGCAGCAGCTCTCCCTGCAGTTCCCAGCTCTTTGCTGCTACCTCTCCACAAGGAGCTAACACCTGGGAGCTGCAGAGAGGGGCCACTGAGGGTTAGAGAGTGTGTGTGCTGCTGGGGGCATGTACCTTTAAATTGTACTCCTCACACTTATCAGTTACCAGTCATCTCTGGCAGAAGCCCCTAGCCCCATCACCCTGTCGCAGGGCAGAAACCTCAAGCCTCCCTCCACCCCAGTCTGGTAGGTGAAGAATGGGGGCAGGAGGGGGCTCTGCAAGCCACATTTTAACTCTAAAAGAGTCGTGTGCAGCTTGTGAGCCACAATTTGGGCATGCCTGCTATATACCCTCCCCTGCCTTCTTTCATTTTGGGTATGCAGCGAGTAGGATTATGGTGGCTACTCTTTGCAGACATATTCAGGAAGGAGAAAGACTCCTTCTACTCTGAAGCAGCTTACCCTTCTCCCCAGCCCCAAGTACAGTCACTGCCTCACTTTCTCTCTTCTTGGAAGTGTAGGTTATCCCTAAGATTAAATGGTGGAGAACAAAACCCTCCTTCCCTTCTAGAGTGAATGAAAGGCCACCAGCTTTCTTCCCAGATCCATGCACCATTCTTCACTTACTTCAGGAGAGTGGAGTGAGGAGGGGGATCTATTTCCTCTTGCACTCAGGTTCTTGACTCCGAGCCTCACAAAAAAAGGAATTCAGACATTCCCTTCCTGGGTTTCTCTCCTCCAGCCATGAGGCTTTCCTTATAAATGCTCCACTGTGCTCTGCCCCGTCACAGCATTACCAGACCCAAGCTGTCAGAAGTCATGAGATTAGCTTAAAAGTCATGAGATTTTTTTTTAAATAATAAATTTGAGTTTTACTTATTTGCCTTCTACTTTCTGAGCCTTTAGGATAGACACTTTCAAGCTTTTCTCTTTGGAGGTGAGATTCTCTTGTTTACCACTGGGTCTAGGAGCTGGGACTTAGATGGAAAAAAGACAAATATAATGAGACTCACAATAAAATCTCAAGATCTGGCAACAACAGAGAAAGGCCCACAAGAAGTCCCTAATCACTTATCACTATCTGTCAGCTTGTAAGGAAAAGTGAGCTTTTTTATATCCACACCCTCATTTCCCAGCACTTCTTACTATCCCAGATTTCATTCTGGGCTGAAATCTGTAACAGGTCTGGGCCTGATTTTAAAGGGCCAGCACACCTACTTACATATTCCCTTTGCCCACCATGGCCAAAAAAAATTATTTGCATAGTATATTTAATTAATTGATTTAATCTCTTCATTTGTTATTACAGTATCTCCTCGGGGTCCCAGCTGAGATTAGAGCCCCATTGTGCTAGATGTTGCACACACGCAGAATGAAAGTCAGTCCTTGCCCAGAGGAGTTTACAATTTCAAGACACAAGACAGACAAAGGGGGAGTAAAGACGGTATTATTAACCCCATTTTAAAGCTGGAAACTGAGGCAGAAGGGGCTATATCCACAAAGGGACTTAGGTGCCTAAACGCCAGTTTTAGGCACCTTAGTTCAAGTTGTAGGCACCACTGAAATCAACAAAACACCCACTCAGATACTGCCTAACACTGTAGGCACCTAAACTCATTTGGTGCCAAGATTTTCACTTGGAAGTTCCCTAGGTACCTGTGTTTCTGCTTCTGGGCATGTGCACTGCTGCCTCCCTGTAGTTACCCAGATCTCTGTCTCCTGCCTAAGCCACAGTGCAATACACAAGACAGGGAAGAGAACCATTGCTCCACCTAGCTTGCCTGGGGGGCTTGATCTAGTAGGAGTGCTCAGAGCATGGCAACAACAAAAAGTGGCAGGGCAGGGGAAGATGGAGTACCTCCCTTATAAAAATTAGCCCAGTAGCTAGGTTATGCATCTAGGAGATAGGAAACCATAGCTCAAGTCCCCCTTCTGCCTAATGAAGAGAAGGGATTTGAACAGACATCTCCCATCTCTGCAGTGATTACTCTAGCCTTTGGACTCTGGGATACTATGATGTGGGTCTCTCTCAATCTCTACTGAAAGTGTTCCACTTTAATTAAATAATTGAGAGAATCACTCTATCCTCCAGTGGCTAGGGCACTCACTTGGGAAGTGAGAGATTCCATCTTCTCATCAGGTTAAGTGGGAGGGTTCCCACCCTAACCCCTGGAGTAAAGGTTATAAAGAGCTCCTTCTCCAATTGTTTTGTGTGGAGTTAGGCATCAACCTAACTCCTTTTTACAAGAAAGAGCTTAAATTCCTGAGCCACCTGATTCAGGAGTGGGTTCCTGCCTATGGATCACAGGCAGAGATCAGCTCCTGCCTGCACCCTAGACTTATTTCTGGGAGATGGGTGGCACTGTGGACACGCCCCTCATTGGTATCTCTCATTGGTTAGTATAAGCAGCTCCCCACCTAGCACACTAGGTTTTGTGGATCCCATTCTTAGGCACCATTCATTATATAGAGAGTCTAGGCACCTTACTCATGCTTTGTGAACCTCAGCGTTGTTCCGGTGATTTTTTCAGGCACCTAAAGGTTAAGCATTGCAACACCTAAGTCCTCTTTTGGATCCAGGCCAGAGAGATTGCCAGTAAGTGCCTTGCCCAAAGCCGTACAAGAAGTTTGTGGCAGAGCCAGGAATTGACTCCAGATCTCCCTGGGTTCTGCGCAGTGCTTGAACACAAGCCCATTCTTCTTTTGTGATACAAGCAATATTTAATGGTTTTTGAAAATGTATTTTGATATTCTCCACTCAACTATATATTTATTCTATTTTATTGGACTGAATGAAGCAGAAACTAGTTTGCAGAAAATTTTTCATTGATATTACTAACCAATGTACTCAGACATAGCATTTCCATTATACCAAAAGCCCATGCAGTAGAGATCAGAGTTAATGAAACATACTCTCACCGCTGGGGGGTGTGCCTCTTAGGGAGCAAGATGTAATTAGGTAGGGAATTGTTCAATAATCAGGGTCTGAAGTTGAAAATTGGAATAGCCTGAGGCTTAATACCAGTGAGATATCAGAGTTGACCTAGTTCTTTTTAAAGGTCATACTTTAGGAGGAGATGATATATTCTTCCTGTTTAGATATTACACAGTGAAACAATCAGTCATTTCATATGAAGCAATCACGAGGACCAGACCTAAGACATATGATATCATAATAACCTAGTTAGGATAGTTATATTTAAACTCCATTTAAAATATATCTTTTTATTTTACTTTAAAATGCAAACAAAACAAAGCCTCACTTTTCATCATTAGCCAAAAACTAAATAAAAAGATCAGTGCATAAATCTTGAGGTACCCTGTGCCTTTCATTTTCCACTAGTGTCTATGAGAGTTGCAGGTGCTCTGCGCCTTTCATATGATGATTGGCAGCTCAAAAGATCATGTCCTAACGTTGTTACTAAAATCGGAGATTGCTTTTCTTTAGTAAATGTAATACAGTGTATCTGAAGTAAGAGCTTCTACAGAGAAGCAGAGCAGGGAACTGAATCTGGGTCTCACATCCTGAATAAATGCTCTAACCACTGGGGTAAAAGTTACAAGGAAGGCAGAACCAAGTCCGCTGTCGTTGCTTGCAAGAGGAGCAGGCTTAGGACACCCTCTACCATCAGCATTTCTCATTTGTGAGTTTACTCAGCTCCCCACTTAGTGTGCTGGCCTTTGTGGAACACATTCTTAGGTTCCTGCTTCTCCCCTTGCGCTGTACAGGGATCCTAGGTGCCTAACTCATGTTTTCTGTATCCTGTTGTTGTTCCAATGATTAAGTTCACAAAAGTTAGGCATTACATTAAATCAACTAAGTCCTTGTGTTGATCCAGGCCTATGTGTCTTGACCAAGGTAGCCAGGAAGTTGCATCAGAGAAGAAAGTGTATTCAGGTCTTCTAAGTCCTAGTGCAGTGCTTAAATACAAGATCACTGTATCTTAGTTATCTGAATCAGATCACCCATCTTGCTTTGAGAATGTATGGATTCAAAGTCTGCAGCTAGCCTGAAAAGCCATAGTATGAGAAATCAAAACTCCACAGGCAAATGCCTCCAAATCTTATTTCATGTAAATTTTAAAGAAACTTTTCGCCATAAAAGTGCATCACTCTATTAAGGCTACAATTTAGCACGATATTTAAGTACATGCCCAATTTTAAAATGTTAGTAATTCCATTGAAGTCAATGGCATGTGCTTAAGTAGCTTACTGAATTGGGGCCTATACCTAAATGGGAAAAGACAGACAGATGACAAGACAAAAAAAAAACAACACCACACACACACACAGCAAAGTTTCACATGGTTCCAGACACTGCAACTAAAGTTGGGCATTGAGCTCTGTTATGGGGCCTTTATACCGTACCTGATCCATGGAGTTAGTTCTTTATCCTCAGTGTGTTGCAGCTATAGATTGTATAAAGAGAAAATAAAACCTTCACAGAACAATCAAAATGCATTTATGTTTATGCTGTAATGATACTGGGTTGCTTAATTTCTTTTTACCTAATTAAGTTTAAATACCTTCATAAAAGATAAGTATTTTGTTGCTACCATAATGTTATTCAACCTGAAGCACTGCCACAATTGCCTGCAAAATGCAACTATTTGTCTTTGCAGTCAAATCACTGGCTAGGTCATTTAATTATTCAGAAGACATTTTATTTCACCAGCCATGGTGTAGAAAAGGATTTCCCAGGGCCTTGGCTTATAGCTCTTGAAAATATAAAACATGCTTGGAACTTTGAGTCAAATATAATCAACAGTTTATAAAAAAGTATCATTGTTTAGCAATGAATATAGCAATGAAAAAGATAAAATAATGCGTGTCCTGTGCCCAGTGTTAGTGAATTAGCAGATAAGACAGCAGTGATATATGAATCCCCTTTAATCTTACAGAAAAGCACAGCTTGATAGGGAAGGATTACATGCCATGAACTTATTATCAGCCATTTACTTTTGACTTATCATAAAATGTCTCTCCTTTTTGTACAGTAAGAGTTGAACCAACCCATAACTAAATGTGGAAGGAGGGTATCAGAAAAGTCTCTTTACCATGAGGTCCAGGACAACAAAAATGAAACTTAAATTCAATGGTCTAGTTTAAAATAATTATGGCATAGTTATCTTTCACCATGGTACACTCTAAGATGTCTATCAGACACACACAAAATCCTTTTACAGCACTTGTTGGGATCCACATTAGCAATGGAAGAGATCAATATTATCCAGTAATTTCTGTGATAAAGTGTAAGGCCACGCTAGAACCATCTCTATAGAACAACATGAACCTTTGAGGAAGGGGCTGAGAGAGAATCATGTGTGACTTTCTTCCCTAGTCTAAAAATACCCTGTAAGGGTGTTGGGACTCACCACCACAGCACCTCCCCCGGTTGCTTTGAGAATTAGCTCAGTCCAGTGGAGCACCCCCTCCTGGTGGCATCCTCTCTGTTATCTCACCCTCGGTTGGCATGTGGACCCGCGTTGCTCCCAACTTGCGGCGTCCTCTTCGAGCCACTGCCTGCCGGCAGTGCCCCTTAGTCCATCCTCACCCCCTTCCAGGGGGAGGGGGGGACAATCAGCTGTCTCTCTGCACCCCAGCCAATGTGGGCAACTGCACCCCCAAAGTCACACCTCTCTTGGCAGGGGGTTGGTGCAGCCCTAGACAGCCACTCCCATCAGCCGAGTGTAAGGCAAGGGAGAAGAGGGGAGATCCAGGTCCACCCACTACTCTGGGTCCCAACCCAGGGACCCTCTAGTGGCAGCCGTCCTGCCCTCCTCTCCCTCCATCTGTCCATGTCCCTGGGCCGCTTCCCTTTCAGCCCCTCGCACAGCTAGGCCCTTCCCCTCAGGGCCTGCAGCCTGGCAGACACTGGGCTGGAGTTCCCTTCTGCTCCCCCAGGCCTGCCCAGCACTGCGCTGTCCCAGGTGCTAGTCTCCTAGCTCTGGAGACAGACCCTCCCCTATCAAAAGCTTGGGACAGACTGACTCTTCTCTCCCTGAGCAGCGTTTATATAGGGCCTAGCCTAGCCCTCACTGGCTGGCTCTAATATTGGCCCTGATCAGCTCCCAATAATCCCTTTCCTGATTGGCTGCTAGCCTGCGCAGCCTCTCTGGCCTACTCTAGTCCCCCCTCTCAGAGAGTAGGGCAGCTGCCCCACTACATACCTCTTCCTAGTTCACTGAGAAATATGTCATTGTGACACCCTGGCACCCCAATATTCACCACTGTCATGTAATTAGGATATGTTTTGTACAAAGTATGCCTTGTGAGTTATCATTCTAAAAGTCGTGATATGCTAGACATTAATATCTCATTGGATTGTATGTGCTATCATCGTATGTGAAGTTATGAAGTACGGCTACATATGTGTTACTGAAACATGTTGTGAGGTTGAAAACACCCACAAGCAGCCCTTCAGGTACAACAGCAAAAAGGCCAAACAATGTTAATAGTTTATTGAGGAAATGCACACAAGCACAAGGATTGCCCGAGGAACTCATAGACTCATAGACTTTAAGGTCAGAACGGACCATTATGATCGTCTAGACTGACCTCCTGCACAACACAGGCCACAATCCCACCCACTCAGTCCTGTAATAAATCCCTAACAGATGTCTGAGCTATTGAAGTCCTCAAATCATAGTTGAAAGACTTTAAGATGCAGAGAATCCTCCAGCAAGTGACCAATGCCCCATGCTGCAGAGGAAGGCGAAAAACATCCAAGGCCTCTGCCAATCTGCCCTGGAGGAAAATTCCTTCCCGACCCCAGATATGGAGATCTGCTAAACCCTGAGCATGTGGGCAAGACTCCCCAGTCAGACACCCAGGAGAGAATTTTCTGTAGTAACTCAGATCCCACCCCATCTAACATCCCATCACAAGCCATTGGGCATATTTACCGCTAATAGTCAAAGGTCAATTAATTGCCAAAATTAGGCTATCCCATCATACTATCCTCTCCATAAACTTATAAAGCTTAGTCTTGAAGTCAGATATGTCTTTTTCCCCCACTATTCCCCTTGGAAGGCTGTTCCAGAACTTCAGTCCTCTGATGGTTAGAAACTTTCGTCTAATTTCAAGCCTAAACTTCCTGATGTCCAGTTTACATTCATTTGTTCTTGTGTCCACATTGGTACTGATCTTAAACAATTCCTCTCCCTCCCTGATATTTATCCCTCTGATATATTTATAGAGCAACCATATCTCCCCTCAGTCTTCTTTTGGTTAGGCTAAACAAGCCAAGCTCTTTGAGTCTCCTTTCATAAGACAGGTTTTCCATTCCTCGGATCATCCTAGTAGCCCTTCTCTGTACCTGTACCCATTTGAATTTATCCTTCTTAAACGTGGGAGACCAGAATTGCACACAGTATTCCAGATGAGGTCTCACCAGAGCCTTGTATAACGCTACTGACACCTCCTTATCTCTACCGGAAATACCTCTCCTGATGCATCCCAAGACCTCATTAGCTTTTTTCACAGCCATATCACATTGGCAGCTCATAGTCATCCTGTGATCAACCAATAGACTCATAGACTCATAGACTCTAGGACTGGAAGGGACCTCGAGAGGTCATCGAGTCCAGTCCCCTGCCCTCATGGCAGGACTAAATACTGTCTAGACCATCCCTGATAGACATTTATCTAACCTACTCTTAAATATCTCCAGAGATGGAGATTCCACAACTTCCCTAGGCAATCTATTCCAGTGTTTAACTACCCTGACAGTTAGGAACTTTTTCCTAATGTCCAACCTAAATCTCCCTTGCTGCAGTTTAAGCCCATTGTTTCTTGTTCTATCATTGGAGGCTAAGGTGAACAAGTTTTCTCCTTCCTCCTGATGACACCCTTTTAGATACCTGAAAACTGCTATCATGTCCCCTCTCAGTCTTCTCTTTTCCAAACTAAACAAACCCAATTCCTTCAGCCTTCCTTCATAGGTCATGTTCTCAAGACCTTTAATCATTCTTGTTGCTCTTCTCTGGACCCTCTCCAATTTCTCCAGATCTTGCTTGAAATGCGGTGCCCAGAACTGGACACAATACTCCAGTTGAGGCCTAACCAGCGCAGAGTAAAGCGGAAGAATGACTTCTCGTGTCTTGTTTACAACACACCTGTTAATGCATCCCAGAATCATGTTTGCTTTTTTTGCAACAGTATCACACTGTTGACTCATATTAAGCTTGTGGTCTACTATGACCCCTAGATCTCTTTCTGCCATACTCCTTCCTAGACAGTCTCTTCCCATTCTGTATGTGTGAAACTGATTGTTCCTTCCTAAGTGGAGCACTTTGCATTTATCTTTATTGAACTTCATCCTGTTTACCTCAGACCATTTCTCCAATTTGTCCAGATCATTTTGAATTTTGACCCTGTCCTCCAAAGCAGTTGCAATCCCTCCCAGTTTGGTATCGTCCGCAAACTTGGTATCGTCCGCAATACTCCGAGTCCTTCTCCTCCTCTGTTATTTCCAACAGATGAGTCCCCAATTTATAACAAAAATTCTTGTTATTAATCCCTGTGTACAATAGAAACCTCTCAGAGATAGCACTACACAATGGGAACTATTTGACCCAAGTCACAGCAAAAGAGCTTTCTGGCAAGTGGGAAGAAGATATAAAAGGGAAACAATGTCACTCTCCCTATAACAACACACCTGGAAACACCTAAGGGACAAGGACTGAATTGTGAGAAGTGATGGTCCCAGGCTAATGAATTTTTAATGAAAACCTGGGAAAGCCAAGGCAGCTTGTGCTTTAAGAATCTGCCAGTATGTTTATCACTCACGGTGAGAATTTGCTAATTCGTATCCTGCCTATCTAGCATGTTAAACTCAGTTTGTGGTTTTGTTTATTTACTGAGGTAATCTGCTTTGATCTGTTTGCCAGCACTTATAATCACTTAAAATCTATCTTTTATAGTTAATAAATTTGTTTTTGTTTTGTCTCAAACCAGTGTGTAGAAATTATAACTCGGGGCAGAAAGCTGTTGCATTTCTCTCTTCACATTGAGAGAGGAGCACAAGACCGTTTAACTTTGGGTTTACCCTCCAGAGAAGAGTCCCTGCCTTAACAACTGGGAGGTGCCTTAGCTGAGCCTTCCCATGCAGAGCTGACCTCTGTATCTGTGTTAAGCTGCGGCTGGGTGTGTCCCTATCTGTGTGTATGCTGGTGAAACAGCAGGCTTGGAGAGCTTAGCAATTTATCACAGCACCACAGTGTGAAAGGGAGCCCAGGCTGGTGGGTCAGGCGAGGTCTATGGTACCCCAGTTCCAAATGTCACCTCAGGGGTAACCTGTCACAGTTATCATTTCACATTTGCAAATAATTTGTATTGTAAGTATTGTCACCTGCTACTTGTAAGCCCTGCGCCCTTTAAAAAAAAAAGTTTGGGTCTTCTCTTACAATAGCTACAATGAAATGTTCTGTTGTTCCCATTGTTCTGCTGCATGAAATGAATTTAAAGAAGCCCATCCCTGACAGGTGTTTGTCTAATGTGTTCTTAAAAACCTCGAGTGATAAGGATTTCACAACTCCCTAGGCTCTAATTCAGCAAGGTTCATAAGCATGTTTGCCTAGCTTTAAAGGAAACTTGTTGAATCAAGGCCTTAGTGCAATATGATAGATGTAATTTTCTAATTTGGATACCAAGTATTCCCCCTTGATTTTTAATGCTTGTAAATGTAATATAAAAGTGATACTGTGCCACTAGCATTTAAGCAGACCTCCTTATTAAAATGAATATGAAATCTGCATGGCATGACATTGCTCTGGGAAATGAAGTTCTGAGATAGCACATTTTTAAATTAGATTATTTTTATGTCTGGTTTGCTAGAACAGTGGCACTGCTAGGGAAGAAATAATTCAGAGTAGAATATGTAGCACTGCTATGAGCATTTGGTGCTAACAGGGGCATGCACAATGAAGGGGAAAGCAGGGGCATGCCCCCTCCCCCGAAAAATCCATGTCTCCCTGTAGCCCATGGAGGGAGGAAGCTCCCTCCATGCCTACAGCTGCTGCTTCTCCTTCCCTGCTGCTGGAGTCCCACGCATTGCCTCTACCTCCACCCCGACTCACCTCAGCGGGTGGTCTGCAAATAGGGTGACCCGATGTCCTGGTTTTATAGGGACAGACCCAATATTAGGGGATGTGTCTTATATAGGCGCCTATTACCCCCCACCCCATCCCGATTTTCACACTTCCTGTCTGGTCACTCTATCTGCAAAGCAGCACTGCAACTCCAGCAGCCAGGAAAGAGATGCAGCAGCTGTAGGTGCTGGGGAGGAGCTCAGCCAGCAGCCCTGCCGCCTCCTCCTTCCCCAAACTGCAGGGACACAGAAAGTTCTCAGGGAGCCACTGTCTCCTCGCTGCTGGGTGTCCTGAGAAATCTGAGAGTGCAGGTCACGCAAACTTTTCTTTTGTGTGTGTTTAACGTGCCCCTCCAAAAGCAGTCACATTTAAATTTCTGCACACGCCCCCTTGAGCGTTAACACATGGCAACAGATATTTTGTTACAACTGAATTGATACTGCAAAAGCAAACTGTGCTTACCAAAAACGTGCACCCAAACGCATAATCACATTTATACCAACAATGACTGTCACTGTGTGCAGACTAACATACCTGGCAAAGCTAAGTGCGCAGTCAGGTATTGTATAGGATTCTGGTTTTATTTATTGCTGAAGCTGTATTAAGCATCTCCGACACATTTGAAAAACAGCTACGTGATCTTAGCTATAAATTAATGTGTTTCTGCATTATTTACACACCCAAAACTCCCACTGCAGTTGAGCAGAGTTTGGGAGATAGAAAAAAATAAAGGAGTTCATTAGTGGGCTTTCTTAAGTAATATCACACATACTATATCATCTTAATGTAAGGTACATTATTTGGGGCAAACACTGAAGTAATGTAAGTGTGATCTTAACCAGCATTATTGTTTGTTACACATTAAATGAAATAATGCCCCTTTGAATTCAATGAGAGCTTTGTTCCTGACTACATTAGGACAGGATTTTAGTAAATGATAGTATAATTGGCTTTATGAGGCTTTAGCTTTTAATGTGTTTGCCTAACAAAGTATTTCAGGAAGATTTTTTGTTTATGCTTTAGTATTGTTATCCATTGTTATGGAATGTATTTTATTGCATTCCCAATAAATGCATGATATGTGGCCTTGCTATCAGTGTAGCAATGGGTTACCTCCTTTTCCATGGACATAACATGTACATTTAAAAAACAACAGAGAACTGCCAAAACAAAACACTCCACTGCACAGACAGCTCTCCCCCTGGGGAGGATGGGAGACAGAAAAACCCACACATAACAGATGTTAGCCATGTTGCTTCAATGCACTACTGGAAGCCACTCGGATGCTACAGGGATGAGGACAGTATAAGAACCTAGATCTAGTTCACATTTTAAAAATGTCATTAAAATAACATTTAGGGCTGAAAAGTTGAGCACTCAAAAATTAGGAAATGCCAGAATTAAGGTTGGTCATGCAACCTTAACTCTGCCCGTTGTGTGTATTCATTATGATACAGCTTTTAATTACATGCTCACACACAGTTTTTTCCATAGTCATTAATATATATAATTGAAAAGTCTTACAATATGGTGTCCAAGTGCTTGATTCCATATTCCTTACCCTTGTTAGACTATTTATGTGAGTAAAGATTGTAGGATCAAGTTCCAGACTCTACAGGGCAATTTTTTATCACAGCAATACTTACTGTTCTGTTTAGTGCTAAAAAGTACCATATTAACTACTCATGCTTGGTAAGTGGCTGAGCAAATCTCACAATTCATTGGAAGGATTCCAACTGACTTCAACAGGAGCAGGTTTGTATCATTAATGTGTAAACTAAGGGTAGGTCTACACTTCGATCTGAAAGTGTAATTTCCAGCTTGAGAAGACATACCTGTGCCAGCTCTGATCGAGCTATTGCACTAAAAATAGAGTGTAGCAGCAGTGACATGACAAGCTAGCCACCCACATATGTCCCTATGATTTCAGATGGGATCATTCTCAGAGCAGCTAGCCCATCCCACCACTCATGCTGCAGTGGCTACACTTCTATTTTTAGCATGCTAGCTTGATCAGTGTTAGCACAGGTATGTCTCTTCATGCTGGAATTTACACCTCCATCTTGAAGGGTAGATATAGCCTGAGTCAGAATATCCTGGTAAACGTGACTATGATACTCTTGGAGGAATTTTGTGCCAAAAAATTAAAAATTCCAAGCAAATTATTTTAAAATTATGCATATTTTATTTGTCAAAATACCACTGTATAAACACTCCAGTTTCAATTATTTCAGTAATTTCTTTCAAAATACCTGTCAGCAACTATGTCTGTAACACTGCAGACATATAAAATTCCCTCAGGAGTAGAGAGTTAAAGAAACCCTTGTTTCTCTGCCCCCTCCTGCTCAGAGTCCAGCGGTGGGTGGTGCAAGACACTCCCCTATCTCCCACAGCCCAGCCATGGAGTGCCCCCCCAGCCCAATCACCTGCATCCCCACCGCACAAAGCCTAGCTGCAGAGCCCATCCCTGCCCAGACACTCGCACCTCCTCCACCCCAGCTCTGCCCCCCCCAGCCCAGACGCTTGCACTCCCTTCCCCCACCAGACCCCAGCTATGGCCCCCCCAACCCAGACAGCTAAACTGCCTAACCTCAGAACCCAGGAATCCAGAGGGAGAAACAGCCTGATGCTGTGTGGAGTTTCCTGCACGCTGCCTCCTTCCTTCAGGGCATGCTGAGAATGGCAGCTGCTGGGAACCTTCCAGCTTTCCTCTACCCCACCCAACCACAGTGTCTTCTATTGTGAGCTGGGCTCTGCTGGGTCTGTCGACCCCTAGTGGTGGCCAGCAGATCTGCAGCACATTTCTGTGTGTGAAAAAGGAAATTCTGCACACACAACGTTATTTTCTGCACAAATTCTGCATGTGTAGTGGAGCAGAATTCCCCTAGGAGTTATATAGAGTCTAGTTGAAAAAAATTGATTGATCATATAATAAATCCAGCAGATAAGATATAAGGGCCAGATCCTGCTCTCACTAATATCTATGGCAGAATTGCTATTGACTTCCTTGTGTACAGGATCCAGCCTTAATACCTGATTCAGGAATGCATTTAAGCACATGCCCTTGACTTTAATGGGACTACTTGCAAACTTAAAGTTAGGAACACACTTAAGTACCTTCCTAAATCAGAGTTTTAAACTTGTTAAATGATATGCTTTTCACCTCATTTTAAATTAATGATTATCATTTCAAATTTCTCACCTACACATTCAAGTGAATGGTGTCAAAGACAGCAATTGAAGTTCACTGGTTATTTGAACGTCTATTTATAACATCTTAGTGTTTAATATTTTCAGTGCAAAAAAGATGATATTTTTGTCAAAATCTGAAAACACTCTTAAAGCTATTTTTATTGTAAAGCAGAATAGAAATTCTGAGAGAGCTCTTTGAAAGAGACTCAAGGTTCAGTTTTGAAGATGATGGCCAGCTCACAAACATACACAGTGTCTTCCAAATAAAAAATTACAAGTTATTGACATACTATCTGAACAGGCATACATCCATAAAATGTATTATTTGATGGTGCAGAATGATACAGTGAACCTTTATCTGAAGGCTCAAGTTAGAAAGGGAGAAAATATCATAAACAACCCAGTTCTCACACAGTACCAATCAAGTAGAGGAAAAAGGAATCTGAATACTCGATCAGCACTATGGCTGCTGAACTGGAGAGGTTACTGAAAGCAACTGCTACAAAAGCCTAAAAGCATCCCACTGCTTGAACAACAGGACAGATTTATTCACTCAAACAATTTTATCTTTTTCTCATTATAGTCTTCTGTTTTGAACACTTTAATGTAGAAAAGCCCTTCTTGTATGAAAAATATGTTGATTTTATTATTTAATATGGGCCAGATTCTGATGCCCTTATTCACATGATGAACAACACACTACTGTCTGAGTAGTACTGTTGCCCTCAGTGGACTCGTGAAGAAAAGCGCTACTCAAGATGAGTATGGGTATCAAAATCTGGCCTTCAAAATCTGGTAAATGATTAGCTGGGTTTTTCTGTTTTTGTTTTTAAATGAAAGATCCACAAGCAGATTCCCCAGTCAGGTTATCATGAAAAATAACATGTTACTAACAATAAGAAAAAATAATAATAAAGGAGAATCCCATAAGGAAGAGCTTATCTGAGACCCAGAAACAGAATAAAAAAAGCATCTTTTCCCATAGTGCAGTTGAGTTTAATTGAAAAAGGGCTATTTGCCATTCCTTATGCTAAAAGAAAAAAAAAGTGCATCAGATTGTCTATTGTCATTAGCTTTTTTCTTAAGCGTTGTGTTAAACTAATGGGGCTATGTACTATAAAGTTACAGGTATATGTGCAGATGGTAAAAGTTCTATTTTTTTTTCAGTACAGCTGATATCATGATGGCTTTTAACAACCAGTAGGTGTTTTTTCCATCATTCCAAGAAAATCAAGCAAATCAGCAAATTGCATGGATCATGCCTCCACAAGCATTGCCACCCCAATCTCAACATTTGTGTTGTTATTTATACACACCGGGGACCTTTAGTGCAGTTCAATCTACTGATATCTACTACAACCTCTTCTCACCACCTTGACTTTTGTAATTTTCAGAAATACTGCATTCAGATGTTTCCTTTAAACATGACACACTTTAAGAATGCAATGGGATTTTTCGCAAATTGTAACTGTAATGCAAGTACAATGCCTCATGCTTTAAAATAATCTGTTTCTGCCTTACAGTAGATTTGAAAATTATTGTGGAATCACAAACGTCCTGCAGCTCTGCTTGCTTGCTATTTGCCATCTATATCAAAATTTGGATTTTTAGTTATTAAGCCCTGATCCTGGAAGCGGACCTCTGCACCCATGAGGAGCCTCTTTATTTCAGTGCAGGATTGGGGGCATTTTAGCTATGTGCCCTTAAAATCATACTCAGGATTGTGATTGACATGATTTAATATATTGAAGAGGGTAAAATAAATGAAGTTATAATTCTGCCAGTTATGCTTTTTCTTTATATTGAATCATAACAAATTGCAAAGACAAATGCATGAGTGTTATATCATTATTTTAATTTAGTTGCTAGGCATTTGAGCCCAGGAGGAAATGTACAATATGAAACGTCAGAGTAAATGTGGCTTGTTTTTGTGGAAGCTGGGAGAATGTAAACCCAGTTTCTAATGAACAACTAGCTTCAGTCTTTACTATGGAGTGGTTACCACTATTAAATAACATCACCATTTACCTCCTACTGAATCTGACCCAGTAAGAGTTTGGGGTGAAGGACTAAATGACCAGGCCCAAAATATTTTACCTCAATAGAAGATTCAGCTACAGCATAAAATAAATAACCTAGATATTGAGAGATATTAGGGACCATCACCCCACAGTTCCTTTGACTTTAATGAGGTTAAACCAGAACTATGTGTCTCAGTTTCTGGTTTAAGCAGAAATTAGAGAACATAAGAAAAAGTGTATAATCAGTTTAATATGTATGCTTCTTTTTTGGAACATATCTGTTTATCTGCCACCTGTATTCCTTTAACATATACAGAACAATACTAATTTAGGGGAGACAAAACTTGGACAGAATTTAAATATTATGCTCAGCAAATGTATTCTTCTAACACTTTAACTGTATGACCAGATATTTTTGTGTTTTTCTATGTATATTGCAGATTGAAACTGAACTGGATTAGTTGTGTTCTTTACTTGTTTTAGAGATGGAATGTGGGGATAATTATATTGATAACAACATAAGTTGGCTCATGTTTCCTAACTCAGAATATATTCATTTTTATATGAAAAAAGGTTTTTCTTCATTCTTGTATTTTACCATTTTTCTCTTCTCTTTAATTTTACCAGTCTCCTTTTTTACAGGGAAGACATATTATCTTTCCCAATTAGTTACAAATTACTACAGCAATGAAATTACTATAAAATACTATTTTGATTGATCAATAGAATTTTATTGTAAAATCACTGGCTATTATTTACCACCTTATCTTATAAAGAATGACTGCAGTACAGTGAGCTGCTTAAATTATAACATTCCAAAACCTCCAGGAAAGGAGAAAAAATGTGCAGTAATACCTTCCCTCCAAAAGCATCAAAGTAAGATTATGCAGAAACATCCTCTTCTTTTTCCTGAAACAAATAAAATTACATAGTAAGCTGGACTCCTTCTCAATAGTATCTAAAGAATTCTACCATAATGATCCACAACATACTGGAACGTAAAGTTAGTCTACAGCTCCACATACTTAATATTAATAATCAGTCATCATAACACCTCACTCACATTTAACAACAAAGGCTACATTCTTGTATGTGATTTACACAATCTGCGGTTTTATTTCTGTGACACAGGTACATGGCCGAGTGCATATTCACTGAGTAACAGAAGGGTTAAATTTATTACTCTATACAAGTTCATTTGTTTTTCTGAACTCATAAGGTGTGCCATTAAATTAAATAATGACAAAATCTAAAACTGAAAACAAGTCTATGTTGTGTAGAGTTATGAATATATGAAATCTGACTGTTATACATAGCTCTTACAAACTGTTCTGGTTATTTCAGATTTATTTCTGTTATGAGGAAATGATACTAATAAAAACAGCCTCCCAGAAATTAAAGAGCTTTGTATGGACATGCAGTGCCGTCTTCAAACAGTAAGAAATGCCACTAGCTGAAATTATAGCCTCTTCTTTCTTCTTTCTTCAGTATCAACAGGCCAAATAGCTGATGCTCCGCTCAACATAGCCAGATACAATTATTAAAACTTGATGCTTATACTTGCTTATACAGAGGTCTGAACTTTTCTTTCCCTCAGTGACAAGAAATATGGATTTGACAGTCTTTATTTATGCTCTAGAAAAGGGACAGCCCGATTTGTCAGAAAAGTCTTCTCACCAGGATGCTTTTAAGAGAATGGAGTAAGCTTACCCTCATAAATGGTCTGCTATATCTCACAAGTCAAGGTTCAGCAGCTCTGAAGAAACAACTAGCGCTTCTGGTTAAGTTTAGGAGGATTGTACTACCTTCTTGCCATGAAGGGACACTCAGAAGAGAATGAGACACTTGATTTAGTGAAATGCCAGTTCTATTGGCCACATGTGGCTAATGATATGGGAAAGCATTGTAAGGCTTTTTTAGATGTATACAGAGGAAGACATTGCCAAGAAAATCTGCTCCTTTGGTTAACATCACCAGCAGTGGACTCCTTGATCTTGTATGCATGGACCTTGTAATTTTGGAAAGTGATACTAAGAACATTAGAAATATGTTCATGGTAACAGATCATTCCACCTATATGCACAGTCTTTCCCTACCAGGGACCAAAACAGCCACTACTGTAGCTAAACTGTTGTGGGAAAAATTCTTTTTACAGTATGGATTGCTTTGTAGAATCCATTCAGCTCAAGGAAGAGACTTTGAGAGTCAGTTTATTAAAGGACTGTTGCAAATGGTGGTTGTGAGGAAATCCAAAATCATGCCATACCATCCCCAAAGAGACCATCAGCCAGAAAGATTTAACAGAACACTGTTAAACAGGTTGGGCACTTTAAGTCCCAATCAAAAACCCAAATGGAGTCAGCACATCAGGTTTCTGGTGCATGTCTGTAACTGTACACAAAATGAGTCTACTGGATATTCTCCAGATTACTTACTGTTTGGAAGAGAAGCTAGACTGCTAGTAGATTTGTGCCAGCTGATGGAGCTTACCCTGAGACATAGTCCCAGTGTGCTTGTGACAGGGTGTACCAATCCCGCACTGGGCCACTCGAGGTGGACCAATCATTGTGGGCCCAGGTGGCCATGCCCCCTTTCCCCTGCTGTGCATGCTTCAGGTTTAGAAGCTGACAGTCCAGCTCAGTCGAGGCGAGCAATGGAGGAGGAAGGACGTATGCTGCTGGTTCCTGCAGAGGTGCCTGCAATTCTCCTGGTGGTAGACCGAAGACCTGGAGTACACTCCAGGTAACTTGCCGACTGCGGAGACTGCCAGGGAAGCCAAGCCACTACCCGCTGAGGAGGCTGCTGCCTACTGTACCTCCCCACCCAGAGAGAAGTAAGGCCTACAGACTGTTTGTTTGTTTTGCCCTCCCTGGGGCTACAGCCTGATTGCTGCTTTGCCCTGCCCAGGGGGCTAATTCTCCGAGTGCCACTTCCACCCCAGCCAGGAAGCTGCAGGGCTGCAGACTGTTTGTTTTGCCCACCTAGAGACCATGGACTGTTCATTTAAGTGATCCAATCAGGGGGCCGGGACCCAGTTGACCAAAGTCACCCACTTAATGGGGAATCCCGACAATTGAACGACAGAGTGTACCAACCACACACTAGGCCAATGGGAGTGCCCTTGCTCAACACAAAGGGCCCTTGTCATAGTGCTAATCAACCAAGAAAGCAGCTAAAGGAGGCCTATAAAACAGTAATGGATGCTGCAAGAAAAAGCAAAGAATCTAACAAGGCCCGCTGTGATAACTGAATAAGAAATCATATCCTGCAACTGGCAAGCAGATGTTAAGAAGGAATCTGGGATTTCAGGGAAAACATCAAATTGCAGAGTGGTGGAAATTTGACCCCTATGGCACTGTAGAAAATTTACTGAACCTACCTGTTTATAAAGTTCTGTCAGAGGATGGGAGAGGATCTAACAAGACCCTTCACAGGAATGATCTGTTACCAACTGAACTATTTACCCTAAGCAGTAATTACATCCCAAACATGTCTTCAATGGACTCCTATCATTAGAAACAGAAATACAGGCAAGAGGGTGTTACTGCATTCTCCATCTTCACCTGATATAGCATGTTCAGCCACAGCTGAAGAACTAGTTGTTTCAGATATTAATAGTGAGTATAGTTTCCTATATGGAGAAATGGTTTATGACATATCAGTCTGATTATGTTTCGCAGGAACAAGACTCACAATTAAACTAAAACTCCATTTTCAACAAAACCTCCAATATCTGATCACTCTATGCCTGATACCGTCCTAGGGGAGTTAAACCCTTTGGCAGAACTCTTCATTCTCCCACAAAATCCAGAAGACATGGCCATGATTACGAAGGAAAAGCCCAGGAGTGGAGCTTAAGCTGCGGAGTGCATGCCATACTGCCACCAAAAATCCAGTAGTACCCAGAAGCTCTGGATGAGAGATAAAACCCATTATAAGGTTAACCCATGAATCCCCTGTTGTCTTTTCCAACGTGACTCTCCAGGTTCTTCATAAGTGGGTATCAGAAGTGTACTATCCAGTGTTTGAAACCCCTCTATGTTGTTCTCAAGTTTTAATAGGACATTATGTGATGTATTATTGATGTTTTTTATTATGTATTAATTTAAATGTTTAATGAAGTTTTCTTAGGTGGAGGAGGGTGTAAACCCCTCTGAAGGGGGTGCTCCTGAAGTAACATACTGAGCCTTTAGGGGACTTGCAGTAGGGAAAGGCACTACACAGCCAGAGGAGATACTTTTACTCTCCACTTTCCTATGCAAGGGAAGACTTTCAGTTCTTTGGGGATTTCCGGGACACTGAACAGCAGAGACCAGAAACCCAGGAGGCTGAGGAGAGAGGCAAGGTCAGGCTACCCAAGAACCAGCCTGACTGTACATTGGAATCCCAGACCAAAGAACTACAAGGATGATCTTACTTTGTAAGAACACCTTTGTTCATTTATTTTGATACTGTGTTTTAAGATGGCCTCTGATTTCAGCACTGCACCACCTATCAAAGACTGAGTCTAAATTCACTATTTGGGTAGGCAGGTGCTGGAAGGGAGCAGAGTGTCATTTGTTGGCTGTAATTTTGGGAAGGGGGAGAGTTTATGTATTGTTAATTTTTGTCTTTTATTATCCTAATCCTTTTTTCACTAACCCGTCTTCACTAAGAGGGGTTTCCTTGAACTTCATAGGCAAGCCCAGGATCCATATCCCTGAGGAGAAAAAGGAAAAAGCTGCATCCATGACTCAGGATTGGGTTACATAGGTACATAGAGGATTTAAACATCTAGGGGGTATGACAACCTCTTACCTGCAGCTTTGAAAATGTCAGTGGAACCTATATTGTGGACTTAGTGCCTATCTGCCTGTTTAGGTGCTTAAATTCCTTTAAAAATCAGCTTCCCAAGTACCTAAATCACTTTATGAAAAAGATGTTTAGGTTCCTAAATCAGTTAGGCATTATGACTCTGAGTAGAACAACGCTTACATAAATTTAAAAACGAATCTGAGCCTAATTAGTCTCTCTGTTCCTCAATTTCCCATCTGTAAAACTGGGATAATTAGTACTTCCTTACCTCACAAGAGTGTTGTGAAGATAAATACATTAAAATTTCTAAGGTTCTCAGAGATTATGGTAATGTGCCATGTAAATATCTAAAATAGAATAGATTCATGGAATTATCACCTCAAATAAGTTCTACTACTTTGGTGCTGCAGTCCACTGTTGAGTACTTTTCAGGGCCAATGTCCCATTGGAATCCCAGCAAATCAAGAGAGATTAACTAAGGAAACGTGCCAACAATAGTACTGCATTTCTGCTTTTACATAACCTGGAAAAGATATATCAAAAATGCACTAATGGAACGAGGAAAAAAGGGGAAATGAAGTATGAAAAACAGCAGGGGAGACATAGTAAGTGATTGATTTTTCTAGGAATTAATTTTAAATTATCTCATTTCAAATGGTTACTACTACAAAATATGTGTGTATGTGTGTGTGTGTCATTTTGTATGTAATATAACTGCACATATTTCTGATAAACTGGGATGAGTTTAAGTATATTGAATATATTTTGCATGCATTTATGATGGAGAATGCACTGGAGCACTTGGGGCTTTGTGGTTTTGGTGCATAATGTTTGTTGATCATTTAACAGAACATAATTTGCCACTGGCAATTCATTCTACTACAGCTTTCTAGGTAAATAACCATTATATCTGCATTTTAGAAATATGTAATTTTTTTGTTTTTAAATGTCTTAAAATCTTCAACAATACATTAAGTCACAAGTAGCATTTTATATGATTCAAGGGTAGAATCTTCTCATACCTCTTATTTATTTATTTTTTTCCAGAGCACATTCCATCACAGCTTCTCTACTTCTGTCTGACTAGCTACAGGGCCTATGTGGTTGAAAATGACACATCTACCTTTCCATACTAATTATCAAGATCTAATGGCTCTTTTGCCAATTAGGGAATCTAACTACAAACCCTGAAACCTAATATGCTGGGCTGGTAGTTTGAACCACTATCATTCTCAGGTTCAGGTTGACCTCTCTCCACATTTGATAATGCCCTTTGATCTCATCAGCATGTGTCAAGGTTTTTTCCCCCACTTTGAACTTTAGGGTACAAAAAGTGGGGACCTGCATGAACACTTTTAAGCTTAATTACTAGCTTAAATCTGATACGCTACCACCTGCCAGAATTTAGTGTCTGGCACACTTTCTGTTCCCCCAAAACCTTCCCTAGGGAACCCAGACCCAAACCCCTTGGGTCTTAAAACAAGGAGAAATTAACCATCCCCCTCCTTTTCTCCCCAGACTTTCCCCTCCATGAGTTGCCTTGAGAGGCTTCACACTGATCCAAACTCCTTGGATCTTAAAACAAGGAGGAATTAACCATCCTCCCTCCTTTCCCTCCACCAATCCCTGGTGAGTTTAGACTCAATCTCTTGGATTTTACAACAAGGAAAAATCAATCAGGTTCTTAAAAAGAAAACTTTTAATTAAAGAAAGAAAAAAAGCAAAAGTTATCTCTGTAAAATCAGGATGGAAAATGCTTTACAGGGTACTCAGATTCATATAGACTAGAGGGACTCCCTCCCCCCTAGCCTAAGATACAAGTTACAGCAAACAGAGGTAAAATATCCTTCCAGCAAAATACACATTTGCAAGTTAAGAAAACAAACATAAGACTAATTCGCCTTTTCTAGCTAGTATTTACTATTTTGAACATGAGAGACTGTTTTAGAAAGATTGGAGAAAGACCTGGTTGCACGTCTGGCCCCCCTTAGCCCCAAGAGCGAACAATGAACAACACAAACAGCACAAACAAAGACTTCCCTCCACCAAGATTTGAAAGTATCTTGTCCCTCGATTGGTCCTCTGATCAAGTGTCAGTCAGGTTCACTGAGTTTCTTAACCCTTTACAGGTAAAAAAGACATTAACCCTTAACTATCTGTTTATGACACGCCCCCCAAATCTCAGACAGTGTGGAACCATACTGGCTGTGATTTCTTCCTAGAACTTTAGAATAAACAGATTAATAAAACACATGCACCTTTACATATACTACTAATTATGTAAAACTACAAGACTTTCCACATTTCAAGGACAATTTTTAACCAGTTGATTCTGGGAAACTTCAACGGGAGAGTGCATCAGTTACTTTGTTAGAAGCTCCTGAAATGTGTTGAATTTCAAAATCAAAATCTTGGAGAGCTAAACTCCATCGAAGAAGTTTTTTGTCATTTCCCTTAGCAGTATGAAGCCACTTTAGCGCAGCATGGTCGGTTTGTAGCTGGAACCGCCGTCCCCAAACATATGGGCGTAGCTTTTCCAGGGCGTACACAATGGCGTAACATTCTTTTTCACTGATTGACCAGTGGCTTTCCCTCTCAGACAGTTTCATGCTGAGAAACACGACAGGATGGAAGTTTTGATCCAGTCCTTCCTGCATTAAAACTGTTCCCACACCATGCTCAAATGCATCTGTGGTTACTAGGAATGGTTTGTAAAAGTCTGGGGCCCTTAGCACAGGATCAGACATGAATGTCACCTTAAGCTGAGTAAAGTCCTTCTGACACTCATCAGTCCACTTAACTGCATTTGGCTGGGTCTTTTTGATCAGGTCTGTTAGGAGGGCAGTGATTTGGCTGTAGTGGTACAAATCGCCTGTAATACCCGGCCAAGCCTAAGAAGGATTGGACCTGTTTCTTTGACTTTGGGACAGGCCACTTCTCAATAGCCTCCACCTTGGCCTGTAAGAGGCTTATTGTTCCTTGACCCAACTGGTGTCCCAGGTAAGTCACTCTGTTTTGGCCTATTTGACACCTTTTAGCCTTAACAGTTAGTCCTGCCTGCCTGATGCGCTCAAAGACTTTTTCCAGGTGTTCTAGGTGTTCGGGCCAGGAGTCAGAAAAAATGGCCACATCATCGAAGTAGGCAACTGCATAGTCTCCCAATCCTGCTAGGAGACCATCCGCAAGTCTTTGGAAGGTGGCAGGTGCATTTCACAGCCCAAAAGGAAGCATATTAAATTCATACACCTCTGCATGGGTGATGAAGGCTGATCTTTCTTTGGCGGGTTCATCTAGCGGTACTTGCCAGTACCCCTTGGTTAAGTCTATTGTAGAGATGAACTGGGCACGTCCCAATTTCTCCAATAGCTCATCGGTGCATGGCATTGGATAGTTGTCGGGACGAGTTACAGCATTTAGCTTACGGTAATCCATGCAAAAGTGTATTTCCCCATCTGGTTTGGGTACCAGAACCACTGAAGATGCCCATGCACTGGTAGAGGAGCAGATTATACCCATCTGTAGCATGTTTTAGATCTCCCATTCTATAGCAGCTTGGGCATGAGGAGACACCCGGTAGGGTGGGGTTCTAATTGAGTGAGCATTACCTGTGTCAATGGAGTGGTATGCCTGTTCAGTCCGTCCTGGGGTGGCTGAGAACAATGGGGCAAAGCTAGTGCACGCTTCTTGATCTGTTGCCGCTGCAGACGTTCCAAGGTTGTGAAGAGGCTCACCTCTTCCATGGCACCATCACTTTTTCCTTTGTAGTAGACACCTTCAGGCCACTCAGTGTCATCTTCTCCCTGGGCTTTAAACTGACAAATCTTTAAGTCTCTGGAATAAAAGGGCTTGAGAGAATTAAAATGGTACACTTTAGGCTTTAGGGAGGAGGTGGGAAATGCTATGAGATAGTTAACAGCTCCCAGGCGCTCTTGGACCATGAATGGCCCTTCCCATGACGCTTCCATCTTATGGGCCTGTTGTGCCTTCAAGACCATAACTTGGTCTTCTACCTTGAAGGAACGCTCCCTGGTACGTTTATCATACCAGGCCTTTTGCTCTTTCTGAGCATCCTTTAGGTTTTCTTTAGCAAGGGTTAAAGAGTGTCGGAGGGTCCTTTGTAGGTTGCTTACAAAGTCTAGAATGTTAGTTCCTGGAGAAGGCGTAAACCCCTCCCATTGCTGCTTCACCAACTTTAATGGCCCCTTAACCTCGTGGCCATACACAAGTTCAAATGGTGAAAACCCCAAACTGGGATGTAGTACAGCCCTGTAGGCAAAAAGTAACTGCTGCAACACTAGGTCCCAATCATTGGAGTGTTCATTTACGAATTTACGTATCATGGTCCCCAAAGTTCCATTAAACCTCTCCACCAGGGCATTGGTTTGATGGTGGTAAGGGTTGGCAACCAAGTGATTCACCCCATGAGCTTCCCACAGATCTTTCATGGTCCCTGCCAGGAAATTAGTTCCTGAATCTGTAACCTACCCTGGCAAAAATGTCTGTTAAGGCCTGGCACACAGTTTTAGCTCTGGTGTTGCTTAGAGCTACTGCTTCCGGCCATCGGGTAGCAAAGTCCACGAAAGTCAGTATGTACTGCTTTCCTCTGGGGGTCTTTTTTGGGAAAGGACCCAGAATATCCACAGCTACTAGCTGAAATGGGACCTCAATTATGGGGAGTGGCTGGAGAGGGCCTTGACCTGGTCTTGGGGCTTTCCCACTCTTTGGCACACCTCACAAGAGCCGACATAATTAGCAACGTCCTTGCCCATCCCCTCCCAGTGGAAGGACCTCCCCAACCTGTCTTTGGTTCTGTTCACCCCATAATGGCCACTAGGATGATCATGGGCTAAGCTTAAGAGCTTCCCCCGGTACTTAGTTAGAACCATCAACTGTTTTTGAGGATGCCAGTCTTCCTGGTGTCCACCAGAAAGAGTCTCCTTGTATAAAAGTCCTTGTTCTACCACAAACCGGGATCGGTTAGAAGAGCTGAGAGGCAGTGAGGTGCTCCGTGCCACCGCCCAAGTTTTTTGAAGGCTGTCATCTGCTTCCTGCTCAGTCTGGAACTGTTCCCTTGAGGCTGGAGACGCCAGTTCCTCCTTAGACTGTGGACTTGGGCTTGGTCCCTCTGGAAACATTGTAGGTGATGGGGTTGTTGTCGTTGATGGTGAACCGCTCTCCGCTGGTGCACTATGCAATATTTCAGGCTCTGGCTGAGCCTCTTGTGTAGGGTTGTCTGCTGCTTCTGCCAGTTCAGGCCCTCTGGCACCCTCTGGCGTTGGGGTTGGAGATGGGTTTGCAAGCGCTAGCGTCAGTGTTGGCAACGGTTCTGGTGCTGGTTGCTTTTCCAGTTCCAGTTCTGGGACTGGAGGCACTGTGGCTGTTGCAGTCGTTGGCAGGGGATCCGGATCCACCACCTCTGTCTGGGTCTCTGGTAACACAGACGGGGCCCAGTGGACGGCTCAGGGAACAGGGATGGGTCTGGAAGCTTGCCTGGCTTGGCTGCGTGTAACCATTCCCAGCCTCTTGGCCCGCTTTACCTGGTTGGCCAAGTCTTCCCCCAGTAGCATGGGGATGGGATAATTGTCATAGACTGCAAAAGTCCACATTCCTAACCAGCCTTTGTACTAGACAGGCAGTTCAGCTGTAGGCAAATCTACAGATTTTGACATGAATGGGTAAATTGTCACTTGGGCCTCTGGGTTGATGAACTTGGGGTCCACTAAGGATTGGTGGATAGCTGACACTTGTGTCCCCGTGTCTCTCCAAGTGATAACCTTCTGTCTGCCCACTCTCAAAGTTTCCCTTCGCTCCGAGGGTATTTGAGAGGCATCTGGGCCTGGGGATCGTTGGTGTGATGGTGGTGTAATGAACTGAACTCGGTTGGGGTTCTTTGGGCAGTTGGCCTTTATATGTCCCAGTTCATTACATTTAAAGCATCGCCCAGCTGACTGGTCACTGCGCCGAGGTGGGTTGCTGGAGACTGGTGAGGTGGGACAACAGGGAGTCTGGGGCTTTCCTTGGGTTGTAGGTGGGGTCTTGGGTTGCCCTTGGTGATAGAGTTTATTGTCTGTTTGCCCCCTGTGATATTCACTCCCCTTGCTAGTAGCTTTTTTCTTTTCTGCCACTTCCACCCATCTGGCTCCAATCTGCCCCGCCTCGGTTACAGTTTTGGGCTTCCCATCTAGGATGTACCTTTCTATTTCCTCAGGAACACCCTCTAAGAACTGTTCCATTTGCATCAGGAGGGACAGCTTGTCCAGAGATTTAACATTTGCTCCTGATATCCAGGCATCCCAATTCTTTCCAATGTGGTAGGCATGTCGGGTAAGTGACACATTTGGTTTCCACCTTAGGGCTCTGAACGGCCGACGGGCATGCTCAGGTGTTAGCCCCATTCTGATTCTGGCCTTGGTTTGAAAAAGTTTATAATCGTTCATGTGTTCCTTAGGCATTTCAGCCGCCACCTCTGCTAAGGGTCCACTGAGCAGTGGCCTCAGCTCTATCATGTACTGTTCTGCAGAGATGTTGTACCCATGGCAGGTCCTTTCAAAATTTTCTAAGAAGGCCTCAGTGTCATCACCTGCCTTGTAGGTGGGAAATTTTCTGGGATGGGAAACAGTACCTGGAGAAGGATTGTTAGGGTTGGCTGGAACATCTGGCTTAGTCTTTGCTAATTCCAGTTCATGCTTTCTCTCTCTTTCCTTCTCTTCCATCTCTTTTTCTTTTATCTCTAGCTCTCTCCTGTGGGCAGCCTCTTCGCTGGCTATTTCTGCCTTAATTAGTTCCATCCGTCTTTTATATTCGTTGTCTTTCTTTGTTGCTTTCAGTCTAGCCATTTTTAGTTTAGTTGCTCCACTGGTACTCATTTTTCTGCTTTCTTGTGCTGGCTGCCCCCTCTGCAGCTTACTGACTGTTTGGTTAACAGAGATTTTCTAACTAACTATGCCGAGAGTTAGAAAGAAAAAAAATCAATTCACTTGTAAATGCCTTTTGTTGGTGTCTTGCAGCTTGAGCCTCCTTTTTAACAAAGACCTTTGTTAAAAAACGTAACACCTCTGCCCTCAGGCTCCTATCCGAGCAGCCAGAAAGAAGAGAAAAAAAATTCACTGGCTTTGGTTTTTAAATCCCAACCCTCTCAGGCTGCTTTCCAAGCAGTTAGAAAGGAGAGAAAAAAAACTCACTGGTTTTTGGTCCTAGAAATCCCAATCACTGCACATCATGTCAAGGTATTTTTCCCACTTTGAACTTTAGCGTCCAAAAAGTGGGGACCTGCATGTACCCTTCTAAGGTTAATTCCTAGTTTAGATCTGATAGCACTGCCACCAACCAGAAATTCCAGTGTCTTGTACATTGCCTGTTCCCCCAAAACCTTCCCTAGGGGACCCAGGACCCAAACCCCTTGGGTCTTACAACAAGGAGAAATAAACCATTTCCCCTCCTTCCCCTTCCCAGACTTTCCCCTCCCTGGGTTACTCTGAGAGGCTACACTGATCCAAACTCCTTGGATCTTAAAACAGAGAGGAATTAACCTTCCCCCCACCTCCTTTTTCCCCCCACCAGTCCCCTGGTGAGTTTAGACCCAATCCCCTTGGGTCTTAAACAAGGGAAAAAATCAATCAGGTTCTTAAAAAAGAAAGCTTTTAATTAAAGAAAGAAAAAGTAAAAATTATCTCTGTAAAACCAGGATAGAAGATGTTTACAGGGTCTTCAGCTTATGTAGACTAGAGGGACTCCCTCCCCACTAGCCTAAGATACAAGTTACAGCAAACAGAGGTAAAATATCCTTCCAGCAAAATACACATTTGCAAGTTAAGAAAACAAACATAAGACTAATCCGCCTTTTCTAGCTAGTACTTACTATTTTGAACATGAGAGACTGTTTTAGAAAGATTGGAGAAAGACCTGGTTGCACGTCTGGCCCCTCTTAGCCCCAAGAGCGAACAACGAATGACACAAACAGCACAAACAAAGACTTCCCTCCACCAAGATTTGAAAGTATCTTGTCCCCCAATTCGTCCTCTGGTCAGGTATCAGCCAGATTCACTGAGTTTCTTAACCCTTTACAGGTAAAAGAGACATTAACCCTTAACCATCTGTTTATGACAGCATGGTATATATGTTTCTGGATACTCATCTTTGCTAGGTCGTGGACTTTGCACATACACCTCTACGCCGATATAAAGCGACACGATATAACATGAATTCTGATGTAACATAATAAAGCAGCGCTCCGGGGGGGCGGGGCTGCGCACTCCAGCAGATCAAAGCAAGTTCAATATAACGTGGTTTCACCTATAATGCAGTAAGATTTTTTGGCTCCCAAGGACAGCGTTATATCGGGTAGAGGTGTAGCTAGTTCCAGAGAACACATCTATAAGAGGTTTCTTTGCAAGACCCTCAGGTTGTATAAGGACCAATCACATTATAAAAGTATGCATAATAGCATGGAAATAAGAATAGCCTCTTTGCATTCAATGCTCATGATCCTACTGCTAGGTTCTGAGTGGGATCTGAACTTGTCCCACTGTGTGTCTCTTACCCTCTCTTTGGAACTGTGCATGTCCTCATCACAACAATGGTTTACTGCAATCCACTATCAAAATGTTGCCAGACTTTCAAAGCTTCAAATCTCATTTTTAAGAGCAAAAGTTTCTTGACCAATTTAATCCAACTCTGTCAGAAACTGCAATAAGAAATTAGAGAGACAAGGTGGATGAGGTAATATCTTTTATTGGACCAGCTTCTGTTGGTGAGAGAGAGGTAGTCTTGTGCTTAAACTGTGCAAGCTTGAAAGCTTATTTGTCTCTCACCAACAGAAGTTGATCTAATAAAAAATATTACCTCACCCACTTTGTATCTCTAATACTCTGGGACTGACATGGCTACAACAACACTGCATAATACAGAAATTAATATTTGTTGCTCAACAGAGTTTATCTCATTTGTTTTTAAAAATGAGTATATTTGCATGAGTACTTGAGTACAGTTCTAAATTGGATTTGTCATACTGGAACAACTTTCTTCTAAAATTCCTGTGGATTTTCTGAGTGTTTGGGATAAATTATTGGATGGCACCTTCCTATTAACTTTTTACAAGACAAAACCATCCTCTGGCTTCAGGAGAGAAAAAAATCACAACCATGAACATGCTACTGAGATGACAGTGAGAGATCTCATTGGAAGGCAATTCACACATTTAAAAAAAATTAAATGCATGGTTATTTTCAGACTTTAAACACAAACAAACCACTAGTTGAGATTATTTTTCCTCCTCTTGCCAAATCACATCTTTTTTTTTCTCCTATAGTTGAAACAAAAACTAGCTGAAACTACATTGCTCAAATAATTTATGGGCATGGTTGGATCATTAGGCAAAAAAGCTGCCTTGATGAATTCTTGCAGACATTCAAGTAGTCCCTGATTACTTCCAGGGCCTGTTGTATTCTGCCTAAGTGAGCAGATTTCTTTTTAACATCTACTAACTCATTTTTTTCTGAATATTAAGCATCTGGTCACAGAAGCATTTGAGATATTAATGCACAACAAATGGCTCCGCTGGTCACCCATGGCAGTTATAGGTTAGGCACGTCTACTGTATATACTTATAAAGGTTTTGCTGAGGCCCCAGTTCAGCAAAGCACTTAAGCACATACTTCAGTGCTTTGCTAAATCAGGACCATTCTAAATAGGATTTTGAAGTCCTGTGACATTTTTAAGATATAAAATGTCCATAAATACAATGATCAAGTTACTCTGGTGTAACTGGAGTTAGATTCAGGACAATTCTGGCCCAGTAAGAAGTAACACTAAGATAATCTCGGCAATGCACCGCACGTAGTCAGGGGTATATGCAGGAATTTAAATGTGATCCATTTTGGAGGGGCACATTCTGTGCCCTCACTGAGGCCTGGGGCCAGAGAAACTGTCAGCTCCCACTGTAACCCTGCACCTGGGAGGAGCTCACTATCTTCCTTACCCTTCTCACCATGGCCTCGGGGCTGGAGGAGCAGTCAGCTCCCATGACAGCCCCAGGACTGAGAGGAGCTTGCTCTCCCTCCCATGCTACAGCCCCTAGGCCAGAGGAGTTCTGTGCCCCGACTATTATTGGGGGAATGCCCCTGCTTCCCCCCCTTGTGCACGACCCTGCATGCAGTTTATGATCAGAAAAATAATCACCAAATAATCCATTGTTTTTCGCTTACCTATGCAGGAACCTTTTTTTTTTTCTTTTTTTTTCGAAAAATGCCTCCAAAAAAGAAAGGGGTAAAATTCATTACCATAATTGTTTTCTGTTTCATTAAAAACTCAAGCAGTTCATTACAAACAGACTCCCACTGTAGCAGATGTTATTATTAGAGGATTCTACTGAATCTGAATTGCTGAATTAGCTGTACTCACTTAGCATCTTGATTATAGCGTGGTAACCCTATATAGCCATGAAATTTTAAAACCTTGCAAGACATGAATAGTAGGGATGATATATTTTTGCACAAATACTTTTATTTGCAGAAAAAATCATATCTCGGTGTTGTAATTCAGCTCAGTGCAGATAGACATCAGCCTGCTAAATTAGTTTCTTTATCTGATCTTAAATCATTAACCACTAAAATAACCTTGTCTACACATGGAGTTAATCAGGAACAATTAATCAGGAACAGTTAATCAGAATCCCTTGTGCAGACAAGCTCTAAACCTGGATCATTCCCTTGAGCCTTTCATATGGTGGGACACTCCGCTTACAGATTTCCCCCTCTTTAAAGTAGAAGGAGGTTGGGGGACAGGCTGAAGTCAGTCCCATCAACTTCTTCTTCTGCACCCTGTGAAAGTGTTCTGCAGATCAAAGGATCTACATAGAATAGGGGGTGGGAGGATTGGATAGGCCAAAGACACAGCAGGGAGTAGGGAGAGACATGCACTCTCTTACTTCTCCTCGTGGACTTAAGTACAGGAAAACAGGCAGGATCCCCACCTGTCCTGTGGCTCCCCTTTTAAAGCAGAGGCCTTGGGGCTGCCACTAGCAGCAGGCACCATGGGAAGAGAGCTGTACTGAAGTGGTGTTGTTGGAGAATGAATGTGTTTGGTACACAGAGCCAGCATGGAGGCACAGGACCACAACAAGAATAGTTTGAGCCTCTCACTGGTAGCTGAGAGGTGGTGTTCAGTGATCATTCACACCCAGATCCACAAAAGGGTGTTGTGACACTCAGGATTGTCTCACTTTCAGATGCCAGAAAATGAATGGAACAACCTTGTGATCCACAGATCCTGAGGTAGGCAGCTAAAAAGAAAGACAGGCACCTTAGAATGCAATCTACAAAGCCAGCATGGTAAGCAATGCCCCACCTAAGCTAGCCAATGAGAGAAGCTGGTGAGAACGGTATGTGCTAAGCTCCACCTCTCTCTCAGAGTCTGAGCTGCAGAGAGGTGCCCAGCTCTGCTAGCAATCCATGAACCTGGGGAAAATAGGTATTCAACTGCCTAAGTTGGATGTGTGGCCCAATCAGAAGCTGCCTAGCTCTACACAAAACAGCTGGGGGTAGAGGGAACTCCTGTGACAACCTGCCTCCCTTCTACTCTTTAGCCCAGCATAGGAGATCCCTAGTTCAAGTTCTCTCTGGTGAGGACTAGAGATATGAACAGGGATCTACCACCTTCCATGTGAAGGCCCTAACCACTAGGCATAGTCATTCTGACTTTTGCTTTGGCCCAATTAATATTCAGTTAAAGAGGAAGAACTCCAATAAGAGTAATGGAAGAAAACCCACATCAGAATACTTCAGAGGGTAGGGCACTGACTGGAGAGATAGCTGTCCCCTTATATTCAGGGGCAAGGGGGACTAGAACCCATAGTCTCCCTCATTTCAGGTGAGTACTGGCACCACTGGGCTGAGGAATGGGCTGCCTTGTCTGTTGCTCCTCTCCACTCCTCCCCTCCCCCTTTCAAAAACCTGTCTTTCCCTTGGTTCCTGGATTGCTCTGGGGTTTAGGGAGGAGATAGGTGCCCAGGCACCTACAGGGAGGCAGCAGTGTGCAAGCTCTGAATCAAAAATATAGGCACCTCGGGAACTTTTTAAAACAGAACTTAGGGGCCTAAACAGAGGACTTAGATGCCTAAATACCTCATGGGTCCCACTCAGTGCTTAAGATGCTTACAAGAGATCTGCTTCATTCTGTGTCCTCTTCCAACTGGCTGTGAGTAACAAGAGCTTCCTAGCACTTTACTCAGACTCCATCTAGGAAGCTGTGCTAAAAGACAAAGTCCCCAATACCACATCAGGCTCCAGAGTGTTTGAGGACAGGCCCTGCAACCTATTCCACAGCACAGAAAATATTCCTCCTCTCTTCCCCACCCCAACTGAATGAATGGGAAGAAGATTCCCCAAGAGGAAACGTACAGAGATAACTTCCCCTTTAGGTCCCTTCTCCCAGTTTTTCCTAGACAATAGGGATGATCTGGTCCTATAATTATCAAATGCCTGAAATCCAAAAGGAATTAACCAGTAAACTCATTTTCAGATAATTTTTAATGGTATCATAAGGGACAATTCAGATGGTGTTTGGAAAATTTAGAGTTATGATAATAGCACAGATTCATCCCACCTCGTTAAATCCATTAGCTCCTCCAAAGCATTCCTTAGGTCCTCTAAGTGGATTTAGTGATTTTGGGTAAATTTTTTATGGTTGAAAATGACACAAATTGCACAATTATCATTGATTGCAATACAGCAAAAATTGTACAAAGTATTTAATAATGCTATATGTTTTACTGCTTGCATAAAAGCTTCTAATATGGATCTAATTTGCTGAAAATGCTGAGGAAATTGGGACTAAATGACACAGCAGAGACAGAATTAATACTGTAAAGCAGATGTTCAACAAGTCTCTATCTAGCTTTGAATTTTGTCTTAGCAATCAGGAGTTCACTACTGGTATGCAGATTTATGTATAACAGAATCCCAGTTCTGTATAAAAATAACTCTTTAATGTACATGTTACTCAACAGCATCATTATGTATTGAAGCTGAGGAGCATCATTGCCTTGCTGCACATTATTTAGATTCATTTGTTATTCCCTCATATTGTATAGCAGACACTGTGCGAAGAAGATTCTTATTCTACCATTCTTGCAAATGCAGTAGCTGTTCCTGGACCAGTCTAAATGAAATAGCTCTTCCTGGTCCAGCTGTCCCTAAACCAGTGCACGAGCAGGATAAGCCCCCTTTAATTGATGTAGGTAATCAGACTCAATTTTCTTCAGGTAAAGGCAGTCTCAAAGGAGGTTGCTTGTCTACTAGTAATCTCAGGAAGATGGGAAGAATGGGGCTATGTATGTGAAAAGCTGTGGCCCACAATAAAGGAATAGGTGAAAGAAACAAGGTTATATCCATCTGCAAAGATGTCCCTTGCTCTGAGGTAATGAGCACCCATCCCTTGCTAAGTATTCTCTCTGGGTTAAGTAGCCTTGCTAAGGAACACAACTTTCAGATCATTATTGCTGCTGTTACCACCAAAAATACATTATTTAAAAAATAAATGTGTTTCTACCAGACTCTTAAAGGTGACTGTTTTGCAAACAATTGATCATAAGCTTCTGAGTTTTAGAATACCAATAATGTAGAAGATGGACTTTAAACATTTCCATATTCCCATCATCAGCAATCCAACACTGCCATCTATCAGATTTCATTAAAATAATATTGTTCCTTAGGCCAGCACAAATCCAAACTTCGTTCTGTAACGATTAAACGCTTATAACGCTTAAATTGCAGAAGCTATGATATAGAGCAAAAAATGCCCATTCATACACTAACTCAGATTTGCAGGGCACTACCAGCTCAAAGAAATATGATACATTTTAAATATAGTACCATGGTAAACACACTGTTGCCTCTGTTCCAGCAGCAAGAAACTGATTATCTTTGACTTTTAAAGTAGGTATTTCTGTTCATTGGAGAGCAATATTCGCAATTTTTTTCAACAACTGGTTTATCATCTCGCTCTAAACTGACAGATCACTTGTGCCAAAAGTTTGACATCCTCTCTTACACATAAAGGACTTACCTTCCAGTAACAGAACACTTTGAATCAGACATGTGCAAAAACAAGATCATGGTGCCTGTAAAACAGAACAAGTTTAATATAACCAACAGCAGGAGGAAATTCTACTGGTCTCATGAATAAAATAATTTTATAAAATGAAATTATGAAAAAGTTACCCTTCGCAGAAAGTATTGAAATGGAGAAGTTGGGAAGACTAGGTAAATTATGAAATATTTATTATTATATTTAATCTCATATAAAAAACAAAATTCAGGCATCTTGTAAAGTCCACAACAGAAAGCATCCAGTTATGCTTTCTAGAAGTAGGAGTTTCCTTTGGTTTCAACCGAGGACATCAGTTTGAGATTTTCCTCTTCCTACAAAGGAGAAAATTAAATGATGGATGTTTGCTGTCATGTAAATAAAGCAAATATATTAGGTACAGGTGACCAAAGAGTAGGAAATGTATGCAGGGCCCCCTGGGGGGGGGAGAAAATGGGGCAATTTGCCCCAGGCCCCCATGAGAGTTTTTCGGGGGCCCTGGAAAACTCTTGCGGGGCCCGGGCCCCTGGACCTTCTTCCGCTCCGGGTCTTTGGTGGCAATTCGGGGGCGGGAGGTCCCTGCCACAGGTCTTCAAGGCACTTTGGCGGCAGGTCCCAGAGCTGAAGGACCCCCTGCCGCCGAATTACTGCTGAAGTGGGGGCCTCCCGCCACCGAAGACCCCAGGCCCCCTGAATCCTTTGGGCGGCCTTGAATGTATGTACCTACTCTGCCTCTCTTGATATTACACTCAGCTGGGGAAAAGTAAGATGTCATAATTCCCTTCAAATACACAGAACTACCCCTTCTTAAAATCAAAGATGATCTGTTTTTATATGTCTAGGAATAATTCAATGATATTTTCCTGAAGCTGGGCAGCACCGCTTCCCACTAACTGAGATTTGCAGCTGCCGGCTTGTCCTGGCCCTCATCTGAGGTTCTAGAGTGAGGTTTCATAAAGGTTCCATTCCCAAATGAGTAGACACTGTGCATGTGTCACATCACATCCCTCAGTGCTGCAGATGCAGCCATCTCTCTGATAGATTGGGCCTCAAAATTACACGTTTCTGAGACTGACTTTCTCCTGAGGGATTTATTCCAAGCCCTGACAGTCTTGCTGGGACCTACAGCTAGAGATGGCTGAACCAATCATAGCAAAGAGATTATTTGACAAATTTAATGAATTTCAGTCCATACAATTATTAGGGATATTTTTCTTCATTTTTGCCCAGTTTATAAAAATGATTGAATAATTAGTAAATTATTAAGAGAGGGTTGAATACCTCTTCTGGTCTGTGGAAACACAGGCAGTCTGGATAGATTGGTATATTCATAATAATATAGCCATCAACAAAAAACACCAAAGAAATAAGCCAGTTCTGAGATGTTTTGGCTGATTCCATATAGCAATTGTGTGTTATTGTTCTGAATTCTAGGAAATAGCATGATGCAAACTCTCAGCAAGAGTACTTGTGTTTTTATTTCATTTCTATGTACATAGGTTGGAACATAACAGTGTGAAGGGAAAGAGGGATATTATTCAGCTGACAAGGTAGAAGGCAGCTTAGAGCAATATGTTTCCTTGTTTATTTCAGATTCCTGGGTTAGATCTGAACTCACAGTACCTATACAGTGCTCACATTACTTGCTCATAAAAAGCCCATGGAACCATCCTGGTACCCTGCCAAGTGAGAAACAGCAGAGTTCATGATCTTTTCTCTCTTCCCTATAGCTCCCAACACTTTTTGCCTCATTAGAAACATTCCATTGTCCCCAATGACAGGTGTATGGATTTTTGCATTCAAGATGTTGCCAACCTAGGTCCTGTGGTACATAAGCAGAAGGAGTGGCTTATGGATGAGTTTCAGCTAAAAATCCAAAGGTTCTTTGTGTGTTTAAATCAATAATATTACACAAACAGAACTTGGTAGCCCTAAGATGTCTGCCAGTTGCTTAAAGAGGAGTAGCTCAACTACTAACAAATGCAGAAATGAAGTCCTCATGTGATGGGGTACCAGCATGAATCCCCCTAAGCTTAATTACCAGCTTAGATCTTGTAGTGCTGCCACCAACCAGGACTTGCAGTGCCTGGTACACTGTGGTCCCCCCAAAACCTTCTCAGAGGACCCCAAGACCAGACCCCCTGGATCTTACACAAGGACAGTAAACCCTTTCCCCCACCGTCGCCTCTCCCAGGCTTTCCCTCCCTGCGTTACCCTGGAAGATCACTGTGATTCAAACTCCTTGAATCTTAAAACAAAGGGAAATGCACCTTTCCCCCCCCACTTTTCCCCTCCCCAAGAGGTAATAGATTCAAGCTCCATGAATCTAAAACAGAGGATTTCCACCTTTCCCCATCCCTTCTCTTTCCCTGTCTCCCGCCAATTCCCTGGTGAGTACAGACTCAATTCCTTGAGCCTCAAAAAGGGGGAAAAAACCAATCAGGTCTTAAAAAAGAAAAGTTTTTAATAAAAGAAAGAAAAACGTAAAAGTTGTCTCTGTAATTAAGATGGTAAAGGTTACAGGGTCTTTCAGCTTATAAACACTAGAGAGAAGCCTTCCCCCCAGCACAAATACAAATTAAAATCCTTCCAGCAAAATATACATTTGCAAATAAAGAAAACAATCAAAAAGACTAAAGCGCCTTTGTACTTGTACTTACTATTTGAACAGAAAATTAGAGAGCCTGTAGGTACATCTGGTTACTCTCAGAACCCAGAGAGAACAATAGACAAACAAACAACACAAAACAAAGACTTCCCTCCACCGAGATTTGAAAGTATCTTGTCTTCTGATTGGTCCTCTGGTCAGGTGGTCCAGGTTCACTGCTTATAACCCTTTACAGGTAAAAGAGACATTAACCCTTAACTATCTGTTTATGACAGGTAGCTCTAAGATGTCTGCCAGTTGCTTAAAGAGGAGTAGCTCAACTACTAACAAATGCAGAAATGAAGTCCTCATGTGACGAGGTTTACAGACCCCACACAAAGACTAAAGGAGTCCAGGAGCAGTACTGGGCTAAGACTTCCCCACCTCAGCAGCTGTGGAGCTTGCTCCTAATGAGACTTTGATAGCCAAGTGGGAGAAGGAGCAAGTATATGAGGGAAAGACTGTCCAAAGTGTGGAAACCAGTTTTCAGCTCCTGAGGACAGAGCAATCCACAGGAGAAGGGTCTAGACTGTGGGTAAGACCCCAGCCAGGAGGGCAGGGCCCTGACTCTTCCCTCCCCCTCTTTCTATTGAGGGAATATAACTGGACACTGGGAGGAGAGCTGGGAAATATTTATTTAACCAACTGAGCTGCTGAGACTGATTCCACTGTGGGGGAAAGGGGCTGTGACCACACCCCAAACAGCAAAGAGTGAGGGGAGGCAGACGTGGCCCATGGGAAGCTGGTCAGGTACATAAGGAAGACACAACTAAGGCACTCTATGCCTCTACCCCTTTGGCCTTGAGCTGGGAGCTGATGGAGAAAGAGGACCTGGGTCCTCCTCCCTTCCTTCCTTTCCCCCCATGCCAGCTGGGAGAACCCAGAACTACTTAAAATGATGGACTACTGCTTGATCACTAGGCCTCTACTCTGCTACAGTTTAGGTTGATATATAATAGGATTTTCAAAAGCACTCAGGGAGGCGCTGACAAGGGGCACTTAGGTGCCTATCTGCCACTTCAGGCATCTAAGTTCAAAATGTAGTTCCTCAAAACCTCCACTCAGTCTCCACCTAGCCCTCTAGGCACCAAAGTTTCCACTGGTAAAGTCCCCTATGCGCCTAAATTTTCAGGGCAACTGCACCTGTATTTCCCCTTAGTGGCCTTGCAAGGGCTCCCAGTCTCAGGCTTCCAGCCCCCTAGCTGTTGCCTGTCTTGGGAGGAGACTTGCATCTCTCTCCTTTCTGTTTAGCCTAGTATTCCCAGGCTAACCAGTTCCCTGCCTGCACTCTGTTATTCCCAGCAAAAGACAGTTTACCTAAGCAGGCCTGCTTGCTTTTTCTCCAGAGATTAATAACACTGTAGCTGCCCATAGTTACAAGCTAACACACAGTTCTTTCTAAGCAAGCATATTTTATTCTTACAGAAAAAGCATTTCAGAGAAAACATATTAAAAATATTTAAAGAACCTACACGCATGCTAATAAGTTTGCCAGAGACCAATCCCCACCACATCTTTACAAGGGATCCGGGCAGTGTCAATCCATCCAACCCTTCCCTAAGGATTAGGGCCTTCCAGGGACCAGAGATCTTGGCCAATTGTTGAATCAGAACAAAGCCCCTAAGCCTGTTTAAAACCAGGCTATTTATCCAAAAATCTTTTCTTTAGCTGTTGGTCCCTGGGGAATTAGTTGAAACTAGTCTATGTGAATCTCTCCAAGTGGTGGCTTCAAAGGGCTGATAAGCAGAGGAATTGTATTAGCATCCCCTACTCCTAGAGAAGTTACATACAATCTCACAATAACACATAAACAATTGCATTTTAATACAGTGGACCCTAGAGGTATTCAACTTAATTCAGTAAGGTTTAACTGAATTGAGTAGGCTTGTCTAGGATATTATTATATCTGTAACACCTAAATTTCTGCAACTGGGCATGTGCACAGCCACCTCAGTCCTAACAGCACCAAGCACTCAGCCCCTAGTTCACAACTAAGCCTCAGTGGGATTCACAAACTAGGCATTTCCCCCACCTGCCCCTCTTGCCTGCAGGCCTATTGAACCAGGTCCCACACAAAACAGAAGAGGAGGTGGTGCCACATCCTTATAACCAAAAGACCAGTGGTTAAGCACTCAGCATATGAGAGAGCTAGATTCAAATACTTACTCTACCAGATGTAAAACAAGGACTTGAACCATTGGGCCTGGGTAATATGGGATGAATCTCTCTTGTTGAAGCTGTTCCATGCCATATAAAATACTTAACTAGCCATTGCAGCTGAGAGAGATTGATTCTGTAGTCCAGTGGTTAGGGCTGGCTTACGTTAGGATAGGAGAGACATAGGGAAGGATAGGAGAGAGGTCCTGGAGGCCAAATTTTGGCTGCTAGGTAAGAGATTGAAGTCCAGGACCTCCATGCTAGCATTCTCTGAAATGCTTCCAGTTCCACTCATAGGGCAAGTTGAACAGGCAGAACTGCAGGGTCTCAATGTGCGGATGAGACATTGGTGTAGGGAGGAGGGGATTAGATTTATTAGGAACTGGGGAAACTTTTGGGAAATGGGGAGCCTATACAGAAAGGATGGACTCCACCTAAACCAAAATAGAATCAGGTTGCTGGCACTTAAAATTAAAATGGTCATAAAGCAGTTTTTAAACTAAAGGCTGAGGGAAAGCCGACAGGTGCGGAGAAGCACATGGTTCGGACGGAGACATTCCTTATGGGAGGATCTAGTAATGGAGATTCTCTATGTCCTATATGGAGGAGAGGATGGAAGATGATACAATACGGGTAGAATCTAATGAGAAAGAGTTAAATGAAAAAAAAGTCCCATTCAATTACATTATGTAATGGCAGACAGCTAAAAAATGACAAGTTTTTAAAGTGCTTATACACCAATGCTAGAAGTCTAAATACTAAGATGGAACAAGAGTGCCTCCTATTAAATGAGGATATCGATATAATAAGCATTACAGAAAAATATGGAATGAGGATAATCAATGGGACACAATAATACCAGGGTACAAAATATATTGGAAAGACAGAACAGGTCATGCTGGTGGGGGAGTGGCACTATATGTGAAAAAAAGCATATAATCAAATTAAGTAAAAATCTTAAATGAACCAAACTATACAATAGAATCTCTATGGATAGTTTTTCCATGTTCCAATAATAAAAATATAGCAGTAAGGATATATTACCGACCACCTGACCAGGATGGTGATAGTAACTGTGAAATAATCAGGAAGATTACAGAGGCTACTAAAAACTTAATGGGGGATTTCAGCTATCCCTATATTGATTGGGTACATGTCACCTCAGGATGGGATGCAGAGATAAAGTTTCTTGACACCGTAAATGACTACTTCTTGGAGCAGCGAGGCCTGGAACGCACAAGAGAAGAGGCAATTCTTAATTTAGTCCTAAGGGAAGCACAGGATCTGGTTCAAGTGGTGAATATAGCTGGACCAGTTGGTAATAGAGACTATAATATAATTAAATTTAACATTCCTGTGGTGGGAAAATCACCACAGCAGCCCAACACTGTAGCATTTAATTTCAGAAAGGGGGACTACACAAAAATAAGGAGGTTAGTTAAACAAAAATTAAAAGGAACAGCACCAAAAGTGAAATCCCTGCAAGCTGCATGGGAACTTTTTTAAGACACCAAATAAAGGCTCAACTTAAATGCATACCCCAAATTAAAAAACACAGTAAGAGAAACAAAAAAGTACCACCATGACTAAACAACAAAATAAAATAAGCAGTGAAAGGCAAAAAGGCATCCTTTAAAAAGTGAAAGTTAAATCCCAGTGACAAAAATAGAAAAGAGGATAAACTCTGGCAAATGAAGTGTAAAAATATAATTAGGAAGGCCAACAAAGAATTTGAAGAACAGCTAGCCAAAACTCAAAAAGTAATAAAAAAAATTAAGTACATCAGAAGCAGGAAGCCTGCTAAACAACCAGTGGGGGCACTGGATGATCAAGATGCTAAAGGAGCATTCAAGGACGATAAGGCCACTGAGGAGAAACTAAATTATTTGCATCGGTCTTCATGGCTGAGGATGTGAGAGAGATTCCCAAACCTGAGCCATTCATTTAGGTGATAAATCTGAGAACTGTTCCAGCTTGAGGTATCATTAGAAGAGGTTTTGGAACAAATTGGTGAACTAAAAAGTAATAAGTCACCAGGACCAGATGGCATTCACCCAAGAGTTCTGAAGGAACTCAAATGTGAATTTGCAGAACTACTAATTGTAGTCTAAACAATGAGGAGTCTCTGTGGCACCTTAGAGACTAACAAATTTATTTGGGCATAAGCTTTCATGGGCTAAAACCAACTTCATCAGATGCATGGAGTGCAAAATACAGCAGACAAATATAAATACACAGCACATGAAAAGATGGGAGTTGCCTGACCAAGTGTGGGGATCAGTGCTAATAAGCCAATTCAATTAAGGTGGAAGTGGGCTATTCTCAATGGTTGACAAGAAGGGTGAATACTAAGGGAGGAAAAATCACTTTTGTAATGCTAATGAGGCCAACGTAATCAAGGTGGCCCATTTCAAACAGTTGACAAGAAGGTGTGAGTATCAGCAGGGGGAAATTAATTAATGTAATGACCCATACACACTCCCACTCTTTATTTAGGCCTAATTTGATGGTGTCCAGTTTGAAAATTAATTCCAGTTCTGCAGTTTCTCATTGGAGTCTGTTTCTGAATTTTTCTTGTTGAAGAATTGCCACTTTTAAGTCTGTTATTGAGTGTCCAGGAAGATTGAAGTGTTCTCCTACTAGTTTTTGAATGTTATAATTCTTGATGTCTGATTTCTGTCCATTTATTCTTTTGTGTAGAGACTGTCCAGTTTGGCCAATGTACACGGCAGAGGGGCATTGCTGGCACATGATGGCATATATCACAATGGTAGATGTTCTGGTGAACGAACCCCTGATGGTGTGGCTGATGTGGTTAGGTCCTATGATGGTGTTCCTTGAATAGAAATGCGGACAGAGTTGGCACCGGGGTTTGTTTCAGGGATTGGTTCCTGGTTAGTGTTTTTGTTGTGTGGTGTGTAGTTGCTGGTGAGTATTTGCTTCAGGTTGGGGGGCTGTCTGTAAGCAAGGACTGGCTTGTCTCCCAAGGTCTGTGAGAGTGAGGGATCGTCCTTCAGGATAGGTTGTAGAGTCTTGATGATGTGCTGGAGAGGTTTTAGTTGGGGTCTGTAGGTGATGGCTAGTGGTGTTCTGTTACTTTCTTTGTAGGTAACTTCTGGATACCCTTCTGGCTCTGTCAATCTGTTTCTTCACTTCACCAGGTGGGTATTGTAGATATGTACGTGTACACTTGATAGAGATCCTGTAGGTGTTTGTCTCTTACCTACATGCCTCCAGCTTTCATCCAGACCACATCACACAATCCACTGTCTATAGCCAAGCACTAAGATACAACTCAACAAAGAAAGTAACAGAACACCACTAGCCGTCACCTACAGCCCCCCAACTGGACAGTGGCAAGTGGCAGAGTGAGATACCTACCCATGATGCACTGAACTCTGCAGCAAAACATGCACTCCTGGTGAGTACATACACCACCAATACCAGGAGCCAAGTATGCACACCCCGGCAATGTACTAACTGCAGAGGCTGTGTGCTGATGTAACTTGAGTTAACATAAGTTTGTAGTGTAGACATGGCCTTCCACTGCACTTACAGCAACTATATCTCTGGCTCACAGAAATAGTCAGTTTTTAGCTAGTTACATTGCTAACTTGCTGGAGTAGGAGTTAAACTGGACATTTGTGGGAGAGCAGCAAAGAATCCTGTGGCACTTTATAGACTAACAGACGTTTTGGAGCATGAGCTTTCGTGGGTGAATACCCACTTCTTCAGATGTATTCACCCATGAAAGCTCATGCTCCAAAACGTCTGTTAGTCTATAAGGTGCCACAGGATTCTTTGCTGCTTTTACAGATCCAGACTAACACGGCTACCCCTCTGATATTTGTGGGAGAGACATTGTAACTCTAGCCTCAGTACTGTGAAAAGCCTGTTTCAAATACATAAACCACTCAGAGAGATTAGGGTGCTTCTACAAATTATCTTGGCATTTCACTTTTGGGAAAAAGTCTGATAATTACCTTCATTGTCACAGAGACAGGAAGGACCAGAAATGCCAACAGGATGATGTGAATGGCTTCTGAACTCTTCTTTCTAGTTTAACCCCTTAATTTATCCCACTTCACTCCTGATCTTTTCAGCCATAATTGTAACCAACTGTGACGGGGTCCGCTTACCTCGCACCAGCCCAGAGGGTTAAGCCCCAAGTATTGACAGCGGAAGTTCTGCCCCCCTGGCAAGACTGGGCACACTCCAAGTGCTCTAGTAGTATAAAGGGAGGGAGTCCAGCTCATTCTGGGCTGGAGGCTACAGGGGAAGGACCTGCCTGGGAAGCTCCTGCGGAGGGCCAACCACAGCCTCTGACTGCACCAGGAATCGAAGCTGTCCATGGCCCACCTGCACCCCGGTGACTGGAGGAAACCCTGGAGATGACCGGCCCAGCCGACCACAGAGGACCCAACATCTCATGGGAAACTCCTACATAGACTCTGGTAGGAAGTGACCCAGGGAGGGTGAAGGAGTGGTACCTCCCACCCAGGGAAGCTCAGCGTGTTTCGATAGGACCCCCCACCCATTGACTCAATGGCAAGCTTCTACACGACTGTTAGGACCCTGGGTTGGGGCCCAGTGGAGTCGGGTGGGCCCAAGCCCCCCTACCAGGGCTGCCACACCCCAACGCTAGAGACTCTGGCCACTAGGCCATGCTACCCTATGCCAAAGGGTTGCTTTATGGATTTCGGCCATCAGGCCCCACTGCCCTGTAGCAAAAGACGGTTCCTTAGACTTGGGTCTTGAGATCACGCTGCCCAGCACTGAAGGGTGGCGCTATAGACTCTGGCCGCTAGGTCACGCTGCCCTGCACTGAAGGTGTGCTATAGACTCTGGCTGCTAGGCCATGCTGCCCTGCACTTAAGGGCAGCTTTACGGACTGTGACCAATAGCCCATGCTGCCCTGACTCTAGGGGCATGGACTGTCACACCAACCTTTTGTCAAGGAACAACTGATATTTCCTTTTTACTTGTGATGTGAAATACCATCACTGAATGCTGCCAAGCTCTAGACATTGAAGACCTTCAAAGTGTCACCTTTATGTATGACTTGCTCATGTGAGTCAGCTCAGAAAAAATGATGAATTCTTATCCCCAATGATATGTAATCTAATCAATAGAGAAACAGAAGAAAAAAATCTCCTTTTATACCTGCATGCAATCTGAATGCGTGTTAGTATGTCCAGTATAAGGAAGAATTTGGATAAATGCCCTATGGGAAGAAGAATGTGGATTAAAAGTCAAGCTAGTCAACTAACTGTGGTATCATATCAATGGGTTAACTTGGATAAACAATTTATGTATATTCATATCACCTCAAGCTGTGGGGTACATCAGCTAAGTGAATAAATTTGCCTTTTCTTTTTTTTTGGCTCATCAGTAAATCTAGTACAAATTCCGATAGTATACCAGTAAAATTTATATTGCTTCAGCAGACAGAGATTATTACTGATGTCAAGAAGACTGATTTTTCTGCTGATTTGATTAGGAGTGTGGCTATAGAAAGCTGCATTTTAATATGCAAGAACGTTGAAGTCCCCTGGAAACAATCATAGCGAATTTCTCAGTTGGACCTATCAGCCAGCAGACCAGTTGTTGCTCTTTCCTACTGCATCTATTAGACGAATCATACGAATTCTTTAACCAACCATTCCATGTGTGCTAGGAAATGGGCCTTCCAATTTAACCAGGGAAATGTCAATTCAAGGCTAGAGGGGCTGGCGCTAATAAGGTTAATGAATAGAAGGTCTGAAAAGCAACAGATAGGCCTAGCAGAGCGAGACCCTTAATGGCATTTATAATGCCTAGGGTCAACTGCACTTTATCTTCATTTTTTCCTCATTTAAAATATTCCAATGGAATAATAAAGTAAGTTTAAATTTTCCCTACAGGGAAATGAAATTTTATGCTGCACTGTTTATTGAATGTCAATGTGCTTGCTTATAAGCAGGGGACTGATGCATAATGCTAGTACTGTAGTTGTTGCATATCTGTGTTTGCATGTGCAGAGGAATCTTTCATTTATATAATTTAAAATAGAACTCTGCTTTTATCAAATGCCACTGCAGAATGCCATTTTCTTTGCTACAGTTGTTTTACACAGGAGGTCAAATTCCAGACATGGGCCACACTTAGGAACAGATCTACAGTGCTGAGGCTGGAAGGAGAAATTTATGAGGGTGCAATTGTACCTCACTGCTAGCTTCCCAAAAGCTGCAGAGTTCACACAGTTCACACAGTTCTGCAACCAGGGCTGGCTCCAGGTTTTCTGCCGCCCCAAGCAGTGGGAGGGGAAAAAAAAAAAGGCGATCAGTGATATGTCGGCGGCAGCTCGATCACACCACTCCAATCATTGGCGGCAGTTCTGCAGTGGGTCCTTCACTCCCTCTCCTCCTCTTCAGCGACACTTTGGCAGCAGCTCAAAGAGGAAGAGAGGGACTGAGGGACCTGCTGCTGAATTCCCGTTGAAGGCCTGGACATGCCGCCCCTTTGTATTGGCCGCCCCAAGCACCTGCTTCCTAAGCTGGTGCCTGGCGTTGGCCCTGTCTGCAACAGCAAAAGAAGGCATTTCAAAGATGTAATCCATGGGTTTTAACATGTTCTTTTGCTTACCTGGCTGCCCTATGTCTCAAACAGAATAGTCATGCTGCAGAAATAAACTGTGCAAGAGGCAGTGTGGAAAGTTGCTGGTCTGAAGATAGGCTCACAGGAATGCTGAAGTGATGTTAACATGAATCTGAGTTTTGTGCTAAATAGGTTTATGGCCTGAATTTAGCCTTGGAGCTCCAGGATCTAGTAGCTATTAAAATCAAATAGTGAAACATAACTTTGAGAGAGTTTAAAACTGACATTCTTTTTTTAATGAAAAATTATCATACTGGGCTAAAATGTTATATAGCCTGCATCTCAATAAGATGAGCTTAAATGAAATATATGGGGCCAAATTAGTTTTACTCGTGCAACTCAATCAAATACAATGAGAGTGTATAGAAGTATCTGAGAGGAGAATTGGGAATGTCTATGTGGATGAGATTTTCTAAGTGGGCCCATGTTTGCTTATTTATGTTGCCATATGTCAGTGGTAAAACTCCTATTGAATTTTACCCATGGGGGCAGAGCTAGACTAGAGCCAGGTTCACAAGGGGGACTTAAGTTGAGCATTGTAGTACTCAGCTTTTAGGCATCCTGATATAAAATGGAATTCGCAACATAAGAACATAAGAATGGCCATACTGGGTCAGACAAAGGTCCATCTAGCCCAGTATCCTGTCTCTGACAGTGGCCAATGCCAGGTGCCCCAGTGGGAATGAACAGAACAGATAATCATCAAGTGATCCATTCCCTTTTGCTCATTCCCAGCTTCTGGCAAACAGAGACTAGGAACGCCATCCCTGCCCATCCTGGCTAATAGCCATTGATAGACCTATCCTCTGTGAATTTATCTAGTTCTTTTTTAAACCCTATTATAGTCTTGGCCTTCACAACATCCCTTGGCAAGGAGTTCCACAGGTTGACTGTGCATTGTGTGAAAAAATACTTCCTTTTGTTTGTTTTAAATCTGCTGCTTATTAATTTTATTTGAGGACTCCAGGTTCTTGTGTTATGAGAAGGAGTAAATAACACTTCCTTATTTACTTTCTCCACATCAGTCATGATTTTATAGTCCTCAATCATATCCCCCCTTAGTTGTCTCTTTTCCAAGCTGAAAAGTCCCAGTTTTATTAATCTGTCCTCATACAGAAGCCATTCCATACCTTAATCATTTTTGTTGCCCTTTTCTGAACCTTTTCCAATTCCAATATGTCTTTTTTGAGATAGGGTGACCACATCTGCACACAGTATTTAAGGTGTGGGCATATCATGGATTTATATAGAGCAGAGGTCGGTAACCTTTGTCAAAAGGCCTGCCAGGGTAAGTACCCTGGTGGGCCAGGCCAGTTTGTTTACCTGACACATCTGCAGGTTTGGCTGATTGTGGCTCCCACTGGCAGTGGTTCACCGCTCCAGCCCAATGAGGGCAGCGGTGGCCAGCACATTCCTTGGCCCATGCTGCTTCCTGCAGCCCTCATTGAGCTGGAGTGGTGAACTGCGGCCAGTGGGAGCCGCGATCAGCCAAACCTGCAGATGTGGCAGGTAAGCAAACTGGCCTGGCCTGCCAGGGTGCTTACCTTGGTGAGCCATGTGCCAAAGGCTGCTGATCTCTGATATAGAGGTAATATGATATTTTTGGTCTTATTATCATCTCTCCCTTTCTTAATGATTCCCAACATTCTGTTTGCTTTTTTGACTGATGCTGCACATTGAGTGAATTTTTTCAGAACACTATCCACAATGACTCCAATATCTCTTTCTTGAGTGGTAACAGCTAATTTATATATGGAGATATACTTATCTCATAGAGCTGGAAGGGACCCTGAAAGGTCATCGAATTGAGTCCAGCCCCCTACCTTCACTAGCAGGACCAAGCACTGATTTTGCCCCAGATCCCTAAGTGGCCCCGTCAAGGACTGAACTCACAACCTGGATTTAGTAGGCCAATGCTCAAACCACTTAGCTATCCTTCCCCCACATTTAGACCCCATCATTTTATATGTATAGTTGGGATTATGTTTCCCAATGTGCATTACTTTGCATTTATCAACATTGAATTTCATCAGTGATTTTGTTGCATAATCACCTAGTTTTGTGAGATCCTTCTGTAGCTCTTTGCAGTGTGCCTGGGACTTAACTATCTTGAGTAGTTTTGTATCATCTGCAAATTTTGCCACCTCACTGTTTACCCCTTTTTCCACATCATTTATTAATACGTTGAATAGGACTGGTCCCAGTACAGATCCCTGGGGGACACCACTATTTACCTCCCTCCATTCTGAAAACTGATCATTTATTCCTACCCTTTGTTTCCTAACTTTTAACCAGTTACCAATCCATGAGAAGACCTTCCCTCTTAGCCCATGACAGCTTACTTTGCTTAAGAGCCTTCAAAGGCTCTCTGAAAATATAACTACACTATATCCACTGGTTCCCCCTTGTCTACATGCTTGTTGACCCCATCAATGAATTCTAGCAGATTGGTGAGGCATGATTTCCCTTTACAAAAACCATGTTGACTCTTCCCCAACAAGTTATGTTAATCTATGTGTCTGACAATTTTGTTTTTTACTATAATTTCAACCATTTTGCCTGGTACTGAAGTCAGGCTTACCAGCCTGTAATTGACAGGATCACCTCTGGAGCCCTTTTTAAAAATTGGTGTCACATTAGCAATCTCCAGTCATTTGGTACAGAAGCTGATTTAAATGATAGGTTACAGACCACGGTTACCAGAGTGGTAGCCGTGATAGTCTGTATCAGCAAAAACAACTAGGCGTCCTTGTGGCACCTTAGAGACTAACAAATTTATTTGGGCATAAGCTTTCGTGGGCTAAAACCCACTTCATCAGATGCATGGAATGGAAAATACAGTAGGGAGGTATAAATACACAGCACATGAAAAGATGGGAGTTGCCTTACCAAGTGGAGGGGTCAGTGCTAACCATCCAGGATAGGGCTGAGATGAATCAAGCAGGGGTAATGTGAGGGCATGGGGTCAACTTCCCAGTTTGCAACTGTCTCCATCCTGTAATGCCATCTATAGTATATCCCATCATTTTTGTGCCTTTTTTCCCCAAATCCCACAAACTAGTGTTGCCCCCCTCATTGACAGAAACATGGAGCCTGCACAGCTTAGCTCTATTGTCATGGACATTGCAAGCACTGGGCGCACAGTCCTGGAATATTTGCAGAGCTGTGAGAAGAACTAAATGAGTGAGGAACATGACAACTTCTTGGAGGACAGATTGCTGGGGGACATAGCGAGAACCAATTCAAGGTTGTTAATGGTGTTCACAGAGCAGCTGCAGGTGGAGGAGTGCCATTTTGGGGCCCAAGAAATAAGTACTGAGTGGTGGGACTGCATCATAATGCAGGCGTGAGATGATGAGCAGTGGCTGAAGAACTTTTGGATTCACAAGGCCACATTCCTGGATCTGCACGCTGAGCTCACACCTGCCTTCCAGCACAGGGACACCAAAATAAGAGCTGCCTCCCTGAGCTGTATAGCTCCACATTGAGCTCTTCTGAGAGCCCTTTTATCTGGCTGTTCACATTCAGCAGATAGAGGCCCTACCTTCACCCTCCACCCTGGTGAAAGCTTTTCCTGCTTTGCTTCACATATATTATGCAAGACATAGCAGGAAGCTATAACTATTTTTGATATTTTTCTCACTGAGGTCCAATCTTGTACACCTGCAGCTGCTCCGTGAACTATTTTGAAAGACCATTTTAACAGTGAGCCAGAGTAGTGCGTGTTGTTGTTATAGTGTGCTCTATCTGGCCTGCTCTTCTGTCGCCCGGTAGGAATTGTGTAGTTATTGCTGTATAGGTCGAAATGTAATGCATAAAGTCAATGCACCTATTAATTTTGTTTGTGAATGATCCTCTGAGTTGAGGGACATTGTGAAATAACGGATCATTGATTGTTTTCAGAACTATTGAGCGCTCAGCAGCATATGTTGTGAACTAATAAAGATGAGTTATGTTCAAAATAATAGAATTTTATTCTGTAACAAAATCAATGCATAAATAACCCATGCAGTTTTAAAACAAATACACTAAAAAAAATAACAAAACTTACAAAATTAAGAGAACAGAATTCATGAAGGGGAAAGAACAATCATGTCCATTTTAGCTACACATACACCAACCATGGGTTTTACAGGTCTGTGTATGTGAACCTGTGATTGTCTTTTAATGTCACCTGGTTGGAGTGGTCAGAGTAGTGCAGCAACCTGAGGCCATGTGGAATGTTGGGGGTGGGGTATAGGTAAGCCCCGTCATTGAGCTCTCAGTGGGCTGCCCAGGGAGGTCAGCCAGGGACTGCTGACTCTGCAGGTCCATCAGAGTCTGAAGCATCTGTGTTTGGTGCCTCAGGAGCCACATTATGTCTTGGTGCATCTCCCTCTCCTTTTCCTGATGGGACTCCTGGACCCTTCTCCTCGCCACTTTCCTTCTCCAGGCTGTCCCCAGTATTCATCCTCCAGGCTTTGTGCTCACAGCCTGATGCAGCACTGTCTGCAGGATATCAATGAATATGTCATCCTGAGTTCTCTTCTTTCTCCTCCTTATCTGGCTCAGGCATTTTGTGGGTGTAGAGGAGGAGAGCCTGAAGTCTGCAGGTGCAGTAGCTGAAGATAAAATACACAGAGGTCCCGTCATCAGCACATTCACTACAGAAAACATAGGCACCAATTCGGTGAGTATGCCAGAGCTGGAGCACGAGGTGGGGGCTTGAGGAAAGGGGTGAAGTGGGAGTAGGGCTTGGGGCAGAGCGGGGCTTGAGCACCACCCGGGAATTCTCAAAGTTGGCACCTCTAACAGAAATTGAAATTTAAGTGGCTGTACTCACTCCTCTTGCTCCCCTGAAGTTTTAAGCACTACTTTCTCATTTCTGCTTGGGATTGCTTAAGCATTGTGCCAGTCAAAGGACCATCCATGGTGAGTATGGCCCACAGGGGATTGGGGAAATGAGGAGAGAATTACTTGGCTGCATGATTTGGGCAATTGATCTTGAATTATCACCAGATAAGTCTGCTCAATGGTCTGCGGGGAGATGTTGGATGGGATGGGAACTGAGTTACTACAGAGAATTCCTTCTTGGGTGCTGGCTGGTGGGTCTTGCCCACATGCTCAGGGTTTAGCTGATCGCCATATTTGGGGTCGGAAAGGAATTTTCCTCCAGGGCGGATTGGCAGGGGCCCTGGAGGTTTTTCGCCTTCCCCTGCAGCGTGGGGCGTGGGTCGCTTGCTGGTGGATTCTCTGCAGCTTGAGGTCTTCAAACCAATTTTGAGGATTTCAATAACTCAGTCCTGGGTTAGGGGTTGTTATAAAAGTGGATGGGTAGGGTTCTGTGGCCTGCCTTGTGCAGGAGGTCAGACTAGATGATCATATTGGTCCCTTCTGACCTATGAGTCTATGAGTCTATGGTAATATAGCACAATGTCACTGAATACTGGTACCATTTTCCATAGGTGGTGGAGATTTTAGCTGATATCTCACTTCTGCAGGTAACAAAGGCAAAGAGCCCAGCTGCTGGGGTCCCTGAAGCTGCCCAGGCCTATGTAATGCTAACCTGTTTGCTGCAAAGTGCCTGCTAAAGCTATTGCTGAATGGCATGGGAAAGTGTCCTACCACAGCAGAAGAAATAAGACAGCCTTCCTGTAATACTCCCTCACTCACCCCGGAGGAGGGAGGTCACTGAAGGGCTGGCGGTTGCCAGCCACCAAGCTTGTCGCAGCTTAACTAGGGCCGGAGCCTGTCTGGGTTCTGGCAGCCAGCAAACAACACAGTCTCAAGGGGCTGGCTATAGCCTGGGTGGGGCTCAGGCAGCCAGCAAACACTACAGCAGGGTTGGCAACCTTTCAGAAGCGGTGTGCTGAGTCTTGTTTATTCATTCTAATTTAAGGTTTTGCGTGCCAGTAATACATTTTAATGTTTTTAGAAGGTCTCTTTCTCTAAGTCTATAATATATAACTAAACTATTGTTGTATGTAAAGTAAATAAGATTTTTTAAATGTTTAAGAAGCTTCATTTAAAATTAAATTAAAATGAAGAGCCCCCATGACCGACGGCCGGGACTCAGGCAACGTGAGTGCCACTGAAAATCAGCTCGTGTGCCGCCTTCGGCATACGTGCCATAGGTTGCCTACCCCCTGCACTACAGTCTCCAGGGGCTAGGGCCACTCGTCTTCAGAGTGAGAGCCTCTTGCAAAGGCACGAGGATCAGCCACCCAGGCAGGGGGACACAGGCCCTCCCTACTCCACCGCATCCCAGCCCAGGGCCCTGGCAGGGGTGGGATCAGATCCCCAGGGTCGGCGGGGAACCAACCACAACATGTGGAGGCTCGGGGCTTTGCAGCCAGTGCTCTGGGGGTTGCCCCTGGGCCACTTCCTGCCTCCTCTGTGGTGGGTACCTCTGATGTCCAGTCATCATCTGGCTCCTCCAGATAAGCGGTGGCGTGCACCCCGGGCCAGTTGTGGGTCGCAACTGGGGTGATCCGGCTCTGTGCTCCTCTGGAACCAGTGAAACATCCTTCCCCTCTGCAGGCTTCCCCCAAATGGGCTGCGGATCTGGTCTTTTATACTGTTGGCCATGCCCCTGTCATTCCGGTAAGGGAGTCCTGGGCTCCACCCTCCAAGGGGCGTGTAATATTCCCTCACTCACCCCAGAGGAGGGAGGTCTGTCCACCTCACTACACTTCCCTAGAAATCTTTGTAGAATATTGCAGGGTACCCCTTGAAAGTTTCACTGAGATCTCTCAGGAGGATTCAAGGGACATCCCTGTGTACATAAACAAACTGCTCTGCCTGTTCTACCCCATCTAATTCTAGAGGGGAATGAAAAGCAGATAGCGGTTCTACCTCTCTTGCTTGTACCATTATCTCTGCTAGCATGAGGAAAGTAATGAAAAAATCACAAAATGTATCCTGCTTCTTGGAGTGGAGGGCATCCTTGTAATTGAAAATGTATCTATACACTTACCCAAGGTTTCATCCCCTGCATCAAGCTCGACTGGTGGGACAGGCTGGAATGCAATGGAATAAAAAACAGGTTCTGGCTCACTGTGCAGCCTGATCCTCTGATTACCTGTCCCCATACTCCTCCTTTCCTCATCCACCGCCTCCTCCTCCCCACTGTTCACAGCAGGGGGCTATGCTCAGTTTTCTAGGAAATATTCACAGTGCTGGTGGGGGTGGGCTCTCTGCCAGGTATGGCTTGCAGCTCTTTGTAAAAGCAGCAGGTCTGCGGCTTGGCATCAAATTTGATTGTTGTCCTCCCTGGCCTTCTGGTATGCCTGCTGCAGCTCCCTGGCTTTCATGGGGCACTGCTGCTGGTCCCTGTCACAGCCCATCTCCTACATCCCCTGAGCAATCAGCTTGTAAATGTTGACATTGTGGCTGGATCAGAGCTGTGCCTGCTCAGCCTCTTCTTCCCAGAGGCCCAGGAATCCAGTATCTCCTGTGCACTGCAGGCAGGAGCGTGTCATGGTCACTTGGATAGTTGCACTCAACAATGGAGAGCTGCTAGGTGTGATCACAAAGCCATGCAATAAAGAAAAGGAATTTCAAAAGGACTTTAAAGGGGAGGGGGATCTTCCAGTCTTCATGATCCCTGGGCAATGAAGTTCATAATGGTGACCAGAGCAGTCAGTGAGGGGCATTGTGGGACAGCTTCTGAAGGACAGTTAGAGTTGACGTAACTAATGCGGTGTGTACAGTGCACGGATGTAAGTACATCGACTGTGGGTCAAGACCATTAGGGGAGGTGGTGTTACTATATTGACCTAATGGGGCACTTACATCAGTGGGAGACCAATTTGAGTGTAGACACATGAACAACTAGGTCAACATAAGCTGCCTTGCATCGATCTAGCCATGTAGAGTAGACCAGGCATTAGGCAGATTGTATAACCACTCAAATCTATACTTCATCAGAAGACATTAATCAAGTATTTCCATTCTGTTAATCATTATGTGCCTTCTCTAATGAAGTCCTGTGTGACACATAACACCTCCTCCTCCTCTTTCAAATCTCTTCTTCCAGGTTGCAGTGATTCTCTCAACTCCCATAGCAACCTTCTAAGTTAAGCACAACAAAAAAATAGAAGAATAATAGTTGGAAGTTACATGGAACCTGATCCAAAGCCCACTGAAGACAATGGAAAGATTCCCATTGATTTCATTTGGCTTTAGAGCAAGACTGTAGTGCATACTTCATAAGAGCAGGTATTCTGCTCACCACCTCATTTGTCCACATTTCTCCTTCCCTCCTGATTGATATGTTTTTATGTCATGTTTTATTTAGTATTTATGTACTTCTCAGGACAGCTGACACATCTTTATTCTCGATAATGAATGGTATTACCTATAAGTGTTAAAAAACAAATATTAAATAAGTATTCATAAGTGCTCCTTTAGTACTGATCCAGCAAAGTAGTTTTTACTTTGCATTTCTTCACTATTGGAAGAGCAATACAAATTTGGGTGAGCCCCCAAAGGTTTACCCAAACAATCCAAATGCCCTGAATCTGCTTAATTTGGCAGGCAGTCTTATGAGAAGATCCTGTCCCACAAGATTTCTGGAAATTCTCTCTACTGACTTGAATTAGGAAATTCAGAGACAACTATTAAAGATAATGTTTTAAGAGAGAGATTAATCAGACTCTTTCAAACCTCCGCAATAAAGTTTGTTTCAGATGTGATTAGAGAGATGGATGAAGGTTTGGCTTAGATCTTATTTTATTAAAAATTACCATCCTTAATTGCTAGTCTTTAAGGAGAAATTTTATCCCACCCTAAAACCACTTTCTAAAATCTCTCAGAATAAACAGGAGAGAGATGAAAACATGAGGAATTTCCGTATCTCACACACAGCCATGTTCAAGTTGGAAAGTTGCTGGCTGGAACACTATCACATTTCCTGATTCTGTTCCATCAGTGCCTACACCCTCCATGAAGGAAATTTTAGAACATAAGAACAGCCATACTGGGTCAGACCAAAGGTCCATCTAGCCCTGTATCCTGTCTTCCAACAGTGACCAATGCCAAGTGCCCCAGAGGGAATGAACAGAACACGTAATCATCAAGTGATCCATCCCCTGTCGCCCATTCCCAGCTTCTGGCAAACAGAGGCTAGAACACCATCCCTGCCCATCCTGGCTAATAGCCATTGATGGACCTATCCTCCATGAACTTATCTAGTACTTTTTTGAACCCTGTTATAATCTTGGCCTTCACAACATCCTCTGGCAAGGAGTTCCACAGGTTGACTATGGAATAGTCAATATTTTGAGATAGCTTTTCAGCACTTTTGTCTTACTGAGACAGCATATTACTGGACAATAATTAATCAGCCTTTTAAAAAAGAGAAATTTCAGACAAAAAAATACAAAAAAAATCAACAGCTTCCTTTTGACTTTCACTATCATCATTTCCCTTATTCTAGAATATGCACCATTTTTCTGTACCCTATAAAGCCTAGTCCCCTATGTCTTGTTTACCAGTTTGGTGGCACAAGATTCCTTTCCTCCGTTAATTATTTGTTTTGTGGTAACAATAATAGAGGTCCCAACTGAAATCAAGCTCCCCTTGTTCAAGACACTGTACATACACACAGAAAGACAAAGAGTGGGAGGGATATAATTATTTCCATTTTATAGATGAAGTATAGATTTTCTTCTTGCCCAGAATTAACTCTTCCATAATACCTTCTTTTCTGGCATATCAGTGCCAAGAACATAACACATAGGTAACCCTCATTAACACCAGTGAGAATTACACATTGAGGTATCAAGATGAGAACATTGCATATTCCTTTCCCAGCAATTAGAAAAATAAACAATCTATGTTTTTCTCCCAACAAGTCAAAAGAAAATAGCCAACAAACCATGCCTCTGTTTCAGATTGATCATCCAAAGAACGTTGACTCTACTGGTTTACATTCTAGAATGCTAGAATGTAAACATTTTGTTTGGAGCAAGGGAAGATCATCTTTTTCCCAGGGGAATTTAATGCATATTTCTTCAATAATACAACTGGCATATTAGTCAGATGCCAAAGAAACTCTTTTCATCTGGAAAAAGGACAGGGCATGTCTCTTCAATCTTACAGGAATTGAAGAGATGATCTGTCAAGGTTTTAAGTGTGTAGGGAGCAGTTGAATTTGTACTACTGATGGTAAAAAAACAACCCAGTAACAACTGCAAAGGCTTCCTTGTGAACTAAGTTATGTAAATTGAAGAATGCCCTTACTGTCAGCAGGTATATTATTTCAAAGACAGACAACTGTGTTAATCTCCCCTCTGCTTAATCCCTGTCTCTCCACAAATCATCATGTCGACAATTTAAACAGATTTAGATGTGACTGAAATCATGAAAAGAGGATAGTCTCAGGATGCTGGGGTTGATGCAGGCCTCCAAGAGGTAATTTTGTTTGTGGGAGAGAAAGTAAATCTAACAAATCTAACAAAGCAGCCCTCTGGCCCAGCCCTGAGGATCAAATCCAATTCTACCAAGATACACATTAAGCCCTGTCTATCACAGCTTTGCCCTTGAAAAGTCGAATAATGATGAGATTCACCTCATTTCACTCATCTCTGGAGAGCAAAGAGAAAGGAGACATTTAAGGAACTTGAACTATTGCTCAGAATGAATACTTTTATTGTCTAATTCTGATGATGATTATTGTATGGAAAACACAGTTAGGGCAGTTCATCTTTTTAACCACTTGCTATCCCTTAGGGAATGTGAAATAATCACTTAAATAATAGACAATAGTAGTCAATAATTTAGAAATCCAGGGTCAGTAGAACACAGTAGGTCATGATTTATATATTCTTAGCAAATTATTTATTGCAAACTGCAGCTTTTGTAATTGTCCTTTTAGGTGAAAAGGACTGAAAAGAACCAATTTTCACTAAATGTTACATGAAAATCATTGCTCAGTGTGTTCTAAAGAAACCAATATGAAAATTGGAAAAAAAAAGTACGTGTGCAATTTTAAATATTTAGCTTCAGCTATTTACTTTTCTGGTAGGATAAAAGTTGGATTAATTCATTTCCTGGCTGTGCCTGGATTCTGTCAAAAACAGACATTTCAACATTTTAGCACTACTTTTTAGTACTTACTAGTCAAGCTTAGATGAAAGATGTTCTCTTTCAAAAAGGATTACTAGGGTGCTGCTCTTGAAGTTTTTAAAACAGAAGATCTATCATTTAATCATTTTAGCTTCAACCCTTATCTGATAAAATTAGCATTTGTCAGGCTATGCCTAAAATAACAAAAAGACTGTTCAGAATAATCTTCATTACAAAGAGAATTATAATTATTTAGGTGGTCTGAAGGATCAATCTGCAATTTTGTGTCTTGGAAGAAACCTAGAAGATTAATTAGCTAATGTTTGTAATATGCTTTGAAAATGAAAAGTGCTAGGAAAGTGCTAAGAATTATTATTGTTATTATATAACATTATTAACTCCTAGTCACAATTAAAACACTCAAAGTAATTTCAGTGAACTAAAGAAAATGCAATTGCTTCAACTCTTTGGGCCAGAAAGTCAAGGCTCAGCTAGTGACGGGAGAGTGAAAGAAAGCCACAGTCAGTTCTAAGCAAGCACGGGCATTAGGGTAAATTAGAGCGGCCTAAAGCCTGTTCTGTGTTACACTGGCCAGCTATGGCCCTCAGAGGCCATTCACCAGCTGAGGATTGCAAAAGCATAGTGCTATCTCTCCACCCCTTCTTAGTCCTCACAGGTGCCCGCTGCCAGGTGCTGTAGGGCTGCGGCATATGAACTGGCTATGTCAGCTCTTCCCTCTCCTGCAGAATTTCATCTGCTTTATGCTCCTTTGCAGTACAAGAGAAGCAGAGCTGGGGGACAGGTTTTGGCCACTTTGGAAATGGTGCCACATATGGTCTTGTATCGATAGGTGTATTGAATTTTAAGCCTAATAACAGCCCTCTGAGGAAGGTCAGAATTATCTGCATTTTGGAGATGTGGAAAGTAAAGCACAGAGAGGTTAAGTGACTTGCCCCATGTCCCTAAGGAAATCTGTAGCAAATCTGTGTATATATCTCCTGGATTTCTTTTACTCTTAGTTCTGTACTTTAGCCCCAAAACCATCCTTCCCATCTAATAGCAAGAAACAATGAGAATTCAGTAGCTTTCCCTGGCACTCATTTCTGGGGAAGAGGCAAGTACTTAGCTTCTGTGGTAGTTGACTCCCCAGTCTATGAAAAAGGTTCACTTGGCAGTAGGTGCCTCTTTGCTGAATGAGCATGCTATTGTTTCCTTCTAGCTCCTTTGGCCACCCATTTTCCAGTTGGCTGTAGGCTGCGGCAGGCATGTTCATGTTGTTTGAGCATGTCTGAGTGTGGATTTTGTCAGCTGCAGATTTATTTAGGCTCATCTATGGGGAGTCGATGACATCTGCTGGAAGCCTCACCAAGGCCATTCCCTAATAGAACCAAGGTTCAATGTTCCATGTAAGTAGTTTTCAATGTTTGCAAAGAGAGGAAGCTCCAATCTAGTTAATGAGCTTTGAAGCTAAAAAAGGGAAACCCCAAAGTAGCATAAATGACATTTACAGACCCCAAACCATACAATAAGTTGTAAGTGGGGCACTGTGGCAGAAAGCTGTGACCATCTAGCAATTGTTTTGTGAACAAGGTGAAATAGACACATCTTCTCTTGGAAGCAATCTCAGAATTCCAAGTGCACAGGTATGACTCTAACAGTCAGAGTTGAGGAAGAACACTGGCTGAGTCGTACTGCCTGGAGATGTTCTGACTTTGACTGGCATAATCTCTCTAGAAGCCAGAGGAAAAATAGAGAGGAGAAGGGGGATCTTTTCAGGGGACTAGCCATCACACACCCCACAACTCCAAGCAGCCATGCTTGGTACAGGGAGACTCATATAGAAATGTCCTTCTAGGGTCATTAGCATTACTAGCTATGCTAGTTGCTTTTCCTACAAGCACTCCCCAGTGCTGGGTTTATATCTGATTGCTGAGCTGAGGGAGGCACAGTTTAGCTCCCCAAAATGAAAATGGCAAAGAGATTGAACTCTCATCCTTAGGAGCCCCCTCCACGTCAAGGAGATGTTCATCAGCGGGGTGCGATGGGGAGTCCTGATCCACCACTGTCCACATTGTCATTCATGATTTGCATGACTGGACATGTATAGATTAACGCTCTGGCAAAGAGCAGGGGTCCACCCAAGCAGATTGCCTGGTAGGATCTGGCATCTCTCTACCATGGAGCCATGAACGATTTTGGCCTCTTCTACAGTTGCTAGGTTGACAACATTTTTGAAGCACTGAATTGACTTTAAAAAAAAAAGGTAGCAGTCCAGAAGGTAGAAAATACAGATAGAAAGACTTGCACAAAGGCAGCTCAATACACAACCTCACTAAGATGCAGTCAGACCCTCCGAAGGTATATGTCATTACAATTTCTTTTTGTCAACCATTCCAGTTCAATTTCAAGCCTGATATGGAAAGCTAAATAAAGATAGTGGACTGGATTTTGTAGTATTTAACCTTGCAGGTAAATTGCTAATATGAGCATTCTTTCACAGAAACTTTTTTAGGCCAATAGTATCTTCTACATTATCGAAGTGGAACTATATGCTTGCTGAAATACAGTTTGCTATCCCCTAGGCTTACAATGCTTAATTTCTTATGAAAATGTCAATTGCTTAGTAACCATTTGCTGCTGCTTTTGAAATCAAATGTTTTGCTAGGAAAAAAAAAATATTTTTCTGGTGTGCCATGTACTGAATCTCCTTAAATTACTTGCTTGGACTGAAAAAATATATAATTTGTTATGGCTCTTTTCCTCGCCTACTAGTTCTGAGTTTATATTCCTTCTCTGTGTTCTTCTTGCTTGGCTTGATGGAAAGTAGCCCAATTTACTGTAATGTGGATACCACTGATGAACAAAAGAAATCCTCCTCAGGCTTTTCAGTTCAGTCATGTTTTTAACTGAATTTTATGTTGATGCTTCTAACCTGTTTTCCTTTTCATCTTTGTTCTGGTTATGGGTCATCTTATCATAAGCCAGGCAGGTTTGAAGGAGGGCAAGACTGATCCTGAGCTACTTGTGAGCTCTTTATGCTTTTATTTATTCCAATTGATTATATGTAAGAGAAAGGAAGATAAATTATTTCCAGAAAACTAAACAGTCAAGCGGAACATGGAGAAGGCAATGGGTCTGTTAAGATTTACTGTGGAGAGCTCTTCTGCTTATTGACCAAAATAGCATATAAACATACTGATTGCTGATCTTTCTCCACTCTCATCAGAGAGCCTCAGGTGCCTCACTTCTGCAGCACACCTTGAATCCCATTTGAATTACACACATGCACATGCCCAGGAAATATCCTTGGTGGAGAGGGCCTCTGTCATAAACAGAGAGTTAAGGGTTAATGTTTCCTTTACCTGTAAGGGGTTAACAAACAGTGAAACCAGGAACACCTGACCAGAGGACCAATCAGGAGACAAAATACTTTCAAATCTCGGTGGAGGGAAGTCTGTTTGTGTATTCTTTTTCTTTGTCTGTTGTTCTCTCTGGGTTCTGAGAGTAACTGCACGTACCTACAGGCTCTCTAATCTTCTATTCAAATTTAGTAAGTACAAAGGTAGAAAGGCGGTTTAGTCTTTTTAATTGTTTTTCTTTATTTGCAAATGTGTATCTGGCTGGTAGGAATTTAATATGTATTTGGCTGGAAGTATTTTAAATTGTATTTCTGCTGGGGGAGGCTTTTCTCTAGAGTTTATAAGCTGAAAGACCCTGTAATATTCCATCTTGAATTTACAGTGATTATCTTTACTCTTTCTTTCTTTTGTTAAAAGTTTTCTATTTTAAAGACCTGATTGATTTTTTCCCCTTGTAAGGCTCAAAGGAACTGAGTCTGTACTCACCAGGGAATTGGTGGGGGAAAGGAGAGCGAGGAAGGCAAAGGGGAGAGGGGAAGGGACATTCCTCCCTGTTTTAAGATTCAAGGGGTTTGAATCACAGTGATCTTCCAGGGTAACCCAGGAGGGAAAGCCTAGGAGAGGCACTGGTGAGGGAAAGAGTTTACTTTCCTTGTGTTAAGATCCAGGGGGTCTGGGTCTTGGGGGTCCCCAGGGAAGGTTTTGGGGGGACCAGAGTGTATCAGGCACTCCAAGTCCTGATTGGTGGCAGCTATCAGATCTAAGCTGGTAATTAAGCTTAGGGGAATTCATGCTGGTACCCCATCTTTGGGACTCTAAGGTTCAGATTGGGGAATTATACCATGACAGCCTCTCCAGCAGATGCCAAGCTGAATCTACCAACTTTACACACACACCTCAAGGAGCCCTCGGCTCTGGGGGGCAAGCAGAGTTGTGCAAGAGGTCTGGCTGGGTGTTCCTATGCCCTAGCTGTTCCCTGGCTGATGCAAGGCCCACAGCGGTCATGGCAGCTATTGTACACGTTGTATAGCCCTCAGGATGCATTACTTTGTGCTGGGGAGCAAACTAGTCATCCCCAAGACAAGGGAGGCACAAGCTTCTTTGTACCAATCTCCACACCAGTGCAGGGATGAATTGAGGTCCTAGTCTCAAGCTTGTGGGTGTAGTGGGGAATGGGAGAAGCCAAAGTCCTAAAACAAGTCCTAAAGCAATGCCTCCTGGGCTGGCCACACAACTAGCACAACACCAGCCTAGTTCACTTTAATGGAATTCAAGAGTTTAAGGGGAAACAATGTTGTGTGTGATGCATAGTAGGAAACAGCTTAATTCAGTAACGTGAGTACAGCTGCCTAGCTGCAGGCATACCAGATAATGGCCTGAGTTTTTTACTAATCCAACTGCTGACGTATAGACCTTCTGTTCCAAACTCACAGCTAAACAAACCAATGAGGGTGGGGGAAGAGCATACATCTGAATAAGAAGGATGTCCTTTGTGTCATTCTGAATAAGCTACGGTGGCTTTGTTATAATTGGGTATCTACTTCTTTTATATGAAGACCAAAAGTCAAATTATACCTGCTGCTTGCACAAGGAAGGGCATAAACAGGCTACCTAACTGAGTAGCCAACACAAGGGCCAGCCTCAATGTGTGATGCATCAGGAAGCAGTCCTGGCACATCATCCCAAAGGGCATAGAGCACACCAAGTGCACCAGGGCAGGTACCAGGCAACTGAAGGACAATGCAATCTGCCCACCCCACCCCCTACACTCCCTTCACATTGGCTTCCCAGAGAGAGACTGGGACCAATTCCTGGGGCCAGCTGAGCTGCGCAAAGTCTTGGCAGTAATTTGCATTTAATGTGGTAGTTATTGCAAATTTCAGTGTAAACTGAATGGCACTTATGAAAGATAAACCCAATTTCTCAAGATTAACTCAGTTAACTCAATTACATAAGAAGAAATAGGGATAAAATTGCATTTTTTATTAACATATTAAATTAATTTTGTTTTGACACACACAGGACGTTTTGGCATTTAGTTGGCATAAAACAAATAACTATAGCAAATTCTATAACACTTAAACACACTCATCAAATGTCTACTAGAATTTTAATAGATATAGGCTTAGGGTCTTGCAAAAAAAGTTTTAAATTGCAAGCACTTGACCCATAACTTTTGCAAGTAGTTAAATGGGTATTTTTGTTGTTCTTTTTTCCCCCTCTAAGCAATACTTCTCTCATAACTCAGATTTCTTTCACTGTGTATTCACAGGAATAGAACAAGATTTTTCTGCTGATGCATCATGTAAGAAGTATGAAAAATTCCATGGGGGGAAAATAATTATAAATAAGTTGTCAGAGGAGAAGCCACATTCCAAACGTTAGCCATTGTATGAACAAAACAGATCAATTTTGTTATTTATCAACCAACCAAGGTTTTTAGGTAAGTTCTAGCCAGCTTCAATTCTTGGGAATATATGTGCCATATTTACAGAGGGCCTGATCCAAAGCCTATTCAAGTTAATAGGCTATTCTATTGATTTCAGTGGCCTTTGGATCATGGCCCCAAGTCATAACTCCTTGCACAACAGATAGCCAAATCAGTGGATGCTTTTGATGGAGCTATAGACATATATTCCAGCATCAACATGGCACTGTTTTATATAAAATACAATCAAGAAATGAACATTTCAAGACAGGTAGTTTATCAGGACCACTGTAGGTCCTATCAGTTGTACCTGTTCCATACTACTCTAAAACCTTGTCTAGTTACTTTAGTCACAAGTGTGAATTTTTTTCTAGGCATTTCAAACCTGAGGAAGCTCCAAGAGCACTCAGATATATGACCAAGTTTTCAAATATGTCCAGTAGCAGAGCGACTCCCATTGAGGACAATAAAGATGCCTCATTCCTGCTATGCATCCGAGTGTGTAAGAGGACAGAGAATTGAGAATAAAGGAAGCTGCTGGGTGCTTTTGAAAATCTGGCTTAGAAAACTGCAGCCTGCATAGCAAGACTAGATGTGTCCCCACAACGATGAGGAAGAATATGGAAAAATGGTGAGAGGGCTTTTGAAGATTGCAGGACAGAAAGACATGAGTCAGGGAAGATGGGATTCAAACTTCTTTCATGGGCTTCTCAAATCTTGGTCCCCCTGCTCAGTGAAACCACATAGGTTTGCTCTACTGCAGCTAAGTACCTCCACAGCTGAAAAGAAGGTTAGAGAATTTACCTCCTATGTACTGATTTACAAAACATAATGGTGCACTAGTCACCATCTGAGTACTTTGTAATAACTTCATGTCATATATTAAGTTACTTGTCAGAGAGGGGGCAAATGCATATTATTAGTGGGCAGACAAGCTGCAGAACTCTGAAGGGACAAGAAAGGCACTCTTTAAGCTAATAGAATCCTGTCCCTGTGAAGAATGTGTGTGCTGAGCTCCACAGGAATTTGGAGTCCTGGCTAGCTAGAGATGGGAACTGGTAACATTTCTCTGTAAGTGGCCTGTTCCCCCAAAAAATATATAAGCATGTCCATACTGTGTCAAACCAATCATCCATCTAGCCCAGCATCTGTCTTCTGACAGGAGCAGGCACCACATGCTTCAGAGAGAATGAACAGAAATGGGCAATTTATCAAGTGATTGATCCCCTGTCATCCTGTCCCAACTTCTGGTAGTCAGAGGTTTAGGGATAACCAGAACATGGGGTTGTGGCCCTGACCATCTTGGCTAATAACCATTGATAGACCTGTCCTCCATGAACTTATCTAATTCATTTTTGAACCCAGGTGTACTTATGGCCTTCACAACATCCCCTGGCAATGCGTTCCACAGGTTGACTATGTGTTGTGTGAAGAAGTACTCCTTTTGTTTAAAATCTGCTGCCTATTAAGTTCATTGGGTGACTCATGGTTCTTGTGTTATGTGAAGGATTAACTCTTTTGTTCCACACCATTCATGATTTTATAGACCTTTATCACACCACCCCTTAGTCATCTTTTTTCTAAGATGAACAGTCCTAGCCTTTTTAATCTCTCCTCATATGGAAGCTATTCCAGACCCCTAATGACTTTTGTTGCTCTTCTCTGTACTTTTTTCAATTCTAATGTATCTTTTTTGAGATGAGGCAACCACAACTGCATGCAGTATTCAAGGTGTGGGCATACCATGGATTTATATAGAGCATTATAATATTTTCTGGTTTATTATCTATCCCTTTCATAATGGTTCCTAACATTCCGTTAGCTTTTTTGACTGCGCTGCACATTGAGGGGATGTTTACAGAGAACTAACCATGATGACTCCAAGTTTTTTCTTGAGTGATAATAGCTCATTTGTACCCCGTCATTTTGTATGTAAGGATCGGGATTATGTTTTCCAAAGTCCATTACTTTGCATTTATCCACATTGAATTTCATCTAACATTTTTGGCTCAGTCATGCAGTTTTGTGAGATTTCTTTGTAACTCTTCACAATTAGCTTTCAACTTACCTATCTTCAGTAATTTTGTATCATCTACGAATTGTGTATCATCTACGTCACTGTTTACCTCTTTTTCCAGATCATTTATGACTATACTGAACAGCACTGGTCCCAGTATTGATCCTGCTATTTACCCACTCCACTCTGAAAACAGACCATTTATTCCTAACCTTTGTTTCCTATCAGTGACTGATGCATGAGAGGACCTTCCCTCTTATCCCATGACTGCTTATTTTGCTTAAGGTCAAGAGCCCTTGTCAAAGGCTTTCTGAAAGTTCAAGTACATTCTATTCACTGGATCACACTTGTCCACGTTTGTTGACACCATCAAGGAATTCTAATACATTTGTGAGTCATGATTTCCCTTTACAAAAGCCGTGTTGACTCCTCCTCCAATATATCGTGTTCATCTATGTGTCTGATAATACTATTCTTTACTATAGTTTCAACCAGTTTGCCTGGTACTGAAGTTAGGCTTACCGACCTATAATTGCCAGGATCTCCTCCAGAGCCTTTTTTTTTTTAAATCAACATTATATTAACTTTCCACCCAGTCATTTGGTATAGAGGCTGATTCAAGTGACAGGTTACATACCACAGTTAGTAGTTCTGCAATTTCATATTTGAGTTCCTTCAGAACTCTTGTGTGATTACCATCTGGCCCTGGTGACTGGTAGCAATTTGTTCCAAAACCTCCTCTACTGACACCTCAATCTGGGATGGTTCCTCAGATTTGTCACCTAAAAAGAATGGGAATCTCCCTCACATCCTCTGCACTGAAAAAAGAAAGCAAATAGTTCACTTAGCTTCTCCACAACAGCCTTTTCTTCCTTGAGTGCTTCTTTAGCTCCTCGATTGTTTGGCAGGCTTTCTGCTACTGATGTACCTAAAAAAAATTTGCTGTTAGTTTTTGTGTTTGGTTAGTTGCTCTTAAAATTCTTTTTTGGCCTGCCTAATTATACCTGACTTGACAGAGTTTGTATTCCTTTCTATTTTCCTCAGTAGGATTTGACTTCCAATTTTGAAAAGATGTCTTTTTGCCTCTAACTAATTCTTACTGTTTAGCCATGGTTGCATTTTTTGGTCCTCTTACTGACTTTTTATTTGGGGTGATGTGGGCAGGTAAACATATAGTTTGATCCTGTATTATGCAGATTTTTTAAAGTTTCCATGCAACTTACAGACATTTTACTCATGACTGTTCCTTTTAATTTATATTTAATTATCCTCCTCAATTTTGTGTAGTTCCCCTTTTTTATGTTAAATGCTACTGTGATGAGTTTCTTTGGTATTCACCCTCCCCCCCATAAAGATGTTAACTTTAATTACATTATGGTTGCTATTATTCACTCTTGGACTAGAGCCTCTTCACTGCTAGGACTAAATCAAAAATTGTCACTCCCCTTATGGGTTCCAGGACTAGAGCAGTCATTAATGGTGTCTAGAAATTTTATCTCTGCATTCCATCCTGAAGTGACGTGTTCCCAGTTGATATGGGAATAGCTGAAATGCCCCCTTATTACTGGGCTTTCTGTTTTTGTAGCCTTTCTAATGTCTCCGGCATTTCACAATCATCATCACTATCCCAGTCAAAGTGATTGACAGTATATTCCTACTGCTATACTCTTATTATTCAAGCATGGAATTTCTATCCATAGAGATTCTATGGTACTGTTCGATTTACGTAAGATTTTTACTATTTTTGACTCTATGATTTCTTTCACATAGTGCCACTCTCCCACCAATGCAGCCTACTTTGTCATATTGTGTACCATGGTATTTTGGGTCCCACTGATTATCATTGCTCCACCAAGTTTCTGTGATGCCTATTAAAGTAATATCCTTATTTAATACCAGACACTAAGTTTCACCCATTTTAGTATTTGAACTTCTTGCATTTGTATACAAGCACTTATAAAATTTGTCATTATTTTGTTGTCTGTCTTCATGTGCTGTAATTGAATGGAACTCTTTTGTTTGTCTGTTTCTCATCAGCTCTTACCTGTACTTTATCAACTTTTATCCTCTTCTCTTTCCTAAGATGTAGAATATCCCCCTCAATAAATCCTCCCCCAGAGGAAGTGTCTGTCTGAACCATGTTCTCTTCCACACCTGCCAGCATTCCCCTAGACCCTAGTTTAAAAACTCCTCTGCAACCTTTTTAATTTTACATTCCAGAAATTTGGTTCCATTTTGATTTAGATAAGAACATAAGAATGGCCATACTGGGTCAGACCAAGGGTTCATCCAGCCCAGCATCCTGCCTGCAGACAGTGGCCAATGCCAGGTGTCCTAGAGGGAGTGAACCTAACAGGCAATGATCAAGTGATCTCTCTCCTGCCATCCATCTCCACTCTCTGACAAACAGAGGCTAGGGACACCATTCCTTACCCATCCTGGCTAATAGCCATTAATGGACTTAACCTCCATGAATTTATCTAGTTCTCTTTTAAACGCTGTTATAGTCCTAGCCTTCACAACCTCCTCAGGCAAGGAGTTCCAGAGGTTGGCTGTGCACTGTGTGAAGAACTTCATTTTATTTCCTTTAAACCTGCTGCCCATTAATATCATTTGGTGGCCCCTAGTTCTTATATTATGGGAACAAGTAAATAACTTTTCCTTGTTCACTTTCTCCACACCACTCATGATTTTATATACCTCTATCATATCCCCCTTTAGTCTCCTCTTTTCCAAGATGAAAAGTCCTAGCCTCTTTAGTCTCTCCTCATATGGGACCCATTCCAAACCCCTAATCATTTTAGTTGCCCTTCTCTGAACCTTTTCTAGTACCAATATATCTGTTTTGAGATGAGGAGACCACATCTGTATGCAGTATTCAAGATGTGGGCGTACCATGGATTTATATAAGAGTAGTAAAATATTCTCTGTCTTATTCTCTATCCTTTCTTTAATGATTCCTAACATACTGTTTGCTTTTTTGACTTCTGCTGCACATTGCGTGGAAGGCTCCAGAGAACTATCCACAATGACTCCAAGATCTCTTTCCTGATTCATTGTAGCTAAATTAGCACCCATCATATTGTATGTATAGTTGGGGTTATTTTTTCCAATGTGCATTACTTTATATTTATCCACATTAAATTTCATTTGCCATTTTGTTGTCCAATCATTTAGTTTTGTGAGATCTTTTTGAAGTTCTTCACAGTCTGCTTTGGTCATAACTATCTTGAGCAGTTTAGTATCACCTGCAAACTTTGCCACTTCACTATTTACCCCTTTCTCCAGATCATTTATGAATAAGTTGAAAAGGATTGGTCCTAAGACTGACCTTTGGGGAGCACCACTAGTTACCCCTCTCCATTCTGAAAATTTACCATTTATTCCTAACCTTTGTTCCCTCTCTTTTAACCAGTTCTCAGTCCATGAAAGGATCTTCCCTCTTATCCCATGACAACTTAATTTACATAAGAACCTTTGGTAGGGACCTTGCCAAAGGCTTTCAGGAAATCTAAGCACATTATGTCCACTGGATCCACCTTGTCCATGTTTGTTGACCCCTTAAAAGAACTCTAATAGATTAGCAAGACATGATTTCCCTTTACAGAAACCATGTTGACTTTTGCCCAACAATTTATGTTCTTCTATGTGTCTGACAATTTTATTTTTTACTATTGTTTCAACTAATTTGCCCGGTACTGACACTAGACTTACCGGTCTGTAATTGCCAGGATCACCTCTAGAGCCCTTTTTAAATATTGGCATTACATTAGCTATCTTCCAGTCGGTGGGTACAGAAGCTGATTTAAAGGACAGGTTACAAACCATAGTTAATAGTTCTGCAATTTCACATTTGAGTTCTTTCAGAACTCTTGAGTGAATGCAATCTGGTCCCAGTGACTTGTTACTGTTAAATTTATCAATTCATTCCAAAGCCTCCTCTAATGACACTTCAATCTGTGACAATTCCGCAGATTTGTCACCTACAAAGGACGGCTCAGGTTTGGGAATCTCCCTAAAATCCTTAGCAGTGAAGACTGAAGCAAAGAATTCATTTAGTTTCTCTGCAATTACTTTATCATCTTTAAGTGCTCCTTTTGTATCTCAATCATCCAGGGGCCTCACTGGTTGTTTAGCAGGCTTCCTGCTTCTGATGTACTTAAAAAAGATTTTGTTATTACCTTTAGAGTTTTTCACTAGCTGTTTTTCAAACTCGTTTTTGGCTTTTCTTATTACATTTTTACACTTAACTTGGCAGTGTTTATGCTCCTTTCTATTTACCTCACTAGGATTTGACTTCCATTTTTTCAAAAGTGGAACCTATACTTATTGTATAGGCTCCATCTTTCTCAAAAGGTTCTCCATTTCCTAATAAACCTAAAACCCTCCTCCAAACACCATCATCTCAACCATGCATTGAGACCTTGCAGTTCTGCCTGTCTAACGGGTCCTGTGATTGGAACTGGAAGCATTTTCTAGCAACCCATATTTGGCCTCCAGGACTCCTTTCCTAGCTTTCCCCATGTCATTGGTACCTATATGTACCACAACCACCGGCTCCTCCCTGGAAGTGCACGTAAGTCTGTCTAGGTGTTTCGAGAGATCCGCAACCTTTGCACTCAGCAAGCAATTCACCTTGCAGTTCTCCCAGTCATCACAAACCCAGCTATCTATATTTCCAATAATCATTTTCCCCTATCACTATTACCTGTCTCTTCCTAATAACATGGGTCCTCTCCCTAGGAGAGATATCCCCAGTATGAGGATTTACCATGACATTATCTGGAGGAGGTTCTCAACTACAAGATTGTTTCCCTCTGCTCCAGCTTGATGTTCTTTTTTCCTGAGACATTCATCCACCTCAGCAGCACAGAATCTGTCAGACTGGAGTTGGAACCAGTTTACTGTGTCCCAGAAAGTCTCATATACATACCTCTCGGTCTCCCTTAGCTCCTCCAGTTCCACCACTCTGGTCTCAAGAGACCATACTCTGCCTCTGAGGGCCATGAGCTGCTTGCACCGAATGCACACACATGCCATTGGCTCACAGGCAAGTAAATCATACATGCTGAATTCAGGACAATAAACTGGATAGCCCCTACTCTGCTGTGGACTTCTGCCTGCATTATTTTTATGCTTGCAGGGGTGGTTTTCTGTGTCTTCTTTGTGCGTGTGCATGCGTGTTTTTAAAGTGGGAGTTATTGGTCTAAGTTTAGATAATGTTTATTAGGAGGATCAGGATTTCACACTCCCTCTGTAGACTCCTTTTGCAAAACTCCCATTTGCTGTTCCTGTTCGCTAGCTCCTCTGGTCACTTCAGAGCTGGCTTTTTAAACCCCTGTTCTCTCTGAGTTAGGAGCCCTTAGCAAGAAGATGGGGCTAACAGGATTAGGGATCAAAGAATAGCAGGCTATAGCCTCGTTAGGAAGCTCTCAGCCTTGCCTCTCAGGCCACTAGGCTCAGCACACAGCCCCACAACCAGACCACACTATAAACTTCAAATCAAGCAGACTCAAGGCAAGCAAGCAAGCACACTACAAGCAAACAGACATACCAACTCACCCTGAGGGGTATGTAGTCACTCCTCCTTCACTTCGACAACTCCTTTGCAAAACATCCATTTGATTTGCACGTAACATGCTGTTTCCTCAGCTCCTGAATTCCCTGAAGGATTGTTCTGTGGTACCCAGCCCCTGCCATCGGACACTCACAGAAGTCACTGAGTCTGCTGTCTCCAAAGAGGCAGAACACACACCAGATTGTTGGCTCAGCAGAGGATGCACACCTCACTTTAACACAGCAGTACTGAGATGAATTTATAATACAAAGAATAAATTTATTAAGAAAGACCAGAGATGTAAGTGATACTAAGCAGAGGTAATAAAAAATGTTTATAAATAAAACAAACGTGTAATCAGCCTTTCCAGTGACTAAAACTTAACTCAGCAGGCTACAATCATGCCTAAGGCAGTTTTCTCACCTACAGTCACTTGTTAGCATCACCAGCCTACACAGCTGGGGATTCACTGTTCATAGTTGCAAAGAGTGCTGACCTCTTTGTTCCCTCAGTGATGGACAACACAAATGTCTTCTTGCTTCTCCTTATATTACCCAAAGTTTGTTGTCTTTGTCACTAGCATCAGGATGAACCCTTGGAGTTCAGACTCCAGTGCCTTCCCCTGCTGATTTCACATCCTCTTGTTAATTTGTGCCTGCTGTTTATCTTCCAGGCAAATGAACTCATCATTATCTCTGGCATCACCAGGCTCAGTTTACACTGGGGACATGGAGATAACTAACCTCCCTCTTGTCTAGAAGAAAACCTGTTCCTCACTTTGTTTGGCTACAGACTTTCAAGCATACTGTCAGTAAGCACTCAGAATTCCTCTGTGGTGGTAATACATACATTTCACAATGACATTAATGACCAGTGTGTCACTAGCTTACATTTGCTATCTCACACAACATTCTTTATAGGTAACTATTGTGACAGCAATGTGTTAGGTGTAGTGTGTTTGTCAGGCTTGAAAGGGGTTGTTGTTACATAAACCCTCTGCCAGTGGGCATTAAGCGGCTCTTAAGGTCACAGGATCATAGAGGATAAAAGCCTGTTGCTATTACCACCTAACAGAGCTACTCCTTGAATATCTATATCTAATCTAGATCTAGATATCAATATAGATATATCTGTGTGTATAGATAGGAAATACACACATGCAAATACATCCAAAAAATCCTTATATTTTGATTAAAAAACCCTTAGCTTGCATTTGCCTTCATCATAAAAAGAGTCATTAGAGAAAGAGAAAATTTGTGTAAAAGGCTTGCAGTTAAATAAAATAAAACATTTAGCGAGTGCTTCCTTCCCTCAGATAATGGAAGAACAACAAGTAAGCCTCTACCCCTTATGAGTGACCAGCTCAATAAACCTAAGCATAAACCCTCAAAAAGTTACATCAAAATGGTAGCAGTGAGTCAAAGAGAAGGTTGTCATGCTGTTAAAAATCTCAGCTGCTCTGTTTTGAGAATCAGTCACAACAGTGCAGATAGCAGATTTCTTTGGGATCAGGGACGGGCATTCGTGTGCATGCTTCACCTTTCTGCTGTGCCCGTTCAAGATTCTGAAACTGAAGAATCTGTCTCTCAGACAAGTGTCACTGTGGAGTGTCATTCCTTTCCACCTGAGATACAGTGAATCCACAAAAGGAGACAGAGCTTTCTAAAGGAATAGGAAAATAACTGCTTAATGAGAAACAGGGCACCATAATTTTCATTTTACACCATGCTTACAACCATTTCCAGAGGATTCAGATTTCTGCTGTCCTGCCCAGAATTCCTCATGCATATCAAGGAGTCTCATTTATTTTATTCTTTGTAAGATATGCTCAGCAATTTACTAATGGGAAAAACAAACAAAAAACCATAGATGTCTCAATGGTGCCAGATTCAGAAGACACTTCAAAACTGTGAAAAGCAAACAGCTTTAAATTTATTCTCTCCTTGTTTCATTAACACAATTCCAAAAGCTCTGTTCCCATCCCCAAACATCCACGTCGTTGTCCACAGCCCACCCAACAACCATCACATGATAATGAAATTTAGTTACTGACTTGGCCAGATGTAAAAGCAGCTACACTGAAAGAAAGGCTCCGTGTCCCATTGCTAGGACCTTCCACCTGTTCCCCTTGCCCCTGAGTGCACACTTGAAAATAAATCCCCTTTCAATGTATTATTGCTTTTAAAAGAATAACTGTGAAAGTCAACAGCCTATTCTTTAATTTACTGTATTGATAATTTAATGACCATCTCACTCTGCAAGGTAAGATTTGCCAAAAGGCTTGAATAGTTTAGGAGCCTTTGTGAAAATTTTAATCCTAATCCTTTTCTTTAAAAAAATTATTTGGAGGTCAGGGAGCAACCCCATGAAAGCTCTGATGTATCTGCATTGAACTAATACAAAACTAATGGGCAGAAGCCTTTAGTCTGGCTGAGTTGCTCCTGGTTCAAGACCAAAGGAGTGGGGCAAAGATGGCTTTAAGCACTATTCTTTGGGCTGATCTGTGCCATTCTGGACTCATAGTGCAAGTGAACTGCTTGACTAGTCCTGGCTGCCCACAGTCCCCAAAAGGGGCCATTCTGGCACTGGCAGGTTGCCAGGATGTGGAGATGCTCCTGCCTGGCCTCCTGCACTGTGGACTGGGAGGGGGTGGCACCAGAGTCACTATGGTGACTCTGTACCGCCTGGGGATCCCGCTGCACTGGAGAAATCTCCCAAGAACACATTAAGACTCTTTTGAGGCTATTTTGCACAGGAAGAGTGGCATAAATCAGCCAGAGCTAAGTCAAGGATCCAACCCTATATCTCAAGTAATAGCTAATCGATCATGCTTCAAAGGCTTGATCTATAGCCCACTGAAGTCAATAAGACAACTTCCATTGACTTGGAATGAGAGGTTACTTTTGCTATCTTTCTGTCTTTCACTTCAACTATTTCTTTACCAAGTTGTCCAACAAAACCCACTTCTTCATGCCCCTAAAAGAGACTGAAAAATTACTTTATCAAACCTTTACTGATTTCCAAATTACATGTGATCTTGTAGTATATAAGAATTGAGTAGTATCCCTTTAAGTAGCCAGTAAGCACTAGTGGTGCTCATCATTTTCTGTGCTTTAGAAACCAGCCATAGCAGCATTGTATATGTATAACAGGGCATTTCATGTTGTGTACAGCTAGTAAATATAGTTATGTAAACCCCTCTATGCCTGTGGTTCCTTCATGTTATGTTTTCTGTGTAAAAAGCAAAAGACAAATAAATCTGTTTACACCAAATTGTCAAAAATGCATTATGGCAGCACAGCTATCCGCAAGGGAGAGTGAGGAATTGTGAAATGACACATATAGATGCCCCTTGTCCTTATTAGAGTAAAAAAATTCTGCAGTAATTTTAGACTTGCACCAGATAGCTCTTATGTTCCTTTGATGTCTGGAAGGGCTTTGAGGAATGAGGTACTTTACTTACATTGTAAGCTCTTTGGGGCAGGGACCACCTTTTTGGCTGCATCTACAATATACACCACTAGCTACATGTCAGTGAAAGGGTCTGGCAGAAGAGAGGCAGCAAGAGAAGACTTCATCAGCTCCCCCCTACCGGAGCCTTTCACTGCAGCTAGGGAAGGCTCCAGCAACAGGGAGCCAGCAGAGACTTTTCCCACTGCCAGAGTCTTTCTCTGAGGTGAAGAAAAGCACTGGTAGAGGGGAAGCAATGGGAAGAGACTGAGTCTTTCTCAACTGCCTCCCCCTTGCCACAGCCTTTGCACATATGTGCCTGAGGTCAGACTTTGGGGTTATGAGTCTGATTCAAACTAACAAATGTAGCCAGCTCAAAGCTAAGATGACATTCCATATTTCATGTGTTTGCTACTTAGTGAGTCAAGTTCTGATCTTGCTTTCACCTGTAAAGTATTATCTATTATTTTCATTGCAGTCACTCCTGAAGGCCCTAGACAGGGCAGGGTCCACGTATGTATGGAGTCCTACCAAGACTCAGGAGGAAAATAAAAGCAATTCAGTGGAACTACTCTCCAAATTTACTCCTGTGCACCAGAGAACAGAATTTGCCCAGATCTTGGGAGCCTGTGGTAGAGAAAGCAAGTTTCATTTTAAAACCCAGAAACTCACCACTGATTGTGTGGTATAGTGCAATTTGTATTCTGTGGCTAATGTTGCAGTATATGCTTGCATCAGCTCCAAACTGCATATCCATACAGGCCAGAACTGTTGGCAGGTAGACATTTACATTGCAGAAAATGTGGTCTGCAGAAAAACATATATCAATGGAAATTGTGGTATATGGAAGATCCTGTTTCCAGATAGGGTCTATGTTTCCAAACCTTAATCTCAAAATTCATTGTGTGGCCAAAGGTGGCACTAGCCACAGGTCATGCAAAAGAAACGTTACAGTTTATGAAGCAGTTCTGAAAACATAGTTCAGTAAGCTATCACACATTAATGCAGCACAACACACTTGCTCCCCACCAATGCTAACTACAAACTATTCAAGTGTGGTGTACATGCCATCCCCAGCCAGTACTATCCCACAGCATCACTACAGACCCAGGGTATAGCCACAATGCAACCAATGAATAATATTGCAACAACTGCCCTTAGCAAATTAAAGGAAGCAGTATCAATGCATGCTCAAATACTCTTACATGGTGCACTCCATGTATGATGGACAGGAACACAATACAAGCCATATTATATCTGGCTATATTAAATACTTACATGACTATCATTCCTGTAGTGTCTGAGCACCTCACAATCTTTAATGTATTTATCCTTACAACATCCTTGTGATGTAGGAAAGAGCTATTATCCCCATTTTACAGATGGGGAACTGAGGCACAAGGGACTAAATAACAAGGTCACATAAGAAGTCTGTGTTAGATCAAGTCCTTGGCTTGCACAGCAGATAGAATCAGTAGACCTTCATAGAACCTAATGCCCACAGTTAGCAATTCTGTACATGTATTTACAGAAGCGCTCAGGAATTACCAAGCAGAAGGACTTCACAGCTGAACTAGCTTACAGTACAAATCACTGTTCCAAACTCAACACAGCCTGTGGACGTGATCTACTGAGGCTGAGAGCAGCATCTTACTGGCCAGAATTGTCATGCCTGTCAGGTTTATGTGATTTGGACTCACTACAGGTTATGACTGCAAACTTTGAGTGCAGGTGGCAGCATTTATTTGGAGATCTGTATGTGTGCACCTGAGCAGGGCTTTCTAATCCTGTTTCTTTTCTCCATTGCTTTTGAGATATTGCTATTTTGTGCATGCCTTTATGCAGATACACTTACACTACTTGTATTAAATGTTGTATTTTTACGCATGTTCATTTAAATGATTTGCTCAATGACGAGTCAGACAGACCTTTCAGCTCAGTCTTGGAGATAGTTTCATCACTCAAAAGCAGAATATGCTCTTTCCTTTCTGAGCTGAAGATAGTACAGCTAGGTTCTTATACAGCTGTCATCACTGTAGTACCTGAACACCTTGCCTAAGTGATGGCACCGTAAAACATTCTTTACAGTTGGACTTGGGCCAAGATTTTCAAAACTGTCTAGTGATTTTGGGTTCCCAGTTTTGAACACTTTAAAGGGCCTGATTTGCAGGGTTTGGAAGCTCAGTCTCTTCAAGGGGTCTCAAGTTGGTCACCCAAAAACAGAGACACCCAAAATCACCAGTCACTTTCAAAAAAAATTTTTTTCTATGGTCTGTGTTTCATTTAGGAGCTTCCTGGGGAGAATCAACAAAGAGAGAGAGAACTAGATGAGAAGAAAGAGAGAGACAAGGAATAAAAAAACTGAAGTTGGCATGGGAGTTTAATGAGGGTGATGCCCAGCCAGCCAGCCCTCACACATGAAGGTCTTCAACAACAACAAACAACAACCAGGTGTGCCTTGATTTGTTATTTATCTTGACATTAGAGAGAAAGATGAGCTAAGCAAGCACAAGATTAATTAATATCAATCAGGCAATGTTATGACACCCTTCATCAAAGGAAGAGAGTCGGGTAAGTGAGGCTTTAAAACCTTTGCAGTCCTTAGATGCCCAGAGCAGCTGCGGTGCTATTAGGTTGCTGACATAACTTAGAGGAGCCACAGGGCTATGCTAAATCACATCAGCATATTACAGCCCCCATTTAGACTCTGGGAGCAGCCAGGGATTGCTGGATTGCTCCAGCTGCAAACTCTCTGTACTTTAGCATGCCCCCTCCGCCATCGGACATGCTAGGTGCTTATCTAGAGAAGTGTTTGGTCCCTTTGAACTGATCTGAACAAGGATCAGGATCCAACTTAGAGTTTTCAAAAATGAATATTTATAAAAGTCCTCTGAAATTCTTGTCTCTTAGGAACATGAGGTCATTGAGCAAAGAGTGGTATTTGCACAGAACTAAAGCACTTCCAGCATTTCTAACTTTGCCTGAACTCAGTCCTAAAACTCATAGCGACTGCATAGACTAAATAGTGACATAATATGGATTTTTCAGTGTACTGCATAGACAATAATAGTTGTCAAAGTTGTGAATGTAGGAACTATAAATTTCTGCTGTTATACAGCTTCAGTTTCAAATGTTTTAGTTTATACTTCCACATCCCAAGATTTACAAAAAGTATCTAAAAAACAAATAGAATTCTTTAGTAGATTTTTCCACTGGTAAAGCACTTTGGCTAAATCTGAATACTCAGTAAGATGTAGCTCACTGCCAGAAGACTGCAAAAGGTCTTCTCTGAATACAGCAACCTTCAAATGCCTGTGCAATGTTTAAACTGTCCTTAATTTAGAAGCAGGACTAAACTAATTATCATGAACATCAAAAGGTTTCCAGAAATATATTCATTAAACACTTTCTTTTCCTAGCCTTTTAAAACTACTCCTGGCTTCATTAGCATAAGTTTTCTCTTTAATTCGGTGCCAATGATGGTGCTTTTTCACAGGATTTTCACTGCAGGTACCTTGGGGCAAGTAAACATATAAATAGATTCAGCAAGCTCTGGGGCTAGGTTCTCCAGTTAAGTGAATCATTACATTAAAAAGATACACAATTATAATGCTGGGCACTGCCTTAAATCAACCTCAGTGCTTTTCATTTCAAAAGCAGCAAAGAATCCTGTGGCACCTTACAGACTAACAGACGTTTTGGAGCATGAGTTTTCGTGGGTGAATACCCACTTCGTCAGATGCATGTCGTGACATGCATCTGACGAAGTGCGTATTCACCCATGAAAGTTCATGCTCCAAAACGTCTGTTAGTCTATAAGGTGCCACAGGATTCTTTGCTGCTTTTTACAGATCCAGACTAACACGGCTACCCCTCTGATATTGCATTTCAAAATAAATCATAATATGACCAAAGCCTTTAATAAATGTCCACTCGTTAAAAAGCAGAAACATCAGTGGCTTTCTTACAACTTATTTGGGTTGACCTCTAAACTGCCATCTTCTGAATTTCACAGTGATGTATTATTTATTTGTAACAGCATCCGGCTTTCATTATTTTTATTTTGCATTGAATTCTGAGCAGAGCAACTCCTCGACTGGGTGACCTCCTCTCAAGTGGGTCTAAAAACAGGTGGCCTCCCATCAGGGTTCCTAGTACACATTTCTTTTCCCTTAAATTAGACACCTCTCTCCCTGTCATTGACAACCAGTTTTTATTGATGTCTTGAGTGGTCACATAAGACATATTTCATTATATTTTATTTTGTGGCAGAGGATTCCATGAAGATGAGACCACTTTCCTCTTCCTCCTTGGGGTTGAGGAGAAGAGGCTCTCTCATATCCTCTCATTCTGGGAACGGCGGAGGTAGGGAGGAGTGGAGACTATCATTATTCGAAATAGGGGAAGGTCCAGTGATGGAGCACCATAAGCCCTGGTTCAACCTCATCTTAGGTCAACAGGCCATCAAGGTCATTATTCTTCTAACAAAGCCATAATGACCCTCTGTCACCAGATGTCTTCTGCTAGAGGATACCCTTATTTATGAACTGAAACTGCAGCAACTTCTTCATTCAGAGTCTGGGCAAAATCAGTTAAAATATGAATAGATTTTATGCACTGATCTTAGTAGAAAGAGCTCATTTTTAGCTGGGGAAAACAAAACAAAACACACAACAACCTTAGAAAGTAACAAAAAGCTGAAATTTCCCACAAAATGAAAACTTTCAATTAGAAACTATTGAATCATTTAATTGATAATATCAAATCATATCATGTAGCTAATCCTGAATCATTACAAAATAAAATATTTAATATATTACACATACGTTAATAAATATTAAAATGTGTTTGATATAAAAATCAAAATAAAAGATATCAAAATTATAAAGTTGAAACAATTATTTTTTCCTTATCAAAATGAAATGCTTCAACAACATTTTAAAAATGCAATGAGAAAGTCAAAATGATTTGTTACCATATTTTTGATTGGAAAAAGTATGTTTCATCAACAGTTGAACATTATAGTTCATATTTATGCACACTAACTTATCCTCATGACATGGGCCAAATCTCATAATTTTATTGTTTGTCTCATGATAATTGGAGTCTATATTAAAACCCCAGCTGAAGATGTGGTATGAATACATGAGAATTTTTTTAAAGTAAGTTTATGGCTGCAAAGAAAAACGAGAATGTGACCCTAGTGTATCCTAAAGGCTCCAAAAATCCAAGAAAACAAACAAATATATGGAGATATGCCTATCTTATAGAATTGGAAGGGACCCTGAAAGGTCATTGAGTCCAGCCCCTGCCTTCACTAGCAGGATCAAGCACTGATTTTGCCCCAGATCCCTAAGTGGCTCCCTCAAGGATTGAACTTACAACCTTGGGTTTAACAGGCCAATACTCAAACCACTGGGCTATCCCTCACCCCCAAAACAACAAAAATAAGCCACTGTTTAATAAATAAAACAAACCAGCTCTACCCTCAAGATTTTTAAGCCAAGATTTTGATGGAGCCTGATATGTCCTGATTTAACATTTTGAGATGGCTATATTGTTATCTCCAGTCTATAGAGGTGGTAACTGAAGCAGGTTTTAAATTGAACTTGAACAAGACCCAAGAAGATCCTAGTCTGAACCTGTGCATAGTCCACAAGGCAATGTATCTCAGTACAAAACGGTTGATTAGTCAGATTCATCTAAGTAACAAGTAGTAATTTATTCCTGTGTGAATAATAGGAAACACTGCTAGATTATTCAACCAAATATAAGAGACTGTTGTATGCAGTGTTGTTGTAGCCATTTTGTTCCTAGGACATTAGAGAGACAAGGTGGGTGAGGTGATAACTTTTATTGGACCAACTTTTGTGTAAGCCGGAAAGCTTGTTTCTCTCACCTACCTTGTACCTCAGATGTAACACTGACAACTGTCAAGAAGCATTTCTGACAACGATAGGATTTTTTTTTTTTAGAGATGTATTAGGGCCTTCTTTTTAAAACTTGAAATAAATTTCATGCTCATGACAGATGCCAGGTAATGGGAATGGTCTCCCCAGAAAGCTGGTACAGTCTGGGCAATGGCAGTGTAAGCTTCCCAATCCATGTGTCCCAGCCCTAGTCTGGAGCGATAACCCTTTGAGTGAGGAGGTCATTCAGTTTCCAGAGTCAGTTCTGTCATTGGCCTCTGCAAGTGATGTGGATATCAAATAAGAACAGGATCTAGCATCCAAGTCATTTCACCAAGAAAACGGAACAATCACTGCCAACAGGAGCTGGATTTGAGCACAGAAACTGGCAACTAAAAAGTGAAAGTCGAAGGCCAATTTTCAAAAACTGGTGCCAAAAATAAGGCTCCCAACTCCACATTTAGACACTTAAATAAATGACCCAATTTTCAAAAGTGACAAGCACCCAGCAACCTACTAGTAACTTGAACCATTTTTAATAAAGCATTCAATGATGGTACTAAACTGCGTGCATTGAAATCAATGGTAAAACTCCTATTGGACTTCAGTGGAAATAGGTCAATGCTGAATGCTTTAGAAAATCATGGAAATGTACGACTGGATGGGAAGTTGATAGGTCAACTAGTCCAGACCCCTGCACAGAGGCATGGACAAATATTACTTAAACCAGTGACACTCAGGGCTGGCTTTAGGCACTGCGGGGCCCAATTCAAAAGAGATGTCACTGAGGATAGCGGCAGGACTTTGGCGGCACATCAGCGGAGGGTTCTTACAGACGTTGCGGGGCCCTCTTAGGGGCACGGGGCATATATTCGTACAGAAAAATAACCAAATCACAGTGTTTTAATATGATGTGCTGCAAAGAGCCACTTGCAGCTTGCAAGCCTCAGTATGAGTATTACTTACAGGTGTTTGTCTAACCTGTTCTTAAAAGCTTCCAGTTACCTAGAGAGGCCATGGAATCTCTGTAATTTGTTCTAGTGCTTAACTACCCTTATAGTTAGGAAGTTTTTCCTAATGTCTAACCTAAATCTCTCTTCCCGCAATTTAAACCCATTGATTCTTGTCCTGTCCTCAGTGCAGAACTTCTTCTTTATAACCCTTTATGTACTTGAAGACTGTTACCATGTCCCCACTCAGTTTCCTCTTCTCCAGACTAAACAAACCCATTTTTAATCTCTTTCCTCAGAGGTCATGTTTTCTAAAAATTTTTGTTGCTCTCCTCTGGACTTTCTCCAGCCTGTCCATATCATTTCCAAAGTGTGATGCCCAGAACTAGACACAGTAATCCACTTGAGGTCTTATCAGTGCTGACTAGAATGGAAGAATTACTTATCATGTCTTGCTTACAACACTCATGCAAATACATCCCAGAATGATGTTCACTTTTTTATTGCTATAGCATTACATTGTTGTCTCATATTTATTCTGTGATCCACTATAACTCCCAGATCCTTTTCTGCAGTACTTCTTCCTAGGTAGTCATTTCCTATTTTGTATTTGTGCAGTTGATTATTCCTTCTTAAGTGTAGTACTTTTCATTTGTATTTATTGAGTTTCATCCTATTTACATTTCAGACCATTTCTCCAGTTTGTCAAAATCATTTACTCTAATCCTGTCCTACAAAACACTTACAACCACTCCCAGGTTGGTTCCATCCACAAACTTCATAAGTGTACGCTCTATTACATTAGCCAGATCCTTTTGGAAGCTATTGAATAGAACCAGATCCAGAACAGATCCCGGTGGAACCCCACTCGATGTGCCCTTCCATCTCAATTGCAAAGCATAGATAACTACTCTGAGTACAGTTGTGCACCAGCATTATAGTGGGTTCATGTAGGCCAATGGTTCTCTTTTTCTCCCAGTGGACCACTTGAAAATTCCTGAGGGTCTTGGTGGACCACATAATGATCTTTCCAAATGTTATTTGTACTGTTATCTAACTATCATAAAGTGCTTTGGATAATAGCACTATATAAAAAAAAGCTTTAAAATAATGTTTTTGTTCTACAAATAAAAGCACACAACTCATATTTTAATATCAGTAGTCTTACCTTTCTAATGTGATGGATGTGCCCACTCTCCCCCACTGCGGCAGCCCTGGGGCTGGGAAGGAGGAGGGGCTCTCCCTCTCTTCCCTGCCACAGCAGCCCCCAAGCTAGAGTTGGGAAGGAGGGCCATCTCTCCCTGGCAGCTGCAGCCCTGGAGCTGGGGAAAGTTGCTATTTTCTCTGGCCACCACAGCCCTGCACATCCCAAAATCACCCAACTCCTCTTCTCACACCCACTTCCCCCTTCCACTTACCACCTGTTCCCCGCAAGGCCACCACCTCACATGTGCATCTTCTCCAGGGTCTAGGCACCTAATTAGTGGAATCACGCCTGCATGGCTCCACTAATTGGTTGGGTGGCCTTTCATTCTCTTAGGCTCACACCTTAGAGAGAACTATTCATGGACCACGTGAATGGAGCTCGCAGACCACAGTTTGAGAACCTCTGATCTAGGCTATATTTCCCTAATTTGCTTATGAGAAGCTCTTGTGAGACAGTATCAAAAGCATGACAAAAATAGAGATGTACAACATCTACCATTTTCCCCCTCTCGAAGAAGAATATTAGAATGATTTGGCATAGTTTGTTCTTGACAAATTCATGCTGACTGTTAGGTATGGCCTTATTATCCTCTAGATGCTTACACCCTGATTGTTTGATTATTTGTGCTATTGTCCTTTCAGGTACCGAAGTTATAGGTCTATAAATTCTTGGGTTGTCCTTATTCCCCTTTGTATGGATAGGTACTATATTTGCCCTTTTCCAGTCCTCCAGGATCTTTCCCATTCTCAAAGATAAGCACTAATGGCTCAGTGATCTTCTCAGCCAGTTCCTTAAGTATTCTAGAAAGTATTTCATCAGGCCCCACCGACTGGAAGATGTCTAACTTGTCTAAGTAATTCTTAACTTATTCTTTCCCTATTTTAACCTCAGAACCAACCTCATGTACACAGATGTTCACTATGCAAGTTGTCCGATCATTGCTAACCTTTTTGGTGAAAACTGAAACAAAAAAGGCATTTAACTCTTCAATAAATGCTGATTTTCTGTTTTTGTCTTCCCCTCAGCATTCAGTAATGGGTCTACTTAGTCCTTGGTCTTCCTCTTGCTTCTAACGTATTTGTAAAGGGTAACAAGAAAACACTTTATGTCCCTATCTAGTTTAATCTAATTTTGTTCCCTGGTCTTTCTAATTTCATCTCTACAGGCTTGTGTTATATATAGTCATCCTTTGTAATTTGACCTGACTTTTTTTTGAGTTTCCGTTCATTGATGATCTCCTGGTTAAGCCAGAGTGATCACTTACTTTACTTCCTATCTTTCCTATGCATCGTGATAGTTTTCTCTTGTGTACTTGATAATGTCTCTCTAAAAATTGCCAATTCTCTTGAACTCTTTTTTCCCCATAGACTTGCTTCTCACAAGATCTTGTCTACCAGTCCTCTGCCAGTCTTGGCCTTTGTATCTTATTACCAGTCTGCTGAGCCACTCAGTTCCCTCTCAGGGTGCATATTTTTTATTATGCGTAGTACAGCAATTTCTATTTACAAAATTAACATCAGGTTGTGGGACAAGGTAAGAGAGCTGCAGTCTGTAAAGGATAACAGGTCCCTGCTTGTCACATGGCTGTGCAGGGGTGGAATACAGAAAGAAGAGGAAGGTGGGTCAAAGGGAAACTCAATGTGTCCGTCCCTCCTGGATGAGTTCATAAGGGAAAGCCTGTAGGAATTATTGACCGACATTTTTCATTTGATTTGCCTTTTGTTTTAAGAACAAAAAGACAAGCCCTGAGGAAACAGCCTTAAAAGATTAATGCCTAAAGCTTTACTTGCCTTTCCTACCTACTGAAACCACCCACCAGTTTACATCTTACATTTAGAGAAAACAGTTGGGGGTCACTTTTTGATATCAGTGTAATAAGAATCTTTAACTGAATACCTGGCTGTGCTTTTCTAAAGTAAAACATCAGCAAGCTAACTGATGTTACAGGATTTGGCTTGGCAGGATTCGATTTAAATCAATAGATGTTGGATATCATTGATTTAATCTGACACGCTGAAACCAATGAAAAATATCGATCGGTAACACTTGGTCAGAATGCTGCCTTCCCAACTCATGCCTGAAGGGACTGAGTGTCCCTGGTCCTGTGGCAGCGCTGGGAGCCCTCTGCAGCCTCGCTGGCATGGCCCTGCTCCCTCATTCCCATGGTGGCAGAGCTGCAGAGGGATCCTGGCATGGCCACAGGGCCTGCGGCACATGATCCCTACAGGCCCAGTGTGCAGAGAAGGCTGCAGTCCTGGCCTTGTGGAGCAGAGACCACCCCAGCCAGGGCAATGAAGAAAAGTCCCCCTCCTCAGTAGGGTTGCCAGGTGTCTGGTTTTCGAATGTAATGCTTGGTTAAAAACCAGACCCTGATGGGTCCGGTCAGCACCTCTGACCAGACTATTAAAAGTCCTGTTGGTGGCACAGGCATGCTCTCTACCCAGCTCCGTGCAACTCCTGGGAAGCTGCCAGCATCTCCCTCTGGGTCCTAGGTGAAGAGATGTCCATGGAGGGTCTGCACACTGCCCCTGCCCCCAGCGCCAGCTCAATAGCTCCCACTGGCTAGGACCTGTGGCCAACAGGAGTTGAAGGGGCGGTACATACATGTGCGGGCAGTGCGCAGAGTCATATGGTCATGCCTCTGCCTAGAAGCCGGAGGGAGATGCGTGCAGCTTCCCAGGAGCCGCCTGAGGTAGAACCCAGAGCCTGAACCCTCTCCCATGCCCCAACCCCTTGCCGGATCCCCCTCCTGCACTCTGAACCCCTTAGCCACAGCGTGGATTCCCCTCCTGCATGCCAAACTCTAGCCTCACCCCAGAGCCCGCACCCCCAGCCGGAGCCCTTCCCCCTCCCCCTCCCCCACACTCCAACCCCCTGCCCCAGCACAGATCCCCCTCCCACACTTCAAACCACTCCTCCCAGGCCCCACTCCAGAGTCGGCACCCCCAGCCCAGAGCCTGTACCCTCTCTCACACCCCAACCCCTTGCCCCAGCCTGGAGCTCTCTCCTGCATCCCAAACCCTCATCTCTGGTTCTACCCCAGAGCCCACACCCTCAGCCAGAGCTCTAACCCTCTCGTGCCCCAACCCCTGCCCTAGCTCGGTGAAAATGAGTGAGTGAGTGAGTGAGGGTGGGGGAGAGCGAGTGAGGGGCATGGCCTTGGAGAAGGGGCAGGACAGCACGAGGGAAAGGGTGTTCAGTTTTCTGCAAATAGAACCTTGACAACCCTACTCCTCAGCAGTGGGGGAGATACCCTGCTGCTGAATGACTCCTGCTTAGGGATGAAGCCACTCAGCAGTGGGGTGGCCTGCCCCGTGGTCCTTGCAGTCCTGGCCAGGAGTTTCTGATCCACTAGGCTAGGACCACAGCATTCCCTGCATCTTGCACTTGGGAGTCACCAGCCCTGTGATCATGTAGGGAGCCCTCTGCAGCTCCACTGTCATGGCCGCGCTCACTCATTCATCAGCCAGGAGTACAGGGGCCATACCTGGGCAGGAATTGTTCAGCAACATCCTGTGGCCAAGGGGCTCATCATCCTCCTTGAAGCCTGGCTAGGGGTCTCTGCTCAGCTGGGCCAGGACCACAGCCTCCCTTATACCTTGCAACCCAGTGTCTTGAGCCCCTCAGCCCCGCTGTCTGTGCTGCCATAACTTTTTACTCTAGCCCTAACTCCTCTTAACTTCCAGCAACTGTAAAAATAAAAACCGTTGAAAACTGGGCATAAAAAAGTCTTTAAAATGAAAATAACCTCAATATTAACTGTCAACATTGGAGAAAAATAAAAATTGAATTCTGCCAAGCCTGTGTATGATATAACCCATTGTTATTGTGTTGGTTTAGAAAGGCATGCAGTTTTTCCAGACTTTGCTATGAAGATCAGAGTTTGTAATAAAACAGAATATTTACTACTGCAAAATGTAACAAATGCCATGTTTATGTTTTCAGTACCGGTAGCCATTGGGGGTATTCTATTGGAGATTACCCAAACAGCTTAAAAACATTCTATTAAAATGATAAGGAAGCCTATGCCTGCTTCAGTAGTTTTTAGTAAAAACAAGTCTTTTCTTTTATGGGGTTTTGGTGTATATGATAGTTAATAAAATATTAATACAATGATAATATAGATAGATACATGTATTTACTTCAGTGAAATGATCACCCTTTAACTGCATACACACACACAAAAATATAGACATATAGAAAGAGCAAGAGAAACTCACACGGGAGATATAAATAAGAGGTAAAACACCAGAAAGCTGAGGACAACATCCCTCCCTCCAAACACACAGCTATACCCACATGGTAAAAAGCATACACCAAAGCTTGTTTCTTCATGCAGACAAAATTAAGAGGGGAACCCTGCTGAGATGTTTTAAAGAAAGAATCCTGCTGAGATGATTTAAAGAATAAAAGCAATCAGCACAAATAACTGCCTATTGTTCACACTCTTTTGGCCTGATCCAACTCCTATTAAAGTCAATGGATAGATTCCCCATTACTTAGACAGGAGTTGAATCAGACCTTTAATTTACATCACCATTATGCAAGTGTGTTGTTGTTTACTGGTGTTAAAGATAAAGAAAGAAATGACAACGGGTGGGTTTTTATAGGTTTTAGATTGTATTTTGTTCTAAACTTTTCATGTGTGTGCAGGATAAGTTCTATGCTGGCGCTAACTTTCTGACCCAGGCCTTTCTTAGCCAGGTGAGTAGCTATGTGGATGAATGAGAGTAGCTCAATATGTGCCAGTCCAGTTCTAGCCTCAGGGCTAATCAGTCTGGTTTTGGAAGCTGTTCATTTCAGTCAAAAGTGATACTGCTTGTAAATCACAATTAGTCTAAGGGCTTGTCTACACTGATACACAGTCTGGACTAAGGGGTGTGAATAGCAGTATGCACCGCAGTTCTGCTCTGTAACTCCCCTGTGTGGACACTGGAGGCATGAATTAAAAGGTTCCTAGTTTGTATTAACATAATCCTATGAAAACAGGAGGGACAGCCTTAGATAGTTCAGACAGATATATTCAGACTAGAGATGGTCAAAAAAATTCTCAACTTCAATTACATTTTTATTTGAAATTTCAAATTTTGACAAAAGGGGGAAATTTTTTAGAAATATTCAATATTCATTGTTCAACCAGTTCTACCAATGACACATATTATAATCAGCAGTAATATATTCTTGCAGGCACTTTTTTCAGGAATTTTTTAGTATAAGTGCCCAACAAATGCATTTTAAAAAATATTTAGAATTGCAAAAAAAAAAGTGGATGATGTGAAGAGTTGACAGATTTATTACAGCACTTGGTACAATGACTCAGTAAATCAAATTTTCAAAATTAACTGAAATTTCCTTGGGTAATGAACATTATTGTGTGGATTGAAAATTGTCTAAAACACCAGAAATAAAGGTAAACGATAAGTGGCAAATTGTGGCGTTGTAAGAAAGTATCCGGTGAATGTCACAGCAATTGGAGTTAGGTCCAATCTTATTAAAACATCTCCATTTATGATCTGGAAGTGGAGGGGAAAGACCTCCACATTAATGGAATTTGCAGAAGATATTTCAAATACCAGTGAGGTCAGAAAAATAACACAAAAGTGCCTAGATAAGTTAGAAATACAGATCCCAAAGTGAAAGATTCCTCTTGGAAAAATATAAGCTAATACAGCTGAGTGAGACTATTGTAAATCAAGACAGTTAGGAGGTGGAAACTTGGGAAGGAGTAATGCCAGAATAGATCAAGAAATGATGATGATTTCCCTAGATCTGTGTAGCAGCATCAATTCCCACTGGGATATCAGCACCAATATCCCCAAGACCAGATAGGGAAGATGCCACATAGAGCAGTCAGTCCTCAGCTCTATATCAACCTTCTATATGATCTGTTTTCCACAGAGTCAGGGAAATATTGCTGGAGATGCAACACTCTGCTCTTTTGAGTCAACCACATTGCCCATGTTTCCTCCTCTCACTGGAATGGAAAATTGATCTGGGTCCATACATTCTCTTCAAAGAGTTTCTGCATTTTGGTCTATCCCACCCTTGTTCCTGCCAACTTACCACTCACCTCAAGGGGTGTCACTCCTTTTAGTCTCAAAGTTCCCAACATTATACATAAATATAATGTCTCTTCACTTAGTTTGCTGAAAGTTGTTCAATCCATCTGAAAGCAAAGAAACAAATGGAACCAAGATGCAAGAGAAGTATTTATGCTTGCATTTTAAGCTTTTTCATGTATTTTGTATCCCTCTTTTGGGGCTCTGTCATACTTTCTATCCCAGTTTCTGGCCTTGTCCTGTTGAGAGGCACTGACTTTTAGAAGTGTCTGAGATGTGAATTTTTCCACGAACTGGAAATCTCACATTTTGAAATTGAGTTTCATTCCAAGTTGGAAAGAAACCAAAATTTCCCAGAAACAGAACTCCTTAAAAATGCTGTTTCAGACACACCAATCTGTGGTTTTCCGGAAATGACTTTTGCCCCCAGGAACCCCGACGGCTGATGAGTAAATTGACACTGCTAAGAACAGTGTTGAAACAGAGAAGAATATCAATTTCACTCAGAAACTCCCAGGGTCGACAGCTGCCTGGACCTGGCACCCCAGGGTTTCCAGACTCCCAGGCCGGTTGGCAACCCCAGTAGCCAGCTAGGGGTCTATAGGCTGGGGTATTCTGCATGGCAGAGCTGCTCCAGAGAAGCAGACCCTGAAACTCAGAAACTAGTTCCAGGACTTTCAGACTCCCAGCTCTGCAGCAAGGAGTTTGGTAGTCCTGAGAGCCCTGGCTTGAGCTGGCTAGCTGAGAGATAAGCACCGGCTAGAGCCAGGATTTCAGGCTCCCTAGCTCTCTGAAAGGGAGCCTGGAATCCCTAGCGTGGAACGGCTGCCTCAGAACCACAGAACCTGGAAGAGTAGGGTCCATGTCCATGGGGTGATCTACATAGCAGGGCTGCTCAGAGCTGCTACAGACTCTGGAAAACCAAAGCCTCCAAGCCTCGGGGTCGTGCGAACAGTGGGGTTGCTCTAGAACCCACCAGGCAAGCTGGCAGGAAACCGTGTAGGTTGTTGAAAGTCTGTCAAACCCAACACACTTTTGTGAGAAATTTCAGGTTTGACAAGTGAGCATTTTCCAATGGAAGGCTGGAAAATTTCTGACCAACTCTACTGACTCTCCTAAAGAATTCATTGTTGCTTTTCAGCTCAATTATATTAAAACAGCATAATTGTGATCAGTCTGAGCATACTAAAATTGCTTAAGCTGAACATAATGCCATCAGATCTGTGAAAGGATTAATGAGTAGATATGGTTTGTTTATAGAATGGATCACTCGATGATTGCCCTGTTCTGTTCATTCCCTTTGAAGCATCTGGCATTGGCCGCTGTCAGAAGACAGAATACTGGTCTGACCCAGTTTGGCTGTTCTTATGATTACAAATAAATAGCAAAATATAACTCTTTTGGCTATTAAAACTCTGGCAAGTACTTATTTCTGTTGGTGTAGGCTGTAAATGATATTTTAAACTTGGAGTATTTCTACAGAGGAGAACATTGGAAGATAAGAACCCTGGATTTGATTCCTGACTCTGACACTCAGGGGCTGTCTACAATACTGTATCAGCTATATCACTGTAGCACTGCAGTGCAGATACTTACTACATGAACGGAAGGGAGTTTTTCATTGCTGTAGAAAATACATTCCCTTGAGAAGTGGAAGCGAGGTGCACACAGGAATCCTTCTATCAACATAGCTGTATCTACAAAGTGGGTTAGGTCAACCTAATTACATTGCACAGGGTGTGAAATTTTTGACAGCTCAGCAATGTAGCTATGTCAACCTAAGTTTTAGGTATAGATCAGGCCTTACTCACTGTATGACCTTGTGCAACTACTTAAAAAGGTGCTTCAGTTTACCCATTTTTAATGTCGCTATATTGAAATTGAATTATTTCAGAGGGGTGAGCCATCAACTTGAACATATTAAATAACACATAGAACCCATCTTATCTTAAAACAATTTTAAGACCTCATTACTTAAATTCTCCAGTGCCCCATGGAATGATATGGGCAACTCCTCACCTGGCGTAAATCAGCATAGCTCCATTGGAATCAATGGCTCTACACCAGTTTACACCAGCTAAGGATCTGGTCCATAGCGTGGATTATATAAGGAGGAAGATTGGTCTACTCGGCAGGGCCCTAGCCTGGGATTCAGGAGGATTGGGCTTAATGCCCAGCTCAACCATAAACTTCCTGTGTGACTTTGGGCTCAGGGTATCTCTACACAGCAAAGAAAAACCTGTGGGTGGCCCCCACAGGGTACTACAGCCAGGGCTCCAGCCCAAGCCCGAAAGTCTACACAGCAATGAAACAACCCCACAGCCTGAGCCCTGCAAGCCCGAGTCGGCTGGCACAAGCCAGCCATGGGTTTTTCTTTACCATATAGACATATCCTTAGGGTGGGATCCACAAGGGGGACTTAGGTGCCTAAATCCAACATTTAAAGCTTCAAAACCCCTGCTCAGTTGGCTCCTTGATATCTGCCAGCAGGAATGCAGGCAGCCATCTTATTCCTGACCCTGCTAAGCAGCTCAGTGCCTGACTCATGCCTAAGCCCCGGTAGGATTCAAAAGCAAGGCATTCCCACCTATCTCACCAGTGAGGCCTGATCTAGTAGACGTACTCAGAGGCAACCTTAGAACATGTCTATCAGATTGGAACTGGCACTAAACAGGCAATGGTGGTAGCGTCGGGGCAGCTCTATGTTTTTTGCCATCCCAAGCAGACCTCGGCGACCAGCACGCCACCCCCGGCACGCGCTTGCTGTGCTGGTGCCTGAAGCCGCCCCTGGATAGCGTCCCCCAATAGCCCTGTGGTTAGAGCACTCACCCAGGATGCAGGAGACCCAAGTTGCCTTATGTGGAGCAGAGACTTGAATTTAAATCTCCCACACCACAGGTGAGTGTCCTAACCACTGGGCTATTGAGTCAATCTCACTTGCTTTTTCTCTCTCAGTCAAGGACTGTAGTTTTATATAGAAAGTGGAACACCTATCCAACCCAGAATGTCCATGGGCCAGTGGCTAGGTCACACACCTATAAAGTGGCAGACCTCTGTTTGTAGTCTCCACTCCACACCAGCCAGAGTGGGAATTTGAACCCAGGTCTCCCACACTTGAACAACTGATCTATTAGGTGGGAGGGGACAAATACTAACTCCTCCTGCCCCTTGATTTTCTGTGAAAAAGGGTTAACCTGACTTTGAAGCCTGACTTCAGGAGAAGGTTCATGGCTGTGAATCCCAAGTGGAGGGAAGTGCCTGCCTCTGGCCTAGAGTTAGGCACTTAACTCCCCTTGAAGGGGAAATACTTTGACATTTCCTACTGGCTATGTGAGGCAGCTCCCCATTCAGTGTGCTGGCTTCCAGGGTCCTCTTTTGGGGGGGCCTAGCTCTCCTCATAATTTGGATAGGGAGCCTGGATTCCACTGGGTGTCAGGACACATGAACACTGCATCGCTTAGCCCAAGTGGCCCTTGTGACTCTAGCCTTTCATCTCTCTCTGCCCAGCTGTAAAATGCCAATAACAACACTTCTGTACCTCACAGGGGTCTTGTGAGGATAAATACATTAAAGAGAGTCTGAGATGTTGAAGTACTGCAGTAATGGGGGCCCTTAAGTACAACAGAAAAAACATACAACCGTAGATTGCAGTCTACGCCCTTGTTTGCTTTAAACATATAGAGCTGGTTTGATTTCATGCATACAACATCAAAGGGACTACTTCAGTTCTACATGTTAAGCAGGTTTAAAATCTGGCCCTTAGAATTCAAGCACAATGGACAATACAGGAAACTAGAATCCAGCTGCTACAGCTAGGAGGCACACTTTCACTTTGCTCGACCTACCATCATGAGAGCTAGTGCTGCTACTTGGCTGAGACAAAATTGTAGTAGTGGTCAGCACAGCCTCTGAAAAAGTCTATGATTTAGTCGTGGAGGTCGCGGAAGTCACAGAATCCTTGACTTCAGCCTGTAGTGCAAGGGGGCAGGGAGCTGCAGGGTACCCCTGCCACCTCTGGCAGCCCCCAGAGCTCCAAGCTGCCATGGGTGGAGGGGTACCCTATTGATCCCAGCCACCAGGGCTCCCCGCTGACACAGGAGTTGGGGCATGGGTACCTTACAGCTCGTGCCCCCCCCAGGCAGTGGGGGACCCCCAGAGATGCAAATGGCAGGGGTACCCCATGATCCCCAACTGCTGATGGCTCCTAGTCCCTGCACTGCTGCCCTGCTTCAGGCAGTGTAGGTACCTGCAGATCCCCAGTTTGTCACAGATATCTTTAGTAAAAGTGAGGGACAGGTCACAGCTTCCATGAATTTTTCTTTTTTATCCGTGATCTGTCCCTGACTTATCTTAGCCATACCTATACACATAGCCCAGAAATCAGTGCCACAGCTTCAGCAGCAGCACCCTCAAATAAACAGAACTGTATTTCGGACACTTTCAGTCCAAGTCTGCCATCTTGTGGACTCTAATTGCGGAAGGAAATGTTAAGATCCAGGCGCAATTCCTATGGTGAGTGCTTCAGAAAGAGTTTGTACCGCATGTTTATTTCCCTTTGTGAGATTAAGATAAAAAAAAAGACTAATGAATCTATAAGAACAGTGTAAGGATGTCAGATACTCCTGAAACATTAGAGAAATCATTACAATTTACAAAAAAAATTAATAAAAGCTGTAATCAATATTTTATAGCTGCTATATTTCACAATTACAAGGAGCATTTTTATGTGCAAGAATGTTCAATTTAATTTAATGGTTTATAAATTCATGCATAAAAATTAAATTAATTTTTTAGGGAGAGTGGCTTGGTAAAGAAATCTGTTCTCCCAATAGATGTCAACCAGTAAAGCTGCTTTAGTATGACTAAGTAGTTCAGCTATCCAGTCACAAGGGTGAATGTGATTAGCGACTATAAAATAATTTATTCACTCAGTATCTGAATCTAAAATATATTAATATCTTTATGTCCATGTTAAAAAATGCTTTACAATCTGGGCATATTTTAAAAAGGCATTCAGTATGCAATGGAAATGCACTTGCATAGGAAAAAACATCTAATCTGAATCAGTCAGCATGTATCTAATATGTTAGCGCTGTGCATCATCTGATGTAGATTAAATTTAATTATATCCTTGCCACAACTTTTCTAAGTACTTGTTTTGTAAGCAGGCTGTCTTCTTGTAGCCTGATTGCTGGGCTTGGAAATCTTCTCAGACAGTCCAAGATTCACAACAGAAGGGCTCATCTGGAGAATGTAGATTCATTATGCAGAACTATGAGCCATTCTTCCTGCTCTCTCATCCACTATCAAGAACACTATTTCATCCACAAAATAAAAGCTAAGACCATTGCTTCATGTTTTCCAAACCCCTGCAGCATGTGCAGCTCCTTCTTTTTACCACTAATACTTACTTTATAGCTGATGAAAGTACCCCTTGATCAATATTGACAATATATTGGGGAGAGGGGTTAAAGGGAAGGTGACATACTAAGATATTTTTAAGGTCTTCCATGAGCGCTTAAACAATTAGTACTGTATTTAGACTCATAGACTCATAGGTCAGAAGGGACCAATCTGATCATCTAGTCTGACCTCCTGCACAAGGCAGGCCACAGAACCCCACCCATCCAATTTTATAACAACCCCTATCCCAGGACCGAGTTATTGAAATCCTCAAAAATGGTTTGAAGACCTCAAGCTGCAGAGAAACCACCAGCAAGCGACCCGTGCCCCATGCTGCAGGGGAAGGCGAAAAACCTCCAGGGCACCTGCCAATCCGCCCTGGAGGAAAATTCCTTCCCGACCCCAAATATGGCGATCAGCTAAACCCTGAGCATGTGGGCAAGAGTCACCAGCCAGCACCCAAGAAGGAATTCTCTGCAGCAACTCAGTACCCATCCCATCCAACATCTCCCCGCAGACCATGGAGCAGACCTGTCTGGTGGTAATTCAAGATCAATTGCCCAAATTAACGATCCTATCATAACATCCCCTCCATATACTTATCAAGCTTTGTCTTAAAGCCAGGAAAGTCTTTTGCCCCTACTACTTCCCTCGGAAGGCTATTCCAGAACTTCACTCCCCTAATGGTCAGAAACCTTCGTCTAATTTCAAGTCTAAACTTCCTAATATCCAGTTTATACCCATTCGTCCTCGTGCCTACATTAGTACTAAACTTAAATAATTCCTCTCCCTCCCTAACGTTAACCCCCTTGATATATTTATATAGAGCGAGCATATCCCCCCTCAGCCTTCTTTTGGCCAGGCTAAACAAGCCAAGCTCTTTGAGTCTCCTTTCATAAGGCAGTTTTTCCATTCCTCGGATCATCCTTGTAGCCCGCCTCTGAACCTGTTCCAGTTTGAATTCATCCTTCTTGAACATGGGACACCAGAACTGCACACAGTATTCCAGATGGGGTCTCACCAACGCCTTATATAACGGTACTAACACATCCTTATCCTTGCAGGAAATACCCCGCCTGATGCATCCCAAAATCGCATTTGCTTTTTTAACAGCCGTATCACATTGGCGACTCATAGTCATCCTGCTATCAACCAGTACCCCAAGGTCCCTCTCCTCCTCCGTCGCTTCCAACTGATGCGCCCCCAACGTATATCCAAAATTCTTATTATTAATTCCTAAATGCATGACCTTGCACTTTTCACTATTGTATTTCATCCTATTTCTATTACTCCAGTTTACAAGGTGGTTCAGATCTTCCTGAATAGTATACCTGTCCTTCTCCGTGTTAGCAATACCCCCCAGCTTCGTGTCATCCGCAAACTTTATTAGCACATTCCTGCTCTTTGTGCCAAGGTCAGTAATAAAAAGGTTAAATAAGATCGGTCCCAAAACCGATCCTTGAGGGACTCCACTAGTGACCTCCTTCCAGTCTGACAGTTCACCTTTCAATACGACCCTCTGGAGTCTCCCCTTTAACCAGTTCCCTATCCACCTTACAACTTTCATATTCATTCCCATCTTTTCCAATTTAACTAACAGCTCCCTGTGCGGAACCGTGTCGAACGCCTTACTGAAATCTAGGTAAATTATATCTACCGCATTTCCTTTATCTAAGTAATCCGTCACCTTCTCAAAGAAGGAGATCAGATTGGTTTGACACGATCTACCTTTAGTAAATCCGTGTTGCAATTCGTCCCAATTACCATTGACCTCTATGTCCTTAACTACTTTCTCCCTTAAAATTTTTTCCAAGACCTTACATACTACAGATGTCAAGCTAACAGGCCTATAATTACCCGGATCACTCTTATTCCCTTTCTTAAAAATAGGAACTACATTAGCAATCCTCCAGTCATATGGCACAACCCCCGAGTTCATCGATTGATTAAAAATTTTCGCTAACGGGCTCGCAATTTCACGCGCCAGTTCCTTTAATATCCTCGGATGGAGATTGTCCGGGCCCTCCGACTTCGTCCCATCGAGCTGTTCAAGTACGGCCTCTACCTCAGTTGCGGTAATATCCACTTCCATATCCACATTCCCGTTTATCATCCCTCCATCATCGCAAGGTTCCTCACTAGTCTTATTAAAAACTGAGGCAAAGTACTTGTTTAGATGTTGGGCCATGCCTAGGTTATCCTTAACCTCCATTCCATCCTCAGTGTATAGCGGCCCCACTTCTTCTTTCTTTGTTTTCTTCTTATTTATGTGGCTGTAGAACCTTTTACTATTGGTTTTGATTCCCTTTGCAAGTTCCAGTTCAATGCGGCTTTTAGCCTTCCTCACTTTATCCCTACATGTTCTGACCTCACCAAGGTAGCTTTTCTTACTGATCCTGCCTTTCTTCCACTCCCTGTAAGCTTTCTGCTTTTGTCTAATCCCCTCTCTGAGTTGCTTGCTCATCCAGTTTGGCCTACAACTCCTGCCCATGGTTTTTTTCCCCTTTCTCGGGATGCAGGCTTCCGACAGTCTCCGCAGCTGTGACTTAAAGTAATTCCAGGCCTCCTCCGCATTTAAATCCACTAATTCCTCTGTCCAATCCACTTCCCTAACTAATTTCCTTAACTCTTTAAAATTAGCCCTCGAGAAGTCAAAAACCCTAATCCCAGATCTACATTTGTTTATCCTTCCATCTAGTTTGAACTGAATCAGCTCATGATCACTCGAACCAAGGTTGTCCCCTACCACCAATTCTTCTATGAGGTCCTCACTGCTCACCAACACCAAATCTAAAATGGCATCCCCTCTCGTAGGTGCTTCAACTACTTGATGAAGAAATCCATCCGCTATCACATCCAGAAAAATCTGACCCCTATTATTCTTGCAAGTACTCGTCCTCCAGTCTATATCCAGGAAGTTGAAGTCCCCCATAATCACACATTTCCCCTTTGTGTTTCAGAGCAGTAAGTGAAAAACAATAGTACAAAGTTGAAAAGCTAACTAGATTTCTACCTAGTGGCGATCACAGATTTGTATCGGCCAGATATGCAAATCATTTTAAACAATGAGGTTCGTTTTATTTAACGGAAACTTGCCTTCAGTAATTTACAGCATACTGCAGCCTTTGGAGACCTTTGCTTATATTTAGACCATTAACCAGCAAACTGTAACTGAGCTCTGCTCGAATTTTTCCATCAAGTTTTATTAAATTATCACCTAAATTCTTCCAAATGAACTTGATCTGAATTTTATTTACTCTGTTAGTTCACTGAATGGATAATACATTGAAGAGATGTCTAAGTTAACGGCCATGTTTTCTAGTTGCAGTGGTAAGAGGCTGAACAGCAAGCTGGTGTGAACACTCAGCACTTGGGGTCTACAACTAAGCTTAAATTTTCAGATATGACCACCAATTCAAGTGCATCCAACTTGAAACACCTGGTTATCTGATTTTCAGAGGCACTGAACATCCATAAGTTCAAATGAAATGCATGCAAACTGCAAGTGCTCAGCACCTCTGAAAAAGAGTCAGAAATAAGATGTCTCAAGTTGGGCACCAAAGATCAGTGACCACTTGAAAATTTTGGACCTTAAACATCTCACTGAATATCACCACATGCCCTGGAATTCTCAGTAGTGTGACAATATGGAAGTGTCAGTCTCTAAAACAAAAGGATGCTGGGAAGATTGGACAAGTAGCATTAAAACTGTGATGATTATTGATGTATTTACTTTCTCTTTCCCAGGTAGATCATGAGCAACAGTCACATCAACAGAGAATCATTCAGCCCTTCTCATTTGTTAAAAGCAAAAAAACACCATTAGAAAATTCAAAGATGTTTAAGGCCAGAAAGGCCCATTATGATCATCTAGTCTGACCTCCTGTATAACATACAGCCTATAGAATTTCACCCAATGATTCCTGCATCAAGCCTTTAACCTCTGCCTTAGCTAGAGCCTGGCTTCCAGAGAAATATCCAATCTTAATGTAAAGATTTAACATAACAAAAAGGAGCCTGGTTTGGGGCTTACTGGGCAAGCCCAGCATGCCCTGCCTTACTATCACCTCTGGGTGGGCTCAAACCAACATCCTTTTAGTAAAAGCTGGACATACTGATCAATTATGCCACAGAGATGCCTTATGGTGGCTTATAAGATGCTTTGTCTCTTTTTCAAAATAGAAAAGTTTGTGGTGTTTTCACAATTATTTTTCAGGAATTTACCTCTCTTTTTACATTTTTTGTCTGATATGTTGTTTTCTGGTTCACAACCAATACTTAGGGACACTAGACTCGCTATAGTAGCTCAGCGGTACCGATGTGGCTGCGCCGCTGTAGCACTGCTAGTGCAGACAATCTATGCCAACTGTGACAAATGGCCAGAAAAGGTTAAGCAACTTGCAGGCTAACTGACCCAGAGTCAACCTTTAGAGACATATTAGCAGATGATGTTTGTGGGTTTTGTGTATTTCCATATATATTATTAGAGGTGGACAATGTAACCAGTCAGTTCCTGTCTATTGCTGTATTCTGTTAATTCAGAGATCAAAAGGAGATGTTAATATTTAAATGAACTGTGAATGTAGTGATAACACTGTCTCCACTTCTCTTTGAAGTATATAGTAAATTACCTGTAAATGGCAGGAGATAGGCAATTGCCTTATGTTAATCCATGTAGCTAATTACTGGTGATGTTTAGGAAATAAGAGGTTACTTCAAAGACACTATTCTTCACCCAAGGAATGCCTGTTGTCAAGAGGCTGACAATAACTTGCCAGGGGTCTATAAAAACTCTTGGGCCCTGATCCTTTCATCTCAGATCTGCTTAAACTTCATCAGGGGAAGTTTGAGTCACAAGACTGAGGTCTCCATCACTTCTGGATATTGGACTTCAACATATGGACTAATTCTGAAAGAACTTTTTTGCAGCTCTAAAGCTCACCATCGCTACTATGAAACTGACCTAACTCTAATCATATACATACAGATATGAGCTTTTAACCAATACTTCCTCTCTTTTCTTTTTTAATAAATCTTAGTTTAGTTAATAAGAATCATCTGTAAAAGTATATATTGGGTAAGATCTGAAATATTCATTAACCTCATGGGTAATGTGTTCAATCTGTATTCAGTTCCTCAAGTAATTTGCTGTGACATTTTTCATGTTATAATTCCATTAGATCAGAACATAAAATGTGACACCAAACTTCAGAAGGAAAAAATGTCATTGTATCTATAGAGCATATATAAACAGGGGTATTTCAGTGGGTTCTTGTCTTCAATTTTAAAGCCCTGGTTGATACCAAGACACAGAATCTAATTTTTTTTCAGGCAGTATTAGTGGCAAAGATATGAGTATTTAACAGCTCCAGTGCCACTGATGCTGAGGTAAAATGTTTCTTCCAAGGTGGAACATGAAGTTAAGCTAGTGAATTATAGACAGTTATATATGCAATCCTATGGTCTACTAAATTAAAAACGCTGTCATGAAGGAAAAAAATGGACTTCTGCAATGTGTTTAATAATGTGTAACCCAAACTTCCCAATTAACTTGCAGATCACTTGCATTTTCTGTACTACCAACCCAAGAGTATGTTATTTGATTGTTGAGCAATAAAAAGAGTGCCATGACTATTTGTGGCTATTATAGTTGATTAAATTTAAGCACATTTTCAGATAGTCCAACTGCATGCTGCAGACAGAGGGTGAAAGCCTGATCCCGTTGACTTCAATGGAGCCAGAGTATCACCCATAGAATGTCTGCCCTCATTTCAGCAGTGCAGCCCAATCTAGTTCCCACTAAAATCTTTGGAAATATTCCCTTTGATTTCAATGGGAGTTGGATCAACCCTTATTGCGTAGGAGGACAGCAAGTACATAGTGGGTCAGACCAGTGTTTCATCTAGTTCAGTATCAATCAGATGCTCCAGAAAGAAAGGGTCAAAAAATCCTGTAAGAGACGATATGTAGTGAGCCCTCATTGGAGTTAGTAGGCTTGCCTGAATGAAATTAGGGAAGAATTAGGATTTTTATTTCTGCAGCATAATCTGAAAGTATTATGAAATTTAACCAAATATAAGAAGACAATTTAAGGCAAACCTTTTTCATTCCTTGAAAATCACAGGACACCAATTTGTTTAAATATTGTAAATGTGAGTTTTGTGCACTAGCATTGTATACCTGAGATACCTTGTAGTTCCAAAGTACACTATTAAGTCTTCACTAGTACTAAAATCCATAAAGTCAATTGTAAGGGCAGCACATGCCCGCAGTTGCAGCTTCCCAGTGCTAGCGCTCTTTATTTCATGCAACTTGATACTGTTTTGGAGCAAATTAGACCCTCAGTGATCCCTGGGAGAAATTTCAGCCTAGCACGTCAATGAGTGCTTGGGGATTTTTATAGCCACAAATTAATCCCCTGTTGGTCCGTATATTCACTAAAGCCATGTACTGGAATTCATTTTGAAATTTCCTTTGAAAAAAAGCAACCAAAAAAATAAAAAAACCAACAAGTACATAAACCTGCTTTTCTAAAAGGATAAACTTGGTCATTTTTAAATTACTAGTTTTTTTTCCTTTAATATCCACCAGGATACTAAAACATGTTAATACAAAAGCCAATAATATAAAACTCCACTGCAAAATTTTAACTTTCAGGACCTTTAAAAAGAGCCTGAAAATACTTTTTATATATTAATATACCATAAATTTTAAAAACCCCACCAAAAAAATTGTATGTAAGTTCTGTATCTGTGAAAGCAGAAATTAATGATGGAAACCCTGATACAGTCTTAAGAAAGGTCACAAAAACCTCAAGTTCAATTGTGACATTCTGTACCTCATGGCAACACCCTACACCCTCATGTTCATCCTTCTAATATGATTGTTTGGTATCTAATGCAAAGTTTTTCAAGTCTGGTGTCTTCAGAAGGCTCATAATGCACTGAGCATTGTTATAGTGACATTATAGTAATTGTTGTTATAGTAATGTTATTTTAATGTTATAGGTTGTAATTTCATGTATATAGTTATGAGATTGAAAATGTGTCTTCATGGCTTCAAATAAGCCCAGACAAAAACTCTCTGAGAGCAGAGGGGAAGTTCACACCTCATCAGGGCATGTATAGGACAAACCCAGCCCAGCCTCACAGGAACAAAGGACAGTGGCCTAGGCAGCAACAAAAGGATCTGTTGGATTCTTGAGTGAGTCATCCTCCTTCCTTTGGTCAATTTGGGACTGCAATGAGGTAATGCTCACCTGACTCTGAACAGGGGCAGAGAGGGTGAAGCCAAGAGGGAAGAAAGAACATGATAAAAGGGAGAGACATTTGCCATGCTCTTTCTCTGTCTTCCACCTACATCTATGGCCATCACCACCAAGAGACTGAAGTGCTGATCAAAGGGGAGAGCCTGGCTGAAGAGCAACCAGCCAGCCTGTGGTGAGAAGCATCTAAGTTTGTAAGGGCACTGAAAGTGTTAAGATCAGCTTAGAATGCATTTTGCTTTTATTTCATTTCACCAAATCCAACTTGTTGTGCTTTGACTTATAATCACTTAAAATCTATCTTTTATAGTTAATACATTTGTTTGTTTATTCCACCTGAAGCAGTGCATTTGGTTTGAAGCAGGTCAGAGACACCCGTTGGGATAACAAGCCTGGTACATAGCAATTTCTTTGTTAAATTGACAAACTCATAAAAACTTAGCATCCAGTGGGCATAACTGGACCCTGCAAGACAGAGGTTCCTAAGTAGATATTGGCTAGTGTTATTCAGTTGCACAATCCAAGGAGCAGCTTACATGCCAGAAGCTGTACATGAACAGCCCAGAAGTGCGGGATTCTCACAGCAAAGCAGGGTAGGACTGGCTCCCAGAGTCAAGGATTGGAGTGACCTAGCAGATCACTGGTCCGGATAACACCAGAGGGGAATGTCACACCAACAGGACAATTAGCCTCGCCATGTTTCAATAAGTGTCCATGACCCAACGGTAAAAAGACACATAAGCCTACTCTACACTGGTGCTTACAGAGAGGAAATCAGTGGTTAGGGGACTAGCTTAGACTTAGAAGACATAGGGTACAGACTTCCTGTCGGAGCTTGGGAAAGTCACTTAGGCCCAGATTTTTAAAGGTATTTAGGTGTTGCTGCATGTAGTATTGAAATGCCTAACTGATTTAAGAGCCTAAATCTCATTTTCAAAAAGCATTTAGGCACTTAGGAACATAAATTGCATCAACTAGGCTCCTAGGTGCCTAAATCCTTTTTGAAAATGAGATTTAGGTTGCTAAATCACAATGCATTGCAACACTGAGCACAGCAACACCTAAATACCTTTAAAAATCTGGGCCTTAGCCTCACGGTGCCTCAACTCCTATCTATAAAATGGGAATAAGAACACTTCCCTATCTCACACATGTGTTGTGAGGATAAATACATTAAAGATTGGGAAGTGCTTTGAGAGCTGCTGATGAAAAGTGATATACAAAAGCTAGATATTATTATTCCTACCTCACTGCTACCACTTACAAAGATACGTGTCCTATTTTTTCTAATGTTGACAAGGGTTGGGGCCTCTCTCGGTTGCTGAAGAGCACTGTCTGAGGACGGAGGAGGATAGAGTGGTGTGTGCCACCATTTGGCATGGATCCTGGGATTAAGGACCCCGCTATCTAAAGTAACTGACACAAGGCTGTGTGATTTCAGCTACAATGGAAACGTCATTGATGTTTCCCTAAATTTACATCAGTGTCAATGAAATTACTATCCACTCCACCTACCCTGTTCCTGAAGGAAGAGGACAGTTGCAGCATTTAGAATGTCAGCAGTTGCTGAGCTGATTTTCATGCCATGATAGTAAAGAGACTGCTGCTTATCACCAGTGCAACTGCACCATTGCCAGACGTTTCTATAATACAAAGATTAATTATTCTACGTCCACAACACAAAAGTTACCAAAACGGTGGTGTCCTGCAGGTGCACTCAACTGATAGACCAAGTATTATTTCATACAGAGACAGCTAGCTCAACAGTAGACCCGAACCGCTCCAGAACAGGACAGAGGCACAGTGCAATGAAGATACGCTGCACCTGTCTGAACCAAAGGAGTTCTATCTCCAATACTACGCACATAGTTACTTAATGAAGACTAAATGGCTCACCTTAAACTGCGGGATGGTGGGTTTGCTTAGACCCAGAGAGTCCACGATTCCAATTTAAATGCATGTACATATTTTGGACAAACATTTTCACAGATCTCTGTGATGAGCTGACCACCTGCCTGGAGTTCAGATGAAATTCCTCCATGTATTGTTTTTGTCCAGGAGGCTAAGTTAAGCACCTGTCTCAACATATGCTTCTATGCACACTTGGGACCAGATCAGCATGACTTTGCTGTTCTTTTAGATTTATTTTAACAGGCAGCTTGCTGTACCGAAAACAACACAAAACAAAAATATCCATGTGGCATTATCCATCAAAGAAAGTGATTACAAAATAAAGAACTGGCCTTCAAGGAAAAAACATAACCGGTCAGTGGTCTTTCAGTTTCATCCCAATTTAGTCAATATTTTTGAGTTTCTGCTCAAATAATAAGTGTGTGTGTGTGTGTGTTTGTGTGGTGGGTGTGTGTGTGTGCGTGTGTGCTCACGTACATACATAATGATGAGACAGTTACAGGGGGCTATTGCAGGCTTTACTTGGGGTCCAGCAAGACCAGTGATCAGGGTGCAGCCAAACAGCATTTCCAAGTCTTGAGGCTTCTCTTCTGGGCTGTTCGCAGTGCCCAGAGGACAAGTGGCAGTTCATCACCCCCCAAAGTCCTTTGGGATCTCTCCAGCAGCCAGGGGAGGAGAAAAAGTGGGAGAGACCTGGGACCTCCCTCTCCACTGGGTCCCAGCAGAGAGAGGTGAGGGATGGCTCTACCTTCTGGCTACCACTCCAGATCAGCTGCCTGGGCCACTTCCTACCATCACTGTTTTCTCCTTCAGTTTGGGTCATGGCCTCAGCCTTCTCCTTGCATAGTCTCAGAACCTTAGAGCCTCAGTTTGGGGGTAGGGGCTTCCCAGCTCATTCAGAGTCCAGCTGTTCCCCCTAGTCAGGGAATAGGAGGGCGGATTGTCATAAAAGGATTAGTATAGGGTTTGAGGGCCAAATTAAATCAAGGCTAAAGTTTGTATTTAACAGACCTGGAATTTTTTCAAGCTATTGTCATAAGATTTCAAGACCAAAAAGAAGAAATCATTTGGTCGTGTGAGATTTCTGAAATCTTAAAGTCTAAATCTCATACAAATAGACATTGCCTGAGATTTTGGCTGTATCTAAACCAGATTTGGAAAAGATACCTGTGCCATTCAGGGTCCAGACACATCAAGGGGAGAAAAGGGAGTTTGAATCCAAAGAATAAGCAGCTGAATCAAATGATTGTATACAATGTAATTGTGCTGTAAAACATGTTGAGTACGGTATTTTATGAAAGCTTGTAATGTTCTCAACTTAATAATTATACTGAGATACACATACAGACTATTGTTAAGAATTTTTGTGTATGGGGAACTGGGTTCATAAAACTTCAGTTCCACTTCACAGCAGGACAGTGAGAGATCAAACAAGGAGAGACATCTCCCAAGCCAGTTGTATACATGAAATCAGCTCCATTCATGGTACAGTCCAGCAAGAGACATGGTGGACCATTAAAGTTAATGGAATGACATTGAGACAAGGAGGAATTTCCCCCACTCTGAATAATCATGAGCCATATGCCAGAAGGACAAAAAAAGTCTTTTAAAAAGGAAACTTGAATCTGAGGTTTTCAGCTAGAACTTCTCAAACCAGGAGGAGGCTGCCTGTGAATGCTGGAATCCGATGGCTAAGAGGTATGGTGGGAATCTGTTCAAAGGCAACAAGTAATTTGTATTACAAAAAGGAATTTTATCTAATATAGAAAATAAAGCCTGAGGTTAGGTCTTTGTTTATTTTCATCTAACTTGCACATGTTTTCTTTCCTTGCTATTTGATCTCTGAATCTGTGATTGTTTATTTTTACCTCAAGCAGGTATCTGTTGTACAAACTGGGTGATGAGTGTGAGCCAAAGTGAGCTGATAACTGGAGGGCTTGTTTCACATCTTTGAGGGTGATGAACCAGAGGGGAAAAGTTAGAGTGTCTGGTAGCTAAGGACTCAGGAGGGATGGATTTGGGGAGACTCAGGCCTGTTCTACATTGAAAAGTTAGGCTGACCCAGCTATATCACTTAAGCAGTGCAGCTAAGCCAACCTAACAACCTAGCACTAGGTTGACAGAACAATTCTTCTGTCCACTTCCCCGAGAGGTGGTAGCTAGGTTGATTACCTGTGCCGACAGGGGAACCCCTCCTGTTGGTGTAGGTAGTGTCTACATTTGAAGTGTTAGAGCTGCAGCATTTCAAGTGTAGACAAGCCCTCAGAACTGAAAGGGCTGTTGGCTTCCACCAGCCTAGTTGCTCCTTGCACCAAAGGTGAGACCTTGTGTTTGCAGGCAGGCTACCAGTGTCGGATCACCAAAGATTACAAGGCAGGCAGTGACAGAATCCCTAACGAGTCTGTGTGATCCCCAAAACATCACAATGCCCCTTCCAGTTTTCAGTCAGATCAAGGATTAAAACCATAATTTCAAGACAAGATCCAAAGAGTCACATTATTACATCTCATCGCAACCCACCCCTACCCCACACACATGCATACCTTCCCATTCAAAGGGGTTTTGATTATAATGTGGATTATGGTCAACCTGTACTAATGATGAAATCATAGCTATCTATCAAATACATTACACAATGTCATAAGAAAACAAAGGTAGCTTTGAAGTTCGAACTGCCCCATTTATTTCAATGGATGCTAACTCATTTCAGTGAGTGCCAATGATACTTGAACTGTTAACATTATTGCATTGCTCAAAAGGATGTAGAAAAGGAGAGAAGGAGCATATTATGAATATTGCCATCAGCATTTCTCAAAGTAGAGGCAGTGCAAAGGACTAGCGGAGACGGGGCTGGGTGTGCAGAAGATGCATAAATTAATGTGTAGACCTTTAACACATAGCACTGTTGCAAAAGGAGCGTTTCTGGCTTATTTTCCTGGAACAAGTTCAAGCTTTAAAAGTTTAGGAAATGTTGGGAAAGAAATTTTAAACTTGGTTACTCACTTAAGAATTAGGATACAGTTAGAGTTGAGAGAAATGTCTCATGCATGAAACAACACAATTTCACTGGGCTGGTTTCACTTTGAGAGTTTTATTTTTTCTAAATACAAAGATAAAATACCCCTCCCCCCAAAACTATAAGATAACTCCACATTCATGAAATTTTACCTGCTTCCTGTAACTGACATGAAATGTGTGTCATGAGTATAAGGAGAAGCTGAACCGTGCTCTGATGTATTTTCATGAGCTGCTGCAAATCTTACCAAAAACAAACACAAAAAATAAACCAGCCAAACCAACAAACATTGCCAGAGTGGCTCAGCAATCTAGGAAACCTTAAAAAACAAAGATGGGAATAAATGTTACAAAGAGGAAAAACCACTGACATTCTTGTCCCTTTCGGGAGTTCACCCAGAGTAGTAAACAGTGATGCCAAGTCTTGTGAATTTATCACAAGTCTTGCAATATTTGGGAGATTTTTTTTAAGAAAAATCCTACAATTACATGAGAATCTCATTTTTCATATTAATACAAGTTTCTAGCCCTTGTGGGCGTGGAGAAAAGATTGGAAACATATCTCTGAAATGCTCGAAAAAAATCAGAAGATAAATAATACATTTTGGGTTCTTTTTATATCCTTTAAGTCTCATTTTTAGTCAAGTTCATGATTTTTGGTTCAGACAATAGTGACTGCGTAACCCACATACCTCCTGGGTGTGGTGTTATGTCCCCTCTAGTGTCACAGGAGAGACACTGGGCTGACAGCCAGTTGGCTTTTAGCTCCTGCGGTAGAGGCTCAAGCACTAAGCTCCAGAAGTCCCAGGATTGATCCCACCCACCACCAACCAGGTCTGTCAGCATTACAACTGGTAGTTATTTCCTTTCTCCTCATTTCCCAGGGGGCGCATTATCTAGAAAACGCAGTTATAAAAGATGCTATATAAACACACAGAGTACATCTATCATCAGGCAGATCTGGAAATGTTCTTATTTTTTTACATACAGAAAGTGAAACCTACACTGAGGAGCTCATCCAGAGCAGATCCAGCTTTACAGCATCTCAAGCATGACTGTAAATACCAAGATAAGGGGTCATGAGTTGCTTTCTCCTCTGTAGCTAGAATTAAGAAGTGGGAGAAGGAAGGAATTCAGCTGTGAGAGTTCCCTCCCCTTCCAATCCTGCTGTCAGCGGGAGATGATGAGGCTGTGAATTGATGATGCTGCACAAACCACCTCTCCCAAAATATTTCCTTAGTGTAGTTCAGGAATCGACAACCTTTGGCACGCAGCTCACTGGGGTAAGCACCCTGGCAGGCCGGCCCGGTTTGTTTACCTGCCATGTCTGCAGGCTTGGCCGATCGCAGCTCCCACTGGCCGTGGTTCACCGTTCCAGGCCAATGGGGGTGGCAGAAAGTGGCAACCAGCACATCCCTTGGCTCGTGTCAGTTCCCGCAGCCCCCATTGGCCTGGGACGGTGAACTGCGGCCAGTGGAAGCCAAAATCAACTAAACCTGCGGATGTGGCAGGTAAACAAACTGACCTGGCCTGCCAGGGTGCTTACCCTGGTGGGCCATGGGCCAAAGGTTACGGATCCCTGGTGTAGTTGCTTTGAAAGTCCACCCTACTTTAGCATCTGAACTAGCCACATTAAAGTATCACCAAGGTCACTGGAATTAAATTTGTTTGACCTTTAATGAAAGACCTTTCCCTTTACTAGGCTACCAGTTGGGATGTTATTCAAAACAGGTGTCGCTGCATTTGCTGACTTAATTACTCAGAGGTAGGTCTATATAAGTAAAAATCTACAAATCTTTTAACTGCATTAAGCATTTTAATTATATGGGGATTCATATTTTCTTCTGTAAGTCTTACACCTAACAGGTCAAAATCCTGTAATCAGATCCAGGCAGGCCATGTAGATCATATTGCAGGACCATGTAGATCATATTGCAGGCCATGTAGATCATATTGCAGGACCAGGGCTATGGTCATCAGTCACACTAGCAATGGTAAGAACTCACAAAGACAGCAAGATGAGGTTATACAGACGGGTGACAGGGGATGGATCACTTGATGATTACCTGTTCTGTTCATTCCCTCTGGGGCACCTGGCATTGGCCACTGTTGGAAGACAGGATACTGGCCTAGATGGGCCTTTGGTCTGACCCAATATGACCATTCTTATGTTCAGAACTTCTCTATTATAGAATAAAAATGAGCACCGTTTGGTTATTTTTCAGCTGTAGGGCTATACAAAATGTTCTGAAATACTCAGCCCGAGCAGTGCGATGCTAGTTCAGTGTGTTGTCCAGTTCCAGCCTGGTGCAGCAGCAGCTCTGCATGCTCATTCAAGAGGTCTCATAAAAGGAATAGGAGACTCTCCAAATCATTACTTAAGATTTACATACACTTTGAGGCCTATTCAAAACCGCTAGAGTGGTCTAGAGGGCTCTTATTATAAATGAGAATCATGCCTGGGTCCTATAAACACAACATTCTTTATTATTAACAAACAAATATTTTCTCCAGATATTAATCCCCCCTTCTTTCCAGACCTCCCTGAGCTGTTGTAAACCTCTAGTCCTAGCTCACATATCAGTAGTAAATGTAATTTAAATGCAAAAAATGATCTAACACGGGATTAGGTTTTGTATAAATTCATAAGATGTCTGAAATTAATGTTTGTTCTGCACTCTTGAAGTGGGAATCATTTGTGCAGTACCTACTTCTGTAGCCTTGAGATGCCAATCAGATTTTCAGATACACAATAGAAGCTGTCCATATACCAGTCATTTAAGATGAAAGTCACTGTTCAGCCTTTGAGGTTTGTCATCACTTTAAAACTTTCTTTAACAATTAAAGAACAGCTTTCTCAAAATTTCTGCTTTAGTATCAGGCCTTCATAATAATGTTGTATTGGTCACACTGCAAACCAATATGGGGTCTGAGCCAAAACCTATTGAAGTCTCATGTTGACTTCAATGGACTTTGAAAAAGTCCCCATTCTACGTATTTTATCTGTTGTATAAGGGGTGTTGTGGGAGCAAGTGGAGAAGAGGTGGTGGTGGTGGAATCAAGAATGGTATAAGAGGGCAGTTAGATCAGAAATTATGGCTAAAGTAGGAAGACTGTCATTTTGGGAGTGGTCTCATAAAAGCAGCTTGGGAATGATGAAAAAGCTACCAAGCAAAGACCACCAACTATGCTGATTCTGCAACAAAAATGGTGCATGAGCAGTCCACCCACAGCTGCCATTTTCAGTGATGGTGCTCAGCACCTATGAACAGTTCGGATACTTATATATAGGCACCTCGTTATGGCTGAGGGAGGACAATCAACTTCAGGAACCCAGCCTGGAAAGTTTTGGCTCTCATGCTCTAGGAACCATATTTGGTAATTCCAGAAATAAGAGATTTCAATTAGCGACTTTAAAGAAAAATGTGCCTTTTTGTTCTTTTCACCAGTAAATAGATATGAATATGAATGCTGAAAACACATTCTATTTCGCACATGAGGCTAATGTAAAACAGAATGGGGAATATACAATACGCGTTACTGATTTTTGCTAATATATCTCTTGTATGGGGACTATTGTTTGAGCAGTGGCGGATTAGCCACTGGGCCCATGCCCAGGGACCCTGGCCAACTGGGACCCACAGCTTCTGTCACCCAGCGGGCAGGACAGGGGAAGCCCCCACACCTCCCAACCCCATCCCTGGCAGAAGTCACGGGATGGGGGAAGCCCCCCAGCCACACCCCCATTCCCAGCAGAAGTTGCAGGACAGGGGAACCCCTGCAGAATACCTCCATCCCTGAAGAATGAGCAGAAAGGGGTGGGGCTGTGGGCAGGGCCTCAGGTGGAAGGAGCAGAACACGGGCTCAGGCCTCAGGCTGAAGGGGTGGGAAGAGGCCCCCCACTTGCTCTGGCCCAGGGCCCCACAAAACCTTAATCTGCCTCTGTGTTTGAGTGTGATTTTTCTTCAAATAACTTTTATACTCTTCTGGAATTTTGCTCGATCTAATTCTGCCATTTTCCCTCCTTGAAGTTAGAACAGAACAAATATACTATAATGACGTGCTGTTTTGTGAAACTAGACATTAATATTAATGGTATACATATTAGGACAAGCTCCACCATATTTCTGATGCATGTTGCTCTGTTAGCTAAATTCTACTGAATTTAGCTAATAATTATTTAAAAAATAACCTAATTTCTCTGTTATATGTCTCAATAGCTATATTCTAATAAATTATTGGCATTGCTGTAGCACTTAGGAGCCCTAGTCATGGATCAGGGTCCCACTGTGCTTGGCTTACTGTACAAATACAAGAGACACACATGGTCCCTGCCCCAAAAAGTTTACAATCTAGGTAAACTGAATATCTGAGTTCTGAACCTTGTTGTAGTGCATAGATACCTAGTACTGGTGGTTTGGAGGCAAACTGCCAACACAATTATGTCTCCAATCCTCGCCCTTTAAAATTCCTTCTATCCTGAAGGAACTGAGCATTCAAGTTTTACAAGAACTCTGTATTATTCAGTTCAATGAATTTCACCGACAGAACAGGAGAGATCCCCTGTAGTATAGGAAGAATTTTAAAGGATTAGGAATATAGTCAATATGTTCAGGACATATTTCCAAAGTGTCATTACAGTGAACAAAACAATTGGAGGCTTAGTGTCAAGGAGTGTATATACCCCATGCTGACCCAACAAGAATGCAGGTATTGCTAGCAGACCTGTGCTGATTGGCAGCCTCATAGCAGCTGGCAGAATAAGAGGTGGGAAGCAGACGGATGGGACTGCCAGATGAGCAAGCAGGCAGGCGGAAAGGAACTTTTGCCTACAAACTGCAGAAAAACTGCTCAGACACAGTACCCTGAGCACCTGGCCCAACAGGCTGAAAAGCCTACAGAACCCAGGGATGGTAGGAAGGAGCTCAGGGCACTGATGGAATAGTTGAGTCCTGATTCTGCCTGGCTGGCTTAAGGGCCCTGAGCTGGAACCCAGTGGAGTAGGCTGGGCCTGGGTTCCCCTAGCAAACCCCTGAGAGACTTAAGAACTGAGGGGGTTTCAGACTCGCTAGGCACCAGGAACTGACTGACAGCCCTGCCAAAATGCACTCAGATGCAATGGTCCACACAGCCAGAGGGGGTTCTCTTGCATCAACCCGTCAACCCACACTTGGGGAAAGGATGAGGCAGCCTCCAGACTGGTTTGGGAAGGTGTCAACATATAACCTTAGGATACTGGCAGCCAATGCAGAGGTGAGAAGCGCCATAGTACAGGGATGCCTCCTTGAGCCTTTCATATACATGCAAGCCTGAGATCAACTGTCGGAGAGTTAGCTATGGACACTCAGACAGCTTTTGAGTCAAACAAAAGGACTTACTACCAGATATGATGTTTCATCTTGCTTAACAAATATCCCTGTAATTAATTAAACTGCAATACACACATCAGTGCTTAGTCTAACTTATGTTCCAATAAACATTTATTTATCCTGAATAAGAATTTGATTTCTGGGGGCACAATTGCTGCTGGATCGGCCAGAGAGAAGAAATCTGACTTCAGAGGAAGCCAAGTGAACGGTGAAGGCTACAATCTGAGTCCTTGATCATAGGAAAGAGATTGTGTAATCCCCCCAAAAGGCACTTCAGAAGAAGCTGGCTGAGTCAGCGTGGCCAGGGAGACAGCCTAAAGATTGGAGAGGTGTGAGAAGTGGTTACAACAAAATATTTTTAAAAGTCAATTGAAATTTTTTTTAAATTGTAATTTTTAGGCATCAACAAAAATCCAGATGGCCCAGCTAAGTTTGTTTTAATATTCCTACAGAATCAGAAGTCAACCTATAGTTCATCACTTTAACTAGTATGAATGCAATACTGTTGGATTATTTCTGTACTTGCGCTAAGTAGTTCCCTCAAATTTCCTTCTTTCAGAACTATAAAGCCAAATTCCTGTTCTTACACTATAGTAACCCCTTTACTCCTGATTTACACCTGGGGCCTCTCACACAGAATGGGTCATCTTATCTCAGAAGTTATGATTGCAGAGTCCTGTAACATACCAGTGTGTCATTTTTACCTTTCTCCTCTAACAATGGTTCTTTTTACCAATACCTTCTATTTATTAATAGTTATTTATATATACTAAGACCCCAATCATGCATCAGACAGCACTGTACAAAAACGTAAAGAGACAGCCTCTTCTGTAAAGAGTTTACAATTTACATATCAGAAAACAGGAGGATATGACAAGGATACAGGGCAGCACAAGGAAATAATGAGACCTTACTGGTCAGCAGGATGAGCAGAGGTCACAACATACCATAATTAGTTACCATTATTAATATTAACATGTGATATTTGGCAGATAGCAAAATCTTAACATCTAATGCCCATACATTAATCTATTTCCATACTTCCCTTGTACCAATTTACTTATTCCGAATTATACATTATAGGAGCATCTAGCCCACACTCTCAGGGCCCAGTCTACTATTTCTCACAGCACCGTAATCAACTATTACACTGCACTGTTCAAATCCATACGCTGTGCTTATTGATTTCATATAGCAATATTTTTGTGAGGTAAGGGGGGAATTTACAAAAGGGAAATTCAAAGCTTTTCTAAAATCTACATACGTTTTTGAGTGCTGCTTTATCTTTACCCACCAGACCACTCAGGTGTTCTGTAAACTGCATCAGTTTCATCAGATAAGCTCTTCCGCTCATCAAGTCATGCTAAGTGGCCTTTCCACAAGTGCACATTGTCTAATGCTAGAGAATCTTAGCCCTTATGAATGTTTCCAGTATCTGTTCTACAGCATAGGTCAGGCTTATAAATCTGTGGGCTCCTGGACCTTCCCATGGTCTCTAACTAGCCACCTATCATAATTCATCCTTGCAAAGTTATCAGCATTCTCTGCCAAAAGCCTATTGTCCTTGATACTGCCTGTAAAACTTCAATCATGAACAGCAAGTAAGCACTCGCTCCAAAGGAGACCTCAAACAATTTCTCCTTTCTGGACTATATGAATTAAACTGCCTTAGGCTGGAAATAGGTGATTAAGTCAAAGGCAACTGATTACAATTTGAAACACACTTTTGATACCTAAATTAAAATCCAAAAGGAGTTTTTTACCAAAGTAAGTACAAAATTACTTTGTTCTGCCCCCTTAAAAACAGCGACACATTATTTTTCCAGGATACTGACATGTTTATTGAATGTAATAAATATTGTAAATTACTTTTACACTAATTATGTATATTTAAAGAATTTAAATTCTTCACATTGTAACATTGTTTTAACTCAATTACACGGTGTCAGTTTTGTACTTACTTCAAACATTTTATCTCAGTTTGAAAAAAAAAGAATCAAGAATTCCAACTAAACTGCCATTTTTAAACCTATTGTTCCAACTGAATTTTTATGCAGCTCTAATCTACTTAGAATATAGGTCTATTTCAGCTGTGAGTTACAACCCACTGATTTAAGTGAGGTTGCATGGAGGAACAGAGCAGAAGTTGGCCCAATGGTCTTCTTCACATACACCCTAATTTTCTTTCATCTCACATTCTATAATGATAAATGTTTGTTTAGATGGCAATTTGCAGCTCTGTTCATACTTCTCTCTAATTTATCACTTCCTTCTCTTTCCCCTTCTCTCAACATGTAGAAAGAGGAGGGACCACGCCTCTTCCAGTTGAGGCCCCTCCCCCTGCTCAGGACTCCAGCATACCGGTAAATCTTTTAAGTCACTTTCACCCCTCCCACTACTCCATGCTGCTCAGACACATGGGCAGTAATGATTCTGCCATGTATGGCTCGGAGCAAATCAGTAATGACTACAGGGCTCTGGGAGCAAGGGGGAAGGAGTCAGGGGTACACAGGTAGTGTTCCTGTCCATCATCTTGGTTAAGGACCCGCACACCCTGGAGATGAATGCATGGCTGCACAGAGTGTGTTGATGGGAGGGCTTTGGGTTCCTCAGCCATGGGATGCTGTACCAGGAAGGACAACTACTGGGAAAAGATGGGGTTTATCTGACCAAGAATAGAAAGAGCATCTTCATGCACAAACTCACCAACCTACTGAGAAGGGATTTAAACCAAGTTCAAAGGGGGCAAGTGACAAAAGTGTCAAAGTAGGTATAAAAAAGGTGACCTTAACAGAGGACAGGATGTTGGGGGTCAGGAATGGAAAATTACAATAGGGACATAGTAGCAACAAGAGGGAAATCAGTGGAGAAAATCTGCTCTACATCTTAGATATCTATATACAAAGGCAAGTGGTATGGGGGGAAAACAAGAAGAATCGGAAGTATTAGTACATAAGCTAAATCATTACTTAGGCATCACAGAGACTTGGTGGGATAAATCTCATGACTGGAATATTGGTATGGATGGGTACAGCTTCAGGAAGAACGGGCAGGGGAAAAAAAAGAGAGGAGGTGTTGAGACTGCATCAGGAATATATACACTTGTTCTGAGAAGGAGGTGAGAGGCAGACCAGTCGAAAAACCTCTAGAAGAAGATACAGGGAAAAAAAATAGGGTCAATTTCATGTTAAGTGTCTGCTATAGGCCACCAAATCAGGAAGAGGAGGGGCATGAGGCATTTATAGAACAAAAAGAAATATCCAAAACCACAAGACCTGGCAGTAACAAAACTTGAACTACCCAGACATCTGTTGGAAAAGTAATATAGCAAAACACAAAATATACAGTAAGTTCATGGAATGTCTTGGGGACAATTTGGTTCAAAAAGTGGAAAAAATAACCAGGAGCAGCCATATTAAACTTGATTCTGACTAACAGGGAGGCCTTAGTTGCAAATCTGAAAGTTAAAGGCAATTTGGGTGAGTGATTGTGAAATGAGAGATTTCATGGTTCTAAGGAAAGGAAGGAGTGAGAACAGCAAAGTAAGGGCAATGAACTTTGAAAATGCAGACTTTAACGAACTCAGAACTGGCAGGTAAGGCTCTATGGGAGGAAAATCTAAGGGGAAAGGAACAATAGTACAAGCATTAAGGACAAAATCAGAAAAACTAAGGCACAAAGTGGTTTACACCTAGCAAGGGACATAAAAGACAGAGCAAGAGAAAGATGAAGGAAAGTTAGGTCCTTCACCTAGCATGGAAGGAGAGCTCATAACAAATGATACCAAGAAAACTGAGGTATTTAATGTCTTATTTGCTTAAATCTTCATTAAAAGAGTAAATTGTGACGAGATACTTAATTAATATAAACAACCAGAGGGAAGGAACACAAGGCAAAATAGAGAAAGAACAAGTTTAAAAATATTTAGAGAAGTCAGATTATTCAAATTAGCAAGGCCTGTTGAATTCACCATACAGTACTTAAGGAACTAGCTGAAGCAATCTTGGAACTGAGAGCAATTACCTTTGATAACTCATGGAGGATGTGTGAATTCCCAGAGGAGTGGAGAAGGGCAAACATAGGGCTTATCATCTTTGAAAAGGGGAACAAAAAGGATTTAATATTTAATGTTTTTATTAATTATTTGGATAATGAAGTAGAGAGTATGCTTATAAAAGATCCAGATGACCTCAAGCTCAGAGAGGTTGCAAGTACTTTGGAGGACAAGATTAGAATTCAAAATGACCTTGACAATTGGTCTGAAATCGACAAGTAAAGGCAAGTGCAAAGTGCTTCACTTAGGAATCAAAAATCAAGTGCACAACTACAAAATGGGGAATAACCAGATAGGCAGAAGTACTGCTGAAAAGGATCTGGGTTTTGTTCTTCTGGTGTATGGCATCTGATGGCACAAACCACGAAGGAGATCTTGGATAAGCGATGTAGCCACTATCACAGCAACAGCATCTGGAGATATCAAACACATCCCTCTACCATTAAAGATGTTAAACAGGGCACTTCTTGAGTTCCACAATGGGGAGCTGTCATAGTATAATTCCCAATTCTGAACCTTAGCGTCCAAAATATGGGTACTAGCATGAATTCCCCTAAGCTTAATTACCAGCTTAGATCCTGTAGTGCTGCCACCAATCAGGACTTAGAGTAGAGTGCCTGATAAACTCTGGTCTCCCCCAAAACCTTCCCTGGGGACCCCCAAGACCCAAATTCCTTGAGTCTCACAACAAAGGGGAATAAACCATTTTCCTTCTCCCTCCTCCCTTCCTCCCAGCTCCTTTATGCCCTGGGTACACTAGGAGATCACCGTGATTCAAACTCCTTGAATCACCACACGGAGAGGAATGATACCTTCCCCCCCACTCCTCTTTTCCCTTCACCCAGAGGCAATACAGATTCAGACTCCGTGAATCTAAAACAAAGAGGAAATTCACCTTTCCCTTCTTCTCACCACTTTCCTGGTGAGTACAGACTCAGTTCCCTTGAGCCTCAACAAGGGGAAAAAATCAGACAGGTCTTAAAGCAAAACTTTTAATAAAAGAAAAAAGAATAAAGAAAATCATTGTAAATTTAAGATGGAATATTACAGGGTCTGTCAGCTTCTAGAAACTGGAGAAAAAGCCTCCTCCAGCAGAAATACAATTTAAAATACTTCCAGCCAAATACACATTCGCAAATAAAGAAAAACAAATAAAAAGACTATATCGCCTTTCTACCTTTGTACTTATAAAATTGGAATAGAAGATTAGAGAGCCTGTAGGTACGTGTGGTCACTCTCTGAGCCCAGAGAGAACAAAGCAAAACCCAAAAGACACAAACAAAGGCTTCCCTCCACCAAGATTTGAAAGTATCTTGTCTCCTGATTGGTCCCCTGGTCAGGTGTTTGGTTCCCTGTTTGTTAACCCTTTACAGGTAAAAGAGACATTAACTCTTAACTATCTTTTTATGACAAGAGCCCAAGAAGCCCCAGTGATAAAGATGTGCTTTACAACAGTGACTACAACATATTCTATTGGATTATAATGGTTCATAAACTGAATGAGACAAAAATGGGATGCAATGGCAAAAAAGGCAAATGCCATTCTGTGGTGTATTAGCAAGAGTATATTATGTAAGACAGGGGCGATAATTATCCTGCTTGACTGGACATTGGGGAGGCCTCAGTTGGAGCACTGTGGCCAGTTCTGGGTGCCACACTTTAGGAAAGATGTGGACAAATTGCAAAAGAGTTTAGAGGAGAGCAACAAAAAATTATATAGTTTAGAAAACCTGGCCTATGAGGAAAGGTTAAGAAAAAACTGGGCATGTTTAGTTTTGAGAAAAGATGACTGAGGGAGACTTGATAAGAGTCTTCAAAATACATCAGAGGTTGTTATAAAGAGGACCATGATCAATTGTTATCCATGTCCACCAAAGACAGGAGAAGTAGTAATGGGCTTAACCTGCAGCAATGTTGATTTAGGTTAGAAATTAGCAAAAACTTTCCAACTATATGGGTAATTAAGCTCTGGAACTGTCTTCCAAGGGAGGTTGTGGAAGCCCCATTATTGGAGGTTTTTAAGAACAGATTGGATTATCTGTCTGAGATTATCCAGGTTTAGTTGTTCCTGCCTCAGCATGGCGGGCTGGACTAGCTAACCTCTTGTGGTCCCTTCAAGCCCTACATTGCTCTTATTCTAGATTTCCACAACAAGCTGATGTTAACAAGGAAAGTTTTACACAAGAAAACTTCGTCTATCGAAATTCTCCATAGGATTTTGTGTGTTTGTACTAAATGAGCAGCTCATCCATCAGAATGAAGTGCTCAAATCCCTTAAAGACCATTGTGCTAATTTAATGCTATCATTTGATTAATGCTCAGTGCTTCTACTTTTCAAAAACCCAGGGAAAGATAAAAAAATATTTTTTTCTTCTTTTACTATTTTAAACACACACTTAGGGAGCTAAATTTATCATTTATCATTTTTTACAGCCTGCTTAGGACTCTCCAGTACAAAATGAATTTACACATATTTTATATATCAAGTAGGGGATAAAGAAATATAAAATATTATTCCTCTCCTTACCCACTCAACAGTAGTCTATTTTAACAACCACAGTAAAAACCCATCACTTTAATCACTATAAGTGCTGAATTTTAAGACCTTGAACTGTTGGCAGTAATTGTGTCTTTTGGTAGTGCCCCCAACGTGCTAGATCTCTGGAAAATCACAATGGAAGGAATGTACAATGTAGTTTTTGTCCCCCTTTCAACCCGGTGTTGGGATATCTGAACTGAGTGGTATTCGGGGAACAGCTAGAAAGACCCATCCATGCAGTATAAATGCCCACATTAGGTAAGGTTAGCATTGGTCTTTCAAGGGTTTTTAGGGGTTTTTTAATATATGTTTCACAGCTGCAGTACAGGAAAATAGATTAGATTAGAATCTGGTTTATGTACAGATAAGAAGCTAAGATAATTAAGCACTGAGTACATCAGTACTTACAGGAAAGCTGTTTCTGCGATTAGGGCACAGCATTGGGACGCAGTAGATAAGTTCAAACTCTAATTCTGCCACAGGCTTACTGCGTCACCTTGGGCATGTACTTTGTCTCTGCTTCAGTTCTGTAAAAGAGATAATGATACTTCCTTTTTCCCACCCTTTTCTGGTCCTGTTTGTTTAGACTGCAAACTCTTCCAGTCAGGGGCTTTCTCTGAACGTGTATGTACAGGGGCAGCTGGGGCCTTTAGGTGCTTTGGCACATATTTTATTTGCCATTGTTAATGCCATACTGATTTAAAAGGAGCAAAACCTGAGCTCTCTGAGCTAAGTGCCACCTGTCTCCCATTCCTCTTGTCACTCTCCAGTCAATAGCAAGAGCAATCCAAACTCCATTATTGGTTACAATTAGAACTGATCAAAAACAGCAGGGAAAATCAAGGAAAAACTGAAGTATTTACATTCTGCAGCTTTCAATAAGAAACAATTTTTCTTATACAAAAAATTCCAGGAACATTTTCAGTTTCAAAAAAATGTGCTCTCACCATTTCATTTTTTTGTTGGTTTTGCTTCTGCTTTTTCATCTTTACCCCCTTTCTTTTTTTTCCCCATTGAAAATCATAGATTATTAGGGTTGGAAGGGACCTTGGGAGATCATCTAAGTCCAACCCCCTGCTCAAAAAGCAGGACCAATCCCCAAATGGCCCCCTCAAGGATTGAGCTCACAACCCTGGGTTTAGCAGGCCAATGCTCAAACCACTGAGCTATCCCTTCCCCTATGGGTGAAGGGAAAACCCACACACATTGGGAAAAAAAAAATCCAAATTTTCCATTTCTCAATTTCATCAAAGAAAACAAATGAACATTTTTAAACAATTTTTGCCTTGTGAATTTTTTTAAATTTTTCTAAGAAAAAACACTTCAACAAAAACTTTTTCCCATTCAAATTTTTGACCCATTCTAGTTACAATGCACACAACTGAAAGGGATTCAGGCAATAAACATTTTGAGCATTGGCCTGCTAAACCCAAGGTTGTGAGTTCAATCCTTGAGGGTGCCATTTGGGGATTGGTCCTGCTTTGAGCAGGGGGTTGGACTAGATGATCTCCCGAGGTCCCTTCCAACCCTAATAATCTATGATTTAGATGGAGGAAGAGAGGAATAAGGTTAATTGCCAAAGCCCCAGGCCAATTCATTGTGTATTAGAATAGATCAAAGTGACTCATAGACTCTAGGACTGGAAGGGACCTTGAGAGGTCATCGAGTCCAGTCCCCTGCCCTCATGGCAGGACTAAATACTGTCTAGACCATCCCTGATAGACATTTATCTAACCTACTCTTAAATATCTCCAGAGATGGAGATTCCACAACTTCCCTAGGCAATCTATTCCAGTGTTTAACTACCCTGACAGTTAGGAACTTTTTCCTAATGTCCAACCTAAATCTCCCTTGCTGCAGTTTAAGCCCATTGCTTCTTGTTCTATCATTGGAGGCTAAGATGAACAATTTTCTCCCTCCTCCTGATGACACCCTTTTAGATACCTGAAAACGGCTATCATGTCCCCTCTCAGTCTTCTCTTTTCCAAACTAAACAAACCCAATTCCTTCAGCCTTCCTTCATAGGTCATGTTCTCAAGACCTTTAATCATTCTTGTTGCTCTTCTCTGGACCCTCTCCAATTTCTCCACATCTTTCTTGAAATGCGGTGCCCAGAACTGGACACAATACTCCAGTTGAGGCCTAACCAGCGCAGAGTAAAGCGGAAGAATGACTTCTCGTGTCTTGTTTACAACACACCTGTTAATGCATCCCAGAATCATGTTTGCTTTTTTTGCAACAGTATCACACTGTTGACTCATATTAAGCTTGTGGTCCACTATGACCCATAGATCTCTTTCTGCCATACTCCTTCCTAGACAGTCTCTTCCCATTCTATATGTGTGAAACTGATTGTTCCTTCCTAAGTGGAGCACTTTGCATTTATCTTTATTGAACTTCATCCTGTTTACCTCAGACCATTTCTCCAACTTGTCCAGATCATTTTGAATTTTGACCCTGTCCTCCAAAGCAGTTGCAATCCCTCCCAGTTTGGTATCATCCGCAAACTTAATAAGCGTACTTTCTATGCCAACATCTAAATCGTTGATGAAGATATTGAACAGAACTGGTCCCAAAACAGACCCCTGCGGAACCCCACTTGTTATACCTTTCCAGCAGGATTGGGAGCCATTAACAACTACTCTCTGAGTACGGTTATCCAGCCAGTTATGCACCCACCTTATAGTAGCCCCATCTAAATTGTACTTTCCTAGTTTATCTATAAATGTGTAAGAGTGTCTTTGGTGGTTAAACTGTTAAATGTGTAAGAGTGTCTTTGGTGGTTAAACTTCATGAAAACTAATGGGCTGTTACTTGCACTCTTTTCACTTATCTGTATCCCGTTATAAAGCAATAAACAAACATTTACATTGTATAAGCCCTTGTCACTATAACCCATCAGATGAGAAAGAAGCCTTGTAGAATGCAAATGAAGAATTCTAACAGAAAAGAGCTAATTTCAAAGCAAGTGGTCATTGTGTGTGATGATTGGAGGTCAAAGACTCAAAATGCATTCCTCATTCTCTGCCATCAAAGGAAAAGCCCACATGAGCAGTGACCCTGTCAGACTGTTTTCTGTGAGACAAAGCTGTAAGTATGGATTCAGGAAAAGCCTTCATTTCTTGACTATTTGAACTCTTACAGGGAAGTGTACCAGATGCAAAGCAGAGCTCCCCAGAATACCCTGGGTACCCTGAAAAGACTTTTGGGAAACTGCCAGTTTGTTGCATCACTGCCACTATTTGGAATTACAAACTGACTCACTTGTGCATATATTTTACCTGCTTTAATCTCTCAATAACTCTCACTTCCTTTCCTTAACTAACAAACCTTTAGTTTGTTTACTGTAGAATTCGCTGCCACTGTTGTCTTTGGTATAAGATCTAGAGCACCAACTGATCTGGGGTAAGTGACTGGTCTCTTGGGACTGGGAGCAACCTGATGTAGTGTGATTTTTTTGTTTAAGTGACCTTTTATCACAAAATGTAATTTGTCTGGGTGGCAAAATAGACTGGAGAATGAGGGGAGTGTCTGTGACTCCATTATAACACTGGTATAGTGATGCAGGAGTTCTCATTTGTCTTTGGCTTGGTGAAATCTAATTATAGACCATAAATGCCACCAGTCTGAGTTGTCTGTCCTGTTTTCTGACAGTCTGCTCTCAAGTAGGCACTCAGTTGTGAGCCCCCCGCACAGCATGACAACTGATGTAGTTGTGACAGAATTCACACGCCACAGGTCAGTTGGCTTTATAGATCATAAGCCAATGCTATTAAAAGCTTAAATTTGATATTGAGAGTTTTAAGGGTTAAAGATCCGCCACAACGAGTGAACCAGTCATATGTGGGTCATGGGATAAGAGACCATGAGCATTTGTCTTTGCAAAGGGGGTTATCCTTTAAGAGGAAAACCTCAGATCAGGAACTGAGAGCTTTGTTCATAAGCCACGAACAAGTGTCTTGCAGCCCCAGATACTGCAAGGGAAGTGGGCCGAGTGCAATAGTCAAAAGCTGAGAAAGAATGCAAGCATGAAATAAGGATGGCAGAGCCCCAGAGCAAGGAGAAGAAAGAAACTGAGGAGAGAGCCTACCAATAAGATGCAAAGCCAATGCTGAAATTGAAAAGGAAGACCACAAAGATGCATGGAGAAGCTAGCGGCTGAGGGGAGAACTTATGCACTGAAGCTCAAAGTCCTGGAGCAGTAAAAAGAGCAGCCTCAGACAGAGTACATCCTCTCTCAACTGCAGGAAGTAGAAGAAAGCCCACCCAATTTATCAAGAGACTGACTGCATTGAGGAGCGCCTATCTACCTTTGAGAGCCTGTGTGGAATCTGTAAGATTCCAGAAGATAAATGGATGCCCATCATCTTAACCAGGTTGACTGGGAAAGCCAAACAAGTGTTTAATGATATGGAGGTGGGTGATGCCACGGTGTATAAGAAGTTTGAAGAAAATGTATTGAAGAGGTTTAAGATCATCCCTGCGTCTTATCAACTGAAGGATAGAAATCTTAAAATGTTTGACAATGTCACTCATGTGCATAAGATCTGTAATTATATGAAAAATAGGTAGTTGGGGCAGGGGCTGAAGGTAGCTATAACAAGCTATTTGATTTGGTGGCACAAAAGCAATTTTTGTGGACAGTCACTGATGAGGTAAAAGCAGACATCTGAAAAATATATATATATATATCTTCCACAGTTTTGGAAGCAGCAAAAATTGTTGATGAATATATTGAGTCAAGGACTTGTGAGGAGCAAAAGCCCTAGGGAAGGGTAATCCTTCTGCTCCCCAGGTCCAGCGTGACAGCAGGGAAAACTGAGAAGCTGACAGGAAAAAATGAAGCAGCAAAGAAAAAGGAAGAAAGGGAGCCTCATGAGGTGTGACACCCTTGGTTGAGAGGAGGCAACAAAGCTGCTGTGCAGAGACCATGTAGATCTCAGGGAATCTTCTGATTTAGGGAACTAAACACTTTTCCAGTTGCGGGTGGACAAGACTCCAGCCCTTAAATGAACAATGAGAAATAAACTGAATCTCTTCTTACACCCTCCCTGGTCTTTTTGATGCCAAGGAAAGAAAATGACCCATAGCAACTGATTGGAAGGAGTGTTGTCCCTGTCTGTATTCCACACATGGATATGCATGTGTGCCATATGCCAAAGTCCGGAAATTCTCACAAGCAGTGTCCATTGGCCCGCACATGTGCAGTAGGTCTCCTCATGCTCCTGACTGAGGAAAAAAGAGCCAGTTAAAGTCAACAACTCACCAGTTCCTTTTTGCACGGCAAATCTAACACTAGCCAAAGCTCAGGGGATGTAGGGCAGGCAGTGGAATACATATTGGGACCACACATCTCAAAGAACTTCCAGTTATAGGGAAGTAATCTCCATTTCTTCTGAGAACCTTCATTTCTTCTGGTCCCTACATGTATTTCACCCATGGTTGATTGACAAGCAGTGCTTAGAGTAGAGGTGGGTGTGAGGAAGCTGGCCAACAAAGATGACTGCAGTACTGCAGCTCCCACTGCTGCATCTGCCACAGAGGAGTGAACTAATGCATAGTGTGTAGTGAATTCCAGGTGGCTGCTTTGCAAGCGTCTTATATCAGGGATGCCACAGAGGCATGTTGTGCTCTCATGGAGTAAGCTGTGACACTTCCAGGTGCAGGAATGTGTGCTAACCTGTAGCGCTCTGGGATGCATCCTAAAACCCACTTGAGATCCTTCAGGAGGATATAACTTGCCCATGTGATCTTTCTGCTATGCAATAAGAAGTCTTGGTGACTTTGACTGGATTGGTTCTCTGCAGGTAGAACACCAGGGCATGCTGGACATCGAGTGAGTGAAGTCTCTTCTCTTTGGGAGAAGCATAGGGCTTTGGAAAAAGAGACTGGTAAGTGGATAGTTTGGTGGCTATGGAATTCCATAAACAACCTTGGGGAGAAATTTTGGATACAAGCAAAGGGAAACTTTCTCCTTGACGAAAAACTGTATAAAGGAAGGTCTGCTATGATGGCTCCTAGCTCACTGACCCTTCTGCCAAAGTGATAGCCACCAGCAATGCAACCAGGTGGGACAGGGAGCATGTAGCTATGGGTTTGAATGATGGTCTGGTGAGGGTTGACAGGACAAGATTAAGATCCCATTGAGGTGTGGGTTTGATCAGTGGTGGGAAGGACATTACGCCCTTCATAAACCATACTGTAGCTGGCTGTCTGAAAATAGGTCTCTCTACCAGAGGAAGAAAGGTTCTAGTCACTGTAAGGTGGATCGGCAATGAAGTAATGGAGACACCCGAGGCATTCAGGAACAGAGGATAATCCAAGATGTTCAGAATACATACAGTAAATGGAGAATGTTGATTGTGGTGTGCCCCCATTTGGCTAGATATGAGGTTCTAGTCAAATCTTTCCTACTTTGGAGAGTAAGAATAGTGTGAACAGGAGCAGAGCAGGAACATTCTATTTCCAACATCCATCCAAACACCAGGCTGTTGGGTAGAGAGCATCTGAATTGGGCTGTCTGATTAAGGAGGTTCAGGAAGGGGCAGATCTTGATTGGGGGTTGGGCAGACATTCTCAGGAGTGCTGTGAACCAAAACTGTCTGGGCCAGCTGGGTGCTAGGAAAATGACATTGGTTTTGTTGCAACTTACCCAGCTTCCACAGGTCATAAGAAACGAAGTGGGAGGAAAGGTATATCTGAGGTCGTTTGTCCAGAACAACAGAAGGGCATTACCCTGGGACCTATGGCTCTTCTGGAGCAATACAGGGAAAATTTTCTGTTTGGGATACAAAGAGGTCCCATTAAGGTGTACCACACTGTGGGAATATTTTGGTGAAGATGAAGCCATGGCTTTCCCACTCGTGGTCCGCTGAGAAGTATCTACTTAGGTAATCTGCTAAGGAATCTTTATGCACCAGTTCCAGAACTGGACTGCTTCCAGGCATAGGGCTCCACCCAGTGTGTTTATGTAAACCACGGTGGTGATATTGTCTGATACCAGTTAGATATGGAGTGAGCATATGAGTGGCAGAAAGGCCTTGCATGCAAAGCAGACTACTCTCAGTTAAGATGTTGATGTGCAGTCTGACCTTCCATGAGGTTCAGGTACCCTGAGCAGTGTGTTTTTTCAGGTGGGAATCCCATCCTAAGAGGGATGAATCCACCACAGTGGTGACATTGTGGGTGGAAGTATGAAAGGGAACACCCAATCTCACCTTTTCTGAGTTTGACCACCAGAAAAGGGAGAAGAGGACACTGGTGGGGACAGTCACTCTTCAGTTAAACTGGTCCTAGTCCAGTAAGTAGACCAAATGGAGCCATCACAGATGAAGCCTGGGGAACAGTGTCACGTATGTGCACATGGCATGTGGCCTAAAACAAAAAGGCAGCTCCACATGATAGTTTGTGGGTAATTAGTACATTCAGGTTGTTCATTATCCAAAATCTGTCTGTGGAAGGAACGCTCTCCTGGAAACAGAGTCCAACATTCCTCCAATAAAGTTTATCATCCTTGTGGTTGATAAGACGGACTTTTCTCAGTTATCCAAACACCTAGGGCTGCAAGAAGCTGTCTGAGAAACTGTTAACAACCAGACCTCCTGGTGGGAGCAGCCGACCAAGAGCCAGCCATTCAGGTACAGGAAATCTGTAAAGTCCAGGCACCTCATCTGGGCTGCCACTGTAGAGCAGGCTTTTTTGAACACTCTGGTTGCTGGTCCAAAGGGAAGAACTCAAAACTGGAAATGTTCCTGGCCCATCACAAAATGCAGCAATCTCCTGTGGGAGACGGTAATGTCGATATGGAAGTACGAGTCCTTCATGTCAAGAGTAGTGAACCACACCTCTTCCTGAAGGAAAGGGATTGATGCAAACAATCATCTGAAATTTCAGCTTTTGAATAAAGATGTTGAATTGTCAAAGATCCAGAATGGGACTCCATCCTACAGCCTTTTAAGGGATAGGAAATATGGAGAGAATAACCATCCCCTATGATGCTGAGGCAGGACACATTCTATTTCCCCTTAGTGTAGGAGGAATTCGTCTTCATATTGAAGAATCACCTTGTGACAGTGGTTCTTGAAGGGGCTTTGGGAACTCTATGGGAAAGGGAGGAACTCTATGGAATATCTCAGATGGATAATCTCCAGGGCCCAGCTATCTGTCAGTTGTGTGCAAATAGAATAAGATGGCCCCAAAAAATGACAGGGGAAAGAAGTGGATGGCATCAGAGGTAGTAGGCAGGTCTCAATCAGTGGTTTAAAAGTGTTCCTTAGCAGATGTCTCGGAATGAGTAGAGGCCAGGGCAGTAGAGGGAGCACAGAATTGAGGCCTCTGAACCATCTGGCATTTTTGTAGAAGCTCAGCTGGGCACTGGTAATAAAATGCATGAGGATGGAGTGTCCGTGATCTATACAATTGTTGGACCCATCTGAGTCAGAAAACTGCTCCTCTGGAAGTGGCAGAGTTGTCATCAGTACTGACACACTTCTGCCAGAGGATTGGAGGTGAGATGGCGTCTGGGACACCAAAGTAGTAGCCTCTTCCAGTGTAGAAATATCCCTTAGAAGGGCTGAGCCAGAGAGGAGAGGCTGTAGGTAAGGGAGGAATATATCCTCTGGTGTTGTATAAGTCTCTATATGTCCTAGTGTCTGTATGGTCCCAGCTGACAAGTCCAATGGAACCAGTGACTTAGAAGCAGAGCAGTCCTTGGACGGGTGAGGCAGTACTGACAATGGATCCAGACCTGTGCTCATAGACAGAGCCAGCAGATGTTGTTCCTTACACTTCAGTCCGGGGTGACCAATGAATACTGGTGGATCTTTCTTTCTACATGCTTTACCCTCCAACCTGGGGGTTTTCAGCAATGCCTGTTCCTTAGGGTCCTAATGAGAAGGCTTGCCTGACCTTGATGGGCTCGAAGAAGGAGCACATCTCTTAAAGACAGTCCTCAACTTCCACCCATGAACGTGCTCTCTACTTTCCTGGGAAGCCTTGAGTGAAGAGACCTTGGGCTTAGGCACTGTTGGCTCCACTCCTAAACATGTGTATGAAGTGGCACTGCTCGTCAGGTGAGGCTGATGTACAGGGGGTTCTCCCAGGCCAAGATTGGAGAGGGTTCTCCATTAGGTATTTCCTCAGGTGAAGCTCACAAACTTCTTGAGTTCTGCATGGGAATGAATGGCAAATACCGTTCTTCATAGAGATATGCATCTCACCCAGACAGTAGAGGCAACAGTGATGTTCATTGCTCATGGAGAAGAAGAAAAAGAACCATCAGAGAAAAAGAAACAGGTGATGAGCAAAGGAAACTAAGCTCATGGAATTAGATGGATTCATGACTATGAAAAGACTTGGGGCCTGATCCAAGGCCCACTGAAGTTAATGAGTTTTTCAACTGATTTTATTGAGCTTTGGATCAGGGTCTTAAAGAGGAGGGTCCAATGGAATTATTTTAGGATGAGGGTGAATTGCTTATATTTGCTTGAGAGGACTAAAATCCATCAAGTCACTAGTCTATGCAAAGTTTGTGCACGCTGCTAAGAATAAAGCTAGGCTACTCATGCTCAACTTTGAGATTTTTTTCATGATTTTCTGATGACAAGTGTCTTTTCTTTAGTTGGTAACTATGCACATATGGCTAACATTAAAGAGAAAGTAAAATACACCAGTTAGTATGAGCTTCAGGCTGTCCCCAGAACTAATTTTAGAAAGACAGGTAATAAAACAGACTCATGTAATTCATTAACTACGCATAACTCTCAGACTGAATGAATTCATCACTGTCAGCTTTAGTAACCTTGCCAGCAAAAGATAGTGTCACACAAACTAAGATTAATGAAAAGACTCCAATACGTTAAAACACAACACAAGGCCAGTGCTTTGAAAGAGAATATTTTATTGCTGAGGTGTTAAAAGGGTAAAAGTTTATTTTACTGAAAATAAACTTATATGAAGCTGGTAAGATTTGATAGACACTTTGAACAATTGCAGTAATAAGAAATCAGCATGACTAGCATTTTTAACATACAGGGTTCTAGAGGAAGCATCATGTGACTATCTGCTGCTGCTCTTGTCTCTGACCTTATTTATTTTCATTGTTTGTTTAAACTAGGAACCGTCTGTCCTCATTTTCTATGCAGACCCTGAATCCTTGCCTAGAAATTAGGTCTTTGTTTTACCAAGGAACATCATAAGTTTCTACTGTCCAAATTCAGGTTTATTTGGCTGCTTTTTATTTTGATTAATTCAGACTGACTGCACATAAATAATCTCAGATGGATAACGTGATTTTGTGATGTCCCTAACTCCTAACAATTCCTACATTTTGTTCATTTTGGATTGAATTTCCCTTCCCCTATTTCAAAGGTTTGTTTCTAGATTTCCTGTTAACCAAAATGAGTGGAATTAAGGTCTGGTTTCTCCATATTGGTTAGAATATCATTAAACTGCAGCAAGGGAGATTTAGGTTGGACATTAGGAAAAAGTTCCTAACTGTCAGGGTAGTTAAACACTGGAATAGATTGCCTAGAGAAGTTGTGGAATCTCCATCTCTGGAGATATTTAAGAGTAGGTTAGATAAATGTCTCTCTGGGATGGTCTAGACAGTATTTGGTCCTGCCATGAGGGCAGGGGACTGGACTCGATGACCTCTCGAGGTCCCTTCCAGTCCTATGAGTCTATGAGTCTATCATTAATAGATTAGAGGGGGTGGTATTGATGATATATATGCATCCTAGATGTAAATAAGGCTTGAAGAATATGTTGACTAGGCTTGTCATAAACAGATAAGTAAGAGTTAATAGAACAAAAGTGCTTCATATCTCTTTGCCTGGAAAGGGTTAACAAGCTCAGTAAGCCTGGCTGTCACCTGATCAGAAGACCAATCAGAGGACAGGATACTTTCAAATCTTGAGGGAGGGAAGTTTTTGTGCTGTGCTGTTAGTTTTGGTTGTTGTTCACTCTGGGGGCTCAGAGGGACCAGACGTGCAACCAGGTTTCTCTCCAATCTCTCCGATACAGGCTCTTATAGATTCAGAATAGTGAGTACTATATAGATAAAGCGAGTTAGGCTTATATTTGTTTTCTTTATTTGCAAATGTGTATTTGGTTGGAAGAAGTTCAAATGTGTATTTGGCTGAAAGCAAATTGGTATTTTGCTGAAAAGATTTTAATTTGTACTTGTATACTTAGGCTGGGAGAGTATTCCCAGTGTCTATAGCTGAAAGACCCTGTACCTATTACATTTTTTTAAATTTACAAAGATAATTTTTACTGTTTTTTCTTTCTTTAATTAAAAGCTTTTCTTGTTTAAGAACCTGATTGTTTTTTTATTCTGGTGAGACCCCAGGGGACTGGGTCTGGATTCACCAAGGAATTGGTGGGGAGAAAGGAGGGAAGGGGGAGAGAGAGGTTAATTTCTCTCTGTGTTAGGTTTACTTTCTCTTTCAGGAAGAGTCTGGGAGGGGGAAAGAGAAGGAGGGAGGAAGGTGAATTGTCCTCTCTGTTTTGTGATTCAAGGAGTTTGAATCACAGTGATCTTCCAGGGTAACCCAGGGAGGGGAAGCCTGGGAGAGGCAACGGTGGGGGAAAAGGTTTACTTTCCTTGTGTTGAGATCCAGAGGGTCTAGGTCTTGGGGGTCCCCAGGCAAGGTTTTGAGGGGACCAGAGTGTACCAGGCACTGGAATTCCTGGTTGGTGGCAGCGCTACAGGTTCTAAACTGGTAATTAAGCTTAGAGGAACTCATGCTGGTACCCCATCTTTTGGACGGTAAGGTTCAGAGTGGGGAATTGTACCATGACAACGCTATTTCCACAAATGAAGACCATATTAAATGGACATATTCCTAGGGTAAAAGGAGAAAAAACAGGGGAAAGTTGTCCATCTGCCTCTGGAACCATTTATTTTAATTAGCACTGTACTTGATTTAGGAAAAAATGTTAACTATAGAGCAGAATTAAAATACATTACATGACAGGATTATTCAGAAAATTACAAACCCATCATAGTCATTCCTCAACAGGAAACATCACATTGAGCTAGATATTTTGCCCAGGTAAATTCCATGAGCCCAGCTGCCTGTAACCCTATTGCTTCAATGATCAAATGTCAAATCAGTTGTCAAAAGCTTTCACTTTCTTTGCCACTGTGTTTATTTTGCTTCACGTATCTTTCAAGGACAATGTTGCTACACACAGCAATTTGTGGAGGACAGATAGAAATGATCATGTACAATCTCTTTGCATGCATTCTCAAATGCATCTATATAAGCAAGTTTGCAGCCACCATTCCAATGCAGGAGAAATGGCTGAGGAAGATGAAATTCTGTTTGTGGTGAAGAGCTAGAACTACCATACACTTCCTTAGGCACAGGGCTGTAAAGGAAAGAAAAATGAGGGGTAGCCACTTGGGCCAGTTTCTTACTATTTGTGTTCATTTTACCATCTCATTAGTTTTAAGGCTTCTCAGGGGGCTATAAGTGGGTGTAGTAAAGGAATAAAAGTTGAAAAAGGAGCAGAAATTTTTGGAGTTAATCTAAGTTGGAGCCGCCATATTTTTTTTTGGAAGAATGTCATTTATTTTTCTATTTCAAACACTATTTCAGATTGAACAAGAGAAGTATTTATATAAACGAAGCACAAGATGCAACACAAAAAAAAAATCACATAGTCCCCTCTCTCTCTGGCCTAGCACATAAGCACCAGATGAGACACAGGAGACCTGGATGCTATTTCCAGCTCTGCCACCAGCCAACTGAATGAACCTGGCAAGTCAGGTCACCTGTACCTCAGTTTCCGTATCTGTAAAATGGGGAGGATGATACCTTATTTGTAAAAACACTGTGCCTTTTATCAGTAGAGCTCTAGAGAAGAGCTAGGTACTATAATTATATACATAATATGGTGGTGATAACTGAGGTAAATTGCAAAGCCATGTGATAAATGACTTAATTATGCAACTTTGACCTCCTCATCTACTCTCTTCCCTCTAACATGTCTGGCAGAATTTATTCTACTACTTCAAAGACATTGACCACTTCACACCCTTGCCAATTTGCCTTTAAAATGAACTGCTGGAGTAATGTTTACTCCCTTCCCTGAACAACGACCCTGGCCAAGGGCCAAGATAGGAAATTGTCCAATATTTAAGTTGCAAACAGAGTTTCTATCCATAAAAATACATCAGCTTTAAAGGCAGGTGTCAAGGCTGAATCCCCACTCTGGCACTTTGAGTGCAGAAGGTGGGGGCCCACAAGGATTTTAAAAATTCAAACTTGATAATCCAGGCTTGTATTATACTCCCAAGGTTATGGCTTTTCTCTGACCTTGGCTTGGGTAAATGCTGCCACCACCCAAATGCAAAAACCACACACCCTTGAACCCAGGAAGGAGCACCTGGGAATTCCTCCCTGTGGAATACCCTCAAGCCCTTTCACTCCCTCCAGGGAAAAGCTGAGAAAGAAAACAAAGGAAATTAGCTGTTGCCACCAGCTAATTAAACAACATGTGCACAAACCTCTTAGGGACACAAAAATCCAATCCTCTTCTTAAAAAAGGTAAAATTTATTAAAAACAAAAAGAAAGGGAATACATTTGGAACTTAGGCCTTTTGCTAGATCTTAAAACAAACAATTACAAAAATTAAGCATCAAGATAGCCCTCTTGAGGTTCAGCTTAAAGGTTACAAGCAAACCAAAAACATCTGGGGTTAGCACAGAGGAGTCCATTAGCCATAAGAAATAAACAGAAATAACCCTAATCGCATCTTTCTAAACATTTCTGATCGACTTACACATTTGGAATTTCAGATAAGTAGGGTTGAAGTATGATTTGAGATTTTTTCATGCATCATTTTAAAGCTGCTTACAGCATTGCTCCTGTGTCTCCCCGCTCTTTCCTGGAGAAGCACAACACACAGACAAAGGGAAGTTTTTTCCCCCATTTTAAAAAGTTCTAGCCCTCCCATTGGCTCTTTTGGTCAGGTGCCCATTCCTTTTCCTTTACCTGGGGAACTTTGTCAACCCTTTACAGGTAAATCAAGCAGAGAACAGCCACCAAGAGGGACTTTATAGCTAACTGGCTGGCTGGGTGTCCATAAAAGAGAACTACCAAGCCCCTACATGCACACTTCATTTATCACAGCAGATATCTCAGAATCCCACAGTTAGAGATGGGAGCATTATTCCAGCAGCAAGTGGAGATTCCCAGCTAACTAATATGCCCCATCATTCACTTCTAGCCCTGAGCAGCAAAGAATCCTGTGGCACCTTATAGACTAACAGACATTTTGGAGCATGAGCTTTTGTGGGTGAATACCCACTTCCTCAGATGCATGTAGTGGAAATTTCCAGGGGCAGGTATATATATGCTAGCAAGCAAGCTAGAGATAACGAGGTCAGTTCAATCAGGGAGGATGAGGCCCTGTTCTAGCAGTAGAGGTGTGAAAACCAAGGGAGAAGAAACTGGTTCTGTAGTTGGCAAGCCATTCACAGTCTTTGTTCAGTCCTGAGCTGATGGTGTCAAATTTGCAGATGAACTGAAGCTCAGCAGTTTCTCTTTGAAGTCTGGTCCTGAAGTTTTTTTGCTGCAGGATGGCCACCTTAAGGTCTGCTATAGTGTGGCCAGGAAGGCTGAAGTGCTCTCCTACAGGTTTTTGTATATTGCCATTCCTAATGTCTGATTTGTGTCCATTTATCCTTTTCCGTAGAGACTGTCCAGTTTGGCCGATGTACATAGCAGAGGGGCATTGCTGGCATATGATGGCGTATATTACATTGGTGGATGTGCATGCAACCGCGGTACAACCGCATCTGCTCTAACCCCTCATACAGAGACCAACACCTACAAAATCTCCACCAAGCATTCTCAAAACTACAATACCCGCAGGAGGAAATAAGGAAACAGATCAACAGAGCCAGACGCGTACCCAGAAGCCTCCTACTGCAAGACAAACCCAAGAAAGAAACCAACAGGACTCCACTGGCCATCACATACAGCCCCCAGCTAAAACCCCTCCAACGCATCATCAAGGATCTACAACCCATCCTGGACAATGATCCCACACTTTCACAGGCCTTGGGTGGCAGGCCAGTCCTTGCCCACAGACAACCTGCCAACCTGAAACATATTCTCACCAGTAACTGCACACCGCGCCATAATAACTCATGAAGTGGTGGGTAAGATTTTGCTCAATACGTACAAAGGCTGAGGAACTGTCACAGTTTGAAGTGTCTCTAGAGGAGGTTTTGGAATTATTTGATAACCTCAACATTAACAAGTCACTGGGACCAGATGGCATTCACCCAAGACTTCTGAAAGAACTCAAATGTGAAGTTACGGAACTATTAACTAAGGTTTGTAACCTGTCCTTTAAATCGGCTTCGGTACCCAATGACTGGAAGTTAGCTAGTTGTAGGGGTGCGTTACCACTGCCCTTACTTCTGTACTGCTGCTGACAACAGTACTGCCTTCAGTAGCTAGAGAACTGTGACTGCTGGCCAGCAGCCCGTCTCTGAAGGCAGAGCTGGCGCCAGCAGCAGTGCAGAAGTAAGGATGACATGGGATGGTATTGACACCCTTACTTCTGCACTGCTTCCTGCAGAGCTGGGCCCTCAGTCAGCAGCTGCCACTCTCTGGCCACCCGGCTCTGAAGGCAGCACTGCGGAAGTAAGGGTGGCATGGTATGGTACTGCCACCCTTACTTACTTCTGCACTGCTGCTGGCGGGGCTCTGCCTTCAGTGCTGGGTGCCTGGCCAATAGATGCCGCTCTCCAGCCACCCAGCTCTGAAGGCAGTGCAGAAGTAAAGGTGGCAATACCACAACATCCCTAAAATAACTTTATGACACACACTCGCAACTCCCTTTTTGGTCAGGATCCCCAAATTTAAGAAACACTGGTCTCCCCTGTGACATCTGTATAGTACAGGGTAAAAGCACACAAAAGACCAGATTTCACAGGGAGAGACCAGATTTCATGGTCCATGATGCCTTTTTCATTGCTGTGAATTTGGCAAGGCCCTAGTAATTTGGTTGTCCCATATTACTGGAATTAAAAGCTGTTGGTAAGGTCTCAGCCACATTTTACTGGCTCCTCAGCACGTGTCTTACAAGAATATTTAAGGTTATGAAACGTTTTAGAAAACCAGGGAGCATAGTTAAGGTTTAGTATCTCTCTGTTATGTCCTATCATTTGTCTCCTCTCCAAACTGAGATGAGCCAATCTTTTCAATCCCTCCCTGTACGGAAGTTCCTCTGTGCTTCTAATTTGTGTCACCCATCTCTGAACCCCTTCTATTCTTACTAGATCTTTTTTTCCCTTTGAGACACAATGGAGGAGATCATGATGCAGTATTCCACATGAGGGCAATTGATTTATACATGGGCATTTCAACATTTTCTAGGCCATTATTTAGCCATCATACCATTTTTTTTAAAACTATTTCTGCACTTGGAGAAGCAGCTTTCATTGATCTGTCCACATTGATGCCCAGGTCTCTCTCCTGAGTGATGACATTTAGTTTAGACTCAAACAAATGTTTTGAATTAGTCAGACACATTCACTCACCTTGCACTGTCAGCACTGAATTTTACCGAAAGAAAAGGGGCAAACCCCCAAGAGTGCTGACTCTCCAACAACACGGGCACCGAGAACTCTGCTTTAGAGTGTGTTTAAACTGAATATAAAAAAAAAGTGACCAAAAGGGGAAGAGAGAACAGGAGAGGCAACTCTCAAGGACACTGAGCTGTGCTCTGAGATTGCTGCATTTTGGGGGATCTGAAAGGCAGCTAGCACCCATGCCCCAAAACCCAGAGCAAAATAAGAGGGCGAGTGGTCTCAATTGTTAGGTATAAGATTTCAGTATTCACTTCCACAAGAGCAGGATTTTACATGGGGAATTTGCAAAGCAGAAGGTCTAGTGACAGGAATGGACCATATCAGCTTTGGTCTTATGTCAGAGGTATCACTAAGTGTCTCAGATATTTCTAAGGTTTCTGTCATCTTAGTATGTAAATACTGAATCCTAATCATCAAAATTTCTTCCCTGAATTACAAAAACTCAATTATATTCAGTAGCTAGGAGTAATGTAACAAAGCTATGTACTGAAGACAGCATAAAAAATTATAAATCACACATGCAAAAGGATCCAGGAGTAGAATCCTAATTCTTCAGCTCCAAAAACACTGGCCTCTGACACAGGAGCTAAGAGAGATGTCCTATAGCTGCCAGTAGTAGTAGAATCTTTATCTCAGTGGTCCAGCCACTAAAGGTGACATCGCTCACTAAAATACAAAAAGCTAGTACATTATAGTGCATTATTCCATATTTTATCATTTGAGGGCTAACATAGTAGATTCCGAAGTGTGACTACAGAGATTCTTGGGATCACACTTTCACAAATGCTTTTGCAAGAGCAAAATGTGCATGTGTTTTTAGCATGAAATTAGTATAACTGTGTGTGCAAATGGCTAATTATGCATCTCACTGTCTGTTTGTATATGCATATACTACATCACTGTAACTGCATGCTAATTTCTCGTAGCCCAGTGAACATATGCATGTGCTCTCTCCAATGTATTAGGAAAATATCCATGATGGGCTGACTGTCCTTTCATACACTTGATCAAAAAAGATCAAGATAAAAGACTTCTTGTTGAAACTGGGTGCAAACACGTCTATGACAGGTTGACCCCAAATGCAGAAAATCTATTGTATCACTGGGTCCTTTAACTACCATTAATACATCTGAGAAGTGCCCCTACTTAACCGGACCAACAATACATTGCTGTCTCCTGCTAAAAGTTATGCATACCAATCCCATAAACAAATTGCCTCTGTGCACAATGAGCTGAACGAGCACCTCCCTGTCTGTTGATATAATATATAGCTATTTTATTGTCTGTAGCTACCTGAACTACTCTTCACTTTATGTGAGGAAGAAATTATCTGAGAGCCAGATAACTGCCCTCAATATTTATATGCAATTTATTTTCTTGGATAACCCAGATACCCCAAAACTGTCAGAGTCCAGATGAGCTCCCCATATATTATTTGATGCATCAGAGGTTATTGTGACTGATGGTGTGGGGTGACTGATCAAAATCAGTTTCAGAACATTGGACCACTGTCTCCACTGTATCAAGGCATCATGTACTATGTCATGCGGACCAACTTGCGTAGATGGTCCAAATTTGGCCAGTAATCTTGAGCCAAGCAACATTGCATCTGCCTCATTCTGAGATGTGCATAAGGAGTGACATAAGTTGTCAGTGTCCTGAGGCCCATAAGCCCTAAAAACAAGACCACCATCTGGATTACGTGATGCTGAAGCTCTGATATCGAGGCCCATCTTTAGAAATTTCTCTTCTGGGAGAAAAGCCAGTCCTACCACCAAATCCAGCACAGATCCTATAAAAAGGATTCTCCGAGTCAGACAAAGGTTTGATTTTTTTACATTGAGAAGCAATACCAGAGCTGTGAGAAGAGAAGTTGTAAAACCGATGTGATTCAGCAGCACCTCACATAATGCTTACTTCAGCAGCCAGTCATCTAAATATGGGTAAACAAAAATACTTTGCTTTCTGAGATGTACTGCAAAAAGACACTTTGTAAATGAGAGGACATTTTCAATACAAAGCCCCAATCCTACCACAAAACAAAAAGGTATTTCTGATGATTCAGTCAGAAGGAAATATGCATGGTTGAAATCAAGAGTTGCAAACCAATCCATGTTTGAGAGTGAGGAAATGATGGATGCTAGAGTTAGCATTCCAAAACTTCTACATGAATTTGTTCAACTTTCTTAAAACAAAATAGAAACCAGACTTTTTTCTGCATTATGAAACATCTTAAATAAAACTCCTGATTCCATAGATCTTTTGGAACTTCCCTTATCGCTTCCATCAGAGCGCAGAAATTGCTTTTCAAACAGAAGAACAACTTTGAGAGAGGAGAGGGTAGGGAGAATTGAAAGATGTTTTCTGAACTGTATTGCACACCTATTTTTCTATTATCTCTAGAATCCATTGATCTGATATCATAAGCCTCCAATTGCTGACAAAATGAACTGGCCTGTCTCCAAACAGGACAACGGGTAAGAATTATGCCAACTGGTCTCTAACTTACAGTCCTTATGTCAAATCAGAGGTCTTGTATTCACTGATGACAAGAAAACAATAGATCATTTTGATTTTGGCCTGGATCTAAGAGTCTTCATCTTCTGTTGAGACTCACAAAAAATTGGCTTCTGGTGTTGTTGCTGATTCCCTGAGGCTGAAAAATATGAGGAGGCTGGTGGATAAATGTGTGTCAGATGACCAAAAAAAAGAGAAGATGGTTTTTTTACATACTAAGGCAGCGGTCGGCACCGATGACACGCGAGCCAATTTTTAATGGCACGCGGCTGCCTGCCGGGACTCCGCGTGTCATTAAAAATCCTGCCGACGCGGCAAGCCGCGGAGTCCGCGGCCCCCCCCTGGAGCGCTGCCTAGCGCAGCAAGCCGCCGGCCCCTCCCCCGCCTTCCCCCAGAGCCCCGCCGCCGCCCGCGCAGAGCTCGGGGGGGGGGGCTGCGGCTGCGGCTGCGGGCTGCGGCTGCGCGCTCCCGCGCGGCGACGTTTGGCTCCGTGCCGAGGGAAAGACGCTCCCGCTCACCCCGATCCCTGCTGGCGCGCGCAGCGCTCTGAGGGGCGGGGCGGAGCAGGCTGCGCGCGGGGCGGCGGCGGCAGGGCTCCGGATGAGCGAGGAGTCCCATGGTAAGGGGGCCGGCCCCGGGGCGGGGGGACAGTCAAGGGACAGGGAGCAGGATGGAGGGGTGGTTAGAGGTGGGGGTCTCTGGAGGGGGCAGTCAGGGAGCAGGGGGGTTGGATGGGGCATATGAGTCCCGGGCTCTGTTTGGGGAGCGGATAGGGGTCATGGCAGTCAGGGGACAGGGAGCAAAGGGGGTCCTGGGGGAGCAGTTGGGGGGGGGTCTCTGGAGAGGGTGGTCAGGGGATAAGGAGCTGGGGGGGTTGGATGAGTCGGGAGTTCTGGAGGGACTGCCAGGAGGTGGGGGTGTGGAGAGGAGTTGGGGCGGGCAGGCAGGGAGCAGGGGGCGGGATTGGGTGGGTCCAGAGTTCTGGGGATCCTGTCGGGGTGGGGAGCAATTAAACAGTCATGGGAGTCCAGGGTGTCTGTGGGGGTGTGGATAAGGGTTGGGGCAGTCAGGGGACAGGTGGGGGTCGGGTCCGGGGGGGGCAGTCAGGAGATAAGGGGCAGGGAGGCTTAGATAGGGGGTGGGGTCCCAGGAGGGGGTAGTCGGGACAAGGAGCGGGAGGAGCTCGGGCGTTCTGGGGGGGGGCAGTCACCCATCCCTCTGCCCTGAGCCCTCGCACACACGCACACCCAGCCCTCTGCCCTGAGCCCTGTACCACCCAGCCCTCTGTTGACTCCTTGACCCCTCCCATGACCCCAGCCCTGACTGGCACCTCCACGCATACCCAGCCCCCCTACACTGATACCTGCACCCCCCTCACATGCCCCCAGCCCTCTGCCCTGACTCTTGCACCCCCACATCCCCAGCCCCCCCCCCACATCCCATGCACCCTGCACATCCCCACCCCCACCCTGAGCACCAAACAGGAGCCCCACCCCCACCCTGAGCACTCACATTCCCACCTGCACCCCTCACACCACCTGGGAGCTGCTCAGGTAAGTGCCCCCGCCCCCAAACCTCCTGCCCCAACCCTGAGCCCTCTCCTTCATTTTAGCTCCTGGCCAGACCCTTCACCCCCAGCCCTGTGCTCAGTCCATTCCAACTCTCAGCTCAATGCAGAGAGAGGAAGGGAACGGGCCAGAACCAGGGAGAAGGTAGGTACCCACTGTATGTGGGCAGGGCCAGGATCCTAGACCGGCACTGGGCTGAGCGGGTCTGGCAGCCAGCATCCCAGCTGGCAGTGGAGGATGGAAGCCCTGAGCGGCGGTGAGCTGAGCCGCTCAGCCCACTGCCTGTCTGGGGTTCCGGCCACCAGCCCCACACAGCTCGCTGCCGATCTCGGGTTCTGGCTGCCAGACCCTTCCCAGCTGGGGTCCCAGCCGCAGGCCCCACTCAGCCCACTGCCAGCCTAGGTGAACAAAACCCCAGACCAGCAGCGGGCTGAGTGGGTCAGTGGCGTAAGATCAACATTTTAATTTAATTTTAAATGAAGCTTCTTAAACATTTTGAAAACCTTGTTTATTTTACAATACAACACTAGTTTAGTTATATAATATATAGACTTGTAGAGAGAGACCTTCTGAAAAATATTAAAATGTATTACCGGCACGTGAAACCTTAAATTAGAGTGAATAAATGAAGACTCGGCACACCACTTCTGAAAGGTTGCCGACCCCTGTACTAAGGTATAACTAAAGTGAGTGGGCAGTAAGTCTGGTCTCAGACAAATTTTTGGAAAAATCTCATTACTAAGACTACCATCACCCTTGAAAGGGAAATCCTCAGACTTAAGCATAGTATCATTGTCCAATGAAGATTATCTCAATGACACGTCTTCTTAGAGCAGTGGTTTCCAAACTTTTTTGTCCACACCCCCCCCCCACTTACAAGATCCACACCTACCCCACTCTTGGGAGCCATGGTCTGGAGCCAGGGCCAGGAGCTGGGCTGTGGTTGGAACTGGGGCCCAGGCCACAATTGAGAGGCGGGCCAGCACTACAACTGGGGCCTTGGTCAGGAGTGGACCCACAGTCGGGGCCAGGAGCCAGGGCCTGGGGCCAGGAGCAGAGCTGTAGCTATGGTTGGAGCCATGGTTTGAGACAGTTCTGCGGCCATGGTCAGGGCCAGGAGCTGGGGGCAGAGGCCAAGGCCGGGGCTGGACCTGTGGCTGGAGCCGCTGTTGGGGCCAGAGTGGAGCTGGAGGCAGAGAGGCGTGGGCTGGTGCTCCCTCCCTGGCCTTAATGGGGACTAGCCATGCCATGCTCCCCAAACATTCCTCCATACCCCTCAGGGGGCTCACCCTACAGTTTGGGGACCACGGTCTTAGATGGACAGCAGATCAGCAGCAGATTAGCTGCAGAATCAGAGCCTCAAAGGATGCCCAGTGACAAATTTCCTCTGATCATCAGGTAAGTCTAGAACAAACATAGCTCTCTTTACCCACAGATGAAAATGGTAATGGGACATCCAGTTTCTTCCCATCTTTGTCAGAAGGTATAAATGAGTTTGACCACACCTAACTCCACTACTTGCAGCTGCAACCCCAAAGATTTTGGAGTCAGGCGAGTATGAAAATACAAAAAAAAAAAAAACAACAACTTACATGGGAGCTCATACAGGTTATCTGCCTTCTTAGCAATGTGTTGACAGGAAGCAGGAGCAGCCCAAATAGCTTTAGTAGGTTGTAAACATCCATCTAATATAGGTAAAGACTTCCTATTCCTTGAGGGAGGTCCTAAGATGTTGAATATCTGATGTGATATCTCCTCTACAGCCACAGAAGGTAAATTCAAAGTAGATATCATTTGATCCACAAACTCATGGAACTTGGAGTGTACCCTCTGAAGGAGAAGCAGCAGAAGCAATGCCCACATTCTCATCAGGAGACAATTCCATCTCAAACTCTGTGCCCACCTGTTGTTCCATGAAAGTGACAAACTTCTCTTCCTCCTCAAATGAGGAGTCAAGTATGATTGTGTGAGCTGCAGGCAGATCCAGGCCAAAGGTGTGGAGAGCAAAGAGTCCATTGTAACTGGATCTGGTTACCAGCAGGAACTTCATTAATTCATTCATTATGTGGATTTTCAAAGAACATTGTATACAAAGCCCAATGAAACCAGGGAGTTCAGGATTGCCAATCTTTCCAATAGCTAGTGTTGGGAAACTAACCCCTAGCGTGAGCAGGTAAGAACTGACCACAAGACTGACACCTAGGGTAGATTTTCAACAAACCTAGAAGACTCAGATCATCTGATCTTATCCTAAGCCTCTTCCAATTCTGAATCCAACCTCAGATCCACAGTGGAGCTAACCAGAGAAACCATGGCACCAGAAGATGAAGAATTAAAAAAGCAAGAAAAATCTGCCTGAATCCCATGGAAATCCTAGGAGGAAGAGGTAGAGACAGTTCTGGGGAAACACTGGGGTCATCTTCCTTCTTGCCCTTCTTATCTGAAGTAGCAGATTTATATCTTGGAACCACTGAGATCTCTCGTTCCCCCCCCCCCCAACAGATCTTTCATTCAGATCTGAAGAACGATCTGAACCAGCATCGTGAACTTCTGTAAAACTTCTTTTCAGATCTGATATTGAGCCAGGGCTGGCAATGACAGACAGTGGTGCCACTCTTTTAAGTCTAAAATCCATAATCTCTGTCCTGGAATCACTCCTCGTATGCAGAAGATGTAGGTTTTGCAACCGGAATTGAGGAAGATAGGTCAGATTTTTCAGATCCATCTGGCACTAATAACAGTGGCAGTTTTCTTCCTTTTCTTTTTTGGAACCAACAGTCAGAGTCAGTGGCTTTAATATAGGATTCTTAGCTGCAGACTGAGCAGAGGGTGCCTTGGACACCTTTGCAGCCTTCACAAATGGATCCAATGCTCCTGAATGTGGGACTACACCCAGACCCAAAGATGATGCAGATCACACCATCTTCTTGAGCACCTTCACTGTATTAGATGATGAAGTTGGTGCCGATATAGGCATCTTTGCCTTCAGTTCCAAAGATCTCCCAGAACCTGAAGGTCTAGCAGAAAAAACTTCCTTAACTAAACGTGCCGGTAGCCTACTTCTGTCTCACCTTATGAGCTCTAGGTGGGAAGACTGACAGCTAGATCACCTAGACAAAGAACACGTCTGTCCAAGGCACATCACATGGACATCCAATGCCAGAAAGATTGCTGGGAAGGAAACACACCTCTTGAAGCCTACTTTCTTCTTTTCAGATCCTCCATTGGTCATGAAACTGAAACTTATTAAAACCTAAAAACTATTTAACAGTAGACTATACATTAGCAAACACTATCTAACTACACTAAAATTACATTACAAACTAATGCTAGCAAACTAATCCTATAAGGCACTAACTTACCTTTCAACCCTGGATACTGAAATGAGAGAGAGTGACCCTCAAAATGAAAGACAACAAACCTTAAAATGAGTGAGATCAATTTTTTTATTGATCACACTGTTATATGTTTAATACACACACAAATACATTAAAATTTATTAGTGAAACTTAACAATGATTCCTGTGTGCTACAAGAAGTAGACATTTTAGTAAGCTACTCCCCTCACAGACTCCCTCTGCCCCCATAGAGACTCCTAGCCTTCCCTCCCTCATGTCAGCCCCCAAATCTCCCCTTCCCTCTAGCCTCTCCTCCCCCATTTCAGGGCCTTCCCAAACTATCCACCCATATCATCTGTCCTGGTCCCCGGTGGCTGCTGGAGCATTTTCTCAAATGCACGTTGCCCGTGACGGCAGTAGGGCAGAGGCATTGCACACACAGCCGGGGAGGAGGAGGTATCCACCACTGCTGCCAGGTGTAGTTGTGTTTGGATGCTGGAGCTACTTTCCGATAGCAACAAAGGACCACTTTACAAACTGAGGCCAGATGTAGGATGTCCTGCACAATGAGGGACCCTTGAGAGGCATGAGCACTAAGATCCATGTTAGCCGTTCACTTCCTTCTCACAGTAATTGGAGGGAACTGAAGCAGTAGAGAGCACAGCTTCCCTTCTTGATAGCCTTCCCCTCAAGATGTGCCCTGAGGGGAAGGACAGAATGGGGTATGCGAGTGCTCCAACAGGCACTGCTTAAAGAAGATTCCACCATTAGACTACATGCATCAGTATTTGCCTTATAGGTGGAAACCTGCAAAGCCCCTCAAAGAACAAACCATGGAAAAAAACTTTTTGAGAAGGAGCCCTTCCCAATGCACATTAGCCACCCAGGTCAGATTGGAGAGTCTGTGCAATGAGGATCAGGTGGATGTCCTGAATGTATTGTTTTTTGATGTGTTCTCTGAGGTTTTAAATATATATTGCTTCTTTTCCTCAAATACTACTGTCCCTGCCTGCAGGTATATGGGATCTTGGGGAGCAATTACCACACAGGTGGGGTGCCAATTAATTTCTTTATTAAAGGAAAAAGGAAGTGGTAGGAATTTAACAATGAAATACAGTGGGATGGGGTGTATAGGGTGTTTACAATAGACAATGATGAGAGGGGTTCTTCTTATTGAACAGTGTAGGGAGTTCTAACAGTGGGGTACAGTAAGTGGGGTTCAGCACAATGGGGTACAGTACAGTCAAGCGTATCAAAAAGAAATGCAAAATAAAATGGTAGCTTCTATATAAAATGGCCAACAATGTTAGATAGAATGTATTAAGTGGTTAGTGGCCTTATACACAATGTAACACAATGGTATCAATGCAAATACAAAGTATATCAGAAAAGTGGAAGCAACCAGTGGGGTGTTATAATTACAAGTAAAATGTGAATATAAGTGAACTTATGCAATGTAACGGTATAAAAGAAAAGTAATGACTTAATTTGTGAGGCTAGGATAGCAGATAATCTGTCAAGGAACAGGAGGGGGGAGAGGAGTGAATGATTAGTGGCAACTGATGAGAGGAGAGTGGGGCTGGAAGCAGCGAGAGACTCTGAAGCCCTGCAGGGTAAGGACAATGGAGCAGCGTGATGGTGATCTTCGGTAGGGGAGGGGCAGCGGAGAAGTGCAAAGAAGGGCTAGAGAGAGGTTTAAGCAACAAGCGGACACCAGAAACAAAGGAAAAAAAGCGGCAAAGGGTTTGGGAAGTTTCACAGGGGGAGAAGCAGCAAGGGGTCTGGGAAGTTCGGAGGGTGATGCAGACGCGGGGGAGGGGAAGCTGCAAGGAGTTGGGTAGTTCGGAGAGAGTGCAGATGCGGGGGAAAAAGCAGCAAAGGGTTTGGGAAGTTATACAGAGGGAGAAGCAGCAAGGGGTTATAACAGGGAGACACGGAGAAGCACACAGAGGGGGAGATTGGAGCGGGGGAAAAACAGACACGGGAAAGTTCAGGGAGAGATCGGGACAGCGGGGAGACAAATTCAAGCGGCAAAAACCTTGTCTACAGACACGGAGAAGTACACAGGGGGAGATTGGAGTGGAGGAAAAACAGACACGGGAAAGTTCAGGGAGAGATCGGGACAGTGGGAAGACGAATTTAAGCAGCAAAAACTTTATCTATTTTAACCAACGACTAGGCAAAACAACATATCATAATTCTAAGCAAAACTATAACAAGCAACTATACGGAGCAACAAAACAGTAAACTATAACAAGGCAGGTGAACTTACAAGCTCTACAATCTTAACAAACTATGACTTATTAAACTAAAAAAAAAACAAAACCTATGGTGCACCTTATGCTATGGGGAAGTCACAGAGGGCAGAGTGGTATGTGCCCAGGATACAGCTCCCAAGGAAGCCAAGGGATGGTGGCTGAAACCAAGGGATACAGCTGAAAGCAGGGAGCCTCGAGGCAAAGCCCATAGGAGCAGAGCTTAGCAGCGGCACAACTTATTTTTAGCAGCAAAGTGCTGCGGAGTTTAAGAGAGATTTTAAGACACAGACCAAGGTTTAGCTTGAGCCTGTGTGCAGGGGAAACAGAGCCAGCAGCTAAAATAATAAAATAAAAGTAGGGAAAGTTTTACAGAGGGATTCTTACCAGTCCCTAAGGCAGCAGCAAAGGCAGAAGCAGGAGCAACTTCAGAAGAAGCAAGGAGGGCTTGGTACAGTCTCAATAATCAGGAGATCTCTCAGGTAGCAATTCGTTCTTCGTTGGGGGGGGGGAGTTCAAAAACCGGGGGTACGCTCAAAAATAAAACGAGAGTGGAGAAAGGACCCCCCAGAACCCCTGGCTAATCAGACCAGGCAGCAATGCAGGAACCTTTCTGATGTTTGTTTAAAAAATGTCTGTTTTTAAAGGCAAACTCAGGCAGTTTCCCGCCAGTAATCCTGATAGGCTCCCTCTGTCACAGGGGAGGAGGCACAGGGAAAAAGACTGCAGGTGAGCACAGAAACATGTCTGGGCAGAGTCCTGTGCAATAGGTGACTCAGAAGCACATGAGGCCTATGACTCATGCCCAGGATCTTAAAAACACAATAGGTCTTGCAGCTCTGGACATTGCCTGCCCTACACCGAGCCCAGGTTCAATGAGGTGATAACAGGACTAACCCTTTGAACAGGGCAATGGTCCCTTTTAGCACGCAGCACAAGTGGCCATCCCTTTGAGAAGGGCAATGCCTCTTGTTAAACAACTCAAGGGGCCCTCCCTTTGAGAAGGGCAGTGGCCCTGGTAAACGACTTAGCAGCCAGGGAAGGGCGGCCACAGGAGGAGAACGAAAACAAAATGGAGTATGGGGACAGCTGTAAGAAACAAAATGGAATAGGGGGATAGCTGTAACAGACAACTACAACCAACATTTTATGTAAAATCTGCTTCCAAGAGGCCACTCCTGTAAACAAGATATATTGTCAGCATTGTTCTAGTCTATGAAGAACAATGGAACTCAAATATTTCCCTACCTATTGAGAGAAAGCAGAAAAAAATGAGAAGTAAAAAAAAATAGATATTTTTATAGTAGCTGAATTGCTCATCTCCTCAGAGGAAAAGAAAAATTGTTAAATGTTTCTTTTAAGAGACTTAGTCTTATAAATTAAACCTACTTAATGGTTTTCCTGGTGGGGATGAGGGCAGAAAGAGTTCCACCTGATTTAAGAGTTTGGAGAGAACAAAAGATTATGCATACAGTTCTTCTCCCATCCTGAGTGTGCACCACGATCTTTCTTCTGTGTCATCGAAATCCCCTTTCAAAGAGTGACATTTTCTTCAAAACTTAGGTTGTTCTTTAATGTAGCTGATAACACATTCAAGTCCCATATTTGTCACCAAGATACACCTGCTGACAAGTATGGTATCAGGCAGTTTTAGAAGAAATGCCATCTGTAGAACGGCACACACAAGAATTCAGCTAATTAGATTGTCTCAGTCAAAACTATTTGATTAAACTGATCTGAGAAATTGATCTTCATGCTTCGTTCGTATCCCAACTGTGCCCTGTATGTTATCCCCATAAGCATTGTCTGAAGAAAGTGCGGCAAACTGTTTAATTTCACTTTCATACTGAAATATGTACATTAAGAATGATGCAGTTTCACAATTATCAACAAAGAAGTCATTGAAAAGGCATGAAATTTAGATTGCTAATTAAACTCACGTACTACTTGTCTAAAGTTTCACTCTTTTTCTGTTTAAATCCTCTTATTAGATTCATTTTCCCTTGGGCACAAATAGCTATTTTCCTTTCTCTCATTCAGGGAAAAAGCAAGTTTAATCAGAAACAAGTAGAGAGGAGGCATGCTTTTCTATTGAGAAAAGTCTCAATTTTAAATGATTACCCGTTATTTATTTTTAAGAGGGACCCGGTTAAAACAATCTCTTAAATCACCTTTTTAGATGATTAATGATTATTTTTCACTAATGGAGAGAGGCAGCTCCAGTTTCAACTGGGTTTCTATTCAACTTCTAAACCTTGCACTTACTTTTTGGCTCTCATGCCCCATGAAAGAGGCATCACTGAAGATGCTTGTTTGATGACCCAACACCGGTGTGTCAGGCTGCCACCTCTCTTCAGACAAACTTCTTCCATCATGACCACATACTCTACTCCAGTACTACATTGGAAGAGATAGAAGTAAGATCCAAAGATGTGTTGAGGGACAGGGGAAATAAAGTGAATATTGTGGAGAAACAGGAAACTGATTTTTTTTAAAAAAGAGAAAATGTGTGACTCTGTTCCCTCTGCCCCCTCCCCCCACGCACACACAGTATGTCTACACTACACCCTCCTCAGTGGCATTAGAGTATATATACTACGTGCTATGTCAGTGCACCCCCAGCATGGGTATAAATAGCATAGAAGGTGGGGCACTGCTTCAGCAATTAGCGTAAGGACATGCTTGAACACTGTGGATATGTACTCCTGTATGTACTCTGCTCACCCAAGCAGTGCCTCCCTTTCCCCACCCCAGTGTCCCACTGCTCCCCTCTGCTGGAGTCTTTCCTTTTACAAGGAAAGGCGCTAGCAGCAGAAAAAAGAGCCAGAAGTTCCCCCAACCAGAGTCTTTCATTCACACATATAGCCGCACACTACCAAAAAGACACAGCCGGCTTTTCACTGAGGCATTAGACATACCCTACACACTGCCACCAGTGGTGTAATGGAATATTAAACTGTACTATACTGTCCAGCCAGTGTAGCTATAGGCCCGTTGGACCCAGGATATTAGAGAGAAACTGGTCCCCTTGTCTCTGCAATACCTTATCTGAGCATTCAGCAGACAGATATGGCAGTGTATTAAAGCACTTCATGGAAGACATCTCTAATGTCTCTCTCTCTCTCAAGAAAGATCTGTAGCCAGTCCATATTTGGTACAAGAAACTGACGTACTAGTAAAAGCCCTATCACCTACTATGAACAAGAAGTACATGAGAGTGTAAGTATAGCTATGTTCGTTGAGTATTCATAGACTTTCATATCAGTCAGAGTTGAATGGGTCTTTCTGGCCCATTGGTCAGTTTCCTGTAGAATGTGGAATTCCTGGAGGTGTAATTAACATAAAATCCCCATGCCAGTTATGCAGATTGTGGGGAGTTATGTCATGTCTGCCTGGGAGGTACTGGCAGAGACACACACAAAAACCCCCAAAACTGCAAGCTTTCAGATATTCACCAACAGAGACAGTCAAGTGCTCAACAACAACCTCTTATATGGCAACAGTAGTCATGAGTGAGGGTAAACATAAACAGGGGTAGGGAATGTAGTAGGGAAATTAGAGGGCAATTATTGAGCCGAGACCAAGACCAGAACTGCCCACCTGGGGAGAGGGAGGGCTGATGATTATAACAAAAAGGGAAATGTAAAAGGATCTCAGTGCTCACTCCTCTGGATGTGGGGGAGCATGGTACAGCTATGCTTTTGCAGGGTGTAAGTGAGCTTCTGGTACAATAAATGTGATCCGTAACCAAAAATGCAAGTCTCTGTATGTTCCTGTGAGTGTGTTGGTCATGCCTGAAATACACAAGGGACTCCCCAACACAAATACCTAGCCTGTGAAGCTTTTCCCCTTGGGAAAGTGGGCATTGACTGGTTTTACCAGTGGCAGGAAGCATGGGAACAAAGACAAAAACTATGATGTGTCAGCCTCAGCTGACTCTGAGGCCTCTCCCTTGAGTAATGAACTGACATGAAGCTTCAACCAATGGAGAAAACGCCCTACTGGAAGGGTCTGAAAGACTAGAAACCAGCCAGGGTTACAGCTGGTAAGCTCAGCATGCACTTGGACTATTGTTCTATCAAGTGTTTTCTCTGGAATTCTTTCCTCCTAAGCATACTGTGTTTTGTGAAAACTGATTGGTTGCTGGTAAATACTGTCATAGCTCTTGGAAAAGAGCAGAACTACAGGCAGAGAGCTGAAGTCAGACATGCTAGGACAAGCACAGTGAATTGTAAGGGACCTGCAACCCTAAAACACTAGGGGGAGAGGAATGAGGGATCTCACCCACAGAGAAGTGACAGCTAGAGGCCTCAGACCTCAAGGGGTACCCGGAAACTGAGGGAGCAGAGGGTCCGTTAACCCCAGAACGGTGACAGATAACTTCCTGTCAGCCTCCCACTGCTTCTTATGTTGTGTTTACATTACAGCATTGAACCGTTTATCAGTGAGAGAATGGATTGTTTAAACCATATTAAGCACAAATCATTGAGTCATTATGGTCACGCTGAACTGGTTTAGGAACCCTTGTTCTTTTGTCCCACATTCACACAAGTGCTGTCCGAGATCATTTAATCCACAGTGCCCCCTGGGTACTTCAAATCTCCCAGAAGCAGTAAATTCTGACAGAGCTAGAAAGGCCACTACCATGCTGTGAGAGAATAACTAGTGGACTGAACTGTTTCAGTCTGATTTAATGTTCACACTGGCACTAAACCAGTGCCAGACTAAACTGATCTTAGTCTTCCAGAAAGTGAGTCTAATCCAGACATTGCTTAGAACTAGGGCTGACCAGAAAACAAGATTTCTGTTTCATGAAAATATTTGAGGTCTGAACATTTGTTTCTGCTCCAATGCAGAAGGAAATGAGAACTTTCCAATTTTTTTCAAGAGGTTGGAGGGGAAGAAGAGAGACAAACACATAGATGCCAGAAAGACCAATAGGCTACTGATTAGGGCCTTATAATGGGTTTCACTCACTGCTAGGTCTGGGGAATCAGCTCTCAGTCAGTCTAGCCTACCCTTTTGTCACTCACTCACCGCATGGTCCCTCTTGCTCTCCAGGACTTGGGGTGCTCTCTCTTTGTGACTCAGCTCTCCAGCTAGGTCACTATATAGTCTTCCCATTTCAGGGCAGCTGAGTCCAACCAGACAATCTGCCTGTACCATCTCAGGCAGTACATCTGTAATTCCCAATTTCTGCCACTTTCCCAGCGTTGGGTAGAGGAACCTGGGTCCACCTGCTACTCCAGGTTCTAGCCCAAGGACCATAGACTCATAGACTCTAGGACTGGAAGGGACCTCGAGAGGTCATCGAATCCAGTCCCCTGCCCTCATGGCAGGACCAAATACTGTCTAGACCATCCCTAATAGACATTTATCTAACCTACTCTTAAATATCTCCAGAGATGGAGATTCTACAGCTTCGCTAGGCAATCTATTCCAGTGTTTAACTACCCCGACAGTTAGGAACTTTTTCCTAATGTCCAACCTAAATCTCCCTTGCTGCAGTTTAAGCCCATTGCTTCTTGTTCTATTATTGGAGGCTAAGGTGAACAAGTTTTCTCCCTCCTCCTGATGACACCCTTTTAGATACCTGAAAACTGCTATCATGTCCCCTCTCAGTCTTCTCTTTTCCAAACTAAACAAACCCAATTCCTTCAGCCTTCCTTCATAGGTCATGTTCTCAAGACCTTTAATCATTCTTGTTGCTCTTCTCTGGACCCTCTCCAATTTGTCCACATCTTTCTTGAAATGCAGTGCCCAGAACTGGACACAATACTCCAGTTGAGGCCTAACCAGCGCAGAGTAAAGCGGAAGAATGACTTTTCGTGTCTTGTTTACAACACACATGTTAATGCATCCCAGAATCACGTTTGCTTTTTTTGCAACAGTATCACACTGTTGACTCATATTAAGCTTGTGGTCTACTATGACCCCTAGATCTCTTTCTGGCATACTCCTTCCTAGACAGTCTCTTCCCATTCTGTATGTGTGAAACTGATTGTTCCTTCCTAAGTGGAGCACTTTGCATTTGTCTTAATTGAACTTCATCCTGTTTACCTCAGACCATTTCTCCAATTTGTCCAGATCATTTTGAATTTTGACCCTGTCCTCCAAAGCAGTTGCAATCCCTCCCAGTTTGGTATCGTCTGCAAACTTAATAAGCGTACTTTCTATGCCAACATCTAAATCGTTGATGAAGATATTGAACAGAGCCAGTCCCAAAACAGACCCCTGCGGAACCCCACTTGTTATACCTTTCCAGCAGGATTGGGAGCCATTAATAACTACTCTCTGAGTACGGTTATCCAGCCAGTTATGCACCTACCTTATAGTAGCCCCATCTAAATTGCACTTTCCTAGTTTATCTATAAGAATATCATGCGAGACCGTATCAAATGCCTTACTAAAGTCTAGGTATATCACATCCACCGTTTCTCCCTTATCCACAAGGCTCGTTATCCTATCCTATCCAATCCTACCATATTATGAGCAGCCAAACTTTACAGTCTCAATCCCCACAGCTCTTTCTTTAGGCTTCTTCCTACTCCATCTTCCGCAGGCTTTCTTCCTCACAACTCCTCTAGGTAAACCCTTCCCAGAGAACTAGGACCCCAGGGATTTTGCTCCCTGGTGGGTTTACTCCTACCCAGCTCTCTGTGACCAGAGTGACTGCAGAATCTGTCTCTAACCCCTTTCTGCTCACAACTTCCTGGCTTTATACAAGCTCACCCTGCCCCTTCCCAGCTGGGCTTTATCTTCAATTAGTGCTTATTAATTAGCCCCTTCTGAGCCACCTTAACCCCTTGAGGGCTGGTGTGGAGTGAACAACCCATCCCCAACATTGACCAGGGATGTGAGAGACTCCGATTCAAATTCTGCTCTTCATGATTTGGAGCAAGGATTTGAATCTAGGTCTCCCATGTCCCCAGTGATTCCCTAGCCACCAAGCTACTGACTATTCCGGAGGAGTGGGTCTTTCTGTCTCTTTGGTCTTGACCAGAAATTTCATCCTGGACCTAAGAAACCTTCCTGATTAAACTTCTGTTGAGATCAATACATTTCTATGAAAACATTTGGTTTCAATGCATCAGCATTTTCTAACAAAAAAATGTTAGTTGAAAAAATCCCAACCATCTATACTTTGAACACATGTAAGCCCATTACACCTCTTTTATGTGTGGATGGGAGGTATTTCACAGTCATTCTCAGGGACTAGAATGGCTATTAGACCAGTACATTTCTCTAGCATAGACAAGGTTTACTAGCCAGAGTCACAGCAATTAAAATGCTTTCAGATAAGTGAGCAGCTTTTGGAAAATATCTGTCATAGGTTCTGTCAGGGCTAATTCCCCACTCTGGCATTAGAGTGCAGAAGGTGGGGGCCTGCAAGGATTCTAAAGATTAATACTGGCCACTCCAGACTTGTATTAACCTCCCAGGGTTACAGCTTTTCTCTGGCCTTGGATTGGTAGATGCTGCCACCACGCAAGTGCAGAAACCCTTTGAGAGCCCAGGAAGGTGCACTTGGGAATTCCTTCCTGTGGGGTACCCTCAAACCCTTTCATCTCCCCCCGTTCCTCTCCCAGGGAAAAGCTAAGAAAGAAAAAAAGAAAAAAGGAAACCAGCTGTTGCTATCAGCTAACAACATGTGCACAAACCCCTTAAAACACAAAAATCCAATTCTGTTCTAAAAAAAGGGCAATTTTATTAATAAAAAAAAAGAGAAGAAATACATCTGTGAACTCAGACTATTGTTAGATTTTAAAAGAGTAACTAGAAGGATTAAGCACCAAGAATAGCTCTCTTGAGATCCAGCTTAAAGGTTACAAGCAAAACAAAAGCACCTTGGGTTAGCACAGAGGAGCCCACAAGCCATAAAGAAATAAAAAGAAATAAACCTAATTGCATCTTCCTAGACATTTCCTGATCTACTTACATATCTGGGTTTCAGATGAGTAGTTTCTAGGTATGATACCAAGGATTTTTCATACCTGGCCTCAAGCTTCTTACAGCATAGCTGCTGCCCGTCCACCTCTCCCTAGGAGAATAACAACAGCCAGACAAAAGGGGAGTCTTGTTTCCATTTTAAAAAGTTCTAGCCTTCCCATTGGCTCTTTTGGCCAGGTGCCCACTCACTTCCTTTTTCCTATGCATAGCAGTGAGACTTTTTAACCCTTTACAGGTAGAACAATTAGAGAACAGATACTAAGAGGGATTTTATAGCTACTGGCTGGGTGGATGTCCATAAAAGGGAGCTACCCCCTTCCCCTTCATTTATCACAGGGTCACACGTGGGACATTCAGAACTCGTGAAAAGTTCCACAGCCCCAGTTTAGATGGTTATAAAAGAAAAGAATGTTACATCACTTTGCCTGGGTATAAGATCCAATATCCACACATTGGATAAGATCATATGACTACAGAAATTGATAAACGTACAATAACCCTAAGGCCCCTCTTAAACCCCATGCAGTGAATACCTAAGTACAGGTTAGTAGGAGAAAAATATCAGTGCCCTTCGTTTTCCCCCAGTAAGACAGGATAGCCCAGTACATAAGGTGTATACAGGAAGAGAATTGTTCCCAACTCTGTGGCAGGCACTCAGCTGGCTCTTGGTTAGATTCCAGACTTCTGTAGAGCCTCTGCATAGGCAAATTGAATGATGCATTGGGTTATCTGATTTGTTATTAGGAATGGCAATATACAAAAACCTGTAGGAGAACACTTCCATCTCCCTAGACATACAATAGCAGATTTAAAGGTAGTCATCCTGCAGCAAAAAAACTTCAGGACCAGATTTCAAAGAGAAACTGCTGAGCTTCAGTTCATCTGCAAATTTGACACCATCAGCTCAGGATTAAACAAAGACTGTGAATGGCTAGACAATTACAAAAGCAGTTTCTCCTCCCTTGGTGTTCACACCTCAACTACTAGAAGAGGGCCTCATCCTCCCTGATTGAACTAACCTTGTTATCTCTAGCCTGCCTCTTGCTTGCATATATATATACCTGCCTCTGGAAATTTCCACTACATGCATCTGACAAAGTGGGTATTCACCCACAAAAGCTCATGCTCATACGTATGTTAGTCTATAAGGTGCAACAAGACTCTTTGCTGCTTGACTGAAAGGCAGCTTCCACAGGTGGTGGATTGTCAAGGTTTTTTTCCCCACTTTGAACTTTAGGGTACAAAAACTGGGGACCTGCATGAACACTTTTAAGCTTAATTATTAGCTTAAATCTGGTACGCTGCCACCAGCCAGAATTTAGTGTCTGGCACACTTTCTGTTTCCCCAAAACCTTCCCTGGGGAACCCAGACCCAAACCCCTTGGGTCTAAAAACAAGGAGAAATTAACCATCCCCCTCCTTTTCCCCCCAGAATTTCCCCTCCCTGGGTTGCCTTGAGAGGCTTCACACCGATCCAAACTCCTTGGATCTTAAAACAAGGAGGAATTACCCAGCCCCCCGTCCTTTCCCCCCACCAATCCCTGGTGAGTTCAGATTCAATCCCTTGGATTTTAAAACAAGGAAAAATCAATCAGGTTCTTAAAAAGAAAGCTTTTAATTAGAGAAAAAAATAAAAGTTATCTCTGTAAAATCAGGATGGAAAATGCTTTACAGGGTACTCCGATTCATATAGACTAGAGGGACCCCCCCCTCCACCTTAGATTCAAAGTTACAGCAAACAGAGGTAAAAATCCTTCCAGCAAAAAGACACATTTACAAGTTGAGAAAACAAACATAAGACTAATCAGCCTTGCTTGGCTACTACTTGTAATTTTGAAACATAAAAGACTGATTCAGAAAGATTGGGAGAGCCTGGATTGATGTCCCGTCCCTCTCAGTCCCTAGAGCAAACAACAAACCAAACAAAAAGCACAAAGACTTCCCTCCACCAAGATTTGAAAGTATCTTGTCCCCCTATTGGTCCTCTGGTCAGGTGTCAGCCAGGTTTACTGAGCTTCTTAACCCTTTACACGTAAAAGAGACATTAACCCTTAACCATCTGTTTATGACATGGATGATCAAAATGTAATGGTTGGATATCCCAGCCTTTGGTAAACATTCTGGAATACCTCAGGTATAGACAATTACTCAGGCAGGAGCAGGAGTCCAGCTGTGTTATTTGCTATGACATTCTCCCTGTGATAGACAATGAGGGCTCTGCCCAAGCAGAGGGAAAGGGCATGTAACCTACATGGGGCAAGTGTTCTCTGTAATGAATAAGATAATAGCCATAGAAGGAAGCTTTTAGTTTATCAGGAGTTACTCGAACAGATGATTTCTGTCACAACTTGGTTATAGATATCTTTTGTAATTGATAAAATAGCGGATGGTGGAACAAATATCTTTATCAGAGGGATAGCTATGTTAGTCTGGATCTGTAAAAGCAGCCAAGAATCCTGTGGCACCTTATAGACTAACAGACGTTTTGGAGCATGAGTTTTCGTGGGTGAATACCCACTTCGTCGGATGCATGTCATGCATCCGACGAAGTACGTATTCACCCACGAAAGCTCATGCTCCAAAACGTCTGTTAGTCTATAAGGTGCCACAGGATTCTTGGCTGCTTTTACAAATATCTTTAGCTTATCAAATATGTAAACCATATACCATGAAAAGAAATTCATGGTCAATAGCTCATTTTCTTTGTCTCTTTGCTGTGAACACGCAAAAAATATAAAAATTTATGTTGTAATGGACAAAATGGTGTAATTGAGAAGGGATGCTCATAAATGCTCCATAATTGATAAAATTAGTAATTGTTCCTTAATCATTTTGCCATGTGGTATAGCAAGTGGGTTCTATGACCAATGTATTGACAAAACATTAATGTATGGATTAATATCTAAGCATTAAGAGTTAATTGTGGTCACAAGTGGTCCTAGTAGTGATAAATTAGTGTCATGGGATGTATGTACCCCATGCCAGCCCAGCAACCAAAGGGTAAACGCAGGAATGGCTGGCCATTGCTGATTGGCAACCTCAGTGCAGCTGGGAGGATAAAAGGACTGAAAAGCAAAGGGGTAGGGCAGCTGCCAGAAGAGTAAGCAGGGCTGGAGAAGGGAACATCAGGCAGTGAACTGCTCAGGGATACCACTTTGGAATGAGACAGACCAGCAGGCTGAAGAGCCTCCAAAAATCTGGGGGGAGGTAAGAAATAGCTCAGAGCACAGCTGAAGATGATGAACCCTGATCCAGCTTACCTAGTGTGTGGTCCCTGAGTTAGAACTGAGTGGAATAGGCAGACCTGGGCTCCCCTACCAGCCTCCTGATGAATTTATGAGTTGAGAGTGTCTTTAGATCCCTGGGCACTGACAACAGACCACCAGGATAAGTTAGTTCAGCTGCTGTGCCAAGACTGGCCAGAGGAGGCACTATTGCACCAACACATTAACACAGTTAGTTACAACTATCATAGACTCAAGGACTGAAAGGGACCTTGAGAGGTCATCGAGTCCAGTCCCCTGCCCTCTTGGCAGGACCAAATACTGTCTAGAACATCCCTAATAGACATTTATCTAACTTACTCTTAAATATCTCCAGAGATGGAGATTCCACAACTTCCCTAGGCAATCTATTCCAGTGTTTAACTACCCCGACAGTTAGGAACTTTTTCCTAATGTCCAGCCTAAATCTCCCTTGCTGCAGTTTAAGCCCATTGCTTCTTGTTCTATTATTGGAGGCTAAGGTGAACAAGTTTTCTCCCTCCTCCTGATGACACCCTTTTAGATACCTGAAAACTGCTATCATATCCCCTCTCAATCTTCTCTATTCCAAACTAAACAAACCCAATTCCTTCAGCCTTCCTTCATAGGTCATGTTCTCAAGACCTTTAATCATTCTTGTTGCTCTTCTCTGGACCCTCTCCAATTTGTCCACATCTTTCTTGAAATGCGGTGCCCAGAACTGGACACAATACTCCAGTTGAGGCCTAACCAGCACAGAGTAAAGTGGAAGAATGACTTTTCGTGTCTTGTTTACAACACACCTGTTAATGCATCCCAGAATCACGTTTGCTTTTTTTGCAACAGTATCACACTGTTGACTCATATTAAGCTTGTGGTCTACTATGACCCCTAGATCTCTTTCTGCCATACTCCTTCCTAGACAGTCTCTTCCCATTCTGTATGTGTGAAACTGATTGTTCCTTCCTAAGTGGAGCACTTTGCATTTGTCTTAATTGAACTTCATCCTGTTTACCTCAGACCATTTCTCCAATTTGTCCAGATCATTTTGAATTTTGACCCTGTCCTCCAAAGCAGTTGCAATCCCTCCCAGTTTGGTATCGTCTGCAAACTTAATAAGCGTACTTTCTATGCCAACATCTAAATTGTTGATGAAGATATTGAACAAAGCTGGTCACAAAACAGACCCCTGCGGAACCCCACTTGTTATACCTTTCCAGCAGGATTGGGAGCCATTAATAGCTACTCTCTGAGTACGGTTATCCAGCCAGTTATGCACCCACCTTATAGTAGTCCCATCTAAATTGTACTTTCCTAGTTTATCTATAAGAATATCATGCAAGACCTTATCAAATGCCTTACTAAAGTCTAGGTATATCACATCCACCTCTTCTCCCTTATCCACAAGGCTCGTTATCCTATCAAAGAATGCTATCAGATTAGTTTGACACGATTTGTTCTTTACAAATCCATGCTGGCAATTCCCTATCACCTTACCATCTTCCAAGTGTTTGCAGATGATTTCTTTAATTACTTGCTCCATTATCTTCCCTGGCACAGAAGTTAAACTAACTGGTCTGTAGTTTCCTGGGTTGTTTTTATTTCCCTTTTTATAGATGGGCACTATATTTGCCCCCTTCCATTCTTCTGGAATCTCCCCCGTCTCCCATGATTTCCCAAAGATAATAGCTAGAGGCTCAGATACCTCCTCTATTAACTCCTTGAGTATTCTAGGATACATTTCATCAGGCCCTGGTGACTTGCAGGCATCTAACTTTTCTAAGTGATTTTTTACTTGCTCTTTTTTTATTTTATCTTCTAAACCTACCCTCTTCCCGTAAGCATTCACTATGTTAGACATTCCTTCAGACATCTCAGTGAAGACAGAAACAAAGAAGTCATTAAGCATCTCTGCCGTTTCCAAGTCTCCCGTTACTGTTTCCCCCTCCTGACTGAGCAGTGGGCCTACCCTGTCCTTGGTCTTCCTCTTGCTTCTAATGTATTGATAAAAAGTCTTCTTGTTTCCCTTTATTCCCATAGCTAGTTTGAGCTCATTTTGTGCCTTTGCCTTTCTAATCTTGCCTCTGCATTCCTGTGTTATTTGCCTATATTCGTCCTTTGTAATCTGACCTAGTTTCCATTTTTTATATGATGCCTTTTTATTTTGTAGGTCACGCAAGATCTCATGGTTAAGCCAAGGTGGTCTTTTGCCACATTTTCTATCTTTCCTAACCATCGGAATAGCTTGCTTTTGGGCCCTTAATAGCGTCCCTTTGAAAAACTGCCAACTCTCCTCAGTTGTTTTTCCCCTGAGTCTTGATTCCCATGGGACCTTACCTATCAGCTCTCTGAGCCCTCGTCCAGACTACCCCGCCGTATCGGCGGGTTAAAATCGATCCCCGAGCGCGCTTATATCGATTCCGGAACTCCATCAACCCGAACGGAGTTCCGGAATCGACACAGAGAGCCGCGGACATCGGTCCCACGCCGTCTAGACGGGTGAGTAATTCGATCTTAGATATTCGACTTCAGCTACGTTATTCACGTAGCTGAAGTTGCGTATCTAAGATCGATTTCCCCCCCCTAGTCTGGACGAGACCTGAGCTTACCAAAATCCACCTTCCTGAAATCCATTGTCTCTATTTTGCTGTACTCCCTTCTACCCTTTCTTAGAATTGCAAACTCTATGATTTCATGATCACTTTCACCCAAGCTTCCTTCTACTTTCAAATTCTCAACGAGTTCCTCCCTATTTGTTAAAATCAAGTCTAGAACAGCTTCCCCCCTAGCAGCTTTTTCAACTTTCTGAAATAAAAAGTTGTCTGCAATGCAGTGCAGGAACTTATTGGATAGTCTGTGCCCCGCAGTGTTATTTTCCCAACATATATCTGGATAGTTGAAGTCCCCCATCACCACCAAATCTTGGGCTTTGGATGATTTTGTTAGTTGTTTGAAAAAAGCCTCATCCACCTCTTCCACCTGATTAGGTGGCCTGTAGTAGACTCCCAGCACGACATCACCCGTGTTTTTTACCCCTTTTAGCCTAACCCAGAGACTCTCAACACTTCCATCTCCTATGTCCATCTCCACCTCAGTCCAAATGTGTACATTTTTAATATATAAGGCAATATATATATCATTGCCTTATTGATTCAAAATTAGATAGAACATGAGAGATTTTTTCTTCATTCTTAACAGCACATTAAAGATGAGTTTTAAGGAGTTAGTCAGAAATAAACTCAAAAGGCTTCCTTACTTCTCCAGTTTCAAGTTTGGTACGTTTCCTATTCTGTACAATGCTGCATTAAATATTGCTTGATTGTCTTAGTTAACTAACGCAACTGAAGTTTGATTTATTTGATATCATGATTTATTAAATCTGGGCATGCAATGCCTTTTTAATCTGCTTCATTGCATACAGACTATGCCATAAATTGGGCGGGATTGGAGGAGAACAGGGACAATGAACATTTTTCAGAGTGGAAACTGAGGCTATCATAGTGGGAAAGGATCACATAGGTATATCCACACCACAGGGAAGGAGTAAAATTAATGCAAATCCACCTAGCCTCAACTTTTTTTGAAAAGCAGGATGATGAAGAGGTAAAGTAACTTTTTTTCCCCCTTTTCATTTAATAACTTTCCCATCCTCTTTCTATTCCCTTTCCCAAACAGGATAGGAGAAGAGTCCCACTTAAAAACTAAAACCCCAGACCCGCCCAAGGTCTCAGGTCTTCTAGCCCTAAGGCTACCAAGATCCTACGGAGGAGACTCCAGTTCTGCAGGGGCAAAAGACAAGCCCTGTATCTCAACCCAGTGGTTCTCAAATTTTTTTTTTTCGCAGACCACTTGAAAATTGCTGTGGGTCTTGGTGGACTTAATGAGCTTTCCAAACATTGTTTATACTGTTAGCTAACTACTGTAAATCGCTTTGGATAAAAGCGCTATATAAAAAAAACAAGTTTTTTGTTCTACAAATAAAAGCACACTACTCATATTTTAATATCAGTAGTCTTACCTTTCTAATGCGATGGATGTGCCCTCTCTCCCCCGCTGCAGCAGCCCCCAGGCTGGGAAGGAAGGAGGTCTTGCCCTGGAGCTGGGGAAAGTTGCCTCTTTCTCTGGCCAACGCAGCCCTGAACATCCCAATTTTCCCCCACTGCCCCTTCTCATCTACCCCCTAATTCCCCCAAGGCCAAAACCTCACCTTGCATGTGTGTCTTCTCAGGGGTCAGGCACCGAATTAGTGGAGCCACGCCTGTGCAACTTCACTACTTAGGTGGGTGGCCCTTTATTCTCTTGTGTGCAGCTGCCCAGGTGCACACCTTAGAGGGAACTATCCGCAGACCATCTGAATGGAGCTCGCAGACCACTGGTGGTCCATGGATCACAGTTTGAGAACGTCTGCAGCAGAGCAGACAACACCTGACAGAGGAAGACAGTGCACACTGGATTGTCCCTGCCAGAGCTCCTGAGAAGCAAAGAGCAGCTACTACTTGAACCCAGAATGCTGGTACCAGGAAATGAGGCAGACACACAGATGAGAACTCTCTCTACTATTGCCCTTTTGAGCTTTTCCTGTCCCTATAGGCTCTGTATCCTTTCCCCCCACCTCCTTATTCTGTCTTCTTCCTTCTTTTATTACTAGAAGGAGGGAGGAAAGAAGAATGGACAAGGGTAAATGGGGCAGAAGGACTGAGAAAACTGCAGTGTTATATTTCTAGCATTTAGGAAGCAAATAAGGAGTAAAGGGGCTGGACTGAGGCTTAGTGAGTGCTCACACATTGACATATCTCGCATCTTGCTCCCTAATTGGTAGGATCCTGATGCAATAGTAAAAGCTTTTTCTAGATAGGGTGAGAGGAAGGACTTACAATAAACGGGGCTGAATACAAATGACTAACAATTAATCAAATGTGAAGTTTATGCAAAGTTGTAAAAGCTTCTTGCTTTTAGCAATTTGATTTTATTCCAAAACAGCATTTTTCAACTTAAAAACATTGATTCATTTGAATGCATTATTTTTCTACCTCGTCAGAGAGGCCTTAGGGGAAATAAATCTTTCACAGAAGTACTGATAAGTTATTCTAAGGAATTAATTTAGATGTAGGCTTATGGGAAATAGAAATGAAGACGAACTGGTTTTTCATGAGCAGAGACTGAACCTGCTCTCTAAAACATTTCCCATAATATTCCTCTTCTGATAGTAAAGAATCATACAAATGTAGGGATGGAAGGGACCTCAAGAGGTCAGCTAATCCATCTCCACATGCTGAAGCAAGATTAAGTAAGCTAGACCAGGGGTCGGCAACCTTTGGCAAGTGGCCCATCAGGGTAATCCTCTGGCAGGCCACGAGACATTTTGTTTACATTGACCATCTGCAGACACAGCTCCCCACACCTCCCAGTGGCTGTCGTTCACTGTTCCCAGCCAATGGGAGCTGCGGGAAGTGGAAGGCCACAGGGGCATGCTGGCTGCTGTTTCCTGCAGCTCCTATTGGCCAGGAACGGCAAACCGTGACCACTGGGAGTTGCGGGGGCCCATGCCTGAGGTTGGTCAATGTAAACACAATGCCTCACAGCCTGCCAGTGGATTACCCTGGTGGGCCGAAGGTTTCCAACCCCTGACCCAAACCATTGCAGACAAGTGTTTGTTTAATCTATTTTTAGAAACCTCTAATGATGGGGTTGGCTTTAAAATGTTCTACTGATTAGAATCATTTTACACCACTTTGCTTAGCCTCAAAATGCAGAAATAAAATATTATTTCATATAAAAGTATGCAGAAGTGCAGACACTCATTTGTCATTTTTACATTTACAATAACAGAAGATCTCAACTTTTTTCTGTAATATGGGACACTTCCAGCCCTTGTATCTTGATTCCATTCTTTCTCTGTGGCAGCTTAATGATTAGTTATATGAAGCAGTAACATTAGGATAATATGCAGGAAATGAGTACAAGGGGTACAGTTGCTCTTCCCTGTCCCCTTCTCACACTCGTCACACATCTGTATGTGTGCTGTTTATATACTGGGTGATAAAACAACATTTTTCACAAATAATCATCTAGCCCTTTAAATGTGATAGCAGGTGTATGGCACTAATTGTAGCTCTCAAACTAAAATTTGTCTCAAACTTCCTTACTTTCCTCTGTGATGATTTTTCCCTGTCAAGCTGCAGGAAGGAATGATTTTCTCATCCCCTCTCTGATCTCAAAAGTAGGTAGCACTACCCAACTTTGCAAACTTCTCCTGTATGCTAAACCTTGGAATTTTCCTGCCACTAACTGCAATGTGTTTGACCCACACTACGTATCTGGCCACAAGTCGGCTTCAATGAATTGGTGCATTTCTCTGTTTGTAAGATTATAAAATGAATTCAGTAGTCTGTGTAAAAAGAAACTGGCAACTAGAGAATAGTAGAGACCCCCAAATGGGTGAGGTAATATTTTTTAATAGACTTTTGCTGGAGAAAGAGACAAGCTTTTGTGCAACACTGAGCTCTTCCTCCGGTCTGGGAAAGGTACTCCCAGTGTTTCAGCTAACCTAAAGTGGAAAAAATTGCTTAGCATAAGTAGTTAACATACATTGTAAAGCAGGGATCGGCAACCTTTGGCATGTGGCTCGCCAGGGTAAGCACCCTAGTAGGCCGGACCGGTTTGTTTACCTGCCGCGTCCGCAGGGTTGGCCGATCGTGGCTCCCACTGGCCGTGGTCCCCCATTCCAGGCTAAAGGGGGTGGCGGGAAGCAGCAGCCAGCACATCCCTCAGCCCATGTCACTTCCTGCAGCCCCCATTGGCCTGGAACAGGGGACCACAGCCAGTAGAAGCCGCGATCGGCCAAACCTGTGGACTCAGCAGGTAAACAAACTGGCCCGGCCTGCCAGGGTGCTTACCCTGGCGAGCCGTTTGCCAAAGGTTGCCAATCCCTGTTGTTAAGAGATCATTCAAGGTGAAATGGCTTGTGAAAAACTATGCAATCAAAAGACAAAAATGGGGGGTTATTGGGTTACAGACTGTTGTAATAAGCCATAAATTGCTTATTACCTCACCCACCTTGTCTCTCTAATATCCTTAGACCAACATAGCTACAATAGTGCAAACAGAGAATGATATGTAATGTAATAGGAACATGCATGCTAAGGGAAATGAAATTTTTAAAGTCAGCTCTCCATGTGAGATAGAAGCAGACAAAAGAACTGGAACAGAGATCCATTCATTAATGTCAGCAGAAAATTTAACCACAACCATTTTTTCAAAACTGACCACTGACTGAAGAAATCACTTTAAGAACTACTTTAAACAGATTACAAACATTTCAAGAGATGAAATAGTGCAAGTAAAAACAGAAATTGAATGTGTTCATAGCAGTGAAAGTTTAAAAAGAAAATATTCAAATATTTAATTTCTTAATCTGAAGATGACCTAAGTATATTGCTCCCTCTTGTGTAAAAACACAAAACTACAATCAACAAAAAGGAAAACTTCCACAAAACGGCAATTAAAGTGTTATACAATACAAACAGTAAAGTGGAGAAAAGATGGATTCTGGTAAACAGAGACAGAGAATGGTGAATATATTGTGGGGAAAAAACAAAAGCTGTACCACCTGTAACTGTTTCTCTAAAGATAAAGGTGCAATAAATTACAAATCTATATTTGTTTTGCCTCAGACACATGACAATAAACCAAAGAGTCCTGAGTCATTCTGCCACTCTTCATTTCTTTTTAAACAAATAGGAGAAACACCAGTATGACAAACCAAGGTGGAACACTCCCACCCTACAATACTTGCCCATAAAAACCTAACTCTGAGGAAACAATGAGGAGCAAATGATCTTTCTTCAGAGATCAAAGATTTTTTTTTCTTCTGGGAAGTTATAGATTCCCATTCTATGGAAGTTCCAATGTAAAATACTAACAGTTGTTCAAAAACAGGACTTCTGCTGTAATAGGAGTTACAAACAATTAAATCATAGTAAAACACAGTGGAGCAGATTCCATTCTCAGACACATGCAATTAAGTCAAACGGCTTTGCTCACTATCTGCCTACCTGGGTGCAGAATTTGGTTACTTTTAATATATAGTCAGAGGTCATTTTAGAGGGACCAAGATTTCTTTCTGAGATAATTAAAAATCCTTTCAATACATAAAACTCAAAATGTATAAATGTCAGTCTAGGAGATAGGAGACAACCCCTAGTTCAAACCTGGCTTGGCCTCACACAGGGGTGAAAGCGAGCTGGTATGGCGTACCAGTAAGAAGCCAATACTGGCCTGTATGCTGCCCACGTTAAAGTGCTGCCATGGCAGCGCTTTAACATCCCTGCCCCTTTTGCCTCCCCCTTTGGCAGCCCTGCTGGTAGGGTCCATATGGGCAGGAACACTGCCAACAGGGGGGCCAGGAGGGGGCAAAAGGGACAATGACGTTAAAGCACTGCTGCACTTTAATGTCGTTGCCCCTTTTGGCCCTCCCAGGCTGCTGATGGGTGGTGAGTGGGAGGGCAGCTGCCCTGGGACTGGGAATTTTAAAGGGCCCCTGGCTGCTGGCCAACTGTCCATTTTAAGGTACACGTGGATATGAATTTTGGTTCCCGTTTTCCATTATGGCCAAACTACCTTCAGATATAGTGGACAGCGGCAGCTGTAAGGAGTGAGTTGTGGCTAACTGATCCCCAACAGCTCAGCTGTGGCAGAAGTTAAACCAGTAGAGAAACAAGAGATCTGCACTAGACAATCAGGAACAGGGGAGTTCAGCTGAGAGAACTGGAGAGGAAGGTGCTAGCAGACAATGCTGCTAGACTTGTGCCACCAGCTTTAGAATCATAGAATATCAGGATTGGAAGGGACCTTTGTCAGTCATCTAGTCTAACCCACTGCTCAAAGTAGGACTACTCCCCAGATCCCTAAATGCCCCGCCCCCATGGATTGAGCTCATAACTCTGGGTTTAGCAGGCAAATGCTCAAACCAGTGAGCTATCCCTCTCCTTTATATCCCCTACACAAGGGGAATTCCTGAAGAGAAATCTTCAGGTGGTTTAAGGTCCCTTTGTTCCACATGAGAAAAACAAAAAAATCTAGTGAGCCATTTTGTACCTTGGGGGAGCGCCCTGTAACCCCTATGTTCCACATTTATAGATAATAGTGATTTTACATATAAAGCATGCCGTGTGAAGTATCAGGAGAAAGAGAAATGACTTTCAGCAGATCATAACCTATCCACATATGTGTATTAATGCATATGAAGTTATGAGAATCATGTTGTATGGTGGTCACTAAAGCATGCTGTAAGTTGGGGAATCAGCCAGATACTAGCTCCCCAGAGACAACAGCAAGGAAAGTAGCCAATATCCAGGCAGGGTGTTAATCAACCCATCAACTATTGTCCAGCGAAGGAGCTACAATGCAATGTCTCACTTGCATGAGGCCACAGCAGGGGAATTGCTTAACCTTGCCTGGAGACTCAGCAATGCACCCAGACATGCCTGGACTTGTGTTTTCAAAGCACATGGACTGAAGGTATAAAACACACACTGTGGCCCCATGCTGAGCCTTTCTCGTTCACCCACCTATGCTGCAAGCAACAAGGACACTCTGAAGACTCCAACTGAAGGGACTGACCTAGATTTCAAGGGTGAGATCTGCATATTAAGGACTGCAATATCCAGTGGGGCGAGAAAAACTGTTTAGTCTAGTAGTTGCCCAGTCTAATAGGGTTGAGAGTTTAGACTGTGTCATTTTTTTAATTTTATTTTGCTAACACAGGCTGAGTTTTGGCCTATCACTTAAAATCTCTTTTGCCGTCAATGCATTTGTTTTATTGTTTATCTTTACCACTGAGTTTGTATGAAGTTGGCAAATCTGCTCAGGCTTTTGATGTATGTCCACTTTCCATTGATGAAGTGGTGAACCAATTAATAAATCTGCTGCTCGTCTTGAGCAGTGCAAGACAGTATATTTCTGAGGTGCAAGGCTGGGAGCTGGGGGAATTTGGCTGGTACCTTAATTTATGTGATTCATGAGTGGCTCTGGGAGCATTCATGCAATCTAGCTGGGTGTTGGGTGGCCACATGCAGTTGTCCTGAGTGATAGCAGCACCTGGAGGGGTTTGCTGCTGGTCACTAGCAAGGCATTTTGAGAGAGTGCCCAGGCTGGAGACAGTTCAGGGGGCACAGTGGTCCCACACTCCCAGGTTGCACCCCAGATATCCTGTCACATCTAGCCTTTTATGTAAATACACCACTTTGACAACAAAGTGTCTTGTAAGAAAATGGGATGCCCAAAGGGCCAGCCTTTGAATAAGTAGTAATGTTCTTCGATGTCCTAAGACCAAGAATGCATAAATATCTTCCTCTGGAAGATGTGGAATTGTTTTCAGACACACAATCTTCAGTTCTTGACCAGGTAGTTTATTTCTGAGATGAGGATGGGTGGAAGTTTTTTTTTTTTTTTAGACTCAAAGAACACATTGGTGTAAATGTTTTTTCAGTTATAGTGTACAGGCTCAATGGAATTATTTGCAATGATGAGCTGTTTTTTCCCCAGTTCATTTGTTCCTAGTATTAAGAACATACTTGATGCGGGAATCTGGAGGAGTTTCCAATAAGCCACATTTTGTAATCCCAACCACTTTTGTGATGGTTATGTGATTTATAACTATTTAGGAACCAGGAGATTGTGAGAGGGACACTAGGGTTCTCTTAGATTCTCTGGGGATGCTTCGGAAAGCCTCAAACACACATAGTTTTTGCTACTTACTGATATGAGGCTGAGAATTGTCACACCATTTGATATGCCATCTTTGGGAACATTTCAACTGGAGTTTTCAGAAAAATTGGTCCTTACTATTAGTTTAGTATGAGATGGATATTGAAGGTTAAATAGCTGACTCAAGGAATTAAGTGTGGTCTTTTTTTTTCTGGTCTTTGTCATACTTGGCTCCATTTTTTTTTTCTTGCTCCCCCAGAAGGTGAATATGGTCACACAACAGCTCCTCCAGCTCACTGGAAGAACCCTCAAGCAAACAATCAAGTTTACCTTTTGGGTTTCTACCTCAGATGCACTATCAGTATCATATCATAGACTTTTAAAGATTATCCTAATTGGATGCATGGCCATCTCCATTCCTGCACAAAGTAAGATATCAATGTTTTCCTGCCATGACTAGAGAAGGCAGTCAGCAAATCATGACCAATTTTTTAAAGTCTAAACTGCTTTTTAACCAGGGAATCCTTGAAAGTACTAGAGTTCAGCATAGAAGACTGGTCTTGGATAATGCAGCCTCAAACACCAGTCTCTCCAGAAGAGGCTTGTTGGTATAGATAGCAGTGGCCCCCACACAATATGACACTTTCCCTCTTTATGAAACAGCCAGAAAGAGATTAAGTTAATGACATGGTAGCAGTTCCTTAATCTAATTTACCTCTGGGAGAAAGGACACTAAACCAAGATTCCACAGGGGCCAAATGCAGGACAAAATTATCAGTTGAGAAAGAAATTTTATTTCAAGTTTCTAAGGGGGTATTACAAACCATAGAGAATAAAAACATCAAAAGGTATTTAAAAAGTAATTGACTTTCCCTTTAAAATAAAATTCAAGCAGGTTTAACAATGCAGAATGCTATTCAATGAATTAAAAAAAAAGATTTAAAAAGTATTGGTTTTGCTGTATTCACTAATCCATTATAAAAAAAGCTGGGCATAAATACTTTGTGCACTCATATGCATTATTTGGTGTTGCATATTATATAACTTGGTACAGTATTTAAGATATCACTGCAAAAAAGAGTTCAACACAGTGCATTTATAAATAATGGAGTCATTATAAATCACATTGCAAACATACCTTGCCATTTTCATTGTTACAAATTCAGTATTTCAGTGAACGTAGGAATAAAGTAGCTACAACAATCAATATCTTGACTTTATTTTTTTAATATAAAAAAATGCAGTTCTGGAAACCCACCCTTCTTTCTTTTCCCTCACCCATACATAATGCTTTACTTCTTAAAAATAAAAATAAAGTACTAATTCTATATACATCACATGTACCATACAAAAATGTATCCAAAGTTTCTATTGCTACCGAAGTGTTCTAAATTAAAAGTTACATAAATCCCCTCATTGGAAACAAAGGCATACAGGTTACAAAAAATCAAATTACACACAAGCCATCAAGTAATTTTATACAATTTCCAATACATTTTTCTCCCAAAGCAAGCTGTCTTCTCATGTGCCTGTATAAAAATGCATATCAATATACTTTGACAAATTTATTTTTCATTATAAAGCAAATTAATACATTTTCTACAATAAATAAAACAGGGAGGCACATATCTGAAAAAAATAAAATCTATGGGAGATAGATGGGATGGTTTGGAAAAAAATGTGCTCACTGGCTTTAAGCCAATTTTGTTTAAAACAAAGAAAAAATGGGAAAAAATCTCTTAAAAAGTTATTTTGGGCAATAATGGAGTGTTTTTGGTGATTTGCAAGTGATGTACATAGCATAATTTTACTCTTGATGCCTTTCTCACAAAGTACCCTCCAAAATAATGTAATTTTCTCTCTTAAAATACACATTTGTCATTGTAAATTTACATCAATCTTAAATATGTGGTACTTTGTGCAAAGAGCAATGATTTACACAAAATTAAAACATTCACAAGTCTTTCAAAAGCTACAGATCAAGGAAAAATGATACAAGCAGCACCATACTGTATAATATATGATTTACGCAAACATATCTTTGATGTTATTTTGATATTAGGCTTTAAGATTCACTAAGCACCTTAAGCTGGAAGATGGTGCTTATGTACTTTACTTTCTTTTTTTAACATGTAAAAAAAACATGGAAAATGAGAACCTACTCTCTCCCCATCAAAATTAAAAAAGGGAATTAAAGAGCTACCTCTAAAATCAGAATAAGTTAAGTGTTGAATATACATATATGTACAATTTATGAACACTATGAACAAGACATTTTAACAGGTTTAGTGGAAAATCCTCCAAACTACAACACAATGATAAAATCATTAATCTGTATGGCAATGGTGATTTAGAGAAACTGCTCAACTGTTTGAAGTTTGCAGAACTCAGCCACTGAATCAATGATTAAGGAGTTGTATTGTCAATACATTCTTTTAGACAATGAGGTTTATTAATAAAGTTCAAGTCTATATGTGGTGTGTTTCTTGCCTTGGTAGCACCTTTGTTAGTCAATATCACTAAAGTCGCTAACTGGTTCTCCATGGACTCTACTTAGATGAGTCATAGCACGATCAAAAGCAATTCTCACAGCTTTACGAATGCTTGAGTTTCGACCTTCCATCATCTTTAACTTGTCTATGGTCTCATCAATCCCCAGGGGAACCATTTTGGATTTTGGAAGCCATTGCCTATAAATAGGATAAAATAAATCTTAGGTTAAATAAAGCATAGATCAACAGGATTGTCCTTACATAGGACTAAACTAGCTCTTATGTAATGCTTCTCATGCAGTGTGTCAAAACAATATCTCTCTTTAAAAAAAAATCCAATAGCAAAATTCTTACCAAAGATAGGACAACTGTGTTTTTAACGTGGGTTTTAAGAGAAGTAGCATCAGCCTCTTGAATAAACAAGACTTACAAATCCAACAGGCACCATAGGATTGTAATTGATGGCAAATACTGACTTCAATAGGAGTCAGTCTGATGCAACATCATATCTAGGTATTAAAACAACTCAGGCTTAGATTAGAAAGTAATGGATTGTTTTCAGTCACTACTAGATTCAGCTGTTTTTACCTGTAGAATTTTTTTTAAAATTATTCATTCTTCAATTTCCATCACTGCACAAAGATTTTTGCAAAAGTTTGGTTACGCCACACTCTAACGTTTTAGTTTTGGTCTCCAACAGGCAGTTCCATAGTCAATGAATTCCTGCTCAGTCCCACATTCTGCATTTACGCTACATTTTAATACAACCAATTCAGTGCATAAGGTAGAGATTGTGCAGCTCACTCTTCTATGTTAGGTAATAATTACTAAAGCCAGGTGTTTTTTAAAAATCAATGCTATTCACAAGCTTGCCGAAAGTTTGAGCACACTTTTTGTGGGGTGTCTGAGGCAACTTTCACAAACAACCCAAGAAGGAGGGGAACAGATGTAATAATGCCTCCCTTATAGCCACTGACCTGGGATGTGGGAGACCAAGGTTCTGCTCCCCTCTCTGCCTGATAAAGAAAAGGGATTTTGACTTGGGAATCCCACTGTACAGGCAAGAAACCTAGCCACTGGGCGATGGGCTATTCTGACATGGGAGTCTCAATCTCTCCTGTTGAAGCTGTTCCACTGCTATTACTAAAAGCAATTACTCATTGGAGCAGGGATTTGAACTTAGGTCTCCCACCTCCCTAGTGAATAGCCCAACCAACAGGCTACAGAGTCATTCTAACTCTCTCTCTGGCTCAATAACCATTATTTATACAAAGTGGAACAGCTTCAACAGAATAGACTGACAGACCCACCATCAGACTATCACATAGTCTAGTGACTAGGGCACTCTCCTGCAATGTGGAGACCCAAGTTCAAATCCCTTCACCCTGTCAGGCAGAGGGGGGGAATTAAACCCATACAGACTCAAACTTACATCCCAGGTCAGTGCCTTACCTGGTGGGCTAAATCTTAGGCTGGCACCATCATATCTCATTTTGTTAATTTAGTCATTTAAAACACACACAAAGAAACAAAAGGTTTCTGATCAAACAAAATGTTTCATTCACCCAAAACAGATTATTCTGATTTGCCATTTTTTTCAAATTCTGTTAAACCAGAACTGAATTTTTTTATTTTTTTCCAAAACTGCCAGTGAACCGAGAAAGTCAACTGTTCACCCAGCTCTACAGTTAAGACATTAACAGCTGCAAAAATAAAGAACTCTGAACTACAGCCTTACAAGTACAGAAGCTCCCCGACTTACACAAAGTCAGGAAAGTATCTCTAATTACGCCAAAAAAAACCCAACAAACCTTACGGAACTTTTTGTAAGTCTGGATTTCTGTAAGTTGGGTTTGTGTAACCAGGGAGCATCTGTACAAGGAGGATATCTGTTTACATAAAATCAACCAATCAATAAATTCATTTAGTTCATCTTTAAAAAGAGATGCCATTTTAGTCAACTCAGTTTTCTTAGGCTCTAGATACTTGAAAGATATTCTCACTAGGTAAAAATGAAATTGTTTTGAAATAAAATATTTCAATATAATCTACATATTAAGGGACAGCAGAAGCTATGCTTCTCATTAGTTAAATTATTCAAACTTGTAGGATGGGGGGCCCTTTTAAAACTGAATATGAATCAAATTTTTAATGACAGTCTTTAAGGGAGAAACTTTGTTACCAAATTATTATTCATTGTTAGTATTACTGTAGTGCCTAGGAGCCCTAGGACATCATTGTGCTAAGTGCTACACAAACAGAGCAAAGAGATGGTGCCTATCCCAAAGAATTTACAATCTAAATATAAGACGAAATACCACAGATGAAGATAGAGACACAGATGGGAGAGTACAAGGTAACAATAAGACAATATTGGTCAGCATGAGAGACAGTGGTCTCAGCACACCAGCAGTCTAGCCACTGTCAAGATTATTGTGGGCATCACAGTAAATGAGAGTTCTAAGGAAGGATTTGAAGGAGAATAATGAGTGAAATTTGCAGATGTTCAAGAGGAGCTCTTCTCAAATGTGAGGTAAAGCATGAAGGTGCTTGTTCAAAATTTTAACAAGTGGGCAATGAAGGCTGTCATTGTGGACCAAAGGCCCGGGTCAACATCCTGATAGAGAAAGAGTGGGGACAAGTTATGAAGTACCTTGAAAGTGAAGACAAGTAGCGTACATCTAATGTGATAAAGAATGGGGAGTCAGTGGAGGAACGCAAAGAGAGTGACATGGTCAAAGTGAAGAGGCTAGGAAAATGATCTTTGCAGAAACTTTCTGAATGGGTATCAGTGGGACAAAACAGCATTTGTCAAGGCCAGATAAAAGGACATTCCAGTAGTCGATATGCAAGATGATGACAGCTTCGCTAAGAGTTTTAGTTGTAAGGGTGGACAGGAAAAACCATATATTAGATACAATATGAAGAAAGAAGCTGAAAGATTTAGACACAAATATGTGTAAGGGCCTAGAAAGAGGTCCAAATCAAAGATGATGCCCAGGTTAGGGACCTGAGTGACCGTCAGGATGGTAGCATTGTCCACAGTGATTTAGGAAGGTGGTAATAAGGGAGGGCTGAGCAGGAAGGATTAAGAACTCTGTTTTAGCCATGTTGAGCTTGAGTTTATAGCTAAACATCCACAAGGAGATTTTAGTGAGAAAGGCCATGTCCATTTGGCCTGATAGGATTGCCTCGTGGAGTCCTTTCAGCCACTGGAGAGAACATTTGGCACTGCTAATTAGCATTATCGTGCTAATGGAGGTGCCTATCCAAAAACCGTGCTGTCAGGTGTAACAGTCATAGACCTGAATGCCCGAGTCTGCCATAGTGTTGTGTCAGCAGTTACCAGAAACATCTGGAGCAGAACTGAAGGTTGTTTTGACATGCAGAGATGGGGGAACCAGAACTGGTGAGGCCAGAACACAGTTTGTGGAGGCTGCCGCGGGAGGAAGGGATGTGACAAGCATTGCCTAGTAAGTGGGCACCAAGTGCCTCCCCTGGAACAATATTGGTGCGCTTGATGTTAGTGTGAGATGCAAAGAGGTGTCTGACTGGTGTACTCCAGCGACTATGATGTCCATGATTATTTCATCGTGCAATTCCCCTTCATGGTTGGTTGCAAAGTCACATTCTGGGTGTCATGCAGCTATTCTGCTGACAAAAGGATATGATGCGTGATGCACTATTTCCAGAGGCAAATCACCTTCATACACAGCACTGGGGAATGTGTGCCCCTTGTCTGTTTATGTAGTACACTGTGGTGGTGTCTGACATGATGAAGACGTGGCGACAGCTGGTAACAAAAAGTGGCATGCTTTGCATAATGCCCGAAGTTCGAGAATTTTTATGTGCACCCTAGCCACTTGCGTGGTCCAGCTGACTTCTGTCATGTGATCTCCAATGTGAGCATCCCAGCCTGAGAGTATGGTGTCCCATGGATTGGTGCACAGAAGAAGATTCTTTATGGCCATAGCCGTAGCCAGCAACAGTGCCAGCAGCCGAAGGGTGTGACATATATGCACGCCACCATATGCCCTAGGATGGAGAGGCAGGTCCTGGCCAAGACTGAAGGGCTGAAGATTATCAGGGCTATTTGGTCCAGTAGGGTCTGGAATCTGTCCTGTGGTAGATAAGCTCGTGCGGAGGTTGCATCGATGTGAGCTCGTGTGAACTCCAGGGATCGACAAGGTGCAAAGTTGATTTTTCAATGTTGATGCTTACTCCTAGGGAGGAGAGGAGAAGAAGCTGGGACACTGATGCTCAAGCTTCCTTGAACCACGCTGCCAGCACCCAGTCATTCAAGTATGGAAAGCCAAGGATTCCCTAATGTTGTAGGTGAGTCACTACCACAGAGAAAACCTTGTTAAAAACTTGTGGGCAAGTGGTAAGTCCAAATGGGAGAACCCTGTATTGGAAGTGTTGATACTCCACTTTGAACCACAGGAACTTTCTGTGGGTCGGATGTATGTCGATATGGAAGTAGACATCTTGCATGTCAAGAGCCATAAACTACATGCATTTTTCTAGTGAGGGAATGATGGCCGCAAGTGTGACCATACGAAATTTCGGCCTGCAAATTGATCAGCTGAGGTGTCAGAGATCCAAGATTGGTCTCCATCCCCCTTTCTTTTTGGTACCTGAAAATAATTGGAATAGAACACCATGCCCCGAGATTGGCTCCACTGCTCCTCTCTGGAGAAGAGATTCCACTTCCAGGGTAAGAATACTTTTGTGAGAGGGATATCTGAGGGGCAGGAGATGTAGAGGAGGCGTTGTCATAAACTCAATGGTGGAGCCGCGTCGAATGATGTCTGTTGTTACAGCTCTCCAAGCTGGTAGAATGAATTTGAGATGATCCCCAAAAGGCATGGAGGATGGAAGCACTGGTGTATGGAGTGGCTAACAGCTCTCCAGGTGCACTCAGAAATACTGTTTTCATGATAACTGAGCGTGTTGTGCAGAGGTCTGTGCTGCCAGAACTGGCGGACGGGCTCTGTGAACTTAGGGTGCTTCTGAGGAGGTTTGTAGGCCCATTGGTGGTAAAGTGAGGAGTTTTATAGTGTTGGGCTGGTGGTGGGCAATAACATTTTCTCTTTGGTGCTGGTGTATATATGCCCAAGGATCGTAAGGTGGCTCTAGAGTCTGTTAGTGAGTGTAAGGAATCATCAGTTTTCTGGTTGAAGAGGTGTGATTCATCAACGCGAAGGTTCTCGATTGTATTCTTCACCTTTCTGGGGAAACCTGAGGAGTGTAACCAGGATTCCCTTCTCATGACAATTCCAGTTGCCAATACACACAAGGATGCATCTGCTGAACCAACTGCAGCCTGAAGTATGGCCCTAGTGACCAACTTGATTTCCTGTAAAATTGTTTGGAATCGACTACGATCCTGCTGAGGTAGCTTATGTGCAAATTTCTCCATCCAGCCATAGTTTATAAAGTCATTCTTCACCGTCAGTGCCAAGCAGTCAGAGATCCACAATTGTAATTCAGCTGAGAAGAAGACCACCTTTCGACCCATGCAGTCCTGTCTTTTCCCCTCCTTGTCTGCCAGAGTGCACTGTGGGTGTTGCTGTTTTGTCTGCTACAACGCAGCCTGTATTACCAAGGAGTTAAATGGAGGGTGTGAAAATAAAATTTCTGAACCTTTTGGGGGATGTATCTTTTTTTCTGCCCCTTAAAAGTCAGTGCACACGTGGCTGGGGTATGCCACCCGGTGCATGCCAGCTGAAGAATGGCATCATTGTTCTGGTGCTGATGTATGCAAAATGCCTAGTAGCTGGTGCTGACTATCCTGCATCTCTTCCAATGGGATATCGAGAGCATTCTACATAGTAATTCTTGAAAATGATGATAGTCATCTGATGGGCAGGAAGATCTCGATGATACAGAAGGGAAATCTCTCTGGATCTGCTGGTACCATCAGAGCCGGACTGATTTGAGCATCATCTAACTCCATTTCTGAATGTCTATTGCATGGACGGGTTGGGGAAACGGGAGTTCTCCTGAGCTGAGACTGCTTCGAATGCAAATATGACCAATCCGGTTGATACTGCTGCTGTTATACTTGTGCTCAAGGAGACGGATATCAGCTTCTTGGGTAAGTCAAAGGAGGAAACTGACATGGAGTCGTTGGAACCCTCTGGCAGTCATGTTTCTGTGTCAGTGGTGTACTGTGCTGAAATTCCAGGTTCTTGGATTCAGATGAGTTGGACTTTTGCATGAATGGTGGTGCTGATGGAGCCACTGGAACGGAATGCATAAGAGAAGCACGGTCAGCAAGAGGCAGATGTAACGCAGGAGATGGGGCCCTCTGCATAGGTGAGTGCACCTGAACACACATAGATGTCGCCCCTTCCAGGGCGAGCAGTTCATGAGGGCTGGGAGTGCTTCCGCTTCTCCCTGCAGTCAATGGTATCTGGTCCATTGACGGTAAAGGCACCGGGGTTGGTAGCACTGGTACCAGCATATCTGGTAGGAGGCTCTGCAGTTGGGGGAGGGCTCTGCCGACGTAAGGGAGATTCCCCAGCCAGGATCCAACTTGGGGACCATGGCTATCTTCATGAGGTGCTTCTTGAGGAGGAGAACTTAGCCTTCCCATGTATGGGCAGGGAAAGAGAGGCAGATACTTTATCTGGAGGCATTGTGGGCTTCCCCCAACCAGTACAGACAGCATCAGTGTTCACTACTGATGGAAAAGGAATGAGGGCAGACACGGGGGTTGGGAATGTTTGGCAGGAAAAAGCATCCCAAGTCCTCAATTATAAAAACTCATGGAAATGACCAAAGTACAACAAAAAACAATAAAATCCTAACTATGAACAAAAAAACATTTTTTGTGTAAAAAAACCCTGAAAATATGTCACTAAGAATGACAGGTCAGCGGAAGCTACAACTTGGATCATGCAGCAGTGAGAAGGAACTGGAGATGTGGCCAGTCCACCCTGCCCTTTATTGCCTCGGGAAAAACTATGAGGGAATACAAGGGCGCCTGATTGGACTACCAACCAATACTACTTTGAAAAGCTCTGGCTCTGGGTGCATACACGTAACCCTCAGTAGAAAACAGTAGGGACCATCACTCAAAGTAGTCGTCAGATATTTCAGATGAAGAGATAGATATACACAGAAATGTAGACGATCATCCTCTGAACAGGTTTTGCAATCAAAGGAAGAATTTTAATATGCCAATATCAAAACAATGGTGGTTCTGATACCAAACCTGTACTAAGGAACGATAATATCTAGTTTATAGTCATATTGTTCTTCCAAATTGGCAGTAAATAAGTGTCATTTAGCAAGATGTCTGGTTCCAACAACATATTCAGAGACGCTAAACATTAAATACACATTAAAGTTTATATATGGGGAGAGAATGGTGTTTCAACTTTCTTTTTACACTAAAATAATTGCTTTGGATTATAAATTAGTGCATTAAACTATATGTTTCTTACATTTGATTAAATAATGATACATACCAACTTCTTTTATTGTCAAAAAACAAAACTAAGAAAAGCCTCTCATCAGATTTGGTCTGCATTTGTTCTCCAATTTTCAATACATCTAGAGGTGGCACTGGTATTGTAACACCATTGTGATGACCGGCAACACGAGGCATCTTAGGGTCAATAATCTACAAATGGAAAAAAAGAACAATTCCTAATTTTTTTAAATCTGTGTTCACTAATAGTTAAAGGTTTCTTTATTATGAATTTATTTAATGGGAAAATACTATACAAATCAAACAGACAATGTGTATAAATTTAGGCCTTGCTACACAAACTTGTACTGATTTAATGAAACAATCTCATTTTGGATTAGCTGAAATAAACCTGGTTTAAAGGAAAATAAGAGTGTCGACAATGCATTTTAAACCTCGTATAATTAAACTAGTTTAAAATAATATCTTCACTGGTGCCATGCTGCACGCAGAAATGCCTTTAGAGATAACAAATTCAGAACACTAAAATACAATTGACAAATGCACAAATAAGTTTAGCAACACAGGCCAAGATTTTTAAAAGCAATTAGTGATATTTCATCTATCAAGTTTTGGTGTCCAACTGAGACACCTAAAAGGAGGATTGATTTTCAGAATGTGGGTGATTTGACAATTTCTGAAAATTAGGCCACTTTAAAGATGTTTCAGATTGGGCTCCCTAAAACTGAGACAAAATTGACTCAAAATTCAGTAGCTGCATTTGAAAATCTTGGCTATTGGTTTATGATGCCCAATCAGCCTATCTGTCTTCAAGTCTAGTACTCTGCCTTTATTTAATGATCAATAGTTGATGCTTCAAAGGAAGGTAAAAAGCCACCAAATATGCAACTAGTTAATTCTGCAATGCTGAACATGGAGGTTGAGGGAGAAATTCCTTCCTAGCCCCTGGAGATGCTCAGCAAACAGAAGGAATCAGGACAGTTAGTTACCATTTTCTAGCATGTATCTACTATTAACAGCCATAAGATTATCTCCCTACTTTAAAAGTCTAGCCACAGTATTTGAACAATTTCTCATAATACTGAACACCAGAGGCTGACTATTCACTGCAAGAAATAGTATTTTCTCTGTGTATTATCCATCTAAAACTGTTAATTTAATGGAATTAACTGTTATTCTCAAAGCAATAACAGTGTGACTGAAAAGCTTTCCCTATCTGCTCCATAATTTTGCATGTTTCAATTGAGCCTATACCAGTTCTGGCAGATCCTAGGGGTTTTTTTGTATAAGCCAAAAGAGCAACAGAAAGAGAATTTTCTTACACTTGTTTTGCAGCAGACAACAGCATACAATTCCTGTACTGATAAAAAGTCAGCCTGATGTTTATTCTAATTTGCCTTCTTATAAACAATGCAACACTCTCTTGTACAAAACACGCTGGTCGATCTATTTTGCTTACAAGACAGGTATTCTGAATTCTATAGGATGCATTTATGGTGGCTCACTATCAGCCCACGATGTCATTGTCTGCTATTGTACAAACTCTGTGTACTGAAGTTTTATGCAAAATACTAAGTAAGGAAAAGTGAAAATTCACTTTTGCTCAGCTCTGCATTAGATCTTATGGGTCCATTTATGTACAGAGTTTGGAAATAGTGAAATAAGTTTCAGTGTAATACTGGTGGTATGCTGTAGACTCACCAGTGCTGGATAGGAGGGATATCCACTGCATTTGGCCCACACTACTTTTAGAGGCTCAAGAACAGATGTTGCAGCATCAGTTGAAATCCACATACTGCTATGTCCAACTTCTAAGAAAAATCACAATAAAATAGTAGTAGTGTAAAGATTCAGAGCTTGGGTTACCCATCTGCAACTCTTCACTATGGGCCATTTTATCAGCCCCTATAATTATTATTGCTAATACTCTGCACCCACACAGCATCTTTCATCCAAAGATATCAAAGTACACTAAAATCATAAAACCCGCAACATTTCAGTGAGGTATGCTAGTATTTTACAGATGGATTAACTAAAACGCAGAAGGATAAGGCCAAGATTTTCAAGGGTGACTAGATTATAGGTGCCTCATTGTCTTAAAGGGTCATGTTTTTAGAAGGTGGGTGCTCAGCACGTTCTGATAATCAGACCTCTTTAGCTTGTTTTAAATTGGGCACCCAAAATCACTAGTTACTTCTCAAAATCTTGGCCATAATTACTTGCCCAATATCACCGAGCAAGTTAGTGGCTATTGTGATTTACAATTTTGGATCTTCAAATCTCAGGTATGTTCCAACAGGGGTGGATTTAATGAGAAGCACGGTTGGCATTTGATGACTTATACTACTGTTCTGCCATTTACATGGTATACCAGCCTTTTGATTTGCAAAAGAGCAAACTCAGGAGTAGATCCTCTCTGCTGTTCTTCTCCTCAGCTCTTTTCATCCGCCATTGATCCTTTCTGTCTCTATCTTGCCTTTCCCTGGGGCAGCTGTCAAAGCTCCTTTCTTTACTACCAAAGCCCAGAACAGGCTACAGGACAGTATAAAGTTGCTGCAGTGCTTATTTCTCCACAGCAGGCAGCACAGTAGGTATCTGAGGCTGAATAAAGCTACCTCCATCTGTTCTCTCAGTTCCCCTCCTCCTTCCTGGTAACCACCACTGGAAGGAAGGAAAGAAAAGACAAACTGACTGCAGGGCATAAAGGCAGTCACAGACCAGAGAGAAGATGTGGCCTATAAAGATGTACAGGGATGAGGGTGGGAACAGAGAATGGGGATCAAGGGACAAAGATATTCCTCTTATCTCTTATGTGGGAAAGTAGGATGGGGATCAGAGAACTAGAAGGAAATTAAGAGGCTCAGAGTTCCAGGGTTAGTTGAGACCCTGATTGTTGCAACAGATGAAACTCTGACAAGAGAACCAAAAAAACCTACCACACTGAGAAATTACAGTCATTTTCAATTTTCAGGTAACAGGGCCATACCGAACAGAAGAATTTTTTGACATGTCAAGGAAAAATACATTCTTCAGATTTGAAATGAGTAATGCTTCTAGTGAAAACAACAAGAACATGTTTCCCACCCAGTAAAGATCAAGAAGGTTGTTGTAAAATTCCTAAGGATGGTGGTTTGTTTTCTGAACACTAGAAGTACCCAGTAGATGCTGTAGAAAGTCAGAGAATAATATATACTTTTAGCATAGAAAAGTTGTATAGTTTTCTTGAACAAAATTTTCAAATGTGGGCATCTAAATCCATTATACTTCATTTTCAGAGGTGTAGGCACTCAGTCCTTACAAAAAAAAAAAAACGGGCCAGCCACTTATTTTGGTAACTAACGTCTGGCACTCAAATTTGTAAACACTGGCCATATTGATAAAAATCTCCATGTCACCTACTCATCACCATGTCATGGCCAAGATGTCAGAAGTTTTAAAGCTCAAATAACACAACAGTGAAATATGATTTATTACAGTATCAATATAAGCAAAACCCAAGACAGTTTTCCCAGCAGTTTTAAATGGTGGTGAGACTCCCACTGACTTCAATGGGCTTTGGATCAGGCTTTCATCGTAATTCAGGATTGCATTATACTGATTTACTCTTGATGGCACAATTCTCCTTTTTAATACTAAACCATTCAGCCAGGAAGGGGGTGGGAACCTTATTTATTTTCTTCCCATGTAATTTTTGTAGATTTTTTTGAGAAATGAGAAAAGGTAGTATTAAGAAAATTTTATACAAATGTAACACTTTCTTTATCAAAACCATACAATATTTTTCAATACATAAGTGACAAGAGAACAATAAGGACAGACATAAGTTTTAGGGTTCTGGTGATATCATAAACTACCCTTTTAAGATCTTGGTTAAGGAAAGAAGCTATCCAAAAATATTATGGAAAGAGTTGTGCTAATTCCAAGTGAATAGTTTTGGCAAGATTTCAAATATAACAAAATTGTCAACAGTCATTTCCAGCACGATTGACAGGTAAACTGGTTTAGGTACAATCTCTATTGCTCCGTTCTCTTAATTCCATCTTGAGCTTCATTAAGATCCCAAATAATGCAGATACAGGAGCTAGATATATTTAAATATATCCTTATAAGTAATGTATCTTTTAGACAAAATCTAGCAACATTTTATAGATCACTTAAAAGTTACACAGAACTAAATCTATTAAAATTATGTGAAGAACAGTACAGGATCTTTATTTAGAGTAAGCTAACACAAGGAAAACAGTAAAGAAACTTACATTTCTCTCAGCTGCAAAGTCAACACAAAAGAAAAGGAAATCATGATTTAAAGCTAAGAAGGTGTATATGCTGTTGTTGCATGCACGTGGAATGTGGCAAGTCTCCCTCAAAGAGAATTCTCAGGACATGTGACCAACAGCGAAGTCTCATGGATAATACTTCCTTTAATAAGCATTTACTTATTTTGGTGACTGGGATGCTATATAAAAATACACGGTCAGTAATTTTCTCTTACCACAAGAGAAAATTCTGATTACCCCAGACTAGAAGAGAAACTGCATTTATTCCTGTTGTGCTAGTAGTCATAGCACCTTACACTGCTAGAAAATCTGAAATCTGTTGTCAAAAGATTTAAATAAAAATACTCCTATGAAATGCAAAAAGTATAAAGAGTTTGAAGGGTCCTACAGCTATGGTTGAGATATCAGCTTTGATTTATAACTTCAAACTTGGTATCTGCACAGTCCTAAATGAGGAATTTGAGTTTTGTAAAGTTTAAAAACCAACTCATTAATAATAAATTTGGAGATTAATTTTAAAATATTATATACTACACATTCACAAACCATTTGCATGTTCTAGGTGGGGCTGGCGGCACCACCTATTATTAAGGTTGCTCGACACTTCTGATTATAAAGACCCTATTTTCAGTTCATTAGAACTTTGCCAAACTTAAAACATAAGAACAGTCATACTAGAACATAAGAACAGACCAATTGTCCATCTAGCCTAGTATCCTGTCTTCCGACTGTGGCCAATGCTTCAGAGGGAATGAACAGAACAGGTAATCATCAAGTGATCCCATCCTGCCGTCCACTCCCAGCTAGGGGGACAGACGAACGGACGGACGCACACACACACACACAGTTGCATCCCTAATCATCCTGGCTAAAAGCCATTGATGGACCTATCCTCCATGAAATTATCTATTTCCTTTTTTAACTCTGTTATAGTCTTGGCCTTCACAACATCCCCTGGCAAAGAGAGTTCCACAGTTGACTGTGTTGTGTGAAGAAGCACTTCCTTTTGTTTTAGACCTGCTGCCTATTAATTTCATTGAGCGTCCCCTAGTTCTTGTGTTACGTGAAGGAGTAAATAGCATTTCCTTAATCATTTTCTCCATAACAGTCAAGATTTTATAGACCTCCATCATATCCCTCCTTAGTTGTCTTTTTTCCAAGCTGAAAAGTCCCAGTCTTTTTAATCTCTCCTCACCTGGAAGCTGTTCCATACCCCTAATAATTTTTGTTCTTCTGTACCTTCTCTGTACCTTTTCCAATTCCAAAACATCTTTTTTGAGATGGGACTATCAGATTCACACGCAATATCTTATTATGGATCCCTTTCCTAATGGAAACCCCCTAGGTTTTGGGTGGGGATGAGGTGTTTTTTGACTGCAGCTATGCTTTAACCGACTGGGCTGAAATTCTACATACTGCATATCTTCCTCAGGCTGAATTTTTTTGGAAAGTTTCAGCTAAAATGGTTTAATCATTTCTTAGACAAAGGCTAGGGAAAAATACATAGTTATGCTAGTGTTAAAAATTCTTGGTGACCTTTTCTTTGAAAAGCTCTATTACAGTGGAGCAATGACTTGAAATTTGAAAGAAGGCAGCTTTGGTGTAAGGGATGTGCCTTCTGCCATCCCCGTGAAAATCCTCCCACGTTTAGCCAAGTTACAAGCCTCTGGAACCACCCCGCCCCTGCAGTTTGCACATGCTCAGTAGAGACTTTAATTTAAGCAGCTAATTTCTCCTTTGAGTCAGTACTCACTAAGTATGCTTGAACCTCTCTCAGCTCTTAGTGCAGACCTAACTCTCGCCCATGCTCTCAGTGACTTCCCTTTGGCACCCAGGCAGCACGGAAGAAGCTGAATGATTCGAATGCAGAGGGGCCAAAGAGCTGAATTGGGAGGAATGGCTGGGGAGGGCCTGGGACTAGGAATCTGAGGGTGTGTTGGAAGGAAAGGACAAGGAGCCAAGTGGGGAAGACTGAGACTGGATGAGAAACTTGGGGAGGGAGACGAGGACTGGAAGCCAGTGTGGTGGTGAGACAAAATCAGATGGGGAGCCAGGAAGTGGGGGGATTAGACTGTCTGAGCAAGGAAATGGGGACAAGGAGTTGGGATAGAAGAGTGGGAACTGGGATTGGCCGGGCAAGGAGATTTGGACGGGGATGAAAAGCTAGAGGAGCGGAGACTGGGACTGGGTAGGCAAAGAAAATGGGACTGGGAAAAGGAACTATGAGTAGGGAAGTGAGGCAGGACTAGGATGAGTAGAGGCTGGAGGAGATGGAGTAGAAGGGGTCAAGTTTGTGAGAATAGGATAAAGAGAGTGTGTTCACTAGAGCACACAGCCCTCCAGAGCCTGGAATGGAACCCATCTCATCATTCCTCTGCTGTCACCAAGTAAATATGAAATCCACTGGCAAAGTGTATCCCATCCCCCTCTAGTGTGGGTCCACATAAAGGAAGACAACCCACCGTTGCAATCAGTTACTCTGTTAGCTCAAGTGGCAGCGTTCTGGGTGATGGCTCTTAAGATTCCAATCCTGCTGATAAACAATGTGGATATCAATATGATGCCACATGATGGAATTTCCAGTTTGCTTTTTAAAAACCTAGGATATTACACACACATAAAACAATGTTAAGAGAGCATTACTAAGACTGCAAAGTCAGGCAAAAGCTTGGAAATCCAAGAATTAAAATTGCCTGTGCAACTTGAATTCAGCCCTTTTGTGTTCATGCATGGTATAGGCTTTAATTAACATGATCACATTATTCAGTGGAATAATGTGATCATGTTTTTTCCACCTTATTCAGTGGAATCAGGTTTGTGTTGCAAACGAGGCTGTGCCTCATTTGTTGCAGAAGTTAGGTGGTGCATCTACTGTGGTTCCAGGAAAACAACTGGCCTAAGCCTGCCAATAGCTGAAGATACTTTACCTTAGCCAGCAAGGAGAGTAGGGGGCGGGGAGTGAACCTGGGTTACAACTGAATATTCGGGACAACAAATCAAAAAACAGGGATAGGAGTGAAAGTCACAGAGCAAATATCAGGTAATGGAAGGGAACACTGGGCAGAGCACACCTGACAGCACCCAATGCTCTTCAAAGGCATCTGAGGAGTCAGTGGACAACACCCAGAGGAACTCTGCTTGGAGGTGTGACAGAATAAGGGAAAGGAAATAAAATATTCCCCTGTCCAACTTCCTCCTCCTGGTATGATGTATAGATGTCTTGACCAGCAACAGGAGGAGTCTGATGAGGTGGTCCTTCAACTTTGTGGGGTCACGAACAGGAGGTGCAGGGAGAAGTGCAGCCAGAGCCTCAGTAAGAGGTTCTACAGGACCTAGAAAAGGGGCTACAACTTGATGCATTCTGTGCAGATGTGTACCAGGATCTCCCTCTTTCTGCAGATGGAAAGGCGTATAGTGAATGAGGTAGAGGACTACAAAGAAGAGAAAGGATGTTTAAGACAGTCAAATGCTTCCCTAGAGAATGGGATTCCATCCTTGCCTCTGCTACAGCGTTCCTATGTGATGCTGTGCAAATTACAAACTCAGCTGTTCATTTTCTGGTGCCTAACTTGATACCACGGGGCCTGATTTGCAGAAGTAATGAGTACTCTCACCTGCAACTGAAGTAAGAGCAGTGCTTTCAGCATTTAAAGTGATAAATAATGCAAGTATTATGAAAAATCATACCTAGTCATTTCAAATTGGGCACCCAAAATTTGTGGATACTTGCCCTTACTCTTTCTGTTCCTTAGCTTCCCTCCTGTAAAATGTGGATGACACCATCCTCTCACCTCAGAGGGGTCTGGTGAAAATATATTTATTCAATGTTTGTGAAGAAGTCATAGTACTGTGAAGTGACATAGAAAAGCCCTTGAGGAAATGAGAAATTCTGTCTTCAGAGCAGGGATTGAATATGCTGCAGTGAATAAGGCATCAGGCAAAAATAAAATATTGAATAGCTCATTAATTGAGTGCTATCTGTCCTGTCCTTGAATGAAGCAGGAGTTCTGTGAAAAAAACAGTAAGTGAACATGTCATTAAAGACCGCAGACACAAGCGGTCAAATTAAGGTTGCCCAAGCAGTCTTAATTCTGGTAATTCCGAACTGTACCTGGCAATTTAATAATGTTCTTTTAGCACAGTTTGTGCATACTATATAAATAAATGTGTAAAACTCAACACATCTTAACTACAGAGCCATAATTAGTGCTCTCCATAATACATATACAGTGCACTCCTTTTATAAGAATCACATCTATGGCAGATTATTTGATTCTTAAAAGCCACTGATTCTTACAAGCGGAGTATAGGTTAGTATTAGAATGATTTTGTTCCAGTGGTTTTGATTACTGTATGCAGTAGGTTCTTACATCTGTGATTCTTATAAAGGGAGTGCACTGGAATTCTACAGTCAAGCAGAGGGTACGCTTAAAGTTTATTTTGATTTTAGAAAAAGTAAAGGTTTCAAAGGTATTCCCTTTACTCAAGGTGAAGGATACTACTAGTCCTGGTAAAATCTCTAGAATGAGAATGTACTTTAATTGGGTCCATTATCTACTTCCATCGTGTGTGTGATGTATGTGTACACTGAAATACATTATTTTTTATTACGATTACACATATAGATCAATGTAAAAAAAGAGATTCCACTAGAATTTCAGCATTTCAAAATACTGTACTAGGGGCTTTAGGGTAGCATATGAGGTTCATTTTATTCCACATACTACGTACTCTAGGCAGTTCTGAAGCTGTTAAAACAGCATAAGCTATTAAAAAAAAATGACAATGAATGCACTTGGCCTCCATTAAGGTTTCTGTGGGAGCCATTATTTCTATTTTCTGCATTTAGGTCAGCATTTTCACAAGTGACACTGGATGCCTTAAAGGTGTCCCATTTTCAGAAAAAGCTGAGCACAAACCTCCTGAAAAATCAGGACCAGGAAGGCATCACGGTTTTGGCCAAAAATTGAGACACCCCAAAATTGCTGGTCACTTTTGAAAACCTCGGTCTTAAATAATGAAAGTTATGTTTTAACATATTTTGTATTGAACTGTAGCATGCAGTGGGTAGTCAAACCATGGCCTCAGAGTTAACTTTTGTTGTAGTTCATTGGATGGAAACAGGACATTTCACTACATTTCCCTCTCTATCTAGCTTCCACAAGGCACCAAAGACACTGATTGGTAAAGGACACTGAAATCACCTCATGTCAGAGAAAATGCAGCAATAAATACCAATTCAGTATTTATTCTGGCTCTATTAAACGGCATTTGCCTCGGAGTTATTTCAGCACAGCTCACCAGCACATTAGAACAGAGACAGGAGGAGGAGCAAGCAATATACAACTAAGAGCTGGGTGTGAAGGGAGGAGGGCAAGTGAAAAACAACTCAAAATGAAAAAACTAAATGTAAAACTGCCCATAAGTAGCTGCTGAAGTAGAGAAGCTGTGAGCTTGAAGGAGGAAGAGATGGGAAGGAATGGATAAGCCATGTAATAACATGAAAAATAAGGAAACTGATAAAGAAAACATTATCCATTCATTTTTCACAACTTATTATACCTGTTAGATGTTTATGCAATCACCACACCTATTATTTCCTCAGACTACTGCAGGGGTTGGCAACCTTTCAGAAGTGGTGTGTCGAGTCTTCATTTATTCACTCTAATTTAAGGTTTCACGTGCCAGTAATATATTTTAACATTTTTAGAAGGTCTCTTTCCATAAGTCTATAATATATAACTAAAATATTGTTGTATATAAAGTAAATAAGGTTTTTAAAATGTTTAAGAAGCTTCATTTAAAATTAAATTAAAATGCAGAGCTCCCCGGACCAGTGGCCAGGACCCAGGCAGTGTGAGTGCCAATAAAAATCAGCTCGCTTGCCGCCTTCAGCACACGTGCCATAGGTTGCCTACCCCTGGACTACTGAGTTATTTTGTTCTGCATGAATCTGTTGAATATATAAATCTGTAGAGCTCTAACACGTGTGAAATACCAGTCTGCCATCAAGTGCCATTAAGCCCTCCAATCAAATAATTAAAGTAATGGAACATTACTTAGAGCTTGTGTTACAATTCTGTCTTTTCACTTCCCTTATTTATGTGGTTTTCACCATAACACAAGTTTATATAAAAATAAGCACATCAAAGAGAGACAGATGAAGACATTAATTCTTTAATTATGCATTGAATATTTAATATGCCTGATGATGGAATATAATTGTAGATAAGATTTGGAACCAAATTCTGCTTGCATTACTTGAGTAGCCTTATTTACTTCAAAGCGACTACATGCATGAATAAAGCAAGACCAAATTTGATCAACTGTTACTCCGGGTTTCTTTTAAAAACACATTTAAAAGTTAAATATTCCAAAACAGAATTAGTAATTTTCTATGGGTCAGGTTCTTACACCCTGACTTTAGGAACAGTGTCAGTGAAATCAACTGGTTTCTTGTTGAGTAAGATACTATATAATGCAAATAAGAATGTCAGAATCTGGCCCTAAGTAGCTTGGTAAAACACACACTTATAACAGTTAAGAACACAATTATTATAGTTACCAGCTGCAATTCTTGCTGCTTTTGCGTAGTTTCCATTTTCAATGCATGATATCAACTCACTTCGGTCTTCCAAGGTGTGTCTTCGTATAAGCGCTGGTTTGCCTTTACCACACTTTGGCAAGCTAAAACTGCAGAGGTATAAATATTAAATGTTACTGGAAAACTAGTATGCTCACTCCCCTCCATCAAAATCTTTGGAAATAAGATATAGTACTCGTATGTCGCTACAGTTACCTAAAGGTGAAAAGTAAATTCTACTGCATTTCACAGAATGACCGCACCCACTTTAAGCAGGGATGGTAAATTCCCAGCAATGCTTTGACTGGGGGACCTGGATGGAAGGGGGCTGGCAGAAGCCTCCGGGGTACATATTGAGTGATCATGGAGTTACCTGTACTGTATGCTTTTATCTGCTGGGTAGTCCTCAACATCTAATAATAAAGTTGCAGCCAGATTAAAACCACATCAAGTGTTTTCTTTCAGTATAGCCAGACAACACATACAAATTGATTGATTCAACTTGTACTGATAAACAAAAGAAAATCTAACTAACTAGATAATAAGAATTCCTTCTCCTCCATGCTCCCAAAAAGTGATGTTCAGAAAAATCACTGAACTATAGATATTTTCCCATGGATAAATTTTGCACACTCCTGCATTTTTACTTTAAAGATTTTAGCAATTTGACTAGAAATTATTTTGAACTGCATTCACAATGTATCGCTCATCCTCAAGGAATGCAATATGAAATTTCCTTATGCTACGCAAATCAAATTTTTGGGCATGAACATGTTAAACCTATCTTCTTAAGCAGTCCAACATTGATAGCAAACTTAAGAGTACACAGCAGAAAAATGGTTACTTATTAAAGCAACTCTGGTTCTTCCAGATGACTGCCATGTCAAAAGACATTCATGGGAGATATGCACCACTGGTGAGCAAGCTGGCAACTTTCAAGCAAGCTTTCAAGACTCAAGTGAAGCCCCACGTTCACCCACCCTACCTTCTTGCTCTGGGACATAAATGCACAAATGCGGGTGCAGCCCAGTTGCCCTTTCATTTCATTTCTCTAGTTCAGGAACCCTTAACAACAGATACCAAAAAAGGAGGGAAGGTGAGAAATGAGAATGGATTCAGATGGACAACCATTTTAAGAAATGCAATTAAGAACTATAGTCACTGCATGAATTACTCCCTGGTTCAATGGCCATGGAATTTGCTATGTAATTCACCCCCTGCTATAAAATTGGGCTCCAGAATTTATGCTTTCATTAACAGGGGAAAAAAAAAAGTTTCTAGCCCTTAGTGTTAACTGAGGCAGTGCTGGCTTTCTGATTTTGCAGAAAGCCTGAAATAATTATTTCAAAAGATGTGAACCTCAATGTTGTGTTAATTTTGAAACCTAAAAACAAGAAGTTAAACTTTTTTTTTTTTAAACCAGACATGTTTGTGTTGTTGCTCCAGTTTAGGGCGTACTTTTTAGTCTACTGGTGCATGATTATAGTTCTTTATTTAAACTAAAAAAAATTTTTGAAAAGGGAAAAAAAAAAAGTCACATATTTACCCTGAATTACATAAAAGGCTGTTACTGGAGGATATGCTAGATTCAGATGCACAGCGGCGACGAGGTTCAACTTTTCTTCCTGGAGCATCATCTAACTCTCTCTCTTTACTTCCATCTCCAAAACCATTTGATAGGCCTATAATGTAAACGAGAGGTATACATTACACAAATTTTTAAATTGCATTTTGTTTTTATACAAGTCTAAATACATGTTTTTATATAATTTTTGGTCCGCATCTGTTAAGTGACTGTGGCATGAAAGTAACTGTGACGAGTAAGAAAAAATGAAATGTTTCATTTTCAAAAATGAAAGATCAGGCAAAGTATGTGTAGTCCACATGTTCAGAAACAGGAAGTTAATTTCAGGTAACAAGGAAAAGATGAAGATTATATTACAAGATGTGCACAATGGCACATCAAAAAATATTCCCCATATGTCATATTTCAATAAGAACTGCATTGGATAGTTAATCTTGAACCAAGGAACAAAAAGCATTACAAAACTTGCAGACTCTTAAAAAAAACAAAAAAAACCCTCTATATAAAACTTTAATGTGCTTAAAATCTGTAAATTGCAAGACAAGAAGTGCTGAAAATAGCCCTTCAATGCTCAAAGTAACCAGCAGAGGTGATTAATTAAGGGCCTTATCCAATGTCCACTGAGTCAATGGGAGTCTTTCCACTATAATCAGTCCTGAAAACCTATTTCAGAATAATATATTTCAACGAAAATCCAGACTTAAGACTATTAAGAGAATATTTCATCTACTTCCATATCAAAATTAATAATGTAAATTCAGTTGTTGTCTGCTGTCTTTTCACCATAGTTTGTGCGTTTTGTTTCAGGGTTCTGAGGAGGACAATGTAGTAGAAAACACATAGAATGCTCAAGCTACCAATCTAAGAATTTTATAACTGGGCCACCATAAATCTTGCATCTATTTGCTTATTCATCCAGTCTTTATTCAAGATTCATTTGTCTGTGTTTAAAACAGCATTCTTTACTTAAATAAAGTGTGTATCTGTATAGGATCCTATGAGAAAAACATTTTTTAAGAACTCTATTTTAAACAGATGTGACTCAAAGCAGACTCAGGAAGAACTTCAACAAAAATGGAGCAAATTAAGCTAAAGCAGAGGTCCCCAAACTGTGGGATGTACCCACCTAGGAAAATTCAGGGAGGCGGAGCTGGGGCCCAGACCAGCTCCCCTAGCTGTGGCCCCAGCCTCAGCCCCCTTACCCCCCATCTGTGGGCTCCCTTTCCAGAGCTGTGCCCCCGCTCCTGTGCCCAGCTCTAGGAGGGGGGTCATGGATAGGGGTAACAGTGGAGGGGGCGCATGATGTAAAAAGTTTGGGGACCAGTGAGCTAAAGGAACCAGTGTCCAGCTAGCCGCTACGGGCCTTGAGATCCTCTAGAATTATCTAATTTTATTCTTAAGTAGGACTTCGGAGAACACGCTTATTTTCTTGACATACAAGATGATGTACATTCAATTTTTTATTTAAATCACACCTGCAAAGTTGTGACATTTTGCACTTTTAAATCGAAACTGTAAAAAACAGCCATTCTACATGCTATGAAGGATATCAGAACCCTCATTTCATAGGCAGAAGTTCCTAAAGAAGTTTCTCAAGTCTTCTGTCTTATTTAAATTTTCTAATTTGCATTAGGAGATTCTTCTGTATTTTGGAAAAGTGGAACAAAATTGACAGGAAAATTATGAAAAGTAGTAAGTGCAAAAAAAACACAACCGCCCTTATTACATACTGCACAGTAGTAAAGACAAAGGCTGATCACATGTGGAGTTACTTGTTAACTTTACCATATTCTAATTCATTTCACTACTAACTAGAATGCCACTTCCCAAGCCTTCCCAAAGTCACTGACTAATCAGATCTTTTTGTATTAGCGGCCTATTTTAATACTATCCAACTCTATCCTATGGTGTTTTCACACAGAAGCTCTTCTCAGCATAATTCTTGAATCCTCTATGTATCAAAGTATTTAGATTTGTATAGAAAATGTAAAAAAAAGCACCAATCCAATGCTTTAAAAACAGACTGTTATAGCCTGCTACCTTTATATTTAAAAGATGAACAAATTAAAAATGATAAGAAGAGATTACTTTTTCATTTTTCACTTTTCTATCATTCTTCCCATTCAGAAACTTCTAGTGTCTTTTGCAATTCTCCACTGGATCTGTCCAAGTCATTAAATATACAATTTTTTTTAATGTTCCTCACTACAAAACTATATACATGCTATAAGGAGGAGGAAGAGGAGAATAAAGTCATTATTTTATCAGTGTCATTAAGCTCTAAATTGTAAATTATTAATCAACCCTTTATCATGCTCATTTTTATCATGTTTCAGCCAGTCAGTGCAGGTACTTCCAGGAGATTAACCTTAATGTTGCTGAAAATTCCTTCAAAGCAAGAGTGGTTTAAGAGGATGCCTATATGAAATGTTTTAGACAAAGGATATGAAGCCTTACTGAGAATGACTAATAACAGGTTTCCGCAGGTTACCCTTTCATTGTAGGATATCTGTCAGCAGGTAGACAGACCTAGTCTTAAAAAAAGTTTTGCCAATTTGTTTGTTTTGCATCGTGACCACAAACCAGAAATATAAATTACTCAATGATTAGGCTACTAAAGAAGTTAACAGATGTTGGCTCACAGATCAATCTAGTGCTGTGGGGTCAGGATGTAAATCAGAGCTGTTTCCACAACTTAATTTATCAGACATAGGGCTGAGTTCCTAGCCCTTTAATGAACAGGAAAGCAAGAGGAAATCTGTATAAGCACCCTTGCAAGGTTACGGTAGCATAACATGCTACTGTATAATGTGGCTTGAATAAGTCTGGCCTCCGTGGTATCTGTGCCATCTGTAGTTGGAACTGTACATTTTCATCTGCAGGACCTTCCTAGGATAAAGAATTTGAGTGAATTTTCATTGTTTTTTTACTTCAACACAATATTTTTAACATTACATCTAGCAATCTTCTAACTGGGTCCAGGGCGGGTCTTTAACAACAAAAAGAAAACAAACCCAACACACATCACAATTGTTACTGAGTCCTCAGTTCCTGGCAGAAAGCTCCATAAAATAAGACCAGTAGCTACAGTTTAATTAGAGCTGCATTATGAGACAGTTAGACTCCCACCCCGACAAGATTAAAAATCTGCTTGGGGCTTGGAAGTACAATATGATCTAAGAGAGTCAAATAAAGGGAAACTCTACAAAGTGCAATAGCACTAATCAGGAAACATTTAGCTATTTCTCTATCTTTTTGTGAAAAGTTCAAATTTAACCTATTTCATCTTCAGAAGCTGTTTACAGTAATCCCACTAAATGAATACCAAATCCTAAATGACACATAACTCCACAACAGCTACTTTTCAAAAGTTAAAAAAGGGCATTTTAAAAGAGACAGTCTCATTAAATCTTTGAAACTAAAATGGCAAGATTGTTGTTATCTAGTTGCAAATCTGTACTGTGACTTATAACTGGATGATAAAATTTCATCTCCACAATTTTCTAAGTACTTCAAAGCATCTTTGACTTGTAAAAAAGAAATAAACGTAGTAGTAATACCACATTTAAATTCTATTAACTGGAATTGCTTGGCTAGACACCTATGAAGCTCTGTTCCATGAACAGGAGGAAATCCAGGGTATGTCTATACTGCAATAAAAACAAAATCTGTGGCACTAAATCTCGGAACTCAGCTTCTTTGAAGGGCTCAGGTTGTGAGGATAAGAACTGCAGTGGAGACGTTCTGACTCAGGCTGCAACCTAGGCTCTGTTACCCTGCGAGGGGATTGGGTCTCAGGGCCTGGGCTCCACCCTAAGCCCGAACATCTACACTGCAATTTCAACCCAACAGCCCAATCCAGAGTTAGCTGGCCTGGGCCAGCCAGAGGAGTGTTGTGGATCTCCCGCAAATATCAGGCAGTTACAAGATACATCAGGACAAGGCTCCCTCCTGTAAAGCACGCAGAAATCTCCTCTCAATCCATTTGCATTTTACAAGTTCAGTCCACTAAAAAAAAGGCTTTGGAGGAATCTTAGTTTTGCCCTCCTTTGCACTTTACAAGTCTATTAAATCAGCTGTGTTTGCTATGCACTCAATTTTCAAAAGCCCGTAACTTGGTCACATTAAAACTAGTTTTCCATGCAACAAGGAAAAGTCACACCTTGGTGGCAGCTATTTCCATCCACTACTTCAACTTTCAACCCCCCATTTTATCAGCTATAGAACTATTCAAAGCAGTCTATGCAATTTCTTTACATTCTGACTTTCACAAAACAGAAAACAAAAACACCCTCCCCCCTCCAACATTTTTGGCAAAGACCAAATGCAAAACTTTTCAGCCCGATAAGTGAAATTTGCAGAAAGATTTAAACAAGTGCAAACTGTTAGCAATTTTAAGTGTTTACTGCTCCCACTCTTAATAAATAAGAGACCTTTCTGGAGACAGTACAATTTATAAGCAACGTTAGTTTCCATGTAAATCACAGAGTAAACACCAATGACATAGATACTTCAAAATACATTTTAAAAATTTACAAAACTATAGAACAGTTTTAAACTAGAAATAAATAAATAAATTCAAATTGAATCCGCTAGTTACTTCTGGGTTTCTCCAATGTTGATCATTTAGGGAAGTAAATTTTCAGCTATTGTAATTATGAATACTGCAATTAAAAATAAAACACTGCCTTCAAGCCAGGTAGAATCCTGTGTACGTCTAAACATATTCAGTGAAGCAGGAAGAGGTAAAATGCAGAGACGACAGAGCAGAGGCAGGGACAAGGAAAGGAAAAATACAAAAAGTTTGGAGGGCAATATATGTTAAGATTATAAAAAATACTACCAAAAACATACAAGGTTGTGCATTTAAGGCTGCAATCTCATTCTGAGGTTCTGCTAACACTGAAAGAGCAAGCAACCAGCAGAATTCACGTAACCAATTTCCTTCCAATGCAAGTCAAGCCTTATTATGCACAGCTTGATGGATATGTAAGCATTAGTCCAGGATAACGTGTGGTATTATACCTGGGTACATCTGTATGCCTCTTACAGTGCATCACTGTTTATATAAAAATAGTTTCATACTCTTTAGAAACGACTGGCTACCAAGTCCTGGTCTGTGCACTTATACTGGATAACCAGAAGTCAGAACCTCTCTTAGCCAGATACTACTTCTAATAAGTCATATTTTATAGAATTATATTAACGTACCAAAAGTAGGTATGGGATTTTTTTGTATGCATTATTCCCAATCTCAATGGAAGATTTGATTGGTGGGAGGGGAAGGTAGGAGGGCAAAGATGGAACATTCTTAACCAATCAGCCCTCAGAGAGCATGTTCTCTGAGTAAGGACTCTGGGGATTGGTAAAAAAAAAATACTGCGACCAATTTGTGTCACATATATTGTAACATGTACAACTTTATAACTTACGGAGATAGGGAAATATATTGAATGAAGAGCATAGGTTCATATATGTCAAAGACTTCCTCCAACAGTGTTCATGTTTTTTGTTTTTGTTTTAAGGATGGCTGGTGTCTCCAACATGATCCAAAATAATTACTTGAAATGTAATTGTCTTTCTGCGTTCCAAAATGATCATTTAATTGAATTCCATTCCGTGTTGAGGATAATAGAAAATAATTAGGCTCCAAAGAGATAAATACCCAGCATGATATTAGTTAATATGAGAACCTGGAAGACAGTGAAAAAGCCATTAAGTCTCACTGAAAGGAAACAAAGCTTTTAAATAAATAAGCTATCCTTGCAGCACAGTGTCCAGAGACAGTGAAAACTACACAAATGTTCCATGTTCTAATATTTAACATAAGCTTCACAAGAGGCAAGACTAAAACAGAGGCTTCACTCAGATTCAGTTGCTCACTGTTGAAAACGAAAATTACTTACATAAGAAATTGATAGCACAGAAAATCTTTGCAAGCGTGATACTCATCAAGAACTTGGTTTTGATATTTTCTAAATTCCTTCCAATGAGAATAAGAAGACAGATGACCCTATTTTAAGAGGTTTTACACTGCCTATGCATATACCTATAGACATAAAGGAATAGTCTAACCAAGTCTACAAATATCTGAATATATCTAGTTACTGAAAACAACTGTGATAACTTTCAAACTGCATTAACAGCCTGGGAAGACATCCATAAAGTTCTCATCAGATTAGTCTCAGAGTTTGAGAAAATATATTTGCATCAGTAAATCTTGGAGTGCACTGCAGACAGCTAAAATATACCCCTCAAGTTCAGACCACACTGGTGAATCTCAGAGCATGTCAGAGTCCAGAGAAACCTCAAACAGAGGTGGGAGACAAATCAGAGCAAGTTACTGTAATCTTGAAGAGGGTACCCAAGAGCTGGGATGAAGAAACAATGCTTAAGAAATGAATTTTCAATTTTTGCCCATAATTTTGACTACGGTTCAAAGAAAGCAGAGAAAGCTCAGAATGAGCCTGAGATGTAACGATACTGGTAGCCTACAACAGAATCCTTTTAGTTTCTAAATGGGAAATTTAGTCAATACACTCAGCAAACATCAACCTGAATGATCAAAAAAGTGATTATTTTAGATATATTTCTTAGAAAGAATGCTTAAAAATTCATCCTATATCCAATATATCTACAGTAACTCTGAAATTGTAAGAAAAGTCCCTAGCTCACCAGGATTGTTCTGTAAAAACAATATGTTTTGAGCTGCACACTTCTAGGTGAAAACTAATCAACTGCTCAGATTGCATCTTCCACAGGACAGGATTATGCTCAAACAACAAACAAAATTAAAATTTATATATGATAGATAGAGATATAGATATAGTTAGGAGACAACATCTACAGAAAACTTTCAAAAACATTCCAGAAAAAAGTGGTGGAAGAGAAACAGAAAACGTACAATATGCAAGCAGAAGGGTCTTAAATACAGAATGTTTTAAAAGGGTTTTCCAGGAGACTGCTCCAACCAGAAAGAAAGTACTTGTGATGTCAGGAACATACAGTATAAACCATGAAAAGCGCACACAGCTTGGAGGAGTTTAAAAACTTTATAATTTTAGTTCATTTAAGTCAGCTCAAGTTTGCACGACCTATGACAAGCAACAATAAATACAAACGTAACTTATCTAGCAATATAGATTGCGGGCTTTTACTTTGTATTTTACAGTGAGATGTGACTCAGATAAAATAAAAGACTCACCTAGGTGGTGTTAATATTTAGGATAATCTATGCCAGGAAGCAGTGAAAGTAAACAGTGTAAGAAGATTTAACACCAGAATGGGGACCCCTATTTCTGAATTATGATAAAATACAAATATTAAATATGGGTTTCTGCAAAAAGAACTGGAGAAATACTAAGTTGTACCCTTCGTAATTTCCATTCTAAATTTTCCACATTTTTATTAAAAAAAAATGTTAACTGTGCATTTATACCTACCTGTATGTTTTTGCAGACTAGAACCAACATAATATATTGATGCATTGATGCAGAATACTCACATTTTAAAGGGAGCCATTAACTGGAAAAATAGGACTTACCTGTTAATATCTCCTTATATCAAGTGCCCAGAATTCTTCATTAGATTAGATGAGCCTAGCAGTCTCAGAGCTGTCCGACAGGACCTGCTTTGCCCACATCCTCAATTTCCCCTTATGAATGATTCTTCTGGAATTGTTGTTTTAATTCATTTAAAAACATAACATTTCCAACTAGAACTCCAATATCTGTTTTCCACAAAGGAAAATAGAAGTTCATCATAAAAGGGAAAGTCTGATTGCTGGACATGGTAACTAGAGGAAAACTAATTAACAGGCAAGTAAAATTTTACTCCCTTATGAAGGCATGCCCAGCAATTCTGTATTACTGGTAAATAAGAAAATCCAAGTTTCTGGGAGGAAAAAAAAATACAATATATAAAACTATATACATTTTTAAAGCTTTTAATTTCTGCATCGTGGAGAACCTCACACGTTAAGATAGTCACACTATGACAGCAAATCCAATGTAGTGTATGGCAAAAGTGGGAATGGTAATCCAGATAGTTGCAATTTAGATTTCTTCAGCTTTAAAGGCTGCAGTGGTTTAGTAAACTCCAGTTCCTTAAAATAGCTAGTTGTGTCTTGTATGGCTTGCAGATGAATCTAAGGTGTGCAACCAGCACAGTTTCTTCTTCAGGTAGCAAGCTGAACAAAAGTTGAAGAGGACATTTGTCCGCAACTTTTGAAAGTGTACATATTTGAAACAGTTCATACAGCAATCTTGTCTTAGTGAAAAGCACAGTACTGATTTTCTGTGAATAGTAACCCTAGATCCAATATTTTGCTGAAGATGACTGCAACTGGGGGGGGGGGGGGGGGGAAGAGGATGGCGGAAGTCCCATAGAAAATACTCCAAGAGGTTTTAAAGTTCACACAGTTTGTCACTGTGTGGCGGCCTTTCAAATGAAACATTCCTTGATTGCCCAGGAATTAATCAGCACCCAGTGCATGAATGAATGGATAACTTTGTGTTAAAAATCAGACTGAACTGCAATGCTCAAAGTTATCACTTGTACTTCTAATGAACTGACACTCAGACCTAACTAGAAGCTTTCCTATAAGAGCTGAAGAATCTGCAGAATGTTACTCTCCCGGGGCCCAAAATCCTTCTCTTTGCACAAGTACATGTATTTTATCCAATTTGGGCATAGACCCTTTCTTCATAACAGCAGGACGTTAACTCATCCCCCTGTATTCTCTTTGAGGTTTATCCTGCCTAAAGCTAGTATGACAGGAAGGGTGTGCCTGATTGGCAGCTATACTGGTTCCAGCACGGAAAATTCTCCCAATTTGGGACAGCACAGCCTGCAAGACCAGTTTGGGACTACTGGACTGTTCCATGACCATTCTAATTTGTTCTCTGAAAAAAGGTCATTTTATAATGCTTCTGTCTGCAAATATTTTTCCTACTATTGTCACATGTAATATCTGAAGCTCCTATCACTGAGCAATACATTTTTCCAACACATTTACTTTGTGCATTTGACAGCACTTGTATACTGTTTCCTCTGTGTAGTTAGTTTTGTCTTTTGTTCATGAAATATTTCTCTCAGTTACATAGGAGAGAAGAACCATCTTTTAATAAAACAAACAAGACTGTGGCTGGGGGATTCATGGGCATGTGTACTACCTGAAACTACTTTCAACTTATATTTTGAAAATAGATTTTAAGTTGATGGTGTCCTTTTAACACACTGTTTGAGAGCAGAATCAATGGCAAGACAAAGAAGAACAGATCTGTGACAACTATTTTTGTTTGTCCTGGGTCTCAGTTCCCTTATCTATTCTCTTAGCTGTGGTCATGGGAGGTCTAAATTTTGGGGTAACTCATCTGTTCCAACTAAACGGTTTCTTAATGTAAATTCCATTTGTCCAATATGCAGCAAGTAAGCCAATCTGCCTATGCTTCTGTTTAATATGCACTGCTTAAACTGAGACTACATATACCTCTGCCCACTAGAATGAAGTAGATGCAGATGCTTCCTGTAAGTTTTAAAAAGAAGATGGTGACTGCTTAATAACAGCTTTGTAGTTGGCTCTGGAAAACATGTGCGCTCCACCTTATGTTCAAGAAAGTTTATGCTTTCTATTACTTTCTGCAGAATCCATGACTCCTGCCTGAATGTTCAGTGTCTTTACTCTGTTCCACATTTAAGGCTGTGATAATTTCCTTTGGATAATACAAAAGCAAACCACACACTGTGCTGTACCAAAGCACAGAATCTTTTACCATCCTTTGCATACTGTCCTTCTAAAACAAAGAGTTTTACCATGCAATTGTCTCTGATATGGCCACACATATAGCAGTGTGCAAGGCACCACTTACGCCTGCTGAGACCACTGAATGTAGAAACTGCAAGAAGAATGCGGCTTACATTTTCTTATTTTAACTCTCACTATGAACCATTTATGTGAACGCACTATTGGACAGAACTGCTCAGCCTAAAAGCACATCCAGAATCACCATGAAGTGAGTAATTCTCTCAGATGGGATATGGATGACTTTCTGCTGGTTTATCATTGGCCTGTGGATTTCTCTCTCTTTGAGAAGTATGACTCCTTGCAACAGCCTTCCTTTGTGATCCAGCTGTGATGAGTCTGTGACACAAAATACAGGTATACATGGAATTGCTTTGACATCAGGAAGACGACTACAACATACAATAATTTGTAAAGAGCCTATGGGCTAATAAGTTGAAGGGAAGAGGACTATATATTGATACCCTCTATATTGCAAGTCTCGGTAATTCCAGTATTTACCATCGCATCCACATTCAACAGATGTCTCACAAACAGATCCACTGGTAATGTTGGTGGGGAAATGGAGAACTCCACGAAGTGCACTTTCATTAACTTTAATATTTTCATCTATATCTAAACATGATTTTGGGTGCTGAACTTTCAGCACTGGATTTGAGCTCCAGTAACTTTTGCAGAGGCACAGAGAATCAATACTGGCACCAAAAACCAGAACCCAGGTCTCCAAATCTTATTTAGGTATTTTTAAAATGTCAACAAGTGCCCAAGATCCTCTGATCCATCCGGGAAACAAAACAAAAAGGCCTGGAAAAGTGCATTTTTCTGTACTGGCATTTGTGAAAGAATTATTTAAGTCCTGCCTGGCTACAGTTTCCCTTGTTTCTATTCCACAATTTTCACAAGCCATATGAGAAATCTTGTCTGGTGTTTCTGAATGTAAGATTGAAATTAATCCTTGTCCAAGGAGATGCTTGTGTAGTAACCGGGAAGTTTGGAAGATATGCTTCTCCTTGTCATCAACACATTCTACAACAGACTTCAATGCTTCCTTCCCAGCAAGAGGATGAAAATCTTTTTGGATACATAACAAGTTTCTATGGGGGAATGCAACATAAGGAAGGCTAATAGCTTGACAAAATCAGGGAGACCGACAGGTCAAAGACAGCCCATGAAAACGACAGCTCTCAATCCCTCTCTCCAAAACACCTCAAAAAAAAAAAAAAAAAAAAAAAACCAGAAACACCCCCCCCCCCCCCCAAAACAGTAAAGTTCCTTTCTTCCCCTTCTTTTCTAGAGCCCTAAAACAAAAGTCAAGCTAGTCCAAAAGATGCCCGGATGGGCTCATCTAGCCACTCTCTTGTTCTTTAGAGCAGTGTGTTGAAGTAGCTATATCACCTAATAAAGACATACAAAGATATACCATAATCTTAGAACTACAATTTGTGAGGATAGATGTGCTGTAGCAGAAGAATGGCTGCTTCTAGCAAGAAGAGTTGCAGCTCTTTATGGCAAAAAGAAAGGAGGCCAAAAATGTGCAAAATTTATTCCAAATAGGGATTAATAAATCACTATTTATGAAAAAAGCAGTAAACAAATAAAATGTTGAAAAGATGACAAAAGCAAAAAAGAGAGCCCTATAGATTGCCTGATCCACAACTTCTGATGCAGTCTGAAAGTGGGAGATGGCTAGATCCTGTATATAATAGGAACATTTTCTAAAAGTGGATCACGTTTGTTAACAATGATTCAGACCAACCAATTATTGCCACAGACAACTTGCCACCAGAGTTTAATCATGTTGATCATATCTGCTTTGAGCATGGTTAAAACCTATTAAAAACCCCAGGAGCATCTGGCAACATGTCTATGCTGGGGCTCCCTATGTTGCTAACAATGGTACTAAGAAAATGTTTCTAGAGTTCACAGAGCTTTAGTTATGGCTTTGCAAGAGAACATATACTTCAATGAATTCTACTTATTAAAATAAAGCAAAACGTATTTAAAAAAATTATACAGATCTTCTGTATAAAATTTGCAAGAAAAAAACCATACCATGAACTGAAAAATAGAAACTAGCGTGTATCTGTCCATTTTACATTGACTTCAGTTTGTACTGATACCCAATTATTATATACCACACATCAAAAATGCCTATATTTTAAGAATGTATTTGATCTCTGAGGTATAGGGTAATGTACAAAACACCTTCTGTGCTCCCAAAATTTAAATGGCCATCTGAAGCAAGCCACGTACAGTATAAAAGCTGCATTTTATCAAATATTATGGAAATGTATCCTCTCAGCATATACAGATAAAGCACATGGGTTTACTTACCGAGTTTCAGTTAAATATTTCTAAGTTTATGATTTAAAAAAAAAAGAAACATTTTTGTTGGTATATGCAATTGATGGTCCTTTTTGGTTATTCTAACTTCCCTTCTCAAAGTCAATTTCAAATATTCTTCACTTTTTCAAAAGTACACCTCTACCCAGATATAAGGTGACCCATTAGAACGCTGGTTCGCATACAACATAGTAAAGCAGCGCTCTGGCGGATCAGTGCATCAGCTCCCAGCTGCGGTGCTCCGCTTCTCGCTGCCAGTGAGTGCGGGGAGGTTGGGGAAAGGACGCCCTCCCCCGTACTCACCTGTGGCGGGAAGCGAAGCACCGTGGCTGGGAGCTGGTGGAGTGGAATGGGCTGGGGTCGGGCTGCGCTGCTTCCTGCTGCTGCCGGTGAGTGTTGTGGATAGGGATCAAGGCAGTCAGGGGACAGGGAGGTTAGGTAGGGGGTGGGTTCTGGGGGAAATTAGGGATGGGGGTCTCTGGGGGTGGGGGAGTCAGGGGACAAGGAACAGGGGGACCAAAGCCAGTTCAATATAACGTGGTCTCACCTATAGCGCAGTACGATTTTTTGGCCCCGGAGGACTGCGTTATAATCGGGGTAGAGGTGTACTTAACTTACAAATAACTAAAGTTATATTTTTCTGTTTTGGAATAACACTATATTCTTCTCTTTATTTCAATGTATTACTAATAAAAAGCAGCAGCACTTATCAAGGGCTTGATACCACTGATGTAACTAAAAGTACACTGACATAAAAGATAGACAGAAGTTTCCCTATTAATAAAAATAAAACAGCCTATTAGAGAAAATAAAATCTCAATTCTACTCTGCCTACTCCCATAAACATCATATTGCCATCACTGATCCATCTCCCTAAAAGCCTGTGTAAAAAGAAAGGCCTTGCAGTGTACTCGGAAGATCAACTCATATGAAAGCAGCAAAGAATCCTGTGGCACCTTATAGACTAACAGACGTTTTGGAGCATGAGCTTTCGTGGGTGAATACCCACTTCCTCAGATGCATGTAATGGAAATATCCTGCCCCTGGATATTTCCATTACATGCATCTGAGGAAGTGGGTATTCACCCACGAAAGCTCATGCTCCAAAACGTCTGTTAGTCTATAAGGTGCCACAGGATTCTTTGCTGCTTTTACAGATCCAGACTAACACGGCTACCCTCTGATACTCAACTCATATGAGTTATTTTGGATCATACTGGGAAGTCAGTTCCTAAGCTGTGGCCCGCTCACAGATAGCATACTATTAGCACTGCCACGCTCATACCAGCAAAGCTCTAACTCAAGCACTAAAAATGATTGCAGCTGTGGCAGCATGGTAACTAAATTATTTTACTGCTTATTTATCAGAAACTCTCATCTGCAGTGTGTAATAGTGAGGTAGACAGGTTAAGGATGACCTGGAGAGGATTTATTAAAAAAAAAAAAAAGAAAAAAAAATACCCTCAGCCATATTATTTTTGTTTATATTGTTGTAAATGAAGGGTGACACTTCAAAAATGGTTTTTTTTTCTTGTTTTTATATATTAGAAATAAGAATGGAAACTTTGGTCTTCCCTCATTATGCTGGAGAACTCCTTAGGGGTCTCAAGAGATGTTTATTGTAAGCTATCGCACCTGAAAGAATGGGGATTTTGCATCCTTAATATTCATTCTCTGAAATGTTCATCAGGTATAAAACACATAAGTGGGTTTTTTGTTTGTTAACAAACTGATTAAAAACCCCTTCCTTTTTGCTCAGCTTTCAGTTCCACATTATTTCATTTATCTTTCATTATCAAGTCCTTCAGGTTAGATAAGGCCATGAATTTGTAATGTTAACTCCTGCCAAATCCTTTTCCCACTTTCATGTAAAAAAAAATCATAGCCTTTTCACATTAAAGTAATAAATATTTCTTTTAAAAACGAGAAGCACATTTATTTATTTATTGCAATTCACCACTCAGTAATATGCTCAATGCCATGAGGGAGAAAGAAAGAGTTTGTTTCAGGCCTGAGATTAGTCCTGGCCCTCAGCTGTGTGCTTGCATTTGATTGTAGTAATTTTAGAAAGTTCATATTATTCGTTAGTGAAACCATAAAAGACATCTACAATAAGTACTGAATAAAGAAGTCATATCACCATGTATTTTGTAGTCCACATATATTACAGGGTAAACATTTTACAAATATTTTAAATATTTTGTGAAATGTATTTGGATTATTTCATGTATCCCTCCACATTTACACCAATGCCGAGTTACTACACAGATGATGGGAGAGAAAAATATAAAGTAAAGAATTTAAAAACATCTCCAAGAAGTGACCTAGATAATTTTTCTACACATAAAAAATGTCATTGCTTAAAAGGTTTCAGAGTAGCAGCTGCATTAGTCTGTATCTGCAAAAAGAACAAGAATACTTGTGGCACCTTAGAGACTAACAAATTTATTTGAGCATAAGCTTTCGTGGGCTACAGCCCACTTCTTCGAATGCCTAGAATGGAACACACAGAAGATATTTATAGATAGAGAGAACATGAAAAGGTGGAAGTAGCCATGCCAACTGTAAGAGGCCAATCAACTGAGATGAGCTGTCATCAGCAGGAGAAAAAAACCCTTTGAAGTGATAACTGAGATGATCCATAGAAGGCGTGAGGAGAACTTAACATGGGGAAATAGATTTAATTAGTGTAATAATCTACTAATGAATCTATTCCCCAATGTTGAGTTCTCCTCACACCTTCTATGGGTCATCCTGATTATCACTTCAAAGGTTTTTTTTTTTCTCCTGCTGATGACAGCTCATCTCAGTTGATTGGCCTCTTACAGTTGGCATGGCTACTTCCACCTTTTCATGTTCTCTCTATCTATAAATATCTTCTGTGTGTTCCATTCTAGGCATTCGAAGAAGTGGGCTGCGAAAGCTTATGCTCAAATAAATTTGTTAGTCTCTAAGGTGCCACAAGTATTCCTGTTCTTACTGCTTAAAAGGTATCTTGAGTCATTAGAAGCAAATGGTGCACCTGCCAATCGAAAACAGAATTCTCCCTTCACATTGCTATAAAACTAAATTTCTATCCCTGCAGGGTAAAAAAAATTAGGGAAATATAACCTGTTACTGCTTTAGGATTGAATAATACCCCTCCTCCATCTCAGATTTTATTTTGTGATTTTACTTTGTTATGGGTAAAGGGAGAAAATACAAGGAAACTGGTGGAATCTGTTTTTTCTTTTTTTTTCTTTTCTTTTCATAAAGTGGTAGCTGATCCAAAGTCTGGAATATTGGAATTAAGTTTTAGAGGAGAAGAATTCACAGACAGAGGATATAAGGTAATTAGGGGTGCGTGATACATGACTCCACAACTTACCTCACAGATATTTCCACCTGTGATTGTATAATTACGCTGTAAACCTCTCACTGGTCCAGAGACAATATAATCTTTCAAGGACAGAAATTCACATTTCAAGATGGGGAATGGAGGAGAAAAACATTTGAGCAGTTTATTCATAAAAAATGGCAGTTCAGAAGCTAGTCAGAAGTTTTTATGTTGGTAGTAGTCCTGGTGGAGATGGATTAAGGGGCAGAATACAAGTGAGAGGACCACTGATACCAGATAAATACAAATATATCATCTCCACGTGTGTGAGGTCTAAAGAAAGATTTCCTGAATATAATTTATATATTTGACACACCCCACATGTGGAGGAATTTATTTCCATCACCCCATACTATTTACATTCACACACACACACACACACACACACAGGCCTGATCCTGCAAATATACAAATGAGTAACCTTATGCATACGGGTAGTGCCACTCAATTTGTAGTATTGGATACTATAGTAAAAACACACATGCCCCCTCTTAAAAATCAAACCTTTAAGCAAACAAATATATTCTATAATTATTCTTTAGTTAACATAAGCCAAACACAACTGTGATTCTGGTTATCACTGGTACTTTATACATTTGAAGTAGGCACTGAAAAGTATGAAATTGCAGATAAGTATAACAATTTGTGAATTTAAAGTGAAATATTTATAACAGGTCTTGACAGGACTGGCCCACAATATTTTGGCACCTGAGGTGGGGAGCTCAAATGATGCCCCCATGACCCCTTGCTTGGGCCAAAACAACTCTGCCATCTTCCTGTTCTACTCCTCTGATGGTGCTGCTCTGCTACCTACCCCAATAAAGGAGAACTAATAACTTAAAATGCCTTTTTCAAAAATTTTAAGTAACACTTAACTTTCAAATGCCTGAACACCAAATGTAACTTTTCTTGTCTGCACAGTAAACGCTGGTGTTTTTAATCTGTTTGAATAATCAGTGGTGCTTTCCACGCCTTCTTGGTTACAAAGATTTGAACTGCTTCCTAAAAGTCTACAGTCTGGGCTAGCTCATGCTCTATTGAGATGGCTGCAAGGCCAACCAGCCTCTCCTGCATCATTGTGGAGCGTAGATGTGTTTTTATTAACTTCAGCTTGGAGAAGCTGCGTTCTCCACTGGCAGCTGTTACAGGAAGTGTTAGAAGCATGCACAGAGCAATAAAAGCATTTGGAAAGAAGGTGGTCATCTTATTTGTGCACATATATTCCAGAACAGCCTTTGGAGTTGATCCTGCTGAAAACGAACTGAAAGCCCTTTCAAGATACATCACTTAAATCACTCGCATCAATATCGCGCATGCCATCATGTATCAACACAGTCTCTAGTGCCCTGCATTGCTGGTGTAGGTCTTCTTCAGGTATAGTGAGGAGTTTTGGAATATCATACATCCCAAATATACTGTTGTGTTCCTTGAGCTGCATGAAACGTTCTTCAACTGACTGTATTGCACAATCTAGCACCTGGTTAAAGAATTCAGCTTTGAATTGCTGTTTGGAGTCTCTTATGGGATTATCCTGTGCCTCATAATCAAAATGTCGTCTTCTTTGGTGACTCTTGTATTCTTGAATAGGTGGGAAAATAGCTTCAGTGTGAAGTTCTTCTGCCAACTTCTGTGCACTCTTCAGAACATTTTGAAATCCCTCATCTGACCGGTAATACTGTAGGTATGACTTTGTTTTGTCCAGTTGTTCCATTGCTCCAGATATATCAAGGTCAACACCTTGGAGTCTCTTGCTTACAATATTTATTTCAAACAGTATGTCATGCCACAACACTAAGCCACACAGGAATTTGAAGTTTTGTATGTTTCTGGTGATTCAATTTCCCTCTGCCACTGTTCTCCCATGAACAGTTCCCGTCTTAGCATTATCCTCCATAATGACAACTATGGCATCATCTGTCTTCCCAATTTGGTGTTTGATAGACTTTATCGCCTCCACTCAACTTTTTCATCTTGTGGCACTCAGTGGTTTCAGTGTCAGTGAGGATTTTCCCAGATGTTGCTTCAAAATTTGCCATCGATGAGTTGATGCAGAGAAAAATACACAGATGCTTAGAATTACATTAAAAAATTCAGCAGCCTCACACTGACCACCAAGTTCAATGAATGCAAACTGCATGGGACAAAAAAAGTTCGAGGGTTTAACTCTCAGATCCGTGTCTGCACTCCTCTGTTCTTTCCTCTCATTTTGGCACCATTATCGTAGCCAAGACCTCTCATGTCAGCTACCGCAATTCCCGTATCTTCCCTCCTTTTAAGAAGCACATTTGTCAAACCACCTCCTATAGCATCATCAATGTCAATAAATTATAGAAAATGCTCTCTGACAGTCACCATTGCAGGACATTTTCACTAGGTTCTGTTGTTACAAAACGTACCATTAAAGTTATTTGTTCCATATGGCTAATGTTAGGTGTGCAGTCCAGAATAACAGAGTAATATCCTGCTGACTTCAGATCTGCCACAATCTTCTGATTGACTTTTGTTGCCAGGAACTCTATGATCTCATTTTGAATTGCTTTTCCAAGGTAGTGGTGTGTGTACATTTCTTGGGTGGTGACTCTTCTTAGATGATACTTGAGTACAGCATCAAACTCAGCCATCAGCTCCACAATTTTAAGGAAGTTTCCATTGTTTGGCACATACAGCTGATCTGATGTGCCACACAGTGCTAGTTTTTGGGTAGCAAGCATTCTCACAATGGCAATGAACCCTTTCAGAACATTTTGCCAATAAGGAGACTCTGATGCAATCTTCTCTTGATATTGATCATCTATGGTGGCCTTTAACCTTCGTCTTATCTCAAGCTCTTTCCACCTATAGAATGCTCTCTGGTGATTTGCTGCCTTCTCATGGCATGCCAGATTTCTAGCCAGATTTTTCCAGTCCTTTGTTCCTGTAGAACCCAATGTGGCTGGAGCATTAGACTGGAAGAGTCTGCAACAAAAACAGCATGCAGCATTCTGGGTTTTTGAGTACATAACCCATGGCCTCTCCACTTTGTTACCATTGGGGATTTCATGCTAGTAATGTGTTGGATGGAAACTTCCATTTTCATTGTCTTTGGGGAACATGAAGTTTTTCATGTGCTGTGGCCCATGCAGTACAAGGAAGTCCCTCAGGCTACTGCTCAAGGGGGTCCACAGTCCTGGATCATCTAGACTTAAGGAATTAAACTCAGCAGCAGCTGTTTCTTGCACCTCCACCACACTTTTCTCTGGTCTACGCTTTTCTTCAGGAATGTGTGTGGTTACATCTATTTAAGATGGAAATATGGATGCTGCAGTAGCTCCCAGGTCACCTGCACTCTGACTAACTGGAAGATCAGGCATCATCTCACCACTCACATCCTCACTGGGGCTGAAAGGCTCACCGTGAACATTTGTGTCTATGTATCTCAGGAGAGCTCCTTCCTGCTTAGATAGAAAAGCTTCCTTTGCTTTCTTTTTCTGAATGCTGCCCCAGAGGGGCATTTCCTTCTTTCACTCATGACTGCTGTTCTGTGCCAGCTATAATGGCTCTCAACACTCAACTGAAGGGGACAAATAAGCAGGCTGGTAGCAGGGCCTGAGTGAGGGAAGACAGGCCCTTAAGATGCTGCTATCTGGCTCCTACTTCTTCAGATGACTGCCTGTTCTCCTCAAGTGGGTTCAGGGAAGCCGAAGGAAACAGGAAGCTCTCTGAGAAGCTGGTGTTAATCAGTCCCGGCTCCTGGGGGTGCTAGAGAGGTACATAAGAGACTCCTCCTCCTCTCTTCCCCTGCAGATCCTGCTGCTTTCTGTTATTCCCTCTCACCTTTTCTTCAGCCTGCCTATGTCTCCTGTGCCCTCCTTCCTCCAACATAGCACTCCTCCATCTCTGTGTATCTAGAGCAGAGAGAATTCATATGCACCAGCAGCAGACACAATTTTCTACACTCTGGGTCCTAGAGACCCCTCACAATCTGGCACTTGAGGCGGCCGCCTCAGTTCACCTCATGCTATGGGCAGCCCTGGGTCTTGAAAATGCAGTTATTTGGGATCAAGATGTGACAGCATACCCCCATTTCATGAGCGTTATTTTCACCTCCACAATTCACTGGCTTGTATACCTTCACAGGAACAGGGCAATTTTCAATTCACTCTTTATATTCCATTTGCACCACAAAATAATAAATAGCAATTAAATAGCACAGCTGAATTCACCTAGATGCCCACAGTATTTTAGTACTTACCATAAAACTAAATTTAGCTGAAAAAACTGAAGACATAAGTGGATTTCATTGTTTTAACTAAAAAAACTGAAGACATAAGTGGATATCCAGTAATGATTGAAAATCTAGAGGATTACCACAACCCGCAGCATCAAGAAACATGAAATATTTCTTATCATTACAAAATTATTTAAGTTACAACGATTTAAGAAAATGTAACTCAATTCTAGTAAATTTTCAGAGGGTCAATAATTAACAAGTCTTGAAAAATAATCTACCTTAGAAAATATTTTCAAAAAGGTAAAGAAGTTAAAGAACTATAATGAGAACAATTTTTGAAATGTTAGGCTATATACTTATTTATGTACACATATATTTCGCAAGCCTTTAAACAAAATCGAAAACTATCTACACATTTGCGTATCGGTACGCAGAATTCCCCTCATTTATGCTGCTTTCATCTTATTACTTTAGTAATTTTAATAAAAAAATGTATTAATTAAAAGATAAAAATACTGCCTACTACTAAGAATCTTTAAAAATGAAATAAATACCACAGGAGCATAACTGATCATAAATGCCATTGAACACATTGTTTGCCAAAAATGTTAATGAATATGGGAGAAAAAAAAGTTAAGTACTATAAATTTTCACTGTTTTAACTAAATAAATTTTGATAAACAAAGTTTTGATAAATTACTGGGCGTACTAGAATTCTTCACCTAGAACTTCAAAAAGGCATTAGAGGACAAAGAAAACAAGAAACTATTGAGCATATGTCTGTGGTGTTTTTTTTTTTTGTTTTCTTGCAAATTGGTCTTTTTGCCCAAGGGAACCAAGCCACTTTGAAAAAAACTGTAATAGAAACATTTTGTTTTTAGCCATAACTAACTTTGTTTTTAGCCAGTTGGGGATTGGTCCTGCTTTGAGCCGGGGGCTGAACTAAATGACCTGCTGAGGACCCATCCAACCCTGATATTCTATGATTCTATGATAACTAAACACCAGGGCTGGCTGGAAAGTTTCAGAAAGAATGCTTTTCTGCTGGAAAATACAAATTCATACAAAATAAACATTTCTATTAGAAACTGGCCTGACTTCCTGCCAGCTTGCTTGCCTGGTTCCTCAGCAGACCAGTCTCCCAAGTTCTTCAGAGTACCAGGAACTCTAGCTCCGTGTCATCTCAGCAGGTGGGCTGGCCCAGAGCAGGGGCTCCCAGAGTTTCCACGTTGCTTGGCTCCTAGGCTTCCCACCTCAGGGTCTGCTAGGACTGTATTCAGCTCAGGGAGCCTTGGAAACTTTTAGAAAAAGTCAAAATTAAATGCCATTTCGACTGTTTTTAAAATGAAAATTTGGAATTCCCATTCTGCTGGAAATTTACTTTTTGTTCGGTTCTGACATTTTTTTTAATTTCAGAATTTCCTGTAGAACAGGAATTCTTGTTTCCAGCCAACTCCCCTAAGGATTTAAATGGCTAAATTTCATATCAGACTTTCTAAAAGAAGCTCTTTTATTTCACAACAATGGCCATCTTTAGAGAAAAGAAAAGAAATTAAATTTCAAAGAGTATTTATTTTTAATTCAAGGTAAGTGCATTCAAGAAATGTGTCAGCAGTTTTAACAGTCAGTAATTTTATTGTTATCTGATAAACTTTTCCTTTCCAAATTTTGACACTGGGACACACAATTACACATTAAGCTATCTTGGAATGTTAAATCAATTGATTCTTCCAATTAGCTGCACATAACTTAGTGCTTCAAAATTTACCAAAAGGGAATCAACATATGACCTTAGCTATACATGTGCAAGTTCATTTCTTTATCCGAGGCATAGGGAGTTTTATGCTGCATAGGTAAAATCAGCATTTGAACTTAAGTGTTTTGTGCTTGGAGGTGAACAAAAATTCTTGCATTTTAAACCAGCCCCAAGTCAAACAAAAAGACCAACAAGACAAGACAACTTCCCTCTGCTTTAACAAAAATAAAAAATAAAATAAAAATTAAAAAAAAAAAAAAGAAAAAATCCCCAGATGAAACTGAATAAAAATGAAGATGTCACTACACTGGACAGGCTGTGGGTCAAATTTCAACAATATCAACACAGAGCATTAGCTTTAAAATTTGTTTTATATATGCATGTCTTTTTACCATGCTATGTGTTATAAATTTCATGGCCCAAGACTTAAGTGTTTGTTTACACCAATAAGTAGGGCCCTACCAAATTCACAGTCCATTTCACGGTCACAGAATTTTAAAAATCATAAATTTCATGATTTCAGCTATTTAAATCTGAAATTTCACGGTGTTCTAATTGCAGGGGTCCTGACCAAAAAGGAGTTGGGCAGGGGGGTCACAATGTTATTGAGGGGGTTGCAGTACTGCTACACTTATTTCTGCACCGCTGCTGGCGGCAGTGCTGCCTTCAGAGCTGGGCAGCTGAAGGCAGAGCTGGCACCAGCAGCAGTGCAGAAGTAAGGATGACACGGGATGGTATTGACACCCTTACTTCTCCGCTGATGCCTGCGGAGCTGGGTCCTCAGCCAGCAGCCGCCACTCTCCAGCCACCCAGTTCTGAAGGCAGCACTGCAGAAGTAAGGGTGGCATGGTATGGTATTGCCACCTGTACTTTGGCACTGTTGCTGGTGGAGCACTGCCTTCAGAACTGGGCGCCCGGCAAACACCCGCAGCTCTCTGGCTGCCCAGCTCTGAAAGCAGTGCAGAAGTAAGGGTGACAATACCGCAACCCTCCTAAAATAACTTTGTGACTGCCCTGCAACTCCCTTTCGGGTCAGGACTGCCAATCTGAGAAACACTGGTCTCTCCCGTGAGTATACATAGGGTATAGTGTAAATGGACACAAAAGACCAGATTTCATGGGGTGAGATCAGATTTTACGTCTGTGATGCATTTTTCATGTCTGTGAATTTGGTAGGGCCCAACCAATAAGTTATCACTCTGTCTGAGGCTCTCTCTAATGGGCAGCAATCTTTGCGAACAGGCTAAATGATACCTTTCAGTGAATTACTCCCTCTACTATGATGTCTAACCAGAAAGTGATAAAATATTTTCTGGTTAACTGTATATTATCACAAAAAAATGCCAGCGTGTCTCAACTCTCAATATTTTAAGATCACGGAATTCTACTTTTGAGGTCCTGTTGAGATGATCCTTTCTTCTGGTGATACTGGCAATAGAATGTCTGGGCCTAATCAGGTAAAGAACATGAGTGAAGCCAAACAGCAAAAATTAAGATGTTTGTACACCAATGTGAGGAGCCTAGGGAACAAAATGGAGGAACTAGAGTTATTGGTGCAGGAAGTGAAACCAGACATTATAGAGATAACAGAAACATGGTGGAATAGTAGTCATGACTGGAGTACAGGTATTGAAGGGTATTGGCTGTTTAGGAAAGACAGAAAAAAAGCAAAGGTGGTGGAGTAGCATTGTATATCAATGATGAGGTAGACTGTAAAGAAATAAGAAGTGATGGAATGGATAAGACAGAGTCTATCTGGGCAAAAATCACATTGGGGAAGAAAGCTACTAGAGCCTCCCCTGGGATAGTGCTTGGGGTGTGCACTATCCCAGGGGAGGATAGAGACCTCTTTAATGTTTCTAATGAAGTAAATACTAATGGGAAATGTATGATAATGGGAGACTAACTTCCCAGATATAGACTGGAGGACAAGTGCTAGTAGTAATAATAATAATAGGGCTCAGATTTTCCTGGATGCGATAGATGATGGATTCCTTCACCAAGCAGTTGCTGAACCAACAAGAGGGGATGCCATTTTAGATTTGGTTTTGGTGAGCAGTGAGGCCCTTACTACAATGGTTGTAGGGGACAACCTTGGTTCAAGCTATCATGAGCTAATTCACTTTAAACTAAATGGGAGGATAAACAAAAATAGATCTGTGACTGGGTTTTTTATTTCAAAAGGGCTAACTTTAAAAAATTAAGGAAATTAGTTATGATCTGAGTTACTACAGAGAATTCTTTCCTGGGTGTCTGGCTGGTGAGTCTTGCCCACATGCTCAGGGTTTAGCTGATCGCCATATTTGGGGTCGGGAAGGAATTTTCCTCCAGGGCAGATTGGCAGAGGCCCTAGGGTTTTTTGCCTTCTTCTGCAGTGTGAGAAACGGGTCACTTCCTGGAGGATTCTCTGCACCTTGAAGTCTATAAACCACGATTTGAAGACTTCAGTAGCTCAGACATAGGTTAGGGGTTTGATACAGGAATGGGTGGGTGAGATTCTGTGGCCTGAGTTGTGCAGGAGGTCAGACTAGACAATCATAATTATCCCTTCTGACCTTAAAGTCTACGATTCTATGATTATGGACTTTTATAAATTTAAAACAAACATTTAAATATGGGTGAATAAAATTGCCTTAAGAGTTTCAACTTGTTACAGGACAGAATGATTGGGTGACATTAACAGAATTTCTTTCCTTTCAAATGTTTAAAATTAACATTTCAGAAATCCATAGATGAATGGCAAAGGAAAAAATAAGGCGGCGCTTATTTCTCCCCTCCCCCCCCTTTTTTTTTAAAGCATGTAGAAGAGCTGAAACATTTCTGACAAAAAGTTTTTTTGCTTCATTTTTACATTAGTAACTGAGGCCAGACTCTGGGCTTATCTACACTCAAAAAGCCATAGCGGTGCAGTTGCACTGATGCACCACTTCAGTGAAGATGCTACCTATGGAAACAGGAAGGCTTCTCCCATTAGCGTAGGTAATCCACCTCCCTGAGAATCAGTAGCTATGTCAACAGGATACGTCCTCCTGTTGACACAGCACTGTCTGTACCAAGAGTTAGGTCATAGACTCAGACTCCAGGACTGGAAGGGACCTCGAGAGGTCATCGAGTCCAGTCCCCTGCCCTCATGGCAGGACCAAATATTGTCTAGACCATCCCTAATAGACATTTATCTAACCTACTCTTAAATATCTCCAGAGATGGAGATTCCACAACTTCCCTAGGCAATCTATTCCAGTGTGTAACTACCCTGACAGTTAGGAACTTTTTCCTAATGTCCAACCTAAATCTCCCTTGCTGCAGTTTAAGCCCATTGCTTCTTGTTCTATCATTGGAGGCTAAGATGAACAAGTTTTCTCCCTCCTCCTGATGACACCCTTTTAGATACCTGAAAACTGCTATCATGTCCCCTCTCAGTCTTCTCTTTCCCAAACTAAACAAACCCAATTCCTTCAGCCTTCCTTCATAGGTCATGTTCTCAAGACCTTTAATCATTCTCGTTGCTCTTCTCTGGACCCTCTCCAATTTCTCCACATCTTTCTTGAAATGCGGTGCCCAGAACTGGACACAATACTCCAGCTGAGGCCTGACCAGCGCAGAGTAAAGCGGAAGAATGACTTCTCGTGTCTTGTTTACAACACACCTGTTAATGCATCCCAGAATCACGTTTGCTTTTTTTGCAACAGTATCACACTGTTGACTCATATTAACCTTGTGGTCTACTATGACCCCTAGATCTCTTTCTGCCATACTCCTTCCTAGACAGTCTCTTCCCATTCTGTATGTGTGAAACTGATTGTTCCTTCCTAAGTGGAGCACTTTGCATTTGTCTTTATTGAACTTCATCCTGTTTACCTCAGACCATTTCTCCAATTTGTCCAGATCATTTTGAATTTTGACCCTGTCCTCCAAAGCAGTTGCAATCCCTCCCAGTTTGGTATCGTCCGCAAAGTCAGTTTAACTGCACTGCTCAGCAACGCAGTTATAGCAAACACAAATTGCTAGTGTAGACCAAGCCTTAAATGACTGGAAAACTAACGGAATTATGACATCAAAGGAGACTGAAAAACAGCCACTAAGAGGGTTAAAGGATTTTTAGATAGTGATTAAAATCTTGTTTTTACCAGTACTACTTCCTAATGAACACCTGGGACAAATTACATCTTTGTCAAATATTCCACATCCTGGCCCCTCCTATTAAGTAAAGTCTGACAATTCACACCACACACCTCCTATACACCTACTCCCCAAGCAGTTCTCCAGCAAAACCAGAGGAGATAAAATTTGACTTGGAAATATCAGTTAAGGTTTTTTTTTAAACAAACAAACAAAAAACCACCTTTTGTATTCTTTTTCTTAGAAATGTGTCCATTCCATTCTAGGTGTGTGTGCATGCCCACACATGCAGTCGTTGGAGATTTCTGCCTTAGCAGTATCCGTAGGAATACTATGGAAACAGGAAGGCTTCTCCCATTAGCGTAGGTAATCCACCTCCCTGAGAATCAGTAGCTATGTCAACAGGATACGTCCTCCTGTTGACACAGCACTGTCTGTACCAAGAGTTAGGTCATAGACTCATAGACTCCAGGACTGGAAGGGACCTCGAGAGGTCATCGAGTCCAGTCCCCTGCCCTCATGGCAGGACCAAATATTGTCTAGACCATCCCAAATAGACATTTATCTAACCTACTCTTAAATATCTCCAGAGATGGAGATTCCACAACTTCCCTAGGCAATCTATTCCAGTGTTTAACTACCCTGACAGTTAGGAACTTTTTCCTAATGTCCAACCTAAATCTCCCTTGCTGCAGTTTAAGCCCATTGCTTCTTGTTCTATCATTGGAGGCTAAGGTGAACAAGTTTTGGTGCCCCCTGGAGTGCCGTGCCGATGCACCGGCATATCAGACGCCGCCAACCCTACTCCCTCTCAATTCCTTCTTGCCGACAAGTCTGACAGAGGGACAGGAAGGTAGGCAATGGACATGAGCAACAAATCTCGAAGAACAACAGTTACAAAAGATAGGTAACTGTTTTTTCTTCTTTGATTGCTTCCTCATGTCAATTCCATTCTAGGTGACTCACAAGCAATATCAATGGAGGTGGGCTCAGAGTTCATAGTCTTGCATCTTGCAGCATAGCTCGGCCAAAGCCAGCATTGTCTCGAGCTTGCTGGGTCAGCATGAAATGTGATGCCAATGTGTGGACGGAGAATCAGAGTGTGGTTCAACAGATCTCTTGGACTGCCATCAGGAGCACCTTTGCCAGCTTACAGCAGTAGCGGATGCAGGCTGTAATCCAGGATGAGATTCTCTGAGCAGACACCGGACCATCTTTCATCCTGTCTGCCACCACAATGAACAACTGCATTGACTTACAGAACGGCTTCATTCTATCTATGTAGAATGCCAACGCCCTCCTGACATCCAGGGTGTGAAGCCTGCGTTCCTCAGACACATGAGGCTTCAGACAGAAGTCTGGTAAGTATATGTCCTGGCCAGTATAAAACTGAGAAATGACTTTGGGCAGAAACACCAGATGCAGGCACAGCTGGACCTTGTCCTTCCAGAACACCATATAGGGTGGCTCCGAGGTGAGTGCCCGGATCTCAGACATCCGTTACGACAACCAGGAACGAAATCTTCCAGGAGAGGAGCAGAAGGGAGCAGGAAGCCAGAGGCTCAAAGGGAGGCCCCATGAGCCTTCACAGCACAAAATTCAGGTCCCAGGGCGGGGGGAAAGGGAGGTGGATCCCAGACACGTGGATAAAGGCGCTCCAGACCCATCAAAAACCGTGCCATCATAGGATGGGTGAAGAGAGACTTGCTCTGGAACGGAGGATGCAACCTCGAAATGACAGACAGGTAGACCTTGATCCAAGAGATAGACAACCCTTGGAGTTTGAGGTGCAGCAGATAATCCAATATGTCCTGCAGCAAAGCCTACTCGGCCCTAAAATGTGTTGCTCCAAGGCCCAGCACTCAAACCATTTCCATTTAGCCAGGTAGGTTGCCCTAGTGGAGGGTTTCCTGCTACCCAGTAAGACATGTTGGATACAGGTTAAGCATGTCCACTTGTCTCCGCTTAGTCACGCAGTAGCCAAGCCATCAAGTGCAGTGCTGCCAGGTTCGGATGCAGCAGAGTGCCGTGGTTCTGGGACAGCAGATCCCACCAAGAAGGCAGTGGAAGAGGCGTGGCTGCCAAAAGGCTCAGCAACATGCCAAACCAGTGCTAACAGGCCATTAGGGGCTACAAGGATAACAGTTGCTCTATCCTGCTTGACCTTCACAAGGACCCTGTGAATTAACACCACTGGCGGGAAGGAATACATCAGTGCTCCCAACCATGGAATGCAGAAGGCATCCAAAAGGGAACCTCTGTCCAGAAACCCAATCAAACAGAACATGTGACACTTTCTGTTCTGTCTGGATGCGAACAGGTCCACCTGGGGAGTCCATCACCTCTGGAAGATTATGCTGACCACCTCTGGATGGAGTGACCATTCGTGGCGAGACAAGAAGGTCCTGCTGAGGTGATCTGCCAAAAGGTTCCTGGTGCCCAGCGACCAGATGAATGGCATGCCGCACATAAAAGTCTCAAAGACTGAACATCTCTTGACAAAGGGCCGAGGACCTGGCAGCGCCCTGTCTGTTGATGTAATACATCGTGGTAGGATTGTCCGTTAGTGTTTTTTTATATACCTTTCAGCTTCTCTCAATATGTCATAAGGCATCAAAAAAGGAACAAGCCAATTTTTTAAAATTCCTGCACAAGTTAGAAAATCATAAGTTAGTTTTAACTTTTTAAAATGCTTTCCCTCTGACTCTCCTCTACAAAAGAGTCCTACACTATTCTTGTAATTTTTTTCTGCCATCTTCTAATGTTCGTTTGATAATACCAGCATTCTTGGCAAGGCTTCAACAACCAAGTCAATGCTATCTACTTTCAACCTTAATGCCATTTTAAAAGTTTTATTCTGAAGAGTTATGCTATTTTTTGAAGGGTGGGAGGGATTAAGATCTTTCTGGGAGATAAGAGATCAGAGGAGCAGAAGTAAAGAATGGTATCACTAAAACTGACTGGTTTTAGACCTTGCAGAAGATATTTGAAGTTTGGTATATCACCATCTACTCCCAAAAACATTACTTATTTTACATTAATTTATTTCTATTTTATTAGAAAATCATAAAACATGGAAAGTGTCATATCAAACAGACTGGCAGTCCTGTCTCTTAACACTGACTAGTAAATACAATGAACTTGCTTCAAAGAGCTTATTCTAATGACCATGAATAAACAAACAAACAAACAAACAACTAAATAAATAAAAATACAGGAAGAACTCATCTGGCAAGAGGGAAAAAGGAAGGGAAGAGTACTTAAATATGGTTATGATTTTGCTATTGCGTAAGAAACTACATGAAAAGGTGAGATTTCAAGAAGGAGACTGCACAGTGTAATGGGCACAGGGACAAAATAAAAGGCATAGGGGATAGTGTGGGAAGAAGTGCTCAACATCTTGTGACAGATAACAAGTGAGAGACTTTGAAGAACAAGAGTTGGCAGTGCACAGACTTAAATAAGAGCGTAATGGGGGAAACTAGATATTGACAGCAAAAAAACCTGGGAACACCATTCAACCACTTCACTTTCCTTCCAGAGACTACTGCAGCCTTGAACATTTGATATATAGTACAGAAAATATAAAGCTTTTCTTAAATTGTGAATTATATTCCTATAATACAAAAGATTACATTTAATACTCATACTAATGAAACGGAAAAAATTATTATACTGGTTTATCTTCCAATTATTATGAATGTTGATCTGTACTAGGAGAAACATGAGGAATGCAATCATAGAAGAATGCCTTTAAGCAGAACTTGTCTATGAATGAATGATACAAGTACATCTGAATAAAAAACCAAAGTCTTTTGAACATGAACATTTTGACTAACAATATGAAATAATAATTTAGCCAACTATCCCTCTGAAAACAGAAATGTCATACTCTTGTATTTTCTGTATTTCTAATTTCATTTAATTTTGACTGAACACTAACATGTTACTCTGCAGAAGTTTAAGGCCTGAACCTGCAAAGGAAATCCATTTCAACTGGATTTGGATTTCACAAAGACATAAGGAAAGGTCTGTGCAAGTGGACCTCTCCAAAGGATCATGGTCCACGGTTTCCCTGACAGACTGAATGCCCAAGGTTGCCAATCCCTGATCTATACTATAAACTTTTGTAAATGTAATTTAAATGTACAGATTAATTTCGTAAATGGGTCTACAGATAATCTGTACATTCTGTATGTAGGATATAGAATATATAGCAATGTTATACTCTGTACATATTTTACATTACGCACTTGTATTAACAACTGGTCAAAGTAAACATGTAGCGATAGCAGCTCTGTAGACTTCCAGTGAAGATTAATCCATTGTCCAAATTCAAAACATCAATCCAGTCTCACAATATTTATCTAAAATACATTAATCCTTCTTATTATAACAAATCAGATGTTAGTGTTGTTTCCAAATATGTCTGAAAAAGTGTTTGTACAGAAAAAAATCATTTAGAAATTGCATCAAGTGTTACTTGTAATTTCCTCACCATATATTTTCTGGCAATGGAACCTGGTCCAACTGACTCAACGGTAAATAAAAACTTTTTTAAATTATGCTTTCATTTTTGTGCAGAACTAAATTTTGTTTAAGTGGAGTCAAAACTAACATCATGCATACACGTTTCAAACAAAAATCTATATATCAACATGACAAATGGGACAGGATACGAAAAAAACAAGAATTTTAAAGAGCAACATAAGGAAATTACATATTACTAACTTCTTACTTTATCCTTCCCCCACCACCCCATACATTTGTTCTATTCAAAGTATCTACTACAAATATAACCGAGAAAAACACAATCAAGAAGAATAATTAACTTACACAACTGCATCTCACAAGACAGAATACGTTCCTCAAAAAAAATTCTGAAAGAACTAGTCCAGGTGACATCTAGCCATGGTAATCTTACAGTTGGATCCTTTAGGTCAAACATTTGACACCAACAATTTAATTATGCATGGCTTTACTTTTTAAAAATCTTGATTTAAAAAGAGGAATTTTCTAAAGAAAAGCCAATTATGCCTTATGATTTTAACACTCCAGATATATATTCTGCATAGCTATCACTCACACATTCTAAACTTATAGTTATAACTTTGCATCATAAAAGGAAAGGTGTTAGACGGAAAATTAATACAAAATAAAAAGGCATGTGAGAAATAAAAATAAATAGAGTATACTTAGGGCTGCTGATTGGGGGCAGACGGGGATGTACTCATGTTTATATCCTATAAATAAATTTAATGTAGATTCACCAGTGGTCTTTTCAGAGGAAGTGCGTTGTTTGTCTCCCCTAGTGCGTTCAAGGGAAAAACAACAGGAAGCAAGCATAACTAAAAAAAAAAAATGTTTAGAGAAAGAGAGAGGTCTGTACTACAGCAATAAAAATTTGAGAAGCAATCTCAATAATAAAAGACAGTTTGCAACAAACCAATAACTTTCCTAAATCATAACTGCACTTGGTTCAACTGTGAGGAAAAAATGCTGAAGTGTTCAAATAATGTAAATAATTAAATAATTATTTAAAGTAAATAAACATTAAAATGTCTGTTGTATAATCTGCATTATCTTCCAATATTTCTGCTCACCAATATGTACGTTTTGTAATATTTACCTGTATCCAAGCGCTTTACAGGGGACTCATCATCAACCTCAGAATCTCCACATGCACTTCTTGATCTTTTCCTTGGCTGCAGAAGAGTCTCCAACCTTGGAAGGACTACAGACAAAAAGGTTTTGGTCCCTAGCTGTGGAGAAGTTGGCTGGGTTTCAGTGTTCTTTGCAGACTTTGGGGGGCTTATACTTTTTGATTTGCAGAAGAGAATGGATGTACGTCTGTTTACATCAGTTGATGACTCAGCTACAGCAGAAACAGTCGACTCATTGAGATTACTGTCAAGTAAGTGTTCTGGAGTGTGTCCATTTATTTCTTTCTGAATGGAAGTGCTATATAATTCATTATCAAATTTTACTCTTTTGTAAAGCTTACTCTGCTCTGGATTGAGTTCTACTGGTTTGAGGGTTGGTGGTTCTGAATTAGTCTCCAAGTTTGAAGGAAGAGGTAATGCATCTGATGGTTCAAGTTTAGGGGGAGATTTATCTCCTGAAAAAATTATAAATAGAGTGTGATTTTTGAAAACTGGTAGTTATAAAATCTATTATAACACTCACTATAAATGTGCAGCTCATCAAATAATTGTTGTTTGGAAACAAACCATAACATTTTAAATACATAAACGTTTGGCTAGCAACAACCTATCCTAGTTAGTAGTGCCTAGTTTTATACTGGGATTGTAACAAAATAGGTGTTTACATTTAGTGTTAAAAATTTAAACCTGGGCAGGTCTTTTTACCTTACATGCAATGATATTTAAATTCTCGGGTTCGAGAACTTTTTACAGAAAAGTAGAGTAGCAGATGATTTGTATCTGGTAATGCAAGTATTTCACCATTAACATTAAAAGTATGAATAAAATACATTTTCCTAATTTAAAATATTCACCTTACCTGTTTAAGTAAATTTAAATAAGAAAAGCATTTTGAAAGCAGATAAAAGCCATTTTTAAAAACTGCATTTATAGCTTAACCTATCAGAATTAACTACGAGTGGGCTACAAACTATTACCAAATTCACAAATTGGAAAGTTCTGCAAAGCTGCTTTACAGTTATGGTTACCAGTTTTAAATTTTAAAATGTATAGTTACTGACAAATGCTTGGCAAAGACATCTTTGCAGACATTACAGGAGAAATCAGAAAAACCACCCCTCTGCCAATTTCTTTTCCCCCTATCCAACCCAATGGTCAATTCTGACTTTTGTTATTCTTTTCTTGTCTTTCAATTTCATGGCGTAGAATGGCAAGACACACATTGTGGGTGTTTAATAAAACCAGTGCTAGAAAATGCTCTTTAACACAAATGACAGAAGGAAAAAATCTGCTCTACAGAACTCAATAAAACAAGCAAAAATTACCCAACCCATAGTTTGCAAAAGATAAGTGTAAAAATGATTAATCTTTCCTATACTTCTAAAAAAAAAAACAAAAACAAAAAAACCAGGTTGAGACATCTACCTTCTTTCTCTATAGGTATACTGCTACACTAACAAAATGAAAAGGCTATATTTTTATAGGTGAGCTTTTATGCAATCAAATGTAACTTGTTACACCACAAAAATAATATAGTTGGTGTAGAACACAAAAGAATCAAACATATTTAACCAATCTCATGCAGATTTAAATTTACATATGTATAGTGCACATAAACCAGGCAGAAAGTCTGGAATTCTATTGACTTGAATTATCGTTTATTAGTTTGCCATTGTTTCTTTACAGCAGTGCACTGTGTGATAAATGCTTTCTATACACCAGGGGTCAGCACACAAACCAATTTTTGATGGCATGCAACAGCAGGCTGAGCGGCTCAGCCCACCGCCCCTTTGCGGTTCCGGCTGCTGTCTCATTGCCAGCCAGGGTCCCGGCCACCGGCCCCACTCAGCGCCCGCTGCTGGCCTGGGGACACCCCGGGATCCCAGGCTGGAAGCAGGCTGAGCAGGCTGGCAGATGAGACCCTGGCTAGCAGGAGCCGACAGCCAGAACCCCAGAGTGGCGGCAGGCTGAGCCACTCAGCCCGTTGCTCGCCTGGGGTTCCATTCACTCAGCTAGTGACGGGCTGAGTGGCTCAGTCCGCTGCCAGTCTGGGGTGCCAGCAGCACTCAGCCTGCTGCCGCTCTGGGGTTCCAGCTGCCGGCCTCACTCAGCCTCCTGCCAGCCTGCGTGAGCAGAACCCCAGGCTGGTAGAGAGTTGAGGGGGGCCGGTGGCCAGGATCCCGGCTGGCAGAAGCTGGCAGACGGAACCCCAGTTCGGCAGCAGGCTGAGCAGGACCTGGGATCCTTGTCTGAGGTTCCAGTCACCAGCCCCACTCAGCCCGCTGCTTGTCTGGGGTTCCACTCACTCAGCTGGCAGCACGCTGAGCAGGGCCAGTGGCCGGGACCTCAGCCCGGAAGCAGGCTGAGCGGCTCAGTCTGGTGCCGGTCTGAGGTTCCAGCTGCTGACACCACTCAGCCCACTGCCAGCCTGGGGTTCCATTCACCCAGACCAGCAGTGGGTTGAGGTTGCCGACCCCTGCTATACACTCAAAAAGAACCAACTTTGTGCTGAGGAGTTCACAATCTATGAATTACTAATGAAACACCTAAAATGCTAAAATCTCAGTTGCATTCAAATCATAACGAGGTGGAATCCGGTGATTCTCTTGTGAACTTACTCAGGACAGGATCTCAAAATGAGAATCCCGTACAAATGGCATCTTTAAAAAACAAATGTTTTTAATTACCGATCTGATAAGAATGTTTAATATTGTTCCTCTTTATAAAATCGAAACTATTTGCAAGAAAAATGTGATATATGAGAGACAGACACAATAAATAATTACCAATGGAAGCAACTAGCAAAAGGGAAGTTTTAATCACAAATTACAAAGCTGTAATTTTACTGAGGTACTCTGCAAATATTATAACTCTCAAGAATATAGACCTTTTGTGTGTGGTCGGAAATCCAAAATGGAATTATAAATATACTAGATAATCCATAGCACTTTCAGAGACTAACAATGTAAAAATTCACCTACTCTGGTCAATGACTATTGTGTTTTTTATTTACCGTATATACTTGACCATAAACTGATTCGTTTATAAGCCTATCCCCCCCCCGCCCCCGCCCAAGATGGATAAATAAAAATGGAAAAAATTTATAATCTGTTCATAATCCAACCCTATAATTCAGGGGTCAGCAAACTTTGGCTCCCAGGCCATCAGGATAAGCCTCTGGTGGGCTGAGATGGTTTGTTTACCTCGAGCGTCAGCAGGCCCAGAGGCAAACCTAAGTAAACAAAGTGTCCCGGCGCGCCAGCTGCTTACCCTGATGGGCCGGGACAGCAACTGGTGGGGAAATTTTTTGGGGGGGAGAAGCTGGGAGTAACCCCTGTGACCACCCCCCAATGACCCCACCCCTAGCCCCGGACCCTCACACTCTCCCCATTCCATCCCTACCCACTTAGCTGGGGAGGGTCAGGGGAGTATGTCTCTGGCCTGGCTGGAGCTGCTCCGACAGGCTGCGCAGCGCAGCCGCAGCCTGCTCCAGCGGGCCAGACCGGGCTGCGCGGCCGCGGCATGTTCCAGCAGGCTGGGCTGGGCGGCGTGGGCCACGCTGTGCTCTGGGGGGCGGTGCCGAGCGGCACGGCTACAACCTGGCCAGAAGTAGAGAGACTCTGGCCCCGACTCTTCCCTTCTCTCTCTACTGGCTGTGCTGCCTCTCCTCGCTCCCTCTGTTGGGGGAGGGGCTGTGTCCCACCTCCCCCTCTCTATGTTCGTTCATAGGCCAACCCCCGTCTCTGGTGCTTCCCTTTTTTACTAAAAAAATCCGGCTTATGAACAAGCATATACAGTATTTATTTTTAAAAACTACTACCAGGATCTACTTGCCTGCATCTCCCATGTCTGTTTCGCAATATGTTTTTAATTCTTTTCTAATTCATGTCTATTCCAGAGTTTAAATTTAAGCTATTTACAATCCTTAAAAGGTATATGAATTTTTAACTGTATTTTGGACCTATTACATCAATTCTGAATAATTATGTGAACACATTTTTTAAAAGTACATTTATTTTAGGTATATGTAATAACTGAATGTCTAACCATTATGCATTTTATTTATATACGCATCCTTTGACTATTTTAAGATTCAAATGTATGTAAAGCAACCTGATATTTTTTATTATTTTAATTATCTGTCAGTAAGAAAGTTCAGAAATAAATGTCTTCAGTTTTAACAAGATTAGGGAGATAATTTAAGAACATTTCTTAAAATTATTAAATAGTTAATCTAAGACAGGGGTTCTCAAACTGGGGGATCAGGACCCCGCAGGGGGTCGAGAGCTGTCAGCCTACACCCCATACCCCACTTTGCCTCCAGCATTTATAAATATATAAGAAAGTATTTTTAATTTCTAAGGGAGGGTTGCACTCTGAGGTTTGCTATATGAAAGGGGTCACCAGTACAAAAGTTTGAGAACCACTGTTCTAAGAGTACTCAGAAATCATGGAAGTAGATGAGAAGGCCAACTGCAGTTGTAGTTATATTTTTCTAACAAAGAATCCCGTGGCACCTTATAGACTAACATGTTTTGGAGCATGAGCTTTCGTGGGTGAATACTCACTTCGTCAGATGCAGATGTTTTTCTAAAACTGTGCCTCCCTATTGCAGCAGTTTATATATTTTGAAAAACATTTTTATCAAGCTAAGAGATTCAAACATGCAATTCCAAAGATGGGTAGATGATGGGGCAGTTAAGGATATCTGATTTTTTTTTTTTTAAATACCAACTATCAAATAACTTGCAAGCCTCAAGTTGTACAATAGCTAGTCTATGTAAATACATGATCTTATTCTGACTACCATAATCTTTCTTCCCCCGCCCTGCCACTAGGGTTGCAAACTTTCTAAATCTCACAAAACTGAACGCCCTTGCCCCACCCCTTCTCTGAGGACTGCCTCCAGCTCACTCCATCCCCCCTCTATCACTCGCTCTCCCCAACCCTCACTCACTTTCACCGGCTGGGGCAGGGGGTGTGGGTGCAGGAAGGCAGGGACGGCTTTAGGGCAATTCAGCCAATTCCCCAGAATCGGGCCCCGTGCCCTAAGAGGGCCCCAAAATGTCCCAAAGGAGCTGCTGCTGAAGTCCTGCTACTGTCTTCGGTGGCAGGTCAAATCACTGCCGCAGAGGAAGGTCCCTCTGCCGAAGGCACCAGCAGCCAATTGAGCTGCCGTCGAAGTCCCAGCACTGATCCAATCAGGGACAGGGGATTGGGGTGCACGCTCTGCTGGGCAGCGCTTACCTCAGGTGGCTCCCGGAAGCAACTGGCATGTTCGACTCCTGGGTGTAAAGACCAGGGGGTTCTGTGCACTGCCGGTGCCAATGGTAGCTGTGGAGGTGGTGCTCGGGGCGGGGGCAGCACGTGGAGCCCCTGTAGCCACCCCTGCACCTAGGAGCTGCGCTGAGCCAGGGCTGGCAGGGAGCCTGCCTGAGCCCCGCTGACCAGACTTTTAGCAGCCTGGTCAATGGTGCTGATTGGAGCCACCAGGGTCCCTTTTTGACCGAGTGTTCTGATCCAAAACCGAACATCTGGCAACCCTACTCGACCCAAACCCCTTCTTTCCTATTCTTTATTATATTCATATTCTGCATCCTTTTACTTCATTTCTGGCAAATTCCACCAACAATAAACGAAACAAAAACCAGCTTACAGTGCATGGGTCAAAAAGATGAACTACAAAAGGAAGTGTTTAGTAGCCAAAATTTTCAGCACTGAATGTCTAAAGTTGGGTCTTTAATCCATGTGCAGTCACTTAAGTATGAATAACATGACTTTCAAAAATACTGAGCCCCATAACTTTATACTGAAAGTAGTAATTTTTAAAAAGTTTAATTTTGCTACCACCTGTTAGAAATCTGGGGAGGGGGGTTTAAAGAAGAAATAATAAATTTCTCGCAGAAGCAAGGGGAAATTAACCAGACAATAGATTTTACTCATACTAAAGGTAACAGTATAGTTCATTTACAGTGTATTAAACTTGCCCTGAAATCATATCATAATAGAATTTTACTTTCTACTGTGGTAATTTACATGACAAATTTAGGATATCTAATTGAAAGTGTTCAAAATAGTACTGATTTAAACACCAGTTAAAATCTTACCTTCTTCTTCACCTTCTTGTTCTAATGCTGCACTTTCCTCTTCAAAACTTCCAATACCTGATTCTATTTGGGGAGGCTCGCTGTGTTGTTGACTTAGTTTGTTGCGAATAATGCTGATTTCCTTTTTTAACAGCTTTGCTCGTTTGCTCCTTGACCCACTGGATTTCATTGCACAGGTGAGATCAAGTTTTTCTAACAACTCTCTCAGCTGTTCTTCCAAGGACATATGCACTCTGTTAGCTGGATTCAGTAACCTATCCACTGAAGTTAAAACATGTGTAATTTAAGATATCTGTTAATGAACATTTTTTTTTTTTTTACAAAAACTACTACAAGAAAAAATATTTGTTAAGTTTTATGCTTGGGAATTAGAAATATAAAAATTAAATCTGACTTTGGCCACAAGTTGATGCAAGTTTTATAGTCTCACTATCACTAGTGAAAAGGTGCCTATGTAAATTCCTGCTATGCCATTTGCTATAACTCCTGTTTGAAGCAAAAAACGCTAACTGACATCCAGAACTGGAATACCAGGGACTCTATACGTCAGGACTTAGGTGCACTGATGGGGTTCAACAAGGACAAGTGCAGAGTCCTGCACTCAGGACGGAAGAATCCCATGCACTGCTACAGACTACGGACCAAATGGCTAGGCAGCAGTTCTGCAGAAAGGAACCTAGGGGTTACAGTGCATGAGAAGCTGAATATGAATTGACAGTGTGCCCTTATTGCCAAAAAGGCCAGTGGCATTTTGGGCTGTATAAGTAGGGGCATTGCCAGCAGATTGAGGGACGTGATCATTCCCCTCTATTCAACATTGGTGAGGTCTCATCTGGAGTACTGTATCCAGTTTTGGGCCCCACACTACAAGAAGGATGTGAAAAAATTGGAAACAGTCCAGCGGAGGGCAACAAAAATGATTAGGGGGCTGGAGCACATGATTTATGAGGAGAGGCTGAGGGAACTGGGATTGTTTAGTCTGCAGAAGAGAAGAATGAGGGGGGATTTGATAGCTGTTTTCAACTACCTGAAAAGCGGTTCCAAAGAGGATGGATTTAGACTGTTCTCAGTGGTACCTGATGACAGAACAAGGAATAATGGTCTCAAGTTGCAATGGGGGAGGTTTAGGGGTTGGATATTAGGAAAAACTTTTTCACTGGGAGGGTGGTGAAGCACTGGAATGGGATACCTAGGGAGGTGGTGGAATCTCCTTCCCTAGAGGTTTTTAAGATCAGGCTTGACAAAGCCCTGGTTGGGATGATTTAGTTGGGGATTGGTCCTGCTTTGGGCAGAAGGCTGGACTAGATGACGTCCTGAGGTCCCTTCTAACCCTAACATTCTATAATTCTATGATTCTAAAGGATATATGGTGAAGCCTGGCCCATAGTTCTACTAAACATTATTAATCCCTCCCCTGCTTTGAGGAATAAAATCACTATAATTATTTCTTCTCTTTTCATCAACTTACATTTACCATTTTCTCAGTGTATAATTCAAAATAAGACTTTTTGGGATTGCTCGTATTACAAGCGCAACCTGAATATCGAGTTTGTTTGCATCCTGTTTCATGCAACACCACTACTGCACAAAAGTACCTCTGATTCAGCAAGTACATAAGCGTTTACTTACATTTAAGCATGTAAACAGTCCCACTGAACTACTCAAGTACGCACATACATAAGTAACTTGTATATTTCAATGGGAGGACTCATGCATTGAAGTTAAGCACATGCTTAAGAACCTTGTTAAATTTGGGCCTAAATGTTCTGGAATCAGAATTCAATTGAAAAGCTTTTTTCTTGATTATGGATGAGGCAAAACAGAGAATACAGTTTAATCTTTCAAAGGTATCGTGTACCTACAGTGCTACAAAATAGTCAAAAAAAATGTTTGTCAGTAAACTAAACAGGTATGACTTGAACATGTGTAAGAACTACATAGTCTGACTGCAGTAAAAAAAAGTGCCATTTTTAAAAATTATTTTAAAAACTAAACTTTAAAAATGCAGCTAACACTTTGATTATATTTCTTGAAAATTGATTGCCATAGTAATTTAGAAAGTTTCTTACCTTCTTCCCAGGAGAAAGGCTGGGGTGATTCTAGTTTAGGCTGTTCAGGTAAATGCATTCCAGTTTCATTATTATAACCGATCCCCTCAGCATCTCGCCTAGCTTGTCGCAGAACAACACCTCCTTGATCTCTTAATCGCACTGCAGCTCTATAGAATATTGTATCCTTTGCATTGTATTTCATACAGTTATCTATAATAAGATTAAAATCTTCTTCAAACTCATTAAGGTTTTTATAGCCTTGGGAATCTAACCGTTTTCTCATAGTAGATAAATCCATGGGATGTTTTATATGATCCAAATAATCTGGAACCTATAAATAAATATTAAAACAGAAGATGTGTAAAAGTGCAGCTGGTATAACAATAAAATAATTGTATTGTGATGAACTAATCTAGATTTTTGAAATTTTAAGTATATTTTGTGAAATAAAGAAAGCATGGAATCCAGTTTCTAATCTCAGGCCCTGATCCAGTAAAGTTTTATATACATGCTTAACTTTTCACATTTTGAGACTACACAAAGTGAAGATTAGCATGGGCATAAATCTACGTAGGATCATGGCCTTAGTACTCTTACTGCCACGTGTTTATTTATATATTGGCAGCCTGTTCAGACCAGTTGGTGGACTTCTAAAAGTGGAGAATGAACCTTGTGACTGACAATGAAACTTAAACACTATTAATGTATATAAAACTGTGTATTTTTGTGATTGTGGAGGGATTAATAGTAGTATTTTTATTGTATGCAAATATGGTATATGAACTTGGTTTTCCTTTGGGAAATTTGGAACTTCCATTTCCAGAATAATTTAAGATGTAGTTTTAGGATTATTTGAAAAACAGAAATAAAAATGAAGACATCTTTCCAACTTCCTTCACCGACCATATGTTTACATCAATGTTTAAACAAATTAAACTTTAGACTGCAAAATGAGTTTTAAATGTCCTCCTATAATATATGTCTATGTTTAAATACTATAGAATTACTTATTTTAAGAACAGGAAAACCAAGCCATAAGTTCTCATTGAATTATTTTCATGTTCCCAGTCTACTTCTACTGGGGTTTAATTTGAATTTGTTTTCAAATCCGCATATTGTAAAATAAATTTACTTCCAATTATTTCCAATCCTGCAGCACAACTGAATTAAAAAAAATTAAATTCAGCTATATCAACAGGCTATGAACTATGATGAAAAGATTAATTGGAAAGGCACCTCCTTAAGGTTTACTGGCTGAGTAAATATTCGAGCAGAATCCTTTTCCTGCAGCTGGTCCAGAACTGATCGCAACAATACAGTGAATGGAGTCAACTGGAGCTCCATGGCAACCTGCTCAACCTTGATCTGAATAATGAAATATAAAAAACACCAAATAATAAGTTATTTTCAAGTAGAAGAAGTGAATATAAACTATTTTTCTATTCTCTCTCTCTCAAAAGTGTCTAATTCAATTGAATTTGCAGCTTCACTTCCAAGGAGGGATTTTATTAGTTATCTGAATGCACTTTCAATCTGAGAATAGTTATAATGCTAGTGTAGATTAAATTTAGTGATTTTTCAGGAACTATTTAACAGTTCTAAAGAAAACAGGCTACAAAAAAATAACGGCTTTACAGGACAAGACCAAATATACAAAAAAATAAGAGCAACCAATAAACAGAAAAATAATTTGTTTTAAACCAGTGCGAAACTCAAACATGGTGCCACATACTAGCTGTATCAAATGAGTTTATAGCACTGATATCCAAAAGTAAACATATTACATAAATTCTACACCTAAGGTCTGTTCTACTTAAACTTCCAGAAAAAATAAAAGCTGTTTATTAAGGTCACAATAACTAATTACTTCAAAGGTTTGATCGTTCTATAGGAATAATCATATATTGTTTTAATAACTGTAAAGAAAGTTTAAAATAATCCTCTATAAAAAGTGGTTTCAGGATATTTTAAGAACATACTTCTAGTATTCGACATTAAAAGTAACAATTTGTTGAATAATCTTGATTTTGGTATCAGTGATACTTTCGATGTGAAAGATTTCCTTTTCGATATGAACTGACTGACAAGTGGATTTATAGGACTTTATCATCTTTTAATATATTAGGGCATTAAACTTCAGTATGTAGTCAAGACTATGACCGATGGACTATATTAACTCATAATGAAAGTAAAATTATATTCTGAAAAGTAATTTTGGAAAAATATCATCCTAGAGTTTCATGTTTAATATGTGAGTGATTCTAGAGCTCTTGTGCCCCATTTACAACTAAGTTGTGGTTTTTGTAAGTGCCAGCACTGCAAACTCAATTTTGGCTCTGAGAATCATGCTGGGTTCTTTCCTTCTCACCTACCACCACCAGTATGAAGATTCTGCAGCCCAAATTATGCACTCATTTACACTAGGGCAAAGCCAATGCCTTCATTATGTTAATACAAGTGTAAACGACTGGCCCTCACTCCCACTGTGCTTCTTTCCCCTCTGTGTTGTCTCTACAGGATTAACAGGAATTAAAAATACCAGTTATTTTTGACACAAAAGTGAATGCAACACACACACCCTACTTCAGATCTGATGCGTAGAAAGGTGCTATTTTTCTTTACTTAGTAAAGGACTGACTTTAAAACCCAAACAAAATGGCCTGAATTCAGTCTAAATTCTTTATACTATGCATGGTTTTGTTGTTTATTATTTAAAATCAATTAGACAAAGACAGTACAGTCTTTTCCTGTTTAAAACAAAATAAATCCATCAGCAACCTTCCTTTTCCTTCAACAAAGTTTCACCAAATTGAAGTTATTCATTTACCTGTTCTCTTTTTAATTTTTCACGTTTACGTATAAGTTCAATCAACAAACGTGCTCTCTCAAGATCATGGCGCAGCCTTTGCCAGTACTTTAACTTTTCCTTTAGGGCTTGCATTTCTTCATCATCTTCTCTCTGTAAGAAAATAACCACAGTTTCTAAAGTTGGGACATAAAAGGAAATGCCAATTATTTTTTACTTATTTCTAAAAACAGCAAAGCATTCTCTATTTTTGACAACTCAAATACTGCATTCAAAATAATTATGGTATAAAACCCCCACTCCCTTACAAGCTAGTATATTTCCTTACTACTTCTAAATTCCTTACCTGTGAGTAAGGTTTGACTGCTTTCAGCTTCACACTAATAAATAATAATAATTATTATTATTATTATAAATAAATGTTTATTATGATAGCGCTCAAGTACCAAATAAATATAGGGCCACACTGTACAAACAAAGAGCAGTAGAAGTCCCTGCCATGAAGAGTTTATAATCTAAATAGACAAGGTAGAAAGGAGAGAAAAGGGGTAGAATACAGAAGCAGAATGAACAATGTGCCAATAAACGTTTTAGTTCCACAATGGGAGGTGGGTTTTGAGAAGTAGGTTGGTTAGGAGGGGATAAGCTCAACGGAAAGAAAGGGGAAGGAAAGGTGGGGTGAGAAAGACAGGGCATGGGAGAAGAAGAGGGTAGGTATGGTGTGAAATGAGGTGAAGAGACTGGCTGTTTTCTTCAACCCTCCCCTTCAATCAGCACATGACAGAGAAAGTCCAGTTAAAACTGTAGAAAGTTATCCCAATGTCCAAAGGAACAAAGGACCTTGCTTTCGCTATTTCTGCCCCTACCAGCAGGAGTCGCTCGCTGGCTCCTCTATGTAGTTCCCATTCACCGTCCCCACCCCACCTCCCAGGCCACGTGGGAGACAAGGAAGGCCCCACCTGAGTCCTAGTGTCCTCAGAGTCTCCCCTGCCCATTTGTGGGTCCAATGGAGTGCTGGAGGGGAGGGTGGCCCCACCTAGGCTCATGTTATTTTTAAGACAAAAATGAATTTACTTTAGAAAACAAATGGTGGCTGGCACTATAATGAGATACCAAAAAGTATATGAAACTCCTGGACCAGCAGGATTTAGGAGCACTGCAAGAAGCAGTCCTGGTAAAAGAAGCAGTTCTTGTCACTCTCAACTGAGCCCTTTTTGTAAGCTAAGGAGTAGTAGTGACTGGGCATCAGGAATTCTGTGACTTTAAAGAATTGGAAACAAAAAGTAACCCTCTCACATCCTCTCCAGTAGTGGGTAGCAAGGGAGGGAAAATATTAAACTTTGAAGATGGATAAAGTTAGAAAGCTATTCTGACTATCAATGCAATGGATTAGAACCCTGAAAGTTTCAACTGCAAACTGCAAAAAACAATTTCAACAGAACCAATTAACAAAACATATGATAAGGATGTGTAGAAAATAATCAGTTCAAATAGATAAGAACAATTAAACCAGATTAAACAAATGGATAGGCTTTACGAACACGTGAACATATTTCTCCTTTGTAAGTATCCATAGAAAGACTAATTGTGTAATATATGAAGTATTTATATATATTTGAACAAATATGAAGGAAAAATATTGATAAGGCAATATGAAAGAAACAGTAACAAAAGAGGAGGAGGAGATTATTCAGAGTATTCAAAAAGGAAAAGCAAGTCACCTGGAAAGTCCAGAAATTAGACCTTAATCACGAAACAGAATGATCTACTTACAGAGTACAGAATATCAGATTTCATAAAGATATTTTGGAGTTAATCCAAAATTTTGCCAACTTGCTTGGAACTGTCTTCTATTCTATGATTAGCAGTGCCTAACATAATGGGCTATAAACACAGCTGGACGCTTTAGGTGCTTCCACAATAGAAATAATAACAATAAAATCAAGGATTCATTAAATTTGAAATAAATATATTTAAAAAAAAAAGGAAAATGCTTGGGGGAAACCATGAAAATAGCTCAACACAAAAGCTGTCAAATAAACAAACTGAAAATCTCTCATCTTTCAATTTTAGTAATATTACTACAGGTTCTTGGTAGCAAGGGTAGATGATTTTTTTCAGACTTCAGTGTTAATTTTAAGTTGATGTCACTTAAAGACAAAAAGGAGGTGACAAGAGCCAATGGGTCTGCAATTTAAAAAAAAAAGTTTAAAAAAACCACCACATCTCTGCACAGTAAGTTATTGTTTTACAGACATTATTGTAAAACAGGACAACCATATAGTTTATTTATCCAAATGCTTACAATTACTATTTCAAGACACTTAAATCTCTCTGACTCTACTGCTAAAGTTAAGAATTCTCATCTATCAACTGTTTTTTCTGTGTCTCATCAGGCCAATCTGGAAACAATGGTTTGTTCCTCTTTTCAAACTGCAAGGACAGGCAGAACAGAATCAGAGTCAGAAATTGTTAGTGTTCTTTTTCCTGCTGCTATACCTACAGTTAGTATTTTCTATTTTATTTAAAATATTCAATCTTGAAATATAAGCAGAAAGGAAAAATGGCACCAACTTCGTAAATTTTAAACTTTAGAATTTTGAGCCAACCCTCTTTAGGAACTTTGATGGTCAGGTAGGAGACCCACTAACGAGAAACAATTTTTATTTCTAAATTTTTAAAAAGAGCCTAGCCCTCCTAGCAGGGTCTGCACTAGCACTGGTTCTTAGTGTTCCCAAAAGATCCATCATCTGAATTTCAAATGAATCTTCAGTGCTTGCAAAAGACACAGAAATGGATAACTGCCTTGTGTAATTGTCGTAGAAGCTCCCTTCTCTTGATGAATGGAGAAACCTTATCTTTAATACAAAGTGGCCTCGTGGTAGCTAGACAGGGAGACGACTCACAGATGCATAGGCTTCTTAGGGCTTGTCTACACTGCCCTGCTAAATCTCTAAATCACCGCTGCTGAGATAGATGCAGTGGCGTTGATTTAGCAGATCTCGTGAAGACATAAGTTGATGGCAGAGCCCTCTCCTGTCGATGTCAGTAGTCCAGCTCTCTGAGAGGCAGAAACTAAAGCGGCAGGAAATAGTGCAGTGTGGACACCATGTTCAGTTGCTGTAAAGCTGTGTCACTGAGGTATGTTTCCTGAGTGACATAACTTACATCAACTTAAACGGCAGTGTAGACCAGGTCTTAGATACGTATTTACTTACACCATCAAAAAAGACTAAGGTGATTTGAGATGCCTTTCAGGTCTCATTTTAGTGTCTTCTAACAAAAAAAGTTTTCTGATTGCATAATTTTTTAGTTCCGTCAACATCCTTAAATATGGATTTCCAGAGTTCCTTTTTCCCAAAAATCTCTTTCCGGTGGCAAAGAAATATTTCCTGCTTGACATGAAATGAAAGAGAAATTTAGGAAGAAAGAATGTGATACTCCTTTGAATCATCTTATTCTGACTGAAAACCAATTATTCATTCTCTGCAAAAGCCTCTACTTCCCCAACTGCTGGGTCAAAATAATTATCAATACAAAATTTTTTTTTTAGAACAGGAAAATGTGATTAATATACTCATGGTCCTGAAAAGCATTAAAGGCCAAGGAGTATTTTTACTGTCCAGGAAGAGACTGTGAGCCTAACAGTGGATGACTGAGGTTGTCCTCAGGAAGTTCACCACTGGGATTTCAATCTTTACGAAGCCCATGGACCTTTTACCTAGCTGTTTGGGATCATACTGGTTGACAGATCCATTTAATACTTCTTAAGGAGAAATGAAGTATGCAATGAAGAGGCTTTTGTCCTTTGGCTCTCTGATTTCACACCAACAGGTAAATTTTGCTCTAAGGGCACGTGTTGACGTGGTTACAGTAAGTACAGCCAAGCGCAGAGTTGCAGCACTTTTGGAAGGAATGGAGGAGACATGGGGCTACAATAGAGAGAGTTGGGGACTGATTCTGGTCCCTGTTAAAGTCTATTTACATTGCTGAAGTGGCATAAAAGGGCCATAAAGGAAATAGTGTACACTCAGGGAAATTCCCTCAGTGCAGGGCCAGCACAGCAGCCCTAGGCTGTCCCTAGTCTCAGGCCTTCTTGTAGTGGTATTCCAGGGATAGGAAAAATGAGCAGTGTCACCGTAAGTGAAAACTTCCTTCAGGGCTGAACTAACTTACAGCAGGGGCTACACCAGCCCCCAGTGCAGCCCAGGTTCTTGAAGAAAGCTTACAGCAACATTTGCCCTCATGGAGTTAAACCTTCTCTATTGTGCTTCCTGTGAGACCAACTGAAGATGACCCCTGAGTTCTACTCCCAGCTCAGTCAGGCATGACCTTGTGCAACTTCTCAGTTAAGCCTCACATCCGTAAAATGGAGGAAGTGATACTTGTTGGTGTTAAGACAAGGTTATATGGTTAGGTTCTATAAAAAAGTTTCATAGATTGCAAGGCCAGAAGTGACTACTGTGATCATCTAGTCTGACCTCCTGTATAACACAAGCCATAGAACTACCCCAAAATAATTACTAGAGTATATCTTTTAGAAAAACATCCAATCTGGATTAAATTGCCTGTGATGGAGAATCTACCATGACACTCGGTAAACTGATCAAATGGCTAATTATGAACACTTTAAAATGCATACCTTATTTCCATTCTGAATCTGTCTAGCTTCAACTTCTAGTCCTTAGATAATGTTATACCTTTCTCTGCTAGGTTAAATGTGTGTTCCTCATGTAAGTACTTACACACTATAGTCAAGTCACACCTTAGCCTTCTCTTTAATCAGACTAAACTCCTTGAGTCTATCACCATAAATCATGTTTTCTAATTCTTTAATCATTTTTGTGGCTCTTCTCTGAACCCTCTCCAATGTTTACACTCCACAATGTTTCAGTTAACACCAGTCAGTAGAAGAGCTGTGAACAGAATTCAGGGTTTTTTCCTTGTATCCAGTACACATTCTTCCAATGGTTAAAACAGATACATCTCCTTCTTCAATCGAACAAGCTCTGACGAACACATGCGCAAATAATGATTTTCAGAAGCTTACAACATGGCTAAATGTGGTCAGATTTTTCACCCGGACAGCAAAAGAGAGCTCTCTCTCATCCCAGGACCATCCCTTTGTGAAGTTCCAAGTCCAAACTTTGGAGGCACACACATTCTTCAAAAAACAGTAGGAAAAAAAATAAACTAGAAAAGCTACCTATTTTTTTCTTAACTTCATTCTCAGAAACGATGATCATTTTTGCTGAGCTCTGGTCCACACACAGAACTTGTATCAGCATAACTCTATTTCTCTAGGAAACAGCATGTATTCATACACATATACAAACTTATCTCCATTAACAGATCACTCGACTTAAACAGATTTAATCAATCCAGTTCTAAAAAAAACCCTGAGGCAGAGAATGTGTGTGGAAGATTTAAACTCTAATAACTGAAGTGCAGCAGGGCTATACGAAATTGAAAACAGGACCTCAGAATCAACAATGCCAGGGAATTGCAAGTACAGGTGTCATTAACAGCTCCGCCTACAATATAAAAATTAAAATAAATTTACCAGTGCAATTACTGGTAAACAATTGCCAGACTGCACACTTGAATGAGCTTCAACAGAGCAACAGTCATGAAGGCATCAGCAACCTCTCCTGTGCTTTTCTCTTCCAAACTGATGTAATTGTAATTGTTTCAACACCAAAAGAGTCTGCAAAATCCAGCTCTCCTAGGAAGCGAAAATTTTAAAATTTCTTAACTTTTGCAACTAAGTTCACATCATGTTATCTACATTTTTTGCATTGAACTGAATTAAATTATATTACTTCTACTTTTGATTAAAAGTTTATAAATATTTTAATTTTTTTCTGATTTCCTTCTATTAATTTGGACTTTATATACTGTGCGCCACACTGCATTCAATTCTTCAGCAGGGTCCCCTGATTTCTACAACATGTTGACATTTCTGGGATATCTTCTAGTGAATTCAAAAATGGAGTTTAAATGTATGGAGTGCAAAACAATAATACAGTCAGTACTCTATGTCTCAAATTATTGTATGTAATTTGAAATTAAAATCAAGCCTCCAATTTAATATTCCTTTGCCATCAAATGTCTAACATGCCAAAGCAATTAGTTTTGCCAGCACTGCACTGGCACTGCAAAATATGCTGGCAGAAAGCAGGAAATTCTGGCAGCTAGTTAAGAGGCAGCTAGATTTTAAGCATACTGGAAGGGTATGTGAGGCATTTTGGGGTTAATGCCTTCGATAGTTGAGAGTTTGGTGCTGGGAAGGAGATGTATCCCCTTTTCCTTGTGGCTAGGGTGGAAGTGGCTTCTGGAGTGTAGAGGGGCCTGAAATACTAGTTCAACTATCCAATGACTCCAGACAACAATCAGCTGCCCAAGAGATCCAATAACCACGACCTGCAAATCTCTAACTTTGCACCCAACAGCTAGGAAGAAACTCATTAGCTGGATAAGCAGCAAAGAATCCTGTGGCACCTTATAGACTTAACAGACGTTTTGGAGCATGAGCTTTCGTGGGTGAATACCCACTTCCTCAGATGCATGTAATGGAAATATCCAGGGGCAGGTATATACATGTGTGCTAGCAAGCAAGCTAGAGATAACGAGGTCAGTTCAATCAGGGAGGATGAGGCCCTGTTCTAGCAGTTGAGGTGTGAAAACCAAGAGAGGAGAAACTGGTTCTGTAATTGGCAAGCCATTCACAGTCTTTGTTCAATCCTGAGCTGATGGTGTCAAATTTGCAGATTGAACAAAGACTGTGAATGGCTTGCCAATTACAGAACCAGTTTCTCCTCTCTTGGTTTTCACACCTCAACTGCTAGAACAGGGCCTCATCCTCCCTGATTGAACTGACCTCGTTATCTCTAGCTTGCTTGCTAGCACACATATATATACCTGCCCCTGGATATTTCCATTACATGCATCTGAGGAAGTGGGTATTCACCCACGAAAGCTCATGCTCCAAAACGTCTGTTAGTCTATAAGGTGCCACAGGATTCTTTGCTGCTTTTACAGATCCAGACTAACACGGTTACCCTCTGATACTTGACACCATTAGCTGGATGTTTCTGCTAAAATGAACACCTATGAAATCATTAACTGTGATATTTAAGTTATCTAATTAGGTTTCAAAATTAATACCACAATGACAATGATACAGAATATTTCACACCTCTTAGTGATTGTTTCAGGCTGTATGTAGACAGCACAGTTTACATTTGAAAGGTTATCTTTGCAGGCACAGGCCCATAAATATGAGAAAAATATTTTTAATATAAAGGAAAATTAGAGACTAGCAACAACAGACAGATTCTGTTACAATAGGTAGATTCAGCGGCCAATCCCACAGAGACAATATTTGTGGGAAACCGTTCTTCATATATTTCTATATTTTATTAGTAACAAAAAGTAACTAAAGACACTGATATTAACAGACTCCGAGAGCAGCATTAGGACACATCTACACTGCAATAACAGATGACTCAGAGACCATGTTACACCATGCTTGTATTTTTAAGTCTGCAATGGGGATGGGACCTAATACCATGTTGTAATTAAGTTGCATAACCAGACTAAAGTCTTTAACTCAGTAACCCGGAGGTCTCCAAGCTCATGAAAACATAGAAATTGCCATACCAGACCACAGATCAATTATTCTATCTTACACAGAGACTAATACCATCTGCTGCAAAGCAACGTGCAATAAACCTGAGGTCCATTATGGAATAAGGGAAGGTTTTTGTTAACTCACATCAGGCTTTTGCCCTGAAATGTGAGCTCTTGCTTTTCCTTAGGAAAATATGCAAACATTTTTATTTCACCAAATGTAACTGTGAATGGTCTCATTATTTACATAAACATTCAACCTTTTCTGAATCCTGATAAATTCTTGACCTCAATATTTTTAGAAACAATTTCCAGGAGTTAATTATGTTGTGTAAAGACATATTTTCTCCTTTTACTAGTTTTTAATTTGCTGCCTTTGAATATTCCCTTGTTCCTGTACTATGAGAAAGATGACTATTTAGGGAGGGATTGGCAGCTCTTTGCATATCACCAACTCTGCATGAGTAAACAGTCCCCATAAAATAGGGAACAGGGATGCCTGCTTTTTGTGTATGTATTTACGACTGAATTTTGAACCTGAGATGATCAAATACAAATTAGGGATAAGCAGTTTCCCCTAAAGATTAAAATATCAGGAGACCATTAAAAAAACAAGGCCTCCAATGAGATGTAATTTTTGCGCACGTTAAATCCCATGATTTTAAATCAATATGATTTTGTAATGCTCAAACTTGGTATTACTGTATGAATTAATACTGGAGCAAATAACTATAATTAATTACTACTCACAGCTAAAAGACAAAGTTAAAAACAGCAAAGAACTGCACTCCTGCCCATTTATTTACAGCGGTATTTACATTTCTATTGGTCTGACTGTGTACATTACATGTAGGTGTAAGCTCTTAAGACTGGGGTCCATCTTTACATTGTGTGTGTGTGCAGTGCCTAGCACAATGGGGCCTCAAACCATGATCAGGGCCTCTCTACGCACTACACAATCCAAATATTAAACAGCAAAATGGCAGCTTATTTTCATTGTGATTGCTACTATTCTGCACAGGTATCAAAATGCCTGATGACAAATAAAGTGATTACCCCCCGTGAATTTGTGTTAAAGCAGGACGCTCAGGACAGGACACTGGCAGTAATTTAGATATTGGACTAAGTACTTTAGAAATTGGTCACAAAAAGCATAGATGAAAGGGTGAATTTTACAGAAGGGCAGGAGATGGGACTTGGACCACGAAGTTCTGCCAAAGCACCCTACCCCTATCTTTTATGAAGCAGAACCTAAAAATCTATTTACAATTTTCCAAAACTCAGAGAAGGGGAAAAGACAGGCGAACTAGCTATTTTATAACTTTAAATTTAAAAAGTAATTTATCACTGTAATTAATTGCTTCAAAATGTCACTGCCACATCAAAATGTGATGATGCTTCTTGGATCACAAAAGAGAAAAAGAATTATGAAATTTTCTGCTGATTGCTGGACATGGAATTGTCCAATTAAAAATAAATGACAGGATGGAGAGGAGGGTGGGTAGTAGAGCATTTCAGTTGTTTCCCAAGCAGTACTGCCATTAAGGAGGTGGAAGGTTCAGACCAGAGTCCAATCCAGAAGACAAAACTGCACTATCAACAACAGCATCTGATCTCGCCACAGGTAATAAAACATAATGATTAAAATAAGTCTGAACAGACGACCACGTTGCCACTCTTCAGCTGTCTACAACTGGTACATCCTTAAGTTAGGCTATAGATGTAGGTAGTGCTCTTGTAGAACATGTTATCACTCTTGAAGGGGGCTGAACATGAGTTCTGTTACAACAAATCTTAATATAATCAGAGATCCATTTTGATAACCTGTGTTTTGAAATTACTGAACCCGTGTTTCTGTCCAGCAATGGACACAAATATTCTTGGAGATCTTTTAAAAAGTTTGGTCCTATCTAGGTAGAAGGCTAATGCCCTCCTGACATCTACTGGAATATGGTTTCTTGAATAGTCCCAGCACAGCTTGGGGGGGAAAAAAACTGGGAGGTGAATAGTTTAATATAAAATTCTGAGGACACCATAGGCTACGTCTTCACTACCCACCGTATCGGTGGGTAGCAATCGATTGCTCGGGGATCGATATATCGCGTCTCATCTAGACGTGATATATCGATCCCCGAAAGCGCTTATATCGATTCCGGAACTCCACCAACCCGAATGGAGTTGCGGAATCGACAGGGGGAGCCGCGGACATCGATCCCGCGCCGTGAGGATGGAGAGTAATTTGATCTTAGATACTTCGACTTCAGCTACGTTATTCACGTAGTTGAAGTTGCGTATCTAAGATCAATTTTCCCCCGTAGTGTAGACCAGCCCTTAGATAAAAAACTTGGGATAGGCCTGCAGCAACACTTTCTCTCTGGTGAATATCCTAAAAGGGGTCTGCCATTAAGGTCCCCCAATTCTCCCACCCTGGGGGCAGAAGAGATTGCTACCAGGAAGACTGTCTTCATTTATAAATCCAATAAAGAACACATAGCTAGTGGCTTAAAAAGGTGTTTCATGACACAATTAAGAACTACGTTCAAGCCCTAACTTGGAACAGGATCTGTGATTTATGGGGAGATATTCAATAAATCTCTTAGGAATTTTGGAATAGTTAGGTGAGTTAAGAGTGAAAAAAAACCAAAAACCTTTAGGTGTGTGAAAAGTTGTTACTGCTAAGTGAACCCTAATGGAATTCACAGAAACTCCTGATGCTTTCAGTTCCAGTAGGTAATCCAATACTCGGCAAAGAGGAGAGCGAGTCGGCTAACAGAATACCCCAAATATAATATTTCCTTTTCTGGAGATAAGTACTTCTTATAGATGTTTTTCTACTATTTAATAAAACATGTTGTACCTCTGACAAACAGGATCTCTCTATTCCACAGAACCTTTGAGGAACCATGCTTGGAGCCTCAGAATCTGCAGGCTGGGATGAAATGCTCAGCCAGGGTGAGAGTTTAGTCTGATCATATATGGATACCAGACCTGTCTTGGCCGTATTAGTGCAATCAGTGTCACTCTGGATTGATCTTGGTTTCTTGTTGAGAACCTTTAACAGTAGCAGGGTAGGTAGATGCACAAAGAGAAGTCCTTTCGTCCATGAGATAAGGAACAAGTCCACTGTGAAATGGGGCCTCTTCCCCACCCCTGAGCAATACCTGATGCATTTTGTGCTGGCTGCCATGGCAAACAGATCAAACCCCAGGCTAAGAATGCCTTGTGGAAGAATCTGGAGTTCAGTTCCCATTCCTAATTTAGAGAAAAATATCTGCTGAAGTCATCTGCCATGGTGTTCTGAATATCTAGAAGGTGAGAAACTGAGATGACTATGTGGCTAGCTATGCACCAATTTCAGGGTTTTATCGCTTTGGCACTGAGATGGGGATGTTGATATAATACATGCATGCCACATTCTCTATCATTTATCTTTACTGACTTTTACTTGATTAGTGCTAAAGAAGCATTGGCAAGCATTTTTGAGGGCTCTCAATTCCAGAGAGACTGATGTGGAGAAACTGCTCTTGTAGTGACCATTGTCCCTGTACCTCGTGAGGTCTCAGATGTGCCCCCACCCCAAAAGTGAATGATCTAATGGAGGGGAAATCCAGAAGAATGGAACACCCGTGCAGTTCTGTTCCAGGCCTTCCCCCAGTTGGGTGCTTGTAGAACATATTGCGGAACAGAGAGTAACCTGTCTAGACTGCATGCTTGGTCTGCAAACCATTCCATTATCCCTGTAGTCCTTGGAGGTGTAATCTGGCATGCAGCACTAAAATGACACAATCGGACATGTCCTAGCAGTTGAAGACAATCTCTTACTGTTACTTGAGGACTGCCCTGAATCTTTTAGATGAAATTCACTAAGGCAAGCAACATGCTGGACAGTAGGTATGCTTTGCCTGTCACTGCATCCAGGGACTTGCCTATGAAATCTGGATGCTATAGTGGAGTCAAAATGGACTTTTCAAGGTTGATTTGAAGGCCCAGGCTGTGAAATGGGGAACACACGATCTTTACTGACATCAACGCTTCCTGAGACAACCTGCCCCTGATGAACCAATACTTTAGGTACAGGAAAACCATTATACACAAACGATGTAGGTTAGCAACTACTACTGCCAGAATCTTTGAAAATACACTCAGTGCTGAAGATGGATCTAAGGGGAACACCATGCATTTATAACGTTCTCAGTTTATTAGGAAATGAAGAAGCTTCTTCTATGAAGGGTGAATAGCGACTTGAAAAATGTGTCTTGTAGGTCGAGAATCACAAACCAGTCTCCTACTTCTAATAAAGGAATCTTTGCTGAAAAGATCACCATCCTGAATTTTTGTTGCTTTACATATTTAAGATCGAAGGTCTAAAACTGGCCTCCACCCTCCATTCTTTTTGGGAACCAGGAAGTACTTTGAATAGAATCCCCTTACCCTGTGTTGCACAGAAACTGGTTCCATTGTTCCCTTATGTACAAGAGATGTCACTTTTTGTTCTAGCAAATGATCATGAGGGGATCCCTGAAGAGGGACAGGCAGAGAGAATGGGTAGGAGATTTGAAATGGATACTGTAACCAGATGTTATAGTTTCCAAAACCCATTTGTCTGATGATATGCAACTCCCATGCATCCTGAAAATGGGAGAGACAACATTCAAAAGGAGGGAGAAGGATAAGATGTTGCAGCTGTAAGACCTTGTTGGTTGGATGGTTGAGATTCTCGACCAAGTCATCAAAACTATCGTATGGGGGACGTGGGTGTCTGAGAAGATGCATCTGTAGCTGAAGAAGGTTTCTTTTTTGAGTATCTTTGTTTCTTGACCAAGGGATTCAGAAGGATATATGTTGAATACAGGGCAGAGCATGCTCTTTGTGCCATCTGAGAACTACCAAATCTCCTTTTATTGACAGGAGTGTAAACCCCTAGGGATTGCAATATGGCTCTCGAGTCCTTTAAAGCATGGAGAGACGTATTTGTCAAGTTCACAAGGTTGTGAATGCCAAAGGGGATACCTTCAACAGTACTCTGAACCTATCTTGGAAAGCCCAACAGATGTAGCCAAGATGCTCTTCTCACAATCACGGCAGTGGAGACAGACCGTGCTGCAGTATCTGCTGCATCCAAGGAGGCCTGGAGTGATGTCTTAGTCAGGAGCTGACCTTCTTGTAGAATGGACTTAAACTGGTCCTGATGTTCTTCCGGAGATGCTCAATAAAAGAACTGAATTTATCATCATTTAAATAGTTGTATTTGGCCATGAACGCCTGATGTTTTGCTATCCTGCACTGAAATGTGGCTGAAGACCAAAAAGATTGAGTCTCTTATGGTTCTTACTGTATGGGGTGGACTTTGAGTTATATTGTCTGTCTCATTCATTAATGGTCTGCATGGCAATGGAATTCTGAGTTGGGTGAGAAAACAGAAACTCCAATTCCCTAGCTGGAACATCATACTTTGCAGGTAGGCGGTATGATAGCAGAGATTTACCAAACCATCTTAATGGGCTCCACAAGAGCTTCATTGACTGTAATGGTAATCTTCATAGACCTCGAAGTGTGTAAAATAGCTAGGAGTTTATGGTGGGACTCCTAAACTTGCTCTAAGGGAATTTGCAGCATGTCAACAATCTACTTCATCAGTTCAAGAAAATGCCTGAACTCTGCCCTAGAAGATGGTGGAGTATAGTGTTTCATCAGGAGATGAGGAAGAAATATTAATAAGAGGTACAACCTCCTTATTGGCCCTTGCTTCTTGCTCCTCACAGGTCTGTTCCTCTGGGACAGGTAGTGGTAAATGGGGTTGAGGAGAATAGGCTCTTCTCTGTTCCCTCAGATGTTGCGAGGACCTTGATATAAATTGTTGGTGACAATGCCCACGGACCCCAACAAGGGCACTCTGGGGCCCAAAAGGCATAGGTGGAGGCAGCCACCTGTGTTCCTGCCATGTGGGTGTCATTTGAAGTCTGTCCTTGTACAATACATCAGTATAGAACAGAAAGCGATCTGTTCTAGAATAGGATGTGAACCTGTACCGAAATTTGAGAGTGTGATGAGTCCTTTCCCATATACTCTGGGGTGGGGGTGAGGGAGAGAGAGTTGTTTGGCTTGAAGAATAGATATGGGGGAGTGTGGTACCCTAGGTGATAAAGGAGTCAGTGACCAAGAGAATTCTGATACTGACAAACCCCAAGCACTTGTTAACAGAGGGGAGCACTGGCTCAGAAGACATGATTAGAACCTTGGGTACCCAAATTCTATCTATCTATCTAAAAACTATCTCTATCAATACAAAGTTTGGTGTGGTGGGCTGCTGGGTTTTTTGAGGAGAGGGTTAGAAAAAACAAATAACAATTGTTCCAACAACTATAACACTAAGGTAAGGAACTATAAGAGATCTGAGAAAAAGCTAAATATTAGAGAACAAGCCCATAGCAGACTCTGTCTTGGGCCAAAAGGTAGATCAGAAGGGACAGAGTGGTTTGCCTGTGCAGACCCACATAGTCTCAGCGCAGTGCCCAGAAAGGTGTGGGATATATGAGCAGGCCATACAGGTACTGCTACCAAAAGTCTCTGAACAAAGACACAGGCACACCTGAAGTTGAGCATCCACAGGGACACTATTTGAAAAAGAACCTTATATTCAGGTTTCTATTATTAGTCCTCTTCTATAATAGGTACTTTCAATCTAGGCAAACCATTTTAGAACAACTTTAAAATGTTTGTAATTTCTCCTCCAACTTTACAGGTGCAGAAATAAAACTGACACTACTGAAAATATTATAACCCTCTTTTGAGGGAGTTACTTTTCAATCTGAAGAAATAAGGAACAAATAAAACGTCCATCTTTCTATTTAATTTCAAAACAATTAGAGGCTCATCATCTACCAAATATATTTCACAATCTGTTCCTACAGGATAGCTACTCCCCAAGGTGAAATGAAAAAGTATAACAAAGTTCTCATTCTCACATGTTGGACATTAACTAAAATGGACCAATGGCCTCTTCAACTGAAACTGCTTACATACAATCAATCTCCGTTTCTAATTAGGGTTCTTGTTTGTGGAACTTATTTTCAGATTAAATCTTAAAAAACTCTATTCTGAAATTTTTATTATACTGAGATTTTATCTTTGTTGGTTAATCCTAAACTATGGAGGAAACACTAAACCTACTTACAAATTTTTTTTTTTTTTTTACAATTTTTTATACCAAATGATTATAAAGAGCAATATGTATTGACATTTAGATGCTTAGAAGGGTACATACATTGTGGTACCCTAAAGACACTTGTTAAATACTTACAGTACAACCTGTACAACTTAAAAGTAAAAAAGAAGCTGTAGCAAAATGTGTTTAATACCGCCAGACAGGCAAGCTAAAGGGTCCCTGTTCAAGGGTTACAAATCAAGTTTTTAAAACTTTCGTTCAATATAGATCTTTATTTCAGTAAAATCTCCCCTTTAGGCTGTAGCAATCTGTTGACTGCCCTAATATTTGAGCACATTTTAAAAGAGAAGTGGCTCATTAAGATAAATCCATTATATTAAATCACACCGATATTTTCTAACTGGAACAGTTTTTATCAAGCTGTTCCAACACACCCGGGGTTTTTTAAGTGGATATGCTTCCCCTTTCGTCCTCCCCCGTAGTTCTCAGTCAAGAAAGGCTGAACCATGTTTTCATTAAGCTCAAAAAACAAAACAAAACAACTAATTACACACTCACCTTTGGAGAAAGGCACACAATTTTTCACTTCTGTGGAATTTCAGTTTAGCAAGCAAAAGTTTTGGAAGTGAGTCAGAAGAGGGGTTGAAAATGAAAACACTTGAACAACATAAACTAAACTTTCATTCTGCCAGTTATCATTCCACTATGTTACTCCTGGGGGAATTCTGTGACAAAAGATTTAAAAGTCTGTGCATAATATTTTAAAATTCTGGAAAGTTCTGCATATTTTATTTGTCAAAACAACAAAATATAATCACACTAGTTTCAATTATTTTGATAAATTATTTCAAAATGCCTGTCAGCAAGTATGTCTGTAACAATACAGACAACAAAAGAGATCCCCCAGGAGTAGAGTTAAAGAAACCCTTATGACAACTCAGTTCCTGTTTCTCTGTTATGTTTTTGCTGGGCATCTCAGTATGGGTGTGTCACACTTGCTAGCTGGGCACATCTTGGGGCAAAATTCTGCCACTCCAGCCTCAGAGACACACACACCCTCTCCCCCAGAGCCTGCTGTGGGGCACACCGCAGCCCAGACACTCACATCCCTCTCCCCTCAACCCCCAGGAGCTAAGCACTTGCCCTGATTTCTAGACATGCTGGGCACACAAATAGCTCCCGCTGAAGTCATTTTACAATTATTTGGGGATGTTTTTAGTTGCAACTATTTATGAATAACTAAGATTATACACAAATGACTTTATTCATATGCAATATGTCTTCTGAGCTGGAATTTCTAATATTTAAAACTAGAAGATTACACAAGACTTTTATAGTTGTACAATTTATCTGTTTTATAGTGCAATGAGCTATTAAATTTCTGACTTAATTTAGATTAGTGAGACATTATTCAAATAGCCTTCTATAGGAGCTTGATCCTTCATTCATTGACTTCAGTGGTGCAGGATCAGTACCTAGTTGTGTAGGTCAAAAATTCAAACTCTAACATCTTTAAAAAACTAAAATTACACATTTAAAAAATTCTACACAAGCAGAACAGGGAAGGAAGGAGAAAAGAGAAAGAAATAACTGGCTGATTTACATCCAATTTCAATTCTATCAGTCTTATCAACCAGCTATGTTACCTCTATAAATAACTTCTTTGGATGTCACAATCCACAACAAGGGGGTTTTCATAAAAGAAAAAGAGAGAAGTAATGTGGGAGAGGGAGAAAGGGACAAAGAGAAGAACTAAGGAAGTGACAAAGCAATAATGATCATGATCTCTCCCCTCCCCAAGGACAGGCTACCAGCGAGTGATGTATTAGCAAATAATAGCACAGGATAAACAGTGTTCTTGATGTACTGAGGGAAATTTTTAATTTAATAGTTTTGTATATATAATCATAATTTAAATGACAATATAAAATTACACTAAATTCTTCTGATCAAGAGTTCTTCATGAAAAGAAGACAGCTTTAAAACTGAAGACTACTTTATAACTGTTATGGGGCCCACTCTTAAAAAAAGAGAACAAACTGAAAGAAACAGTCACACATATTCTCAGCTCTTTTAAAAAAGAGTGATGAAAAAACTCCTGCATTTTGATTCATGCAGGCTGAAATCTGCACTACGTGAACCCTACTGAATCAGAGTCGGGCTAGGCTCTGCCATCATGATTCAAATTGCAGGACTGAGGCCTTAACTCATTTATAGAATCTACTAATGACTTAAAATTACACAGATTTTTAAGTAAAAACCCAAGGTCAGGGTTATGTGTTATTCGCACAAGAGATGACAACCTCACAAACCCCCGAAACAAAGTACATGTTGCTTCCTACTCCTGATTAGGACCCAGAAATTGGATGGCAAAGGGTAATAATTTTTTCTTTTGTTTTTCATGTACTTCATTTTCTAAATATATTTATAATTTTAAGTCAACCTAAATGTGGTTTTGGTAAGTGCAATTGTGCAGAAAGCCAGTAAAATTGTATAATTTCAGTCCCACTTAAGGAATCATAAAGGGGTTTCAGAACAGTGCTTCTATATCCTGATGACAACTTTTCCAACCTAGCACTAAAAATTTCCCAAATCTGGTGAACAATTCCCAGATAAAGTTTTTTTTGTTTTTTTTTTTTAAACAGTGCTTCTATATCCTGAGAAATTTCCCCAAACCTGGGAATTTGTGAGTAAAATGTTTCAACTTGGGAAATTGGGAATTTTCATTCAAAACATTTTACTCAAAAATTCCTAGATTTTGGGAAATTTCCCAGGATATAGAAGCACTGTTTCAGAAGGATTGAAATGGTACATAGATCTCTGTCAGGTTCTCTACGCTGGGGGGAATTTCACCCTGGACAATTTATGGCTTAATTCTACTGCCACCAAACACCAGGAACAGGAAAAACCATTGGGATTTAAAAAAGTTTCAGGTCATGTTTATAATACCTTGATTTTACATAGCACTTTTTATCCCCATAGATCTCAAATCACTTTACAGAGAACATCAGTATCATTATCCCCATTTACAAATCAGGAACTCAGGTACAATGCAGGAAGTGATTTGCCCAAGGTCACCAAGCAATGCAGTAGCAGAGCTGCAGAATGACCCTGAATTGTCTCCTGAATGCCAGCCCAGTGCTCTAATCACTAGGCTACCCTGCCTTCCCCCGTTTGTAAAATATACCTCCAAAAGCCTTCCTTATTCTCTTATCCAGTTAATAACCACTGAATTTGTTTCATGTGTTTCCAATGGATATTAAAATAAAAATGCATTTCTGGGTCTTATTGGTTTACTATAGGTGTAAAACACTCAGACTCCAGTAATGAGTGAGACATAATAACCTGAATATTATTATAGATGATGTTCGAAGACTTTGGTGAACAATATTTCCCTGCTACAACATACCAAAGATAAATACAAAAAATATTTTTGTACATCTAATGAGGCCTAAAAAAAATATTTGTCAAGACTATATTATCTTAAATTAGAATTCAGAGGACATTATCCATCAGACGATAATCTAAAAGGAAAATGAAATTTTATTCAAAGCTAGTTCCCTAGAAATTTTTGTGTTTTCTTTACAAAATGAAATTAAATTAAAAGACTTGAAATCTGTGTTTTGAGTAAAAAGTGTGCTACGTACCTGTTGTATGTTTCTTTGTGACTGTAAACTGGACTGCAGCCTTCTCAATAGAGGAACACCATTCCTAGACAGTCTTTTAAGTAACCAGTAACTGTGTACTCTTTCAACAAACTGCTTCTTCCGTTGAATGGCCACCTGATTCATAATTTTATTTAATCTAAAATGTGGAAAAACTGAAAGTTTAATTTTTGCAGCAAAGCATCAAACAAGTTTTTGGTTATGGAAATTAAATATCAGAGTTTTCATTTCTATCAAGATATTTTGTATACTACAACAATATGGCACTAACATTTATTACAAAGTCTCTTTGGACTATATTGCTCTGATTTTATCTGATTTCTAAAATAAATAAAATCTTTAGCAGCAGCTACTCAACATTTTAGTTTCTATCAAATTACACATTATGATACTAATATATGAAGATGTGTAAATTTTCATGAGTTATTAATCCAGGCATAAAAAATGCTTTCAGATTAAATTTGACAGCAAAATCTCAGCAGTAGATTTTTTTTTAAAAGGTTGATATTTAATCCTAAACTCCTGTAATTAATTTTTAGGGCCCTAAAGCCCTATACAAATTTTCAGATGAATGTTTTGTGTGTTCATTACTTACTACTGTGTGTATTTAGTTTATTTTTTAAAAAAAGATATTTTTAGCTTTTTCTAAAAATTTAAAATGCACCTTGGATATTAAAAAGTCAATTAAAAAAAACTCCTCTAGACCTATTTTTTTTAAGTGCCTAGAAGAGAGACTTTTCTGAAGAACAAAGCAATTTGAAAATCCAAATATCAGAACACAGATACCATAGTAGTGCACACACAGCCTCAAGGGAACTTATGTATACATAGGAGCTGCAAGACTCGGTCATCAAATAGCAATTATGGGACACTTTCTCAAGGTAAAACAACCAAACATTTTAAAGGATTCTTAAAATAGAACATGATGTATTTTGTTCAGTTCAATAGTCAAACTAAAAGAGTTAAGCGTTTCTTAGTGGATAATCTGTGTAATGTATTTACAAAAAAGTTAATAAAGGTAAAAGAACACGTCACTCACCTTCTGCTCCACCTCAGGTACGCACAAGCCTCTTGAGCCCTTGATCGGAGATTTTTCCATCAGCAGCATCCATTCAGCCTGCGCGAGCGCTCTAGACAACCCTGTGCCACAAGGGTATATAGGGCTGTGTGGGCAAACTGCCCTCAGTTCCTTCTCTAGCCAAACATCCAGCAAGAACAGTCCAAAGCAGAGTGGACGCAGGGCGAGTAGTGGAGCACCCACAAGGACACACACCTCAAAGAACCAGTTACTGCACAATGAGAGAAGCTTTTTCTTCTTCTATGAATAGTGTCCCAATGGGTGCTCCACTTCAGGTGACTCTCCAACAGTATCCTCACATGGAGGAAGAAGCTTCACAATCAAGTCCAGGACTGAAACTCATGTAACAGAACCAAGTTCTGCACCAGATCTGATGGAATGAACCGAGGCACAGAGTTTAGAAAACGTATGCACTGAAGCCCATGTAGCAGCTCTGTATCTGTGAAAACCTGTGCTCTGGTAGTGTCCTATTATCCTTTGGGGAGGCAAAACACCAGCTGCATCGTAGCAAGCAGTAATACACTCAGAGATCCATCTCAAAAGTCCTCTGAAGAGACTGTGGACCTCTCTGAACTTTCTGCATTGGAGACACAGTCTAGGTAATTTCCAAAATTGCTTGGTCTTATCCAGATAAAAGGCCGATGCCCATTGTACAGCTAACATATGAAGAAAAGTCCCCTGCTGATATTTATGTGGTTGGGGGGGGGGGGGGAAATACAGGTAGATGGATAGAATAGGGTGCTCCCAACCTAACAGTGATGTGTTCATTGTCACAGTTATTGCTGGAACTGGGCAGATGAAAAGGACACCTGCACAAACTTTGTGCTGATCTTCCACCAATCCAGGGAGTTCTTCAGTTGGCAGAAAACTGTGACCTGTTTGCCCAACTTAACTCTGGATGAGGAATAAGACTTCATGAACCAGCCTTGAAAGAAGTCAAGGCGTAATCCTGCATTCTTGGTCACGAAGGTGCAAGCTGCCACATGACCCAGGAGCTGCAAGCCATTCCTTACTATAATACTAGGGCTTCCCTGAATTGTCAAACCCAGATTCAACAAAGTTATCAATCTGTCTGTGGGAGGGAAGTCCCTGGCTGTCAACAAATCCAAGTATGCCCCATGGAATTGTATTCTCTGTACCGGAGCTAACTTGGACTTCTTTACAATAAGTTGGAGACCAAACTCCTGGAAGAGGGAGAGACCTGTCTGGCTGTAAGTCAGTATGACTTCGTAAAATTGGCCCTTATGTAACCAGTTGTCAAGATATGGGAAAACCAAAATTGCTTCTTACAAAGGTAAGCAGCCAATCCTGCTTCGTGAACACCCTTGGGGCTGAAGAGAGATCTAGATAGGACCAAACAATTTAAGAAATCACCTAGACTCTTTGTCACCAACGTAGGAAGATCAAAGGAGTGCACAATCTCTTCAAGGGACTGCTGAGATGGACCTCTGATGTGTTACTGCTTGCTATGATGAAGCTGGTGTTTTGCCTCCCCAAAGCATAATAGCACATTATACCAGATCACGAATACTCAGTAATGAAAATAATCTTGGGCCCATGGTGAAGTACAAGTATCTGCTGTGTGCCAGAATCACCATCCGGAACTTTTCAGACTTTACAAACTTGTTCAGTCGTCTCAGCTCTAAGATCAGTCTCCACTCTCCAGCCTTCTTTGGCATGAGAAAATGGAGTAAAACCCTTTCCGAGGGGATGGGACTGGTTCTATTGCTCCTAAACAAAGGACGGAGTGTACTTCTTGACTTAATATAGTCTTGTGAGAAAGGTCCCTGAAGAAAGATGGAGAAGAGGGATGAATGTGGAGGGATGTGAAATGGATGCTATAGCCCAATGTTATAAACACCCATGACCTGTTGTAATACACTGCCAGGCCTTCCGAAAATGGGATGGGCAGTCTCCTGAAGTGGGGAAGGAGGCAAAAGGTTGCAGCTGCAAATAGAAGTGAGGAAGAAGTCGAGCCCTCAATCTGTCAAAACTATTGTTCCGATAATGGCTGGGTACTAGGTGAAGGAGGGTAGGAAGTTCTTTTCCTCTAGAATCTGTCCTTTTCTAGCAGGTTAAGAGACTCTGTGAAAACCAGAGTACTGAGTTGAGTGCAATCTCTGGGCAGTCTGAGACCTGCTAAATCTCCTTGTTTGTAGGGGTGTATATATACAGAGAACTCAACGTGGTCCTAGAGTCTTTCAGTTTCTGCATGGTCCCATCCACAGCTCTCAAGAAAAGCTTCTCATCATCAAATGGGAGGTCCTCAACCACATTCTGAGACTCTCTCAGGAATCTCGCCAACTGGAGCCATGGCACCCTGCACATGAGGGCAAGACAAGTAGTAATTCTTCCACTCTACTCAGCACTGATAGGGCCTCAACTTGAGTACTATGTCCAGTTCTGGGCATCACACTTCAGGTAAGATCTAGATAAACTGGAGAAAGTCCAGAGGAGAACAACAAAAATGAGTGCAAAACATGACCTATGAGGAAAGATTGAAAAAATTTGATTTGTTTAGTCTGGAGAAGACTAAGTGGGGTCTTCAAGTATGTAAATGGTTGTTACAAAAGAAGAGGATGATAAATTGTTCTCCTTAATCACCAAGGAAAGAAGTAATAATGGGCTTAAATTGAAGCAAGCAAGATTTAGGTTAGATATTAGGAAAAATTCCTAACTGTAAGGAACAGTTTATCTGTTATCTCCCTAGATAACAAATTATCTAGGGAGGTTGTGGAATCTCTGTCATTGGAGGTTTTAAGAACAGGTTAGACAAACACCTGTCACGGATGGTCTAGAATAGATAATACTCAGTCCTGCCTCGATGCAGGAGATGGGACTAGATGACCTATCAAGGTCCCTTCTAGTTCTATGTTTCTATAATTAAAAAAAAAATAGAGAGAAAGAGATCCCTATCTCATAGAACTGGAAGGTCACTGAGTCCAGCCCCTGGCCTTCACTAGCAGGACCAAGTACTGATTTTTGCCCCAGATCCCTAAGTAATCCCCTCAAGGACTGAACTCAAAACCCTGGGTTTAGCAGGCCAATGCTCAAATCACTGAGCTATCCCTCCCCCCCATTCTATGACAACTGCTATGGAGATGAATCTAGCAGCAGTGTCCAGGGCACCCAAGGACACTTGGAAAGAGGTTTTAGCTAAAGACTCTACTTAATGACAACCTGGAATTGTTCTCTATGCTCCTGTGGAAGATGTAAAGTAAAGGATGCAAATTTGTTGTAATTCATGTAGTCATTCAGGCAACAATGGCCAAGTTAGTTTGCGAGCCGAAACTCAAAGTTCCTGAGGAGGCCTTCTGTCCATGAAGGTTTCACTTCTCTGGTCCTTGGCATAAGGAGCAGACCTGGAGTAATGCTGTCTACCCTGCCTGTTTGCAGCATCCACCACCAGGGAATTAGTTTGGGTATGGGAAAACAAAAATCATGAGTCCCTACGGGGCAACATAATATTTCTTATATGCCAGTTTACAAATTGGTGGTATGGTGGCAAGAGTTTGCCACACAATTTTTGCTGGATCCAGGAGCACTTCATTAATAGGTAACACAACCTGGATAGGTGTCACTGACTGCAAAATGTCCAGGAGCTTGTGACGCGAGTCTTTAACCTCCTCCACTGGTATCTGGATAGTGTCTGTAACCCTCTCTGCAAGGGCCTGGAATTGATGACAATCATCAGCCACCGATGGTGGCAGAAGCGTCACTGTCTCGTCCGGCGATGAAGACACAATCGGAAGAGGTAGGCTCTTTGTCCGCCCTAGTTTCCTGTTCCTCAAAGGTCTCCTTGTGTTGGGGGTTTGCTGGAGAAGATTGTTTGACCCTGGTGCAGTGAAGCCAGATGTCTGGCAAACTGTTGCTGATATGCCGGGCAAGGAACTCAATATGGAAATTAGGAAGGCCCATAGAGAGGAGAGGAGATGGTACCCAGGACTGATCCCACCATCCCTGATGTGGATAAGGATCTTCCTCTTCTCAGTTGAGACCTCAGCGGAAATTGGAGGGTCACTTAACCTGTTCAGAGACAGACGTACATGGGGGTATCCTGAGCTGACCTGGAACGGTCAAAGGGAACATTCCATCAGCAGCAGCTTCAGTTTGGTCTCCCAAGCTCTAGAGTTTAGAGCCAGGACAAAGTTACACTTTTGGGAGATATGGAACTCCTTCAAGCAACTGGTACACTTACAGTGGCCGTTGGTGATCGGGAGAGCCTCTCAACAAGAGAGGCAGCATTTGAAACCTGGCAAGCCAGGCCTACTCACCTAGGCCAAATAATCTTTAAAAAAAAAAAAAAAAAAAAGAGAGAGAGAGAGAAGGGGGGGAGGACTGAAACCTCTCAACTATCTAATTAATTCTATACTAACAAACAGACAACTACAAAACATGCTGAGACATGCACAAGTTGGATCCCTTAGAGCTCTGTCTCAGGCCAAGGTGGCAGAGAAGGAACAAAGGGCAGTTCACCTATGCAGCCCGATGCATCCTTGGACTGCAGCAGAAGGTTGGATACAGCACATGTGTGGGTCAGACAGACACAACTAACAGAAAAACCTCCAATCAAGGGCTTGAGGGGGCATATGTAACTAAAGTGGAGCACCCACAGTGACACTACTCAAAGAAGTAGTTGTAGTTTCACTCACTGCCAGTGGTAAACAGTTTAGCAAGCAAGTTAATTTCTCAGTGTCAGACCTCTATCCAAGTCTAGATCACTTTTGACGTGCTGAAAGATGATTAATTTATCTGTAACCACTGTTCTCTGAAGATAATGAAAATAGATCCCCAGCTTTTAGGCCTACTATTGCATGCAAATGAGATGGGAACACACAAAATTCTAAAGCAGTTCATGCAAACAGGTGCTGTTTTATTTGAGTCCCTGCAACGGAACGCGAAAGCTTTACAAGGCTCTAACCACAGCTCCCTTCTAAGTGGGAGGTAAAATAATAAAGGGTTACAGAAACCTCATCTCTGTGGGAAGGGGTGTAACAGTGAACGGAAACGTGTTAACTTTCTCTTCAGTAAGATATTATAACAAATGTCAGTCCATCGAGAGTAAAACACTCTAAGGATGTTTGAATAAAACAAAATATTGCAACAAGCAGTAGCAACTGCAGAAAAGGTGTTTGATTTTGTACATGAGTATTAAACATTTTTAGTAGAGGTATAAGATACCTGCATATATTTTGTTTTTGTTTTTCTGTTAACATAAAGAATGAGACAGGTTTTTGGTTTTGTTTTTTTTGTTTGGGGGGGGGGGGGGCAGGAGGGGTTAAAGAAAAGGGAAATGCCAAAACGAAAAACTAAAGTTACAAAAGCTTGGGCCTGGAAAGAGGTCCTATATCTCTGACAGGCAAGCCAAATTATCTGGAAGCTATGGGTAAACTTTTCAAAAGTGCTAAAGCAATTTAGGCTCCTAAGTACCAGTGACATTTAATGACTAAATTATATGTAACTTAAAATGCTCTTGAAAATTTTACTTTAAATGAAAGCAATACTGCTAAGCAAGCATGTAGATATGTGGCTGCTTTGCAAATCTCCTGGATGGGGGGACAGGGGGAGAGGAGGGGAAAAGGGACGACCCTGAGGGAAAATCAGAGGCTGGCTGCCATAACAGACTTTTCTGATATGAAACAGGCTTTAAGACCATACTTAGTTGATAAGCAACACAGTAAAAAATACAATTAAATAACTGCTTTGACATGGTTCTCATGCAGACAGAAAAACCTATTCAACTGAGTCAAAAATCTGGGTCAAAACTAAACCAACTTGAAGACACCAAAGCAACCACAACTTGAGCTGCTTGTGTGATCAGATGTGGTGAGACTAAACCACAAAGTCCTGATCAGGTTTAAGAATTGTATTTGTTAATCTAGTAGGGAACTACAGGATTCCTGGAGCATGTGTGTCTCCCAAGCATAGCCAGGAGATTTGCTATCAAAGGTAACAGAAAGCAGTATACAACAGCTTCCCTTCACAGTGAGTAAAAAGGAGTAATTTGCCAGTGCAAGATCTTCTCAATGGCCCATGCAAACAAATCACAGGCCATTCAGATGTTTCAACCATTTATTTCCATCATGTTCCTGCTCAGAACAGATATGGACCACTAACCCTGAGTTTATGTTTCCATTACCAGTAAAGCATAGCAAAGGGGTCGGCAACCTCAGACATGCAGCTCTTGGGCCCGAACCCATTTGTTTACCTGCCACCTCCGCAGGTTCGCCGCTCCAGGCCAATGGGGGAAGCCGCAGCCAGTACATCCCTCGGCCCATGCCGCTTCCCTCTGCCCCCACTGGCTCGGAGCAGCGGACCTTGGGCAGTGGGAGCCGTGATCAGCCAAACCTGTCGAGGCAGCAGGTAAACAAACTGGTCCGGCCTGCCAGGGTGCCAGAGGTTGCCGACCCCTTTGACAGGGAAAAAAAAGGGGAGAGAGAGAGAGAGAGAGAGAACCTGATTAGCTACATGGCCATTTGGAACGCCTTGTGGAACTCTTCTCAATCCCAAACTCTCAGGACTTCCACCATGGTAATTGTGGTCCAAATCTTCTCTACTTGTTCACAGAAAACATAGTGGATCAACTGTCCAGTTGAATCAGGTCCTCCTTTTAGGATAGCAGGTTTATTAAAGCCCTTTGTGCATTAAGGAATAGCTGCAGCCACAAAATGTTTAGTTCCTGAAGAGACTAAGGACCAAATTTCCAGAAGTGCTGGATACTTGGAACAGTTATAATAGCTAATGGGAGCAGCAGATACACATTTTCCTAGGCAGAATGTTCTTGATCATGTTCAAGGTAATAAGCTGAGATGTGTATGTACCACAGTTGTCTTTGGGGGAACAAACCAAGACTTATCTTTATCTCTAGTAGCTCCAGAACCCTAATGGTAGTATAGAATGGTTGGAACCCTTCCAAGATATTGTCCTTGACCTCCATATCAGAATACAGTTGCAAGACAAATTCAGTTTTATCCTGTGGATGTCACTAGTGCATATGTGTGACAAATTACAGCCACATGATGAACTGCATAGAGACCATGATTCAAGAAAGCATTTAACTATGTGCAGTCCTATTCAGCAAAGCAGTGGACGTAAACGAACACATACTTAAGTGCCATTCTTGCAAAGGAAAACTTCTGCCACTGATTCATCTCAGCTAGGACTACTGCTAACATTTCAAACCTCTTGCAGCTTCCAAACTGACATTTTTCATAAACAATCTGTTCAGATAAGTTTCATGGATTCGCCGCCATCACCGCCTCCTCCCCACAAGGTATTTTTATACACAGATATTATAATTCTAGTAATAATCTAAAGCTCTTCCAGAAGCAAACAGTGTATACACCATCAGAAAGCTGGAAGTTTGCCATACCAGTACTCCTAGTGTAAATGCAGCTTACCCAAGCAAAAAAGAGTGCTTTTATTGGTACAGACTTGCATCAGTTCCCAGCTATATCAGCCAAGCACTTTTTTGCCAGTATAACTTTGTACACACTAGGACTATTACTGATATAAAAATCAGAGCTGTCAAGTGATTAAAAAAAAAAATCATGATTAATCGCGCAGTTAAACAATAATAGAATACCATTTGTTTAATTATTTTTGGATGTTTTCTACATTTTCGAATATATTGATTTCAGTTACAACACAGAATACGAAGTGTACAGTGCTCATTTCATCTTTATTTTTATCACAAATATTTGCACTGTAAAAAACAAAAGAAATACTATGTTCAATTCATCTAGTAAGTACTGTAGTGCAATCTCTTGATCATAAAAGCTGAACTTAGAAATGTCAAATTATGTACAAAAAATGACTGCATTCAAAAATAAAACAATGTAAAATGTTTCGGCATCTGAATCTTGCTCTTTTAAGACTTCTGAAAGCACACCTCGTCCCTCTCAGATTTTGGATAGCACTTCAGATTCTTAAACCTTGGGTTGAGTGCTGTAGCTATTTTTAGAAATCTCACATTGATACCTTCTCTGCATTTTGTCAAATCTGCAGCGAAAGTGTTCTTAAAATGAACAAGATGTGCTGGGTCATCATCCAAAACTGCTGTAACATGAAATATATGGCAGAATGCGAATAAAACAGAGCAGGGGACATCAAATTCTCCCTCAAGGAGTTCAGTCACAAATTTAATTAACACACTTTTTCTTAAATGATCATCATCAGCATGGAAGCATGTTCTCCGGAATGGTGGCTGAATCACGAAGGAGCACACAAATGTTTAGCATATCTCGCACTTAAATACCTTGCAACGCTGGCTACAAATGCGCCATGTGAACGACTATATTCACTTTCAGGTGACATTGTAAATAGGAAGCAGGCAGCAGTAACTCCCGTAAATGTAAACAAACTTGTTTGTCTTAGTGATTGGCTGAAGAAGAAGTAGGACTAGGTGGACTTGTAGGCTCTAAAGGTTTACATTGTTTTGTTTTTCAGTGCAGTTAGAAAAAAAAACAAAAAAATCTACATTTGTAAGTTACACTTTAACGATAGAGACCGTACTACGGTACTTATATGAGGTGAACTGAAAAATACTGTTTCTTTCATTTATCATATTTACAGTGCAAATATTTGTAATAAAAAATAATATAAAGTGATCACTGTACACTTTGTACTCTGTGTGGTAATAGAAATCGATATATTTGAAAATGTAGAAAAACATCCAAAAATATTTAATAAATTTCAATTGGTATTCTATTGTTTAAACAGTGTGATTGTGATTAATGTTTTTAATCGCAGTTAATATTTCTGAGTTAATCGCATGAGTGAACTACGATTAATCGACAGCCCTAACAAAAATGCGCCCGGGGAGGTGGAGGGGGACAACACCATAGTCCTAACCAACATTACTATACTAACAGAAGTTTCAAGTGTAGACCAGGCCTCACAGAAATGTAGGGGTAGGAGATTAATGGGAAGAGTTCTCATGCAGGCACTAAAAGTGTATGATAAACATAAGTTTTTGCTCTGATCTGGAAGAATCTCTGCAGGAAAGGTAGGTCAATCTCCACATTTGTGCAATTCTTGACCTCTCTTCTGAGACTGCTGACACGGGTGCCAAATGTGTTAACATTACTATGGAGCACGTGTATAACGTATATATTATAGATAAAAACAAACTTCAAAATTCAGTATCTTAAAGCCTTTCTGTATTGTTTACCTCTTAGAGAGTTGTAAAAGGAAAGTAGTTCTGTTCCATTAGTTTCAGCAGCCCTCCATGTATAATTGGTCCTGTCTAATAGGACAAATTTTGAGGTTCCGAGTTGTTGTTCTAGATAGAAACCAATAGCATAAATGCATGTGCTACCATCCTCACACTGGCCATTTTCTAAAGCAGGGCTTTTCAAACTGGGGGTCAGGAGGTTATTATATGGGGGGGTTGTGAGCCATCAAACTCCACCCCAAGCCCCGCTTTGCATTCAGCATTTATAATGGTGTTATTAATTAAAAACTTTTTTATATATTTAAGGGGGGAGGTCGCACTCAAAGGCTTGCTATGTGCAAGGGGTCACCAGTACAAAAGTTTGAGAGCCACTATTCTAAAGCTATTTCGTCAGACTACAACCTTTTAATTTCTTGAGTTTCCCCTGGCAGGCCCCCTGCTAGTTTCCCCTTTTCTGGACTCCACTCCAAAACCACTAAGATGTCTAAACATTTTCACAACTGTTATATTTGTTTCACAGCCTTACAGTTCTGCTTGCAGTCTGAGTATTGTGACATTACTCTAACTGTGGAACTAGGATATACTGAAGTCCTACTCATAATTTGTTATTTGGGGATTTACCTAATGGTTGTCAATGGGAGCTGCACATATATTGCATCTGTGTGACAGAAACCGGGAACTTAAGCTATAAGTGAATGTTGGCTTGAAAACAATTGAATCCAGAAAAGGATTTTGGTTCTGTTTGATTTTTTTGAAGTGTTTGAAATACTGTAACTTAGGTAGGTGCACCTAAAGGACAAGTTTCTCTCTAATGGAGGATAATTTCTTTATTAAATTATGTTTTCATGTACTGCCATTGGGAGGCCAAGCAATCTCACAGAACACCTCCCTCATTCATAATTATGTCGACTAGTTCCTCTCTCAGTTTCAATTACATACCACCACTATGGCAGTTATAGTTATTAGTTACATGAAAAAGTAATGTATTTTTAGTTGCCCTTTAGATGTTATGCAGCAGCTTGAAATAAGGAAAGCCAGAACTATAAAGACCAGCCAGTTCTCTTCTACTGCAGCAACTGCTCCAAAGACCACAGTTTGAGAACCACTAATCTAAAGGAACCAGATAAATATTTAAATATGTAGGCCCATTCCCGTGACATACTGTGCACCCAAAGCTTCTATTGGCTTCAATGGCACATGCCCATTTTGGCAATTTGTATAAGTAAATAAACAATGAACAAACACTAGTTTTATGAAGTCTTCAGGCAGAAACAAAACAAATGGAAAATATTTGCATAACAGTGCACATTACACAAATAAACAATAAAGAGAAAGATGTATTACAGCCTCCGCTTCCTCAGAAAGACCGCTCCATCTTCATAACTTTTTATATATCAAAGGGGAAAAAAACCACAGTCAAGCATTTTATAAAAGGAGGCTGATGCATAGGATCTATTATTCAAGCTGTTACAGTAGTTTCTTTGTTGCTCAGCAGAATTGTTTTATTTATTTTAACAGAATCAAATATAACCTGTTAAGACTTTTCTCCAGGGTGGGAGGGAAATCTTTAAAACTTTTGAAAAATGTTACTGAATATAACCAGAGAATGTTTCTTGTAGGGACATTAGAAGTAAAGAGTATCTAAATAATGGGAGTTTTGGGTATAAAAACAAATCTTCTCTCAAGTGATCACTGGAAGAAATATGTGGAAATCAAAATTCACATTAGACAATGGTAAAGGAAATATGCTACCTGTGCAAATTAATGTGGATCTTTTTAACACAATGCCACACAATTCACTTTAACTGGTAACTTTACTGATGGTATCTGATTAAGAGACTAATATCAAATAGCAGGAGTACGGCAGTTCAAGATTAAGGACTCAGTTATAAGAACTATGTAAGAAAGTTTGTGCAGCACCTGCCTACACTACACATTTACTAGGCTTCCAAAATGCACAGACTAGCTAAAATGAGATGCTTCCTACAAAAATGCAAACGTATATTTTTCCAGTATAATTACATGAACCAAACTTATGTGGTGGTCACTCCCTCTTCTTGTATATGGATATCACAAAGGATCAAATTTTCAGTTAAGTTGTATGATTGAAAAGGACACCTAACTTGAAATCTAATCAGTTTTGAAATATGAACACACACTAAAATTTCAGGTACCATTTCTATTCCTGAGTTTCCTTCATTCCTGCCTATTTTTTATGACTTTACAATCTTGTTTGTTCTTTCCTCCCCTGCTGTTATGTTAAGAGACCCACAAAAAATAACAAGCAAAACTGCCTAAATGAAATATAGTAGCTAACTAAACCAATATATTGCTGACTTTATACTGACCCAACACTGATGCTATTATACACACACAGAAAAGGAGACAAATTTGTGTCCATTCCATTCCAACTTCCGTATTTCCCAAACAGTAAAGGTTTCTATATATAAGGATGAAATTTTATTTTACTATACTTCTTACATTAACGGAAAGATAGATATGGAAATATGACATTTCAATAATTTTCCACTATTAAAGGTTAAAAATATAACTATAGGAAGTGAAATTAAATCACGGTGAAGTTTAATTACATTTGAATTTCTGATTATCTAGTGTTTGAGATTAATTATTTTAGTATTTTAAAAGGAAATAAGGTGATCTTCAAAAAGAATCCCAAGAGATTCTTAACAGAATACACAGCAACTCACAGAAAGAAATAAGGCCCTGATCCTACAAAGAAACATGCATGTTCTTAACTTTATACACTTCCAGTAGCCCCAGTGAAGTTAACTGAAGTAGAGCTTTCAGGAAAGCGGAATTTCTGCCCCACAGAAAATTGTGTGCCAATTCAGAATGAACAGTAAGCACCTCAATAGTTTTTTGGCAGGACAAATTCTGAAAAATTCTGTTTTGTGAGAACTTTTTTCTGATGACCAGTTACTCATTTGGAAGGTTCTGGTCAATTTCACTTTCTCCTTACAGGCAGAAAGTTAAATTGACAAGAACTCTCAAAGTAGACTCAGCTGGACGCTGAGTTCTCCCCACTCCCCAACTGCCTAAGAACTGGGAAGCACAGCCTCCCCATCTCCCTTCAGCCTAGATGAAATCTGCTCCTCGGTTGTACACCTGTATGGCCTTTTGACAATTTCACTTTTGCTCTGACCACAGCCTTCAAATCAGCCAGGGGTTCAGTCATTTACATTTTCCAGAAAGATTGAAATTTTCCCACAGAAAATTTTGATTTTAAGAAAAGGAGATTGAATATTTCCTGGTCAGGAATTTTCTTCAAAATATAAACTTAAATATATGCTTAACTTTTTGCAGGATTGGGGTCTAAGTAAGATCCAGTTTTCCTTGAAAGGAAATGGGGGCCTCATCCGGCACCAACTGAAGTCCCATTGACTTCAATGGGCATTGCATCAGGCTGAAGAGGATTCATAGTTTTTTTAAAGCCAGAAGGGACCATTAGATAATCCTGTTGGACTTCATATATACCAAACCATAACATATCATGATTAAATGATATTTCACAGAAAGGCACCAGTCTTCATATGAACACTTCATGAGATGGAGATGACACCCATTCTGATGGTATTTTGTGCCAATGGTTAATCATCCTCACTGTTAAAAATTATGTCCTATTTGTCCTTTAAGTTTGTCTTGCTTTAATTTGCAGCCATTGGTTCTTGTTATAACTTTCTCCGCAAGATCAGAGAGCCCTTTAGTACTGTTTTTTTCTTCTCATTAAGGTTCTTCATGAAGCTCACACATCCTTCCCTAGGTTCTCATTATCATAAAATGCAATAAAACAAAGTTTTAATTTTACATTTTATATCAGTACTTAAATGACAATTACTTCACTTTGGTTTTGGTAAAGCCAATATAGAGCCCTTTACCATCACTTCTCACTCACAATATGGAACATAAAACCAGGCCTCCATTTTCTAGAGTTCTTGCAAAAACTCTACCTGTCCAGTTACTCATTTGAGTATTTTTTTTTTGATGGGACAAGTAAAATATAAAAGTTTAATAATGTAACAGGTGAGCAGGATTTTTTTTGTTTTGGGGGGTGGATGGGTTTCAGTGCCTTGGCTGGTTAGTTTCATGAGTTTTATAAGGTTAATATAACTACTCCCCTATAGTGATATAGGATGTGATCTTCAATGGAGTCAGGCATCCCAATTCTTTTGAAATCCAATGGTATTTTGGAACTAAAGTCCTTTAGTTTCCTTTGAAAATCCCAAGCAGGCATTGTTTTGTTTCCAGCGTCTTTAAATACTACCTGGTAAGGTAGCTGTTTAAAATCACACTGAAAACATTTTTTTAAGGAGGTATTTACTCTTTAAATATCTTAAAAGTTTTGAAAGTTTTCTTCCGTGTCCATCAACATAGCACTTACCTCAAAGGACTACACATGGCAATGAGGAATGAAATATTGCTAAAAAATTATACACTTAAAAATAAAAAGGAGAAATATAAGATCATGTGTGTTAACTCTTCCTACCTTCCATTTTCTATTTCCTAAGCCTTCCTGTGGATTATCTTAATTATAATTCATGGAGTCATATAATGTTTAGAACGTGCAAATCTGAATTTATTTCCTACTTCCTACTACACCTCTACCCCAATATAATGCCACCCAATATAACACGAATTCAGATATAATGTGGTAAAGCAGCGCTCGGGGGGGGGAGGGGAAAGAGTGTGCGCTCCGGCGGATCAAATCAAGTTCGATATAACGCGGTTTCACCTATAATGCGGTAATATTTTTTGGCTCCCGAGGACAGCGTTATATTGAGGTAGAGATATATTTTCCTTTTAATTGATTTTACAGAAAAATCCTACTTCTATACCTCAAGGTTTTTGTTTACTCCCCCCCCCCAAAGAACTGCATGCCTCTTCTCCCTCTAGAAAAGTACTGAACCGTTGTCTTTCCCTGCTTTTTGCAGTTCTGTAACCTTCTTGTGAATCAAATAAAATTACTTTAAACGGTATTTTTGGCAATGTACATTAAAATCAAATTTCTTCTACAATTAAAGAGGAAGAACCAACCACTTCTCCTTGCCTTTTTATCTGTCAGCAGGAAAAATTTAGTTAATATATTTAATTGGAAGATAAGTGAACATAAAAATATTTCAGACTTTTTGCCTTTAAAAAACTAAAGCCCTGTTTTAGTTCCCCTGTTAGTTCAGAGCAAGAATTTTGGACTTATCCATGTTAGCTGAAAACAAGGAACAACAGCCACATCCATATATGCAATTATCAGGGATTGAATCTCTTTGGAGGATGCACTACAGGATTGCCTGCAAAAAAACTAACATTTGTCTCCACATATGTTATAGAAATACCAACTATTCTCCAGTTAGCCTCCATTTCAAGTTGGCTTTCACTGTACATATGAAACAAACAGAAAGTAACTCAGGAAAAGAAAAGGTAGGACATACCTATGGCATGTCTCTATACACAATTTATAATTAACCGATGAATTAAGATTTTTTTCCCCAATTGAGTCTTTTAGATTGTTATACACACTATTAAGATAAACCAATTAATAATTTGGGACATGTGAGTTACATGTAAGGAGGTTTTCAATAACAACATAGCACTTAAGTAAATACCCCCCACAACTTTATCAAAAACCATTTTTACAGTAACAGAAGCTATTTTGGAAAGAGAGGCATGAAGCTTCTTTGACAAAATTTGTCCAAACTATCAATGAGAAGTGCGACTGTCACAATTCAATGGCTCTTTTCCTGGTTCAGGTAAAATTATTTCTTCAATTTTTATGCAAGGAAGTGGACAGTAACTTCAACAAATAGTCTTACTTATCCACCTGAGAGGTTATCAACTTAATAAAACTTATAGGACAATCAGTCTTCCTTAGTGACCAAATTCCTATTTTCTTCAGAGCCTCTAAATTTCTTTCAGTAATGTGATCATCCAATTATTATTTTTCATCCAGACATGACAACAGTGTTGTACAGCTATTTGGTAGTTACGGCATTTTGTGAGGCTGCTGTTTTTTTCCTCCCCATGTTAATTATGTGGATGTATTTTTTGTTGGGAGGTGCAAACAGAATGAAATACACACCTCTTACTCTTTTATAAATCCAAATAAAACAAAACAATATTGTACATTAGCCACTTATCCTCTGATTCAGATTTATACAATTATTCACTAAAGCACTCAAATATTTATCTTCAGATCTTTTGTGGTCAATCACCAGGAGTGATGATAAAAACAAACATTTTGATGTTGCCACTTTCCTGATATCTTAACTGCATAATATCTATCACTATTATGCCAAAAGAAAAGTTAAAGGTTTGAATAAACTATTCTACATGTGTTGAGGATGCCTGTAGAAGACATCATTTTGAAGGGATCCTTTTAAAATGTACCCTCTTTAACCAATTCTATACTTCAGCAAGTTCATATTCCAAGCATCTTGTGTTAAAATATCTTCTAATCCATGCTCTATGACATCCCAAGTGTGGTCAAAGATTTTTTTTAACCACATCCATATATTCAGTCAAGCATTTCATTATCTGGATATAAATACTTGTTCAGAAAAGGTGGCCCCCATTATTTAAGAGAAATGGAGTGGCAGGCATATTGTGCACTGAAGTATATAGTGGCAGAATTCTAATTTCTACTATGAGTCGAAATAAGCCATCATCACCAAAACAAAGACAAATGTGGAAGAAAAAAAACTATGTAATAGAGAGGAAGTTTATCCTCCAAGATATCAGCTAGATATAATTATTTAAGAGTCTTAGGAGCTTCACTGTTCCCTCTCCATTGGTTGCATCCTGCAGACCAATTTCTTATAATAATTACATTAAATATTTTTTCAAGGTAATAGCATAAGACAGCATAGCATAAGATAACAGTGGGCTAGTTCCTGAACACAATTTGACTCACAAAAAAAGCTAGATAATTACTGTCTGTTACATTGTTATTTGCAAGTATTGTTGTTATTCCTTTCAGCTTCCAGTCACCAAAACAAGCTTGCATTTCAGATGTTATTTTCTCAGCTACCATGACTGCATACACACTCTTCAGTATTTGGAGTGGAGCTGGACAAAATGGATTTTTTTTTGTTTGTTTGTGGGCAATTAAAAAAAACATTTCATTTCAACAACAAAAAATATTATGTTTAGACTGATCATTTTTAAGCATTCAGGGGGCTAGAATAAAATTTAAAAAAAACTGAAACAAAAAGTCATTTCAAACCAAGAAAAAAAAAAATGTTTTCTTTCAAAAATGTCTAAATGACAAGTTTGATTTTGTTTAGTTTTTTATTATTTTAACTGAAGCAAACATATCTGGTGAAACTGACAAAAACTTTTACCCAGTTCTAATCTGGAATTGCAGATGGCAGCAAAAGTTAGTCTTTTAATTTATCTGCCTCAATCAAGGGTTAAGGACAATTCTTGAATGAATGCTACGGTAACCTAGTGGGTTAACACCATGCCACAGTGCATCTCCACAGTACTGAAGAATTTTAAATCTTTCTACAGTATTTTTGATCCCCTTAACATTATGTAAAAATATTCCTGAGCCACACTCCTTACAGTTGGTATGAACCTTCAGTCACAGTTCTCACACAAGATCTTTTTTCCTCAAAGGATATAAATTGTAATATCTGCCTCATTTTACATAGTGATCAGACTTGACATACTGGTACTTCTTTTGGCTCAAACATATAAACCAAGTCTGTATCATGTCTATACGTATAAAAAGAGAAAAAAACACCACCAAATGAATGTTATTTAGGTTGTAAAGTCAAGAATTAGAAAATGAGGCAATGCTAGATTTAGGTTGCACAGGCAGCCCTAATTCTGCTCCCTTCCACATCTATCATGTGCACTGAATGAGGAAGGGATCATTCAGGGAAAATAAAAGGTATGTAAAAATTAAACACTGCATCAGTGCATATACATGAAGAGAAGAATGAAGGTTGCACCAACAACTGTAAATCTGCCATTTCCTAACTTTTGAGTGCTTTACTTTGCAATCTTTTTGTATGTAATTTCCTAGAATTATTGTTTTAAAGGAAAAAGGTAAAAACAAATTCCATTATGTACAATTGTAACAGCTTAGATATAATGCATCATCAGTAGAGTTTGAACCATTTACCTTGGCACTACAACACAGACTGTTACCATGTGAGCTACAGAGCCTACATTAGCTGGTAGCAAAAGGCTGTTATTCCAGAAGACAAGATGGACCACTCAGGCAATGTGCTATATCTGGGGGGTTGCTGAGAGGAGCCCAGCCCCCTATCCCACCTTTCCCCCACATACTCGTCATCCTAGATGGTGTCAACTGGGGCCACATGCTGAGTACCAGTGGGGAACACTCTCACTACAGATGCTCTGACATCTTTCAAGTGTTCCCACTACAGCATGTGCAGCAACATGATTTGAGGCAGAGCTGACAATATTTAGTTATTCTAGCATACTACCAAAGTTTTGCTGAGGAATGCAAGAAACAGAAAACAAGTGATGATTTTCAGTTTATATCTCAGCCAAAGCTGAATGGAATTTCATGGAAGAAAGACAAGGCACTTCTGTAGGTTAAGAGATATCCCCCTGTTCAATATCAAAAGCAAACAATTTAAGTGCGAAAACTTCTCAAAGAAGATGTCATAATTTTTTATCATCAAAGGTTTAGGGGATGCTCCCTTATAATAAACAAAGGCAAAAGTTAATGCAACATTAAAGTTACAAAAAAAATTTAAAAGCACAAAAGGAAGTAACAAGAGTCCTGTTGTAAGTAATTAACTAATATATATTTTCAGTGTGTGAGAAGTAGCTAATTAAATGAATAACTGAACACATACAGCATGTGCAGCATGGGTAACAATGTTAGAGAAGACTGAAGGGGGGGAGACTTCCTACCCATTCCCACTGAGATCAACAGGAGCAGAAGTGGACTCATTTTCTGGAAAATTTTCTCAAGGAGTAGTTTAATAAGGCAGTAATGTTATTTTACACTGGAAGAGATGTATTTTTCCCAAGCAGGAAAGAGAAAGGATCACATTTTTGAAAAAATGCCAAAAGGACATAGAAGCCTATGGATTTAACTACCTGGGACAGCAATACTGGTATAACTTGAATCTGCTTTTAAAACCAATCTAGTTAAACTGGGGCAAAAACTTGTATGAAAATCTGACCTTAACTCCCTTAAATGATTCTGAAAGCTTTACCTGGGAATTTTTCTTACACAAGCTTAATGTAAGAAAACTATGGAATACAAAATAATTGCACAGATATCCTGAAAAAACAGGGACTGCAAATTTCACACCTACTATTTTCATTAGTGTTATGGCAGGGGCTTTTGGGGATAATTTTACTGTGGTTGTATGTCAATATCACACACACACACATTGTTCAGGTGTAGCTCCTCTCAATGAGGCACTCTAGATTAAGGAGATGGTGCAGTTCTCATTCATACCTAAATGAATGTCCTAGAAGCCAGGGCTCATTAGGTTTTGATAAAGTTTCAGAGATGCTCGCTGAACATGTTCAGAAGATATTTTTCCATTCACTTTACTTTTAATGGTTTTTTTTTCGCCTAAGGTTGACTAAGAAACATTCTCATGAAGATCTAGCTACATGCCAAAGAGAGTTTCTTTATTCACCCAATTCTGAGATATTACTCAGCAGGAGATTTTAAAAATATATACATAAAATGGCCTGATTTTCAGAGGTGCTGAGCACATGTAGCTTCGACAAACTTTTACATCGCCGTTCAATAGCTCTAAATATCAAACCAATTAATTATTTTTTAAAATTGTCTTCATGCTTTCCTTCTTTTATAACTCAAATGACTTAAATTTTCCTCATTCCATAGAAAAGGCATAGCAAGCTTCATCCCCAAGAGAGATATAGCTTAAAAATAGTATTAGAAAAAGGGTTAGTTTCCATGAAGACTGCAAGTAGCATTAACCATAGCATTCACTACCATTTTGTGGAACTGTACTTAAAAACTGCGCACATATTAATTCTCATAGTATTTATCATTCAGGAAAGGGAGATTAGACCACGAAGATTTTGGACTACAGTAAAATCAGTTTTCTCCTCAGTAAAGCCAAAAATCAAACAAATCAAAAACAAAACTTTTTTGTTTGATTCACAGATAGATTAGTTTAGGAAAACATACACCTTTCAACTTTGGACTCTGAGGCAATACCCAAGCCAAACAAATTTATATTAAGAACTTGCCTTTAAACCATTTTTTTAAATTGTTATTTTAACTACACTTTTAAACCCCAGACCACTGCCAAAAATATAATTTCTGGTCCGAGGAACCAGTGAACATTACATGTCCAACTGCTTCAGCACAAGGCTGGAAACATATGCTGGAATATCTGTGGAATCCCAACAATGTAGAGCACTTATTTCTATCTCTGATTTTTCATAAGATTTTATATATTAAAATTGAGTGATTCCAATCACCATAATGCCCCTCTCCTTACCCTTCTCCTCCATACTTATGTGATGGCCTCGTTTTAGTGAGAACTAAAAACTAAAAAAAAAGCTAGAACTGGTTCAACAGTGTTTGAACATTTAAATTCTGAACTGCTATTTAATTCAACCTGTTTAATTCCTGTCTCCTTGTTATGTGTGAACATTCAAGCAAACAGAATTGCTTGTAAACATTTTTTGAACTAGACTGAATGTATGAATACCTATTTTTCGTGTGAACAAGAATATTTGCTATTTGCCAATAACCTGTTTTAAAATATTAATTATCTCATCAAGAAGCAGAAATAATTTCATTTCACCAATCGCAAACCATGAACAGAGAACAATCCAACTCAAGTCTGCTACCAAACCACAGAGGCTGAAAGCTGTTCCTCCAAGCTATTCAACATATATATTAAAAGAAATCAGAACAAAAGAGGGCTACATTCTCAACAAACATTATTTGTAAAGAGTAATTTGACCAGCTCTAATCGCACATTATACATCAAATGATATAATTTATTTGTAGTATTATAGTGGCACTTAGAGGCCAATTAGGATCAGAGCCCTGTTGTGCTAAACATTATGAACACAAACATATAGTCCCTGCCACAAGTATCTTACAAAGCATTCATGTCGCTTAATCCTAAAACGAGAATACTGGGTGCTATAACAGCAATGCTGGGATTGAAATTAGTAAGGAGAGAGAGGAACACCAGAAAAATCTCTTTTCCTAAATTATGTGCCATATTTATTTCCTGTCCCCTACTATACGTTGTGTTTTTGAGTATCAACTAGGTAAAGTCCCAGTTGTTCAGCAAAACTGAAGTCAGTGTGCCTCTCTGACACAGCCTTCTGTCCCAGCTCTCTGACATCGTAAGAAGTAGGTTTCCACATTTAAGAGGTATTAAAACTCAGTTAATGTAAGTGAATGAAATCTGAAAAAAAATAAGTTTCAGTGCTCTCTTCATTTAATTAAGCTGTTCTAAGGCCTCATAAATTTGAAAATAGATAAATGAAGCCAAGTTACAATCTTGCAACTTTGCTCTCCTCCCCCACATAAAGGAAATCTCTCAGTGTTAGTTTTTTGGGAAATTACCAATCTCTCATTAGCTCACACAAGTTCTAAATTAGATTTACAGTACACCAGCAGTCCTTGTTTAAAATATTGGTAACACAGATATGTAATTTTAACAGGTGATAATTGCTTTGATAATAGTTTGGGTCCATTTTAGTTTGTATTAGTTCCTTCTATTACACTTCTGCATATAACAAACTCCTGCAGCCACTAAAACCAGTACACTATACACTTTTCAGTGTATCTACGTATATTTTATACATAGATACAAAAACTGCACACAAGATAAAGGTTTAAGCTGCTGCGGGAATTTACAATATACCGAAGTTTAAAATAAAAAGAGCAAGATTAGGATCACAGAAATTTTACCCCATCCATGATTTTTTTTATATAATGGAAATATTTTTAAACGAACTACTCAATTTCAGATTTAACTATACAATTGTACTTCAAGACACAGCAAAAAATTTATAGTACATCAAAAGGAAGCCTGCCAAATAATCAGACTTCACAAGCCTTGGGAAGATCCGGGTGCTAAAGGAGCATTCCAGGAAGACAAAGCTACTGCAGAAAAGCTAAATGAATTTTTTGCATCTATCTTCCCTGCAAAGGACACGAGAGAGATACCTTCACCATTATTTTTAGGTGACAAATCTGAGAAACTGTCCCAGATTGAGATGTCAATAGAGGAAAAAATCATAAATTAAATAAGTTGTCACCAGAGCCGGATGAAATTCATCCAAGACTTCCGAAGGAACTCAAATATGAAATTGCAGAACTGCTACCTGCGGTATGTAACATAGCACTTAAATCAGTCTTGGTAACAGATGACTGGCAGATAACTAATTTGAAACCAATTTTGAAAACAGGCTTCAGAGGCACTCCTGGCAATTACAGGCCAATAGGCCTAACTTCAGTACCAGGCAAACTGATTGAAACTGTAACAAAGAACAGAATTGTGAGACACACAGATGAGCACAATATGCTGTAGAGAATCAACAGATTTCATAAAGGGAAATCATGCTTCACTAATCTATTAGAATTCTCTGAGGGTGTCAACAAACAGATAAGGATTATCTAGTGGATATAGTGTACTTAGACTTTCAGAAAGCCTTTGACTAGGTCCCTCCCCAAAGGCTCTTAAGAAAACTAAGCAGGCATGTTATAACAGGGAAGGGCCTCTCTTGGATCAGAACTGGTTTCAAGACAGAAAACAAAGGGTAGGAATAAATGGTCAGCTTTCATAATGGCAAGAGGAAAATAGTGGAGTCCCCCAAAGATCTGTACTCAGACCAGTGCCATTAAGCAGATTCATAAATGATTTGGAAAGCAAACTGTGAAGAGATACAAAGGCATCTCACAAAACTAAGTGACTGGGAAAGGAAGTGGCAGATGAAATTCAAGGTTGATAAATGCAAAGTACTGCACACTGGAAAACATCATCCCAACTATACATTCAAAATGATGGGGTCTAAATTAGCTGTTGCTACTCAAGAAAGAGATCTTGAGACTCACTGCATGATAGTTCTCTGAAAACATTCCCTCCATGTGCAGTGGCAGTCAAAAAAGCTAACTATGTTAGGAACCATTTGGAAAGGGATAGATAATAAATCAGAAAATATAATGCCACTATATAAATCCATAGCACACCCACATCTGGAATATTATATGCAGTTCTGGTCACCATATCTCAAAAAAAGATATATTAGAACTGAAAAAAGTACAGAGAAAGGCAACAAAAACTATTAAGGGTGTGGAACAGCTTCTATACAAGGAGGGATTAAAAAGATTGGGATAGTTCAGTTCAGAAAAAAGATGACTGAGGAGAGATATGATAGAGGTCTATAAAATCATGAATAGTGTGGAGAAAGTGAATAAGGCGGTGTTATTTCATCCTTCACATAACATAAGAATCAGGGGTCATCCAATGAAAGTTAAGTGAAGGACAAAACTATTGCTGGGCTCAAAAAATAATTAGATAAGTTCATAGAGGATAGGTCCATCAGTGCTCTGGGTGACCTTAAATCTCTCACTGTTAGAAGCTGGATCACTTGATAAATTTCCCTGTTCCCTGTTCTGTTCCCTCTCTCTGAAGCATTTGTCACCGGCCACTGTTGAAAGACCGGTTGCTGAGCTAGATGGACCGTTAGCCTGACCCAGTATGGCTATTTTTATGTTCCCATGTATATGTTTTAGTGTCAATGTGTTGATGGCACAGAGCTTTTGGTCCTATGCCTAATAATTCATTTCAGATACATTATTAAACTGTAGAGCACTGCTTTAATGACTTACTAGTAAATTTCAAGACAAAATCTGCACAGCAGCAAACTGTAATTCTTGCCAGCCTTGCAGAACATAGCTGCACTGTGCAATATCAAACATAAGATTTAGGAACAGGCAGATGAGAATCTAACCTAGTGGTGGGCAATCTGCAGGTGGCCCATCAGGGTAATCTGACTGCAGGCTGCAAGACATTTTGCTGACATCGACTGTCTGCAGGCACGGCCCCTCGCAGCTCCCAGTGGCTACGGTTCGCCATTCCCAGCCAATGGGAGCTGCGGGAAGCAGTGGGCCTGTGGACGGTAATCAGCAAAATGTCACACCGCCCACAGTCAGGTTACCCTGTTGAGCTGCAGGTTGCCCACTGATCTAACCCATTCAGTCAAAGAACTGCCTCACAGTGCTTCCTATACTACTTGGAAAACATTCTACTGCATACTAAAATTGAGTGAGCACAGGATGTCCAACTCAACAAAAGACCACTAGTATTGGTGGTCTAAGATGAGATTTTGAGAGTTTCCCTTAACTTGAATGTTTTTTCAATTTACTAATTTCAAAAAATTTCAATTTCTGATAAAATATTCTCTAATCAGCATGTAGAGAATATTTTGATTTGATATTTGTTGATGTCCCTTTAAAAAGCCCAGCTGAGAATGGAAAGTCAGGCACACTCAGGAAAGTACTTAAATCTGTGCTTAACCTTAAAGATGTGTTTAAGAGCTTTCCTGAAATGAAGTGCAGGTAAGCATGATATTTTTACTATTCTGAATTGGGGCCTAGGTGAGTAAACTAAAAGGGCATACACAGAATTTACAGACTGGAAGAAAAATGATTGCTGGAACTAACAATGAAATTAGAATGGGAGAAGAACTATCCTCCAATTTCTATGTGAAAGTATTTTTGTGTGCTTTGTGGCAAAAGTAATACAACATGCACAATTTACATGTTAGGGACACACAACAAAGGACAAAAATGGAAAAAAAATAGGTAAGTACCTTATATAGTTTTTCAAATTTTCATTAATTATTTATCTGTAGAACCTATGACAAATGTATATTCAAAAGGACATCCAGCAAAATTTAGACAAAAATTTCTGTATGATTGTTTGCTTACCTCTGAGGGGGAATATAAGGAGCAGATACTGTTGGCATAGCTGTACAGGGTTCAACCACTGATTTCTTGGCCTTTTTTGCCTTTTTTCTGACTTTTGATGTAGACCTTGCAGTTCTGACTGATCCCTCTTTTCTACACACACCATTTTTCATGTCAGCTTCTCCATAAATATTTAGAGGTCGCCGTATACAACCTGGTGGAGTATGTACATCACAATAGGCCGTCTTTTTTACAGAGAATGTTGTCCCACTGCCAGTTAATTCTTTCACAGGTTCCATTTTCATATACAAACCAGCCTTTTGAGCACATGTCACATGGAATGCTGTGTAACAGTTTGCTTTGTGGCACTGGATGCAGGCACCAACACCTTTCTGTTTACAGAGGTAGCATGTTAACTTCCATCTGGCTGGGGGAATGTTTCTGACACCATCAATTGGCTCAATAAAAACTGTATTGGCAAATCCAACTTCTGGAATCCACAAAGCACACACAACATGACCCCAGCGGTCATCATCAGTCTTTTTAAAGGCACCTCCCTTGTTTGGGCACAGCACACAGTCTACAGGCCGTGAATGGGACTGCAGACAACGCCTGCAGAGCCACTGACCCTCAGGTATATATGGCACCCCATAGCACTCCTGATGCACTGCTAAATTACACATATCACAAAATAGGATTACATTGCTGTTCTGACATTCACCATCCATGCATATACAACATACCGCATCTTCATCAATTAAAGACTGATGGTCACCCTGTTTTTGGTTCTCACAGTAAGACTCTTTTTCAAACCTGTCCATAAGGAATTCAAACATATTTTGTGACACAACTGATACTCCATCACTTTTTCGCTTTTCATTTATTATTTCTAACCATGCATAATCTTCTTCATCCATGTCATACTCCACTTCGTTGTCAAGTTCTTCTGCTGACTTTTCAATGAATTTATAATAAATTGGAGGTCTCCGAGGGGCAGAAGGTGGACTGTACTCAACAATACGTACTTTTGGTTCTGGAAGAGGACTTGTTGTAGCAGGTGTACCATGCGCACTTGGAAGAGCTTCATTTTTCTTTTTCACTTTGTTATTTTTATGCCGCTTGGCTCTCAGACAAACAGGTGGTCTCTCACTATTTTCTTTATTGCTGTTGCATTCACTCATTTCTTGTGCTGTGAGATCATCCTCTAATATTATCTCTAATGGATCAAAAATACTGATTCTGTGCAGGCGACCTTCAATTTCTATTTCAACCATCCTTTGAGCTTGAGCATATGTCAAAGTTTCTCGTGTAGGGGAGTGTTTAATACTGCACGGGGAAGAAGAATGCCTTGCTGCAGATACTCGATGGCATCTTCCTTTTCTCCTCATTTGGTAATGATTACCTAAAATTATAATCAGAGTTATGATGTTGCATTTTAAATATTTCTCTCTCTTGCTAAAGTATAAAAATTAACACAGTAAAAAACAAGCGCTAGTTTAAGCTTTGTACTATCCATGGACATGCAAGTCTTAAATTTATGCAATGTTTGTACTTGAAACAACTTAAATCGGACTACTCCTAACTTCCGAAGGCACGCCAGTGAGCAACACATTTAGCATTACTCCAAATACAAATGTGTTGATAGATTGCTGGAATGAATTACACTAATTTCCTACATTAAAAAAAGTCCCTGAGAGACAAATTAATAAGAGTATAATGAATTTACAGAACCTATGGTTCTGCAAACCTACAGGGCCAATCAAACTATAGCAATTCAACACTGGCACAGAGAAATTGTTGCCCAGGCCCACCCACGAAAGGATTAAACTTGTGCCATAAGGTAACAGAAGTTGTCATTGTAATAGAAAATTACCATTGTTTTGTAGAATTAAAAGCCTGTATGCAAAGTCCTGGTTTCATTGTTAAAAGCTTATTCAGCAGCAGTCTGAGTAAGAAATATTCCAGAAATATTTTTGCATAGAAGGCAATTATGATCAGAAAAGTGACTGTAAAAATTATATTTGCTTTAACAAATCTGACCTCTGTATGTATTCAGAATTCTATCTATCTGCTTACAGTCAGTATGTTTACACTTACCTAAAGTGAACCTCAAATATGCATGGTTTATGTTATTTCCTCATGTGTCTCACTATTTATATTGTAAACTTTTTGAGGTAAGAAAACATGTAGCAGACAATTCCCAAGGTGTACTATTAGATAATCAACATAATCTTTGTCACTAAAATTATTATTACGACCATATGTTTTATTCAGCTCTGCATAGCCCATACGGCTATGGAAGAGCACATTCCATTACGGCCCACATAACACCAAGACAACTATGAATTAAGTTTTAATACCAATGCTTTTACCACTAATGGAGAGGCAAACTGAGAACTTTTAATTAATTTTAGCTTCCAGACTGGGTTTTGGGGGCTGCCAATTAGAAAAAATAAAATTCACTTTTAAAATTAACATTTGACCTGAAAGAAACTTCCATCGCTATATTCAAAGATTGATTCTCAAAAGTAAATCAGCATTTTCTGACTTGTAGTGGAGTTGCTAAAATTCCATTAACTTCAAAATTATACACAGCCATCCTGGGATGGATTTGAACCCGTAATCCAGGAAAAGAAACACTCATTTTTAGCTTCAAGGTCTACTGGAATAAAGTATTGCATCTGTATCATAAAGGAAGCTGTGATAAGAAGATTGAAAAAATGGAAAACTAAGCATCCTGACCAGACTGGTCCATACACAGTTGGTAATCTGGAAAATTATCAAAAAATAAAACTGATGGCTTCCGTGTTTGTATCTTTTTCAGCGCAGGTCTGATCAGCTGACCAAATGAAAGACGATTTTCTCCCTGTCAGCCCTGCAAACTCAACCTGGCATCTGAAAGTCATGTTAATTACTTTATATTAATTTATCTTTAGAGCACTTTGAAAACCAGCTGTTAGATAGTAAGCAAGTCTCAACTCTACCAACAGCAAAGCTCTTGCTCCTCCTATAACTGATTTCTTAAGCTCCCATGGCCATCAATCTGACCTGCTAGCTAGACCATACCAGACCCGATCAAGTCAGGAGTTATACATGATGGAGTGAGTACAGTACATAGAAAAATATTTCAGTCAGTGATATGTGTGTCAGTGAACAGTGTGAGTACAGTTCACAGAAAAATATTTCAGTCAGTATGCCTACCAAAACACTGGAGCAAATATAAATCAATTATCTGCCCACCAGTTCCACGATACTTCTATTTTCTTCATAAAAAGTTGAAACAAAATTTACAACCTATAAATTCAAAGGCAAACCTAAAATAAAATGCTTTGCTCACCTTCAGAAGTTATATGCACAAAAATCACATACCTGATGATTTGCAATACAAAGGCAAGATGAAATGTATCAAGCAGACAATACCAGATCACATACCTTCCAGTATCTTCGCCCACCCGTCCCCCAAAAAAGGCCTCATTTAACAACAAAAAAAAGGATCAGCCTGAATTAGTTTTCTTGGTTTTGTAGATGTAATATTGTGTTACTTAACAAACTGTGTGTTAAAGTTAAACACAACTGTATTAAAAATATGTTTCTAACACAAACCCAAAAAAGCAACATCCAGTGCACAGTCACTACAGGGTGACATCTGATTTCCACTGTGCTCAGGTAATGAACAAAAACAATACAGATTTTTCTCCTTTTGTGAATTTCCATGAAACTTTTAATAGAGGTGCTTGTGAGGATAAATATATTAAAAGACTATGGAGTGCTCTGAGGTCTACTGATGAAAAGCACTATATTAAAGTTAGGTATTATTATTTGTCTGCAAAGCAACATTTCATTGAACATGTCAATTTCCAACCACAGAACAGATGAATCCACTAATATTTGCTAAAGTAGGTCTAATAACTAGATATAAAGAGTGTGAAAATTTAATTTAATTCTAAATTTAGTTCCCATTATCTCACAAATTCTGGGGCAGGGAATATAAAATGACCCCTCTAAATTTCAATAAAAATGTATATTTCTTTGTTCCCTTATAATGCTGTAAAGCCATTTATCAATTTGTTAGTGTAAGAGAACCTTGCATTGAAATTGACCCATTTAGTTTCATTTTTGTAAGATAATGATAAATAGCACAATAGGTAAAGAGTAAATAGTTTTTTTTAAAAAAATCAATTTTAATAATCCAACATATGAATATTTGGAGCATTTTTATATAAACCCACCTATGTTTATATACAGCATAACCAGAGCTTCAAACACCAATGACATTGATCATGGAGGTAACTGCCTATTACCTCAGACTGGAAAAGGATAGACAGTGGCTATTATGACTGACTATCCAACATGGGTTCTCAAACTTTTTCTTTCTTAGCCCCCTCACACGTTATAAACATTTCCCAGCCGACCTGTGCCGCCACAACTGTTTTTCTCCATATTCAGTAGATTAAAAGCCAGGGCTGGCATTGGGGGGTAGGCAAGCAGGGCAATGGCTCAGGGCCCAACTCTACAGGCAGCTCTGCAAAGCTAAGTTGCTCAAGCTTTAGCTTCAATCCTGGGCGGCAGGGCTTGGACTTCAGCTTTCTTCCTCATGCCCCAGTGAGTTGGCCCTGCTCTCTGGTATATTTTGGTGGATCCCCTGAAACCTGCTTGTGGCTCCCTAGAGGGCCCCAGATGCCTGGTTAAGAACCACTGCTATAGAAGATACTGCCATTTGTCCATATCCTCATCACTGTTCTTTCATATATTCCTGGGGTCGGCAACCTCTGGCACACGACTTGCCAGGGTAAGCACCCTGGCGGGTCTGGCCAGTCTGTTACGTGCTGTGTCGGCAGGTTCGGCCAACCACGGCTCCCACTGGCCACAGTTCACCGTTCCAGGCCAACGGGAAGCCACGGCCAAAATGTCCCTCGGCCCGCGGCGCTTCCCGTCGCCCCCACTGGCCCGGGACGGCGAACCGCGACCAGTGGGAGCTGTGGTCAGCCGAACCTTCCAATGCAGCAGGTAAACAAACTGGACCAGCCTGCCAGGGTGCTTATCCTGGTGAGCCGCATGCCAGAGTTTGACGACCCCTGATATATTCTAATATTGGAAAAAACACAATCATGTGTATTGGTTTTCAGGCCAAAAAGCAATTTCTCAAGTACAGTGACAACCAGTTGATAGAACAAGAGTAACTCAGAATGCAAGCAGCTTGCCTCCCAGACTTAGTGCAAATGTCATATATCCTAAATAAGGGAAGATGTCGACCACAAAGTGATGAAAAAAGGCACCTCCTAATAATGAGATTAGAACAATTATCATTTACGTGCTTAAGCACCTTCTCTTACATTTAGATTAGTTTTGGCCCAATCCGAAAATGGATGGCAACTTAGCATTTTACACTTAAAGGAAAACAGTAAAAATGTGTGTGAGGGAGTACACTACATGTGGAAGTAGTACTGAAATTATCATTCCTAATTTTGCATATATCTAGTTTGGGTGAGTAAAAAATGCCTTTGAACCTAAAGCATAATAATAAGGGTTACTAACTTTACCATAAAACAGGAAGAATTCCTAATGTGTTACACAACTCAGGTTTGGGGCACTTCCCTCCTTTTAAAGCAGGATAAGATGAAGAAATGCTCTCCACAGAGCTATTGTTTTCCTTAGAATGACAATTTGTGGCAACAATTTCCATTGTCATGACAAAAAATATGAAGATGCAATTGTTTATGTGCAATGAAAGTTATGGGGCTGAAGAATTGCTTGCTAAGAGAATAGGTGAGAGGAGAGCAGATTAAACCCATGGTGCAGCACTTGTGTGGACCTCTGTAAATGCTGCCAATTGGGTTTGCAAACCTGCAGTGAACCCTGCACTCACTTCTCTTCTTCTCCCTCATTTCTTTGTATTTGGTCCTTGGCTCTCTTGCTTCGTGGAAGAGAGATCTCCTATTCCATTTGTGGTTCTCAACAAGCATCCATCTGTGGACCACCGCAAAGAGATGGACACAAAGAAACTACCAAGGATGCTACAAACAGTCCATTACTACCAGTCAATAAGAGAGAGCAAGCAGAAACATTTCCAGCATGCATCTGGAGAGAGAATACTAGCAGCCTCAGCCTTCAGAGTAAGATCACCCTCTCAAGTCTAGCCACATTGATGCACAGAAAATACAGTAGCTAAACCCTGAAGAATTAATTTGATCTCATCAATGACAATATCCATTTTAGGCCTGGGCTCTACCCAGCCTAACATTCCCTGGGTCTCCTGGAACCCAGCAAAGAGGTAACCGGCATCATTCTCCACTCTAGCTCCTTCTCCACCCTCCAAAGGGCACACTCACCTAGGCTCTTCGAATGGTTTCTTCCTCAAGCTCCCTCCTCTCTCCCCCCATGCACACGCAACGGATGGTTCCTGCCCACGCCCCTTATCCCTCCCACACCCTGTTCCAATACGAACACTTCCTGCCCACGCCCATCACCGCTCTAGCCACACACACCCCCGCGCGCGAATGGTTCCTGCCCGCGCCCGTCACCCCCGCGCGAATAGTTCCTGCCCAGGCCCGTCAGCCCCAGCCCTTCCCGAGCCTCGCCCCACCCCCACCCCGACAATACTCGGCCCACCAACATGGCGTCCAACAAAACAGCTTGCGCTGCACCCTCCCCCGCCCGCTGTGCCGGGCCGCCTGCCCCGGCTCCCGCCACCAAGCCCCGCTCGCTAGGCCCGGCTCTGCCCGCCAGGCCGCACTCACGCTGTGGGAGCCGCCGGAGCGCGGCTGACAGACCCTCCTGCTCCTCGTCTCCGGGTCGACGCTGCGGCCGGTCTAATGGCGGAGGCGGCTCCACCGATGCGGCTCCCAGCAGCCCCGGGCGGCCAAGCGGGCGCTGGCGGTGCCGGGCTGCCGGCAGCGGGTGCGGGGCTCCTGCTCGGGCCGCGCGCGGCGCATTCGGGAGGCGCGGAGCTGGTCACAGTCCGGCTGCGGGCTCGGCGCTCCGTCCTAGGGCTAAGAACCTCCCCTCCCCCCTCAGCACAAACAATGCGGCTTCACCACAGCGCTGCGCCGGCGGGGGGAGCGGGGGACGGGACGTGAGAACGCCAGTCCCAGGCACCGCCCCGCCGCCGTGGGGGAGGGGCCCTCCCAGGCCTGTGTTGCAAGGTGGGGAGGGGGGCCCGTCCGCCCGCCCCGTGGTGCGGAACAGCGCCGCGCCGGCTGGGAGCGGCTCTCCCTGACACGGACAGGCACGCGGTGCTGCCACAGGCAGGCGTCGGCCCCCTCCCAAAGCATGATTCGCCTTTTCCACTCCCTTCTGTGCCTGTAGGGGTGAGACATTTTCAGATAGAAAAGTCAACCTTTAATCCACACACAATGCACACCTCTTCTTGGCTGCTTCCCCTCTGGCTCCTAGATATAGGGCCTTACTAGCCATTTCCTTTTCCTGCCTTGACCCCACAGCTAGGCTTCTCTGTCTCCTGCTGGGCTAGGACTCCTGGGTTCCAGCAGCAGCAGTTTGTGACTCCCCTTCACTGCTGCTTCCTATCCCAGTATCAACTCTCCGCTCTAGGGCCATACACATGTCAGGGCAGGTCTGTGGCCGTAGTCCGAAGGCTTTTGCACAAAGCTCTGCCCACATGCCAAGCCCTGAAAGTTGTGGGATGGGAGATTTACTGAGAAGCGTCTCCTGTGTCATCAGAACAGCTCCTAGGGCAGGCACCAAAATCCTGTGACTCATGGATCAGTATCAGTTCATGCAAGTTGGCAACACTTCCCCTGGCTGCTTGGAGTTGACTCCCAGTCCACTGACCCCCAGGCTGAAGGAGCTGCTATTCCATCCCCTCCATCTCCCACTCCCATCACTGTCTTCTGCCCCTTCCCCACCCCACCCCCAGCTCTCCTCCTAGCCCTCACAACATCCTGCAGCCCTGAAAATCCTAAATTGCCTCCTGCTCCCCCTTATTCTCCCCATCTACTTTTCAGTGTCTCTGCTGCTCCTCAGAGTCCCTGTGTCCTGTCTAGCCTTTGGAACCCTAGAGTGGCAGCTTTTTTCCCTGTAGGCCTGGCTTCAGTCTTATTGAAAACAATGTGAGTTGGCAACCAAGTTTATTAAGGGCAGCCTCATGTCCACATGCAGATGGACTGGAGGGAAATATAGGGATGGTGGCAATTTTGAATAAGGGAAAAATTGTGAGTTGGCACCTTTCATCATGTTTTCATGAGACAGATAAAATAACATCCCAGAATTACTAGAGTTGTGATTAAAAAAAAGTGAAAGTTGGCAACACTGGCACAGCCATCATGCAAGAGAGACACACAGTTTTGCCTGAGTGAGGTATCACTGCACAGAACTGTGGCCCTGGCCCTCTAGCTCTAGAGCAAGAAGGGGGACCACAGGCTTTTCTCAACCATAAAGTTATTCCTTGGGAAACAGAGGCATTAAGTACCTGAGTATCACATTAAAAAGTATGTGTGTAAAAAGGAGAAATTATACAGAAGAGCTGGTAAAATATACACTTAAGCCTAGTCTATAACTGCTGGTTGGTCTCATAGCACCACTGCAACACACCTCACATCCACACATAAAAATGCTCCAACAGTTCACAAATGTTACAACCACTCATTGAATTAATTTCAGAGTAGCAGCTGTGTTAGTCTGTATCCACAAAAAGAACAGGAGTACTTGTGGCACCTTAGAGACTTAACAAATTTATTTCAGCATGAGCTTTCGTGAGCTACAGCTCACTTCTTCGGTTCTATGCATCCGAAGAAGTGAGCTGTAGCTCACGAAAGCTCATGCTGAAATAAATTTGTTAGTCTCTAAGGTGCCACAAGTGCTCCTTTTCATTGAATTAAGTTACCTTTGTTCAAAGAAAGTCTGTTTAGCTAGGATCTTATATGGCACCTATCACCATGATATCTGAATGCCTCACAAACAATGGATTTGTCCCCACATAAGAATGGCCTTACTGGGTCAGACCAAAGGGCCATCTAGCCCAGTATCCTGTCTTCCAACAGTGGCCAGTGCCAAGTGCCCCAGAGGGAATGATCAGAGCACGTAATCATCAAGTGATCCATCTCCTGTTGCTCATTCTCAGCTTCTGGCAAACAGAGACTAGGGACATCATTCCTGCCCATCCTGGTTAATAGCCATTGATGGACCTATCCTCCATGAATTTATCTAGTTCTTTTTTGAACCCTGTTATGGTCTTGGCCTTCACAACATCCTCCAGCAAGGAGTTCCACAGGTTCACTGTGTGTTGTGTGAATAAATACTTCCTTTTATTTGTTTTAAACCTGCTGCCTATTAATTTCATTTGGTGACCCCTAATTCTTGTGTTATGAGAAGCAGTAAACAACACTTCCTTATCTACTTTCTCTACACCAGTCATGATTTTATAGACCTCAATCATATCTCCCATTATCCGTCTCTTTTCCAAGCTGAAAAGTGCCAGTCTTATTGATCTCTCCTCATATGGAAGCTGTTCCACAGTAAATCTATCCCTGTGAAGTATGTGTTACTATACTTAATTTACGGACAGGGAACTGAGGCATAGACAGTTTATAACTTGGATATCTGTGACTGTGCGAAAAACTGAATCCAGATCCCAAGTCCCAGGCAAGTGCCTTAGACACCAGACCATCTGCCATGTTGTTTTCTACCATGCCAGTATCCACTGGTAATGTGCCAGAATGGACATTTACCACTGGCATCATAATCCCAATATTATAAACAGTCCTTCCACTACTGTCCCACAGTGCATCAATCACTGCTGAGGTGGCCTTTCTGATCTGATTTCTGCACTCCATTCTGTCAAGGTCAAGTTGCCTATAAGCCCTTTACTTCCATAAAAAGTACTGCACATGCTATAGAGTTCTTGTATGCACTACTTTCACAATGAAAATCCATTTCCCATTTTTGTTACCCAAATGTGATCATATTGTCAACTAGTCCCAGAGGAATCATCTTACAAGCCTGCTGCCAACTGGCTTGAGGTTGCCGTGGAGATGCTGGTATCCATCTGGAGAGAAGAAGAGATCCAGGGGCAGCTGAACTCAAATCATATACATTACCTGCCTAGGCATCCAAAAAACTGGCTGAAATGGGCATTGTTAGAAGTGTCAAGCAATGTCAAGAGACAGTAGAGGGACTGAAGTTTCTATATCATGAGGCCTTGCATAATAAAAGGCCAATTTGGGGCAGACAACAAGCCATTTTACAAAGAGCTAGGGCACACAGTGGATGGGTTAAAACTGGCTCAATGGCCTATCTCAAAATGTTAATGGGGAAATACCAATGATCAGTTTTTGGTCCAACACTATTTGATGTTTTTATCAACAACCTATATGATAATATAACATTTTTGCTGTTAAAGTTTGCACGTGACACAAAGATTGGTGGAGTAGTAAATAATGAGAACAGGTTACTGTTACAGAGTGATCTGAATCTCCTGATTAAATGGTCACAGTCCAACAAAATACATGTTAAAGTACATTTTAAAGTGCAAGATAATACATCTGGGAACCAAGGATGCATATTATATCTACAGGATGGGAGATTCTGTCTTGCAAAGCCGTGACCCAGAGAAGGATTTAGGGGTCATCATAAATAATATTTTCAACATGAATATCCCTGGAAATTTCCACTACATGCATCCGACGAAGTGATTATTCACCCATGAAAGCTCATGCTCCAAAACGTCTGTTAGTCTATAATGTGCCACAGGACTCTTTGCTGCTTTTATCTTCAACATGAACTCTCAGTTCAATGTTGTGGCAAAAAAAGGACTAATGCAATCCTTCGATGTATAAAAAGGGGGATATCAAGTAAATGTAGAGAAGCAATCTCGCCTCTGAACTCAGCACTGGTAAGACTGTGATTACTGTGTCCAGTTCTGGTGGCCAAACTTCAAGAAGGATGTGGAAATACTGAAGAGACTTCAATGGGGGATCACAAAAATGATCCAGGGCCAGGAAAACAAGTCTTACAATGTGAGGCTTAAGGAGCTAAATTTCTTCAATTTATCAAAAAGGAGGTTGAAAGGTGATTTGATCACTGTGTGTAGGTACTTACATATAGAAAAGAGATCTGATAGTGGGGGACTTCTCAAGCTTGCTGACAAACGCATAACAAGATCTAACAGCTGGAAGTTAAAGTCATCCACATTCAACCTTGAGATAAGACACAGTTTCCTAACTGTGAGGGTAATTGAACATTGCAACAGTTTACAAGGAGAGGTGACAGATTCACAATTCTTTGGAGTCTTTAAAGTGAGATTAGATTTTTTTTAAAATGCTTTAATCCAGTTTCTGTGAGAAATTCTATGGCCTGTATATGCAGGGGGTCAGGCTACATAGTCGTTATGTTCCTTTCTGCCCTGGGAATCTGTGCCTGAGTGTCCCTGTTCATCCCTTTCCTTCATGGGCCATGGAGAAACAGGATTGCTGCATTGCCCTTAACATACTCATAAAACTTGCAACTCTGCATTCAGATAATGACTATAATCACATCTAAGGCTTCAAATCTTCAGTTGGTCATCACCTGCAGGAATCAGGAAGGAATGTTTTCCCCAGTGCACAATTGCCTAGATGTATTCTATTTCGTTTACCTTTCTCTGAAGTATCAGTTTGGCCACAAATGGAGAAAAGACATCAGACGGGGTGGGCCAGTGTCCTGAGGTGGTGTGTCTGTTGCTGGTGTGTCTTGATCATATGCTCAGAGTCAAAATTACTGCCAGATCTGGGGTCAGGAAGGAATATTTCCCCATGTCAAATTAGAAGTAGGGTGACCATATGTCTCATTTTAGCTGGGACAGACTCTTTTTTAAAAGTGGGCATTTGTCTTGTTTGCTCTTGCTGACTTTATCAGTTGATGAGAACAAACAGGACAAATGTCCACTTTTGTCAAAAGGTAGTGTGAGGTGCGAAAAAAAGTGTGGGGGATGAGTGGAGATGCCAGCCCCACATAGAGGAGGAGACAGGGCTGGGGAGGGGGCAGGGCCAGTGCAAGGAAGTTTCATGCCATAGGCGAAACTTCCAACTTGCACCTCCACCCAGCTAACCTTGCCCCCCCTCACGGCAGCTAACTCAGCCCCCCACCCGAGAAGCCCCCCCACAGCAGATACCCCCCACCGCGACAGCTAACCCCTCTCCCTCCCATCCTCCCACGGCAACTAACCTCGCCCAGGGAGACTCCCCCTGTCCCCCCACGGCAGCTAACCCTGCCTGGGGAGACTCCCCCGCCCCCACCACGGCAGGTAACTCTGCCTGGGGAGACTTCCCTCTACTTCCCCCCCGCCACGGCAGCTAACCTTGCCTGGCGAGACCACTACGGCAGCTAACCCTGCCTGGGGAGCCTTCCCCCCTGTCCCCCCCGCCACGGCAGCTAACCCTGCCTGGGGAGACTTCTCCCCTCTCCCCCCCCCGCCACCACAGCAGCTAACCCCACCTGGGGAGACTTCCCCCACCCCGCCACAGGAGCTAACCCTGCCTGGGGAGACTTCTCCCCTCACCCCCGCCCCGCCATGGCAGCTAACCCTGCCTGGGGAGACCTCCCCCCACGGAAGCTATCCCTGCCTGGGTAGCCTGCCCCAGCTCACTTCGGCTCCGCTTCTTCCACTGAGCACGCCAGCGCTGCTCTAATTCTCCTCCCCGCCCAGGCCGCCTAGTTTGCCTAAATGGTTGCACTGGGCCTGGGAGGGGGAGACAGTGTTCCATCATGTGGGGGGCCAGCAGAGTTCCAGCAACTGGGCAACAGCCTTGTGCTGGGGGATAAGGTGGAGGCTTGGGAGAGCAGCTGAGGGTGTCCCATTTTCCCTTTGAGACCTATGGTCACTCTAATTAGAAGGGACCTTGTTTTAGTGGGTTTTTGCCTTTCTCAGCTGCATTGGACGTGATTGGCCTGCTGGGATCATCTGAGCATATCTCACTTAATCAGTTCCCTGCCCTTGCAGAGGCCCCAGACATTGGTGGCACTGCAATCTGTCCTGTTATCTGTTTATGGCATACAGTTTAGTCTCATGAGGACTCAAATGCATTGGTCTATCTAACGTCTTTGGACTCAGTATAGGGGTGTCTGGGTGAAATTCAATGGACTATAATACATACATCAGACTAGATGATGCAATGGTCCATTCTAGCCTTAAATTCTATGAAACTATGTAATCCTTAGAGCTTGCCTCTCCTCCCAACTCAAGTGTTTCTGTACAGTAAAAAGGAACCATACATAGTGAGGAATGTATGTAGGAGAATGCTGGCTTTGTGAAACTTGACCATCTAGATAAGGAGCCAGGTAAGGAGATGGCAAACACATTTCTGGAATCCCAGGATCTATTATGGGGCAAGAAGCCATAGGATCTGGAGATGGTAGCTAAACAGTTCAGGAGAAAAAATATGTGACGCAAGGGACCCCCTATAGCAGATATGCATTTTTATTGTTGTAAATTATACCAGTGTGGGCTAATTTAGCAGGCTTCAGGTCTTAGAGAAGAGTACTCTGCGTTCTTAATAATGCCACTATTAGTGTTTATTAAAAGGCAGATATAGCCTTACATAAAGGTGGAAGTGTTCACTTCTGCTCCAAAATGCCCAACTTCAGATATGCAGAATCTGAGTTTTCAGAGTACTCGGCATTATACAGCACTTCATGTGTTCAGTACACAGCTCTCATTGACTTTAGTTACTGTTGTGAGTGTTCAACACTTCTGCAAATCAGGTCCAAGATGTCTCAAGTGGAGCAACCAGAAAATGGGGAACACTATTAGTTGTCACTTCCCCAGCACTACATAGGAACTTTGTAGCAGAGACAGAAATAGAATAAAATTATCCAGGATGGCATTCAACTGTCTAAAATATAAGAGCATCCTTTCTCTTCTTGCAGTACCCTGTCTCATTCACTACACATCTACCAAATTCTGCAACAAAGGAGGCCAGAGTTCTACAGAAAATAGTCAAATTCATCACATACCACTGGTTTATCCCCTGATCATCATCTGTCTTGTACACTGAACATGCTTGGGGTCCTGTGGACACATTAGTGTGTAATCATGTAATTAAATATTGAATCATATTGCTTTTAATCATTGAAGTAAGCTTTCATGGGCAATCTTAGTTCTGATATTTCCTTGCTAATTTAATGTTCCTTTAACATATAATGTTCCTTTAATGTAATTTCCTAAGGGGGAGGGATAGCTCAGTGGTTTGAGCATTGGCCTGCTAAACCCAGGGTTGTGAGTTCAATCCTTGAGGGGGTGATTTGGGGATTGGTTCTGCTTTGAGCAGGGGGTTGGACTAGATGATCTCCTGAGGTCCCTTCCAACCCTAATATTCTATGATTCCTGAGATTTTAAGTAAGCAACCTGAAAAATAGAAATTCCTTCATGAGGAATTTATTCACCCCTGTTATGAGGCATATATACCCCATGCTGGTCCAGCAACCATGCAGGTACTGCAGGCCAATGCTGATTGGCAGCCTCACAGGAGCTGGGAGATTAAAAGACTCTGGGAAACAGCTTGGTAGGGTGACTGCTAGAGGAGCATGCTAGCTGGAGACAGGAACTCCTGCTAGGAAGCTGCTCAGAGACAGCACCCTAAGAAGGGATGACTGGACCAACATGCTGAAGAGTCTAAAGAAAGCAGAGGAGGTAGGAATGAGCTCAGGGAGTTGTCAAGCCCTGATTTTGTTTTATGGGTGAGGTGCTCTGTGACTGTAGGGTGTATTTCTGTTCCCTTGTTCAGTTACATCTCTCAGCAGAGTTCCTCTAGGTGGTATCCATTGATTCCTTAGATGCTTTTGAGGATCTGTGGGTGCTGTCAGGTTCTCTGCTCAGTGTCCCCTTCCAGTTATCTGATTCTTGACAACTAACCTTCCCTCCTCCCCCCCCCCCCGCATCCTTCTCCTGTTTTAGGGGGAGGGGATTGAAATTTTGGCATTAGATTTCACTCTGCATAAGGGCAAAGCCAAGGTCTCTTGAATCTTCCCCCACCCCCTTCAAAAAAACCCACATCCTATTCTAGAATAGCCAATAGCCAGGTGGCTAGGACACTTGTGCGTGATATGTGAGACTTAAGTTAAGTCTCTGCTTTGCCTGGACCCAAGGAACCATTTAGGGAAGAAAAAGGAAAAAAATCTTAGTCATAGAATTACAGTATTTAGGGCCAGAAGGAATCCTCACAATTAGTTGGACCTTGAGTATATCACAGATTGCTGCCCCCACATAAACCCCAACAACCAAAATTAGACCAGAGCACTACAGCCCTCATGAGATTGAATAATTGTGTGCCACAGACAGAGACTAGAAGGAACTGAGGTGTACTGATTCCTATGCAATGACAGGGACTTGAATATACCTACATGATCCTGGGAAGTGGTCACTTCCCCATGCTACAGAGGAAACCCCTAAGGTCACTGCCACTCTGACCTGAGGAAAAATTCCTTCCCAACACCAAATATCACAATTAGTTAGCCCCTGAACATGAAAGCAGAAACCAGAGAGCCAAGCGCCTGAGAGAATCCTCACAGCATAGATACAGAGCACCATCCCATCCCATCTCCTGCTGTGTCACCCCTGATGTTTCAGAGGAAATAGACAAAAAATCAAAAAAACAAACCACCCAGAATATTGGGGGAGGGGAGATTCCTTTCCTGGTGGCAAGCTGAAGCCCTGAACCATGATATTTTAGGAACATAAGACTTAATAAATCAGAAGGGACTCCCAAGATGGCCAAGCCCTACCTTCACAACCCCATTATACAATCCAACTCAAATTTGTCAAGCTTTCTCTTAAAACTAATTAAGGTGTTAGTTTCCCAACAGGAGTTGCGGGAGTAGTTCCAGAACCTCACACTTCTGTTTAGATACCTTCTAATTTCCAGCCTAAATTTGTTCATGGCCAGTTTATACTTATTTGTTCTTGTCCCAACAGTGTCCTTTAGCTTAAGTAGCTCTTCACCCTCCCTGGTGTTTACTTTCTGGATGTATTTGTATCCTCTCCCTTAAAAGATAGACTGTCTATCCCCTTGATCAGTCTCATAGACTTTCTTTACACCTGTTCTAGTTTGAATTCAACATTCTTGAACGTGGGTCAAAAAATTCCCAACTAGCTCAACACAATGCTTGTCCCTGTCCACCTCTGCTCCTATTCCTCCAGTTTGTCATTGTCCTGTCCCTGTTACCCTATGCTTCTCTCTCCCACAGCCTCTCTGTATCGTCATCCCTGACTCTGCTCCGTACCTCCATGTATTCAATCCAGCATGCTTCCTTCTCTAGGCTGCCTGGGTATCACCAGGGGCAGCATTGAGATCAGAAGAGTATCCTGGTCAGGAATGGGCACTCAAACAACCCAGCAGCCCCATCACTCAGGGTGAGCAATTGCAGGAACAGCCACTGCACACGGGGAGCCTGTTCAGTGCAAATGGACTATTTGGAGAATGTACATGCTCAAACTCTAACAAACCTCTACAAAGCATGTTCAAATGGCAATTTTTGGAGGCTTAAATTCTGCCACATTCGGGTTAAGTGTCACAGGGATAGCAAAAAGTGCCTATGATGCCACCCCTCTGTGACAGGTTGGACCCCCCTTCTAGGGTGCCACCTCGTGTACTGGGATTTCACTGAGCCTCTCTTGCTCAGCCACCCATGGTTCCCACTCCATGCTTTGCTGAATTAGGTTCTCCGGCCTCTTGCAGCGCATACACACAGGTAGGGCCACACCCTGCTGCAGACACAGATTGAAGTCAACTCTGTGTGAGAGGACTCCCGTGCACACCCCTTTTGGGAGATAAACCCAAAATAATACTGTCTTGTACTGTATAGCAAACCCTGCATAGCACAAGCTTATAAAAAGCCACCCTCTTCCTCAATGTGAAGAGATGTGCATGACTTCTTCCCCCTCAGCCCCTGTTAGAAATTACATAAAGTGGGTTTAATGATAAAATAAGTTTAACTCCAAAAGATAGATTTTAAGTGGTTAAAGGGATGGCAAACAGAACAAAGCAGATTACCTTAGTAAATAAACAAAAGGCGCAAATTGATCTTAACCCACTAGATGGGTGGGATAAAAATTAGCAAATTCTCACCCTGAGTGATAAACCTGTCTCACAGATTTTTACGGTACAAGTTGCCTTGGCTTTCCCAGGTTTTCTTACACAGATTAAAAATCCTTCCAGTCTGGGACCATCACTTCCCACAGTTCAGTGTTTGTTCCCCAGGTAATTTCAGGTGTGTTGTAGGGAGAGTGAGGTCCCCTCATGTTGTCATTGTCCCTCTTTTATATCTTCTCCCTACTTGCTGGAAAGCTTTTTGCTGTGACCTGGGTCAAACAGTTCCCACTGTGCAGAGTTATCTCTGAGAGGTTTCAGTTGCATACAGTTCCTGGGGTAATCCTTATGCTTGTGTGTATATAAGGCACTAACAGTGTTTGACCTCGTCCAACATGGCACATTTGAAATACAGAGACATGGTCAATATTCCCAGACATAGATACAAAAATGCTTACAAATTGGATAAACACATTCAGTAAATCATCTTTTCAATTATACCTTACATGAGCCATCTTGCATTAAGTATATCTTAGTTATACTCTATTCATACCATAACCATATTTCCATGAAGAATATGGGGTGTAACATCCCACCCTCCACTCGTCAAATTTCAGATGCATGCTCCCAGAACATTGGGATGTGAGAGGTTTTCAATGAAATGGTTAAAGAATTTTTTTAAAGATAGGAACCATTTATGCTTAATATCCAGAAAATTAAACCTAAAGCAGACACATAGCATGAAAAACTTCAACTGGAGCAGATAAATTCTGACAAAGATATAAGCAACTAAAAATAGTCTTACAACAAAACGTGTAAGGCAACCTTAACTATAGGCATTGCTGCAAGCTCTGCCTGCATTAAACATGGGGTGTGTGAATTCTAATAAGATGTCATTACCATCTCTGGTAAAATAAAAAACAGAACAAAAATTAAGTTCATTATTGCATTCCCTAGCATTTCAAGAGATTGATGAACTACTGATAGGGTTATTGACTCTTTCCCCCCACCCCTTCTTTCAGGGGCCATAATTATGCCACAGAAGTCCCACAATAGGTCTGTTTCACAGACTGGGTTGGCAGCAGTGGAAAGGCTCACAAGCTGCTGGTCCAAGAAAAGAAACAGGGAAGACCTATTCCTGATGACATGAGGTGTACATACCCTATGTTGGCCAAGAAACCAAGGGGGTTATGAACATACTGCTAGCCAGTGCTGATTGGCAGCCTCACAGTGGTTGCGAAGATAAAAGGACTGGGAAGAAGAGGCATAGAATGGCTGCCAGAGGAGCAAGCAGGCTGGAGAAGAGAACTCCTGCTCAGAAGCTGTTCGGAGACAGCACCCTGACAAAGGAAGACCAGCCCGAAAGGCAGAAAAGCCTACAGAAACCAGAGGAAATAGGAAAGAGCTCAGGGCACAGCTGCAGTCATTGAGCCCTGATTCTGCCTGTCTAGCTTAAGGACTCTGAACTGGAACCCAGTGGAGTGGGAGGACCTGGGTTCCCTAAGAAGCCCCTGAGAAACTTAAGTACTGAGGGGATTCATGGTTTGAAGGAATGGTAGAAGAGAGAACAGCAAAATAAAGACAATGGATTTCAAGAAGGCAAACTTTAGCAAACTCAATGAGTGGGTAGGTAAGATCCCATGGGAAGCAAGTCTAAGGGGAAAAATAACTGAAGACAGTTGGCAGTTTTTCAAAGATACATTATTAAGGGCCCAAGAGCAAACCATCCCATTGCATAGGAAAGATAGGAAGTAGGGCAAGAAGCCACCCTGGTTTAATCAGGAGATCTTCAATTATCTGAAATTCAAGAGTCTCACAAAAAGTGGAAACTGTATCAAATTACGAAGGATGAATATGAACAAATAACCCAGGTAGGTAGGAACAAAATTAAAAAGGCCCAGACACAAAATGAGATCAATTAGCTAAAGACATAAAGGGTAACAAGAAAACATTCTACAAATACATTAGAAGCAAGAGGAAGACCAAGGACAGGGTAGGCCCATTACTCAATGCGGGAGGGTGGGGGAGGAAATAACTGAAAATGTGGAAATGGCAGAGGTGCTTAATGGCTTCTTTGTTTCGGTTTTCACCAAGAAGGGTAGTGGTGATTAGACATCTAACATAGTGAATGCCAGTGAAAATGAGGTAGGATCAGAAGAGGCTAAAATAGGGAAAGATCCTAAGTAATTTTTAACTTATGTCTACGCTACAAATTTAGGTCAATTTTATAGAAGTTGATTTTTTAGAATTCTATTTTATACAGTCTATTGCATATGTCCACACTATGCGCATTAAGTTGGCGGAGTGCATCCTCACTACCACGGCTAGCATCGACTTACAGAGCAGTGCAATGTAAGTAGCTATCCTATAGTTCCTGCAGTCTCCACTACCCATTGGAATTCTGGGTTAAGCTTCCAATGCCTGATGGGGCAAAAACTTTGTTGCAGGTGGTTTTAGGTACATGTCGTCAGGTCCCTCTCCCTCCTTCCTTCCGTGAAAGCAATGGCAGACAATTGTTTCACACCTTTTTTCTGGGGTCCTGTCTGCTGGACCCACTCAGCCTGCTGCCTGCCTGGATGATTGGAACCCTGGGCAGGCAGTGGACTGAGTGGGGCCAACAGACAGAGCCCCAGACCGGCAGTGGGCTGAGCGGCTCAGCCAGCTGCTGGTCTGGGGCTCCATGCACCGGCTCCTGCCAGCCAGAGTCCCACTTGGCCCCTCTCAGCTGGCAGACCTCTGTCAGGTCGATCAGGGTACCTGGACAGACATGGCTATCCTCCTCTTAGAGCATCGAATGGGAGTGACTCCAGGTCATTCTCTTCTTTAAGTTTCGTCTCATGGAGATTCAGTCCTGCCTGGAATATCATGCGAGCTGGAGGCTTTTGCCTCAGGCTGCTCTCCCAGCTGGCATTACTGCACAGTTGCACCTACCCCAGCCTGCCCCTTGCTCCCATGGCTCATGAAGCCTGGACAGTAGTAAGGAGCAGTTCAACTTGTGGAATGACAAATCCAGAACAAAGGATTGCACTCTATGGGCCATGTTAAGATTATTTCAAGTATCAGAGGGGTAGCCGTGTTAGTCTGGATCTGTAAAAGCAGCAACAAATCCTGTGGCACCTTATAGATTAACAGACGTTTTGGAGCATGAGCTTTCGTGGGTGAATACCCACTTCGTCAGATGCATGTAGTGGAAATTTCCAGGGGCAGGTGTATATAAGCAAGCAAGCTAGAGATAACGAGGTTAGTTCAATCAGGGAGGATGAGGTCCTGTTCTAGCAGCTGAGGTATGAAAACCAAGGGAGGAGAAACTGGTTTTGTAGTTGGCAAGCCATTCACAGTCTCTGTTTAATCCTGAGCTGATGGTGTCAAATTTGCAGATGAACTGAAGCTCAGCAGTTTCTCTTTGAAGTCTGGTCCTGAAGTTTTTTTGCTGCAGGATGGCCACCTTAAGGTCTGCTATAGTGTGGCCAGGGAGGTTGAAGTGTTCTCCTACAAGTTTTTGTATATTGCCATTCCTAATATCTGATTTGTGTCCATTTATCCTTTTCCGTAGAGACTGTCCAGTTTGGCCGATGTACATAGCAGTACATTGCTGGCATATGATGGCGTATATTACATTGGTGGATGTGCAGGTGAATGAACCAGTGATTATTTCAGAGTCCTAGATAGCATTTAGTCCAGTGATGAACTGCTAAAATCTTAACTGGATCCCTATAAAAAGTTCTGATTTAAGGGATGTGCCACAGTATGTATTTTTTGTACCAATAGGGTTACCATACGTCTATATTTTCCCGGGAGGAATTTTTAAATTTTAAAAATTCCACCCGGACAGCGATTTAAGAACCAAAAAGCCTGACAGCCCAGGGAAAATAGGGATGTATGTTAACCCTACCTAAAGTTCTTTTTTAAAAAGATGGGCCTGAACTAGAAATGAGCTCCGTTTCACATGTGTGGGTCCCCACCACTCCCTTGGGGTGTGCTAGGGTGACCAGATATCCCGATTTTATAGGGACAGTCTCGATTTTTGGGTCTTTTTCTTATGTAGGCTCCTATTACCCCCCACCTCGTCCCGATTTTTCACACTTGCTGTCTGGTCACCCTAAGGTGTGCACATGTCTGGGTCCCAGCAGCTCCCTGCCCCCCCTCATTGAAGCAGGTGTGCAGGCTTACTGCCCTGAGAACTGCAGGGCACCAGTGGACCTGGGGCTGGCTGCAGACAGGGGCGTGGGGCAGGGCTAGCTGGAGGCAAGGGGTGCAGACAGGGCTGGCTGTGGGCAGGGAGTGTAGACAGGGGGTATGATGGGGGGTGTCTGTGGGCAGGGGGTGAAAACAGGCTGAGGAGCGCGGCTGGGAGCAGCCCGAGCAGCAAGACTCAGCCCAGGCCCAGCAGAGCAGCCAGGAACCCACCAGGTAGCAGCAGGAGCCCCAGAGCCCGAGGTCCAAAGAGCAGCAGCAGCAACAACAGGGCCAGGAGGCAGCCCACTTGGCTCCCGCAGCGCATCGCCCCCCGGCGCCTGGGAGGAGGAATTACGTGCTTCCCAGCCGGAGTCCATCAAAGCTTCCCTTGCAGGGAAGCCAGTTAACAAGCGATTCTAAAACCGCTTATAAATTTAACAACCTGTTCCTGTGAACCGGCTCCAGCTCACCTCGATTTAGTCCCTATAAAAGGCTTCATGAAAATTTTCCCCCACTCCTAACAAAAACATTAATTTATTAGAGCAGCTGAAAGGGTAAGGAACCCAGGACTATAACTTAGAGAGAGCTTTCATATTATTTAACTCCTAATTGATATAATTTAAAATAAAATTTCACAGCGTCGTCTGTTCTAAGACTAAAAATAAAGGAGAGGAGTGAGAAAAAGGAACAGTGACCTGTTTCCACCTGGTTTTGAACCAGGGACATTGTGTGTGTCAGGTGAACATGATTACCACTACACAAGGGGCTTTCACATGTTAGGCAAATATGATAACCCCTACACTACAGGGCTTCTCTTTTTTTGCCACAGACTTTGATGAATACACAGGAATGTTTTCTCTAGCTACAGAAGCTACCTAATGAATGTCTATAATCTATGGCCTTCCTGCTCACAAACCGGTCATGCCCCCACCCAAGGCTGACACAGCAAAGAGCGCATGTGACATAGCGACCTGGCTCGGGCAGGATCGCTAGCGAGGCATGATACTTTTGCCGTTAAGCAAACACAGCAATTCTTTCCTGGCCTCTGCCACTGAATGCCTCCACGCATTATGCTGTGCCCTATCAGTGTGAGCTCGGAAAACATGTCACTGCGAGTGTGTTTTTTTTTGCCTACTAATCTGCGATAACCTCAGGAACGGAGACAATAGGAGGAGCATAGAAGCATTCTGGGGGGACTGCATAGTCACCTGTGCTGGTGAGTTTGCCACGCTGGCCAAACAGGAAATGAAATTCAAAAGTTCCCAGGGCTTTTCCTGTGTACCTGGTGTGACGGTGCTACCCGTGGGAGCCAGCTGAGGTCACTCAATCAGGGTGAACTTCAAACAAAACAGGGGCAGACAAACCCCAAATCCAATACTTAGATTTACCAACCAGCACAAAACAGCTTCTATAGTACCCCACTGGTTACTTAGAAATCCAAAGAACGCAGTTCCCTTAAAGTGCCCAGCCTCAGGCCTCCGTCCAGACACACCTGTCAGATATGATGATGATTCCTGAAAATCTTACTTCATCATATAAAAGAAAAGGTTCTTCCAATCCCAAAGGATCAGCCACATACTCAGGTTCAGTTATAACTTAGATCTTCCCCAAAATACACACTACAGCCAATTTTTATTAACTAAACTAAAATTTATTTAAAAAGAAAAGAGAGAGAATTGGTTAAAAAATCAATATACATACAGACTTGAATTCAATTCCTGAGGTTCAGATGCATAGCAGAGGTGAGCTTGTAGTTGCCAAAAGTCCTTTTAGAAATAATCTATAGGTTATAGTCCAACTTCCATACTCAGAGTGGCTCCAGTCAATGACTGGGGATCTCAATCCTTGTGGCTTAAGGTTTCCCCTTCTTGAAATCCAAAGCAGATCTGAGATGAAGAAGGATCATGTCCCAGGGTTCTTATACCTTTCCAGCAGCCTCTTGGCCTGAGAAAACAATAGGCTTAACTCCTCCCAAACAGCCTGGCACTTAGTACAGGGTAATTTATCTATCAGACAGTTCTAATACAGGTTACCACAACCTTCAAAGAGACACATAGACAATAATACTATTTTACTCAAGTATCATCATAAATGTTAATATTCCTTTTTTGATCTTTGAATTAAAACTATAGCAATAGACAAGACTTGTTTGCTTACATCACAAGACCTGAGCAAACACCTCCCCTACTACCTCTAACAATGCAGACTTGCATTTCAAAGCTCTATTCATTTACATATCTTGCTAACCAGTTCTTAAGGTTCACCCATGGGTCAGGTCAGTCGGTGAGGTGAATTAATTTCAGGCCCTGTCGCCTTTCAATGAGATATTATATTATACTCATAACATCACACCTGGCTAGTGCATCTGAGTTTAAAGTGCTGTCCAAAGCAGTCACAATGGAGCACTCTGGGATAGCTCTTGAAGGCCAATACCATTGAATTGCGTCCACATTACCCCAAATTTGACCCAGCTATGTCAATTTCAGCGCTAATCCCCTTGTCAGGGAGGAGTACAGGAATCGATTTTAAGAGCCCTTTTAGTCGACAAAACTAGCTTCATCATGTGGAAGGGTGCAGGGTTAAATCGATCTAATGCTGCTATATTCGACCTAAACTCGTAGTGTAGACCAGGACTTAGACAAGTTAGATGTCTTCAGGTCACTAGGGACAGATGAAATGCATCGTAGAATACTCAAGGAGTTGACTGAGGAGATATCTGAGCCATTAGCAATTATCTTTGAAAAGTCATGGAAGATGGGAGAGTTTCCAGAAGACTGGCATTATATTAGCCCTTTTCCAATCTATAAAAAGGGAGATAAGGACAACCGGAGAATTACAGACCAGTCAGTTTAACTTCTGTACCCGGAAAGATAATGGAGCAAATAATAAAGCAATCAATTTGCAAACATCTAGAATAAGGTGATCAGTCACAGTAAGCATGGATTTGTCAAGAACAAATAGTGTCAAACCAACCTGATAGCTTTTGTTGACAGCGTAACAAGCTTTGTGGATGGGGGGAGGAGTGGTAGCTGTGGTATATTTTGACTTTAGTAAAGCTTTTGATATTGTTTCACATGACCTTCTCATAAACAAAGGCGGGAAATACAACGTGGATGGAGCTACTATAAGGTGCATAACTGGTTGGAAAACCATTCCCAGAGATTAGTTATCAAACTTTCACAGTCATGCTGGAGGGACATAATGAGTGGGGTCCCATAGGGGTCAGTTCTGGGCTGGTTCTGTTCAATATCTTCATCAATGATTTAGATAATGGCATAGAGAGTACACTTTTATACAGTTTGGGGATGATACCAAGATGGGAGGGGTTGCATGTGCTTTGGAGGACAGGATTACAATTCAAAATGATCTGGACAAACTGGAGAAATGGTCTGAAGTAAATAGGATGAAATTCAATAAGTACCACATATACTTGATCATAAGCCGGTTTGTTATAAGATGGTCCCCTCTCCCCTGAAAATGGATAAGTAAAAATGGAAAATTTTTATAACCCGTTCATAAGACAACCCTATAATTCAGGGGTCAGCAAACTTTGGCTCCCGGGCCTTCAGAATAAGCCGCTGGTGGGCCAAGATGGTTTGTTTACTCGAGAATCAGCAGGCACGGAGGTAAACCTAAGTAAAATAAAGTGTCCCGGTGTGCCAGCTGCTTACCCTGATGGGTCGGGACAGCAACTGGTGGGGAAATTTTTTTGACGGAGAAGCTGGGAGTCAGGGGAGTAACTCCTGTTTCCACTCCTCACATGACCCCACCCCTAGCACGGGACCCCCACACTCTCCCCATCCCATCCCTTCCCATCTTATCTGGGGAGGGTCAGGGGAGGATGTCTCTGGCCTGGCTGGAGCTGCTCCAGCAGGCTGAGCAGTGCAGCCACAGCCTGCTTTGGTGGGCCAGACTGGCCGGCACGGCTGCAGCATGTTTCAGCGGGCTGGGCCAGGTGGCACAGCCGCAGTGTTCTCTGGGGGCAGTGCCGAGCGGCATGGCTGCAGCCTGCGAGCCCCGGAGCTGCAGCAGCTTTGGAGGCTGGAGGGAGAGTAGCGAGGCAAGAAGCAGAGAGACTCTGGCCCCGCCTCTTCCCTTCTGGCTGTGCTGCCTCTCCTTGTGCCCTCTTTTGGGGGGAGGGGCTGTGTCCCACCTCTCTCTCTCTATATCCATTCATAAGCTGACCCCCTTCTCTGGTGCTTTGCTTTTTTACTAAAAAAAAAAAATTGGCTTATGAACAAGTATAAACGGTACTCTAAATGACAAAGACAAAGTACTCCGCTTAGGAAGGAACAAACAGTAGCACATATACAAAATGAGAAATGGCTGCCTAGGAAGGCAAATGACTGTGGAAAGGGAGCTGGGGGTCATAGTGGACCACAAGCTAAATGAGTCAACTGCAAACCAAGCAGCTCCACACCCGCCCTCCCCTGCAGCCGCTGTTGCAAAACTCTTTCCCATGTGTCCCCTAGACACTGCCAACACACTCCTATCAACTCCCTGGCTCCAGAGGCTAGGTGGTCTGGTGGCAGAATTGGAATATGCGTGCCATCTATCATCCCTCTGCAGTTAGGGAAGCCCATTTGTGGAAAACCATCCACAGTGTCACACATGTTGCCCAGAGTCATGGTCTTTTGGAGCAGGATGCGATTAATGGCCCTGCACACTTCCATCAACCCAAATCTAATGGTTGACTTTCCCACTCCAAACGCATTAGTGACCAATCGGTAGCAGTCTGCAGTAGCCAGCTTCCACAGTGCGATTGCCACACTCTTCTCCAACGGCAGGGCAACTCTCATTTTTGTGTCCTTGTACCCAGGGCTGGGGCAAGCTCATCACACAGTCCCATGAACGTGGCTTTCCTTATCCAAAAGTTCTGCAGCCACGGCTCATCATCCCAGACGGGTATCATGATGTGATCCCACCACTCAGTGCTTGTTTCCCGAGCCCAAAAGCAGCGTTCCACTGTACTCACCAACTCTGTGAATGCCACAAGCAATCTTATGTTGTAGCTACTATGCGTGGTGAGATCAATATTGAACTGTTCTTGACTTTGTAGTTTCAGGAATAACTCCACTGCCACTCATGATGTGTTAGTGAGAGTGAGCAGCATATTGGTCAACAGTGTTAGATCCATGCCTGCAGACCAAAGAGGCAGAGCAGAGCGCGCATAGTACACAACCATTGAAAGATGGTGCCAAATGCGGACAGAAGCACAGGGTTGGCTGGAATGTGAAGCAATGCATCACTGGATATTGGGACAGGACCCAGGATGCCCCACGACTCCTCTGCCTTCCCAGAACTCTTTGCGGCAAAAGAGGAAGAGATGCTCTGTGAGCTAGCTGCCCAGAGTGCACCACTTTGAATACCGCTGCAAGTGCTGCAAGTGTAAACATGCTATTGCACAGGTAGCTGATAGCGTGAAAACACAACAGCAGTTTCCCTTCAGCACTCTCTGAGAGGCGCTGTAACTGGCGGCGCTGTAACTCTGCCAGAGTAGACATAATTCTAGTTCTGCCATGAGTGCAGGGGACTAGACTAGATGACCTGTTGAGATCCCTTCCTATAATTCTGTGATTCCAACCCCCCTGGGCACCAGGACCAGCTGACCCCACCAGGAATAAGGAGGAAATCCACACACCCTAGTGGAACTCAGCCAAAAGGAGCTGACTGACCTCCCCCCCCCCCCCCCGAGTGAACTCTGGTGCAATACTCTGCCAGACCAGAGGTGGCACTGTTGCATCAACACATCAGCCCACACATGAGAAGGGACCTGGAACGTATTCAAGGTGAAAAATATGAGACACAGGACAAATTCAGGCAGGATGACATAGAAATTATGCAGGACATTTTCTTGAATGAGAGAATGCAAAAGGTAGGCAGACAGTTTCAAACGGAAATAAATGATGAATACCTAAGGACAAAATGACTGCTGTATTGATAAACAGGCCTCTGTACCTATACCTGTCCATCCTATGGAATAACACAAATAAAATGTGGACAGTACTACCTATTGGACTGTCCTTGCACTTCAGCTGCCTCATAGCCATTCCTAAGGTATTCCACTGCTTTTCATGATTATGATAAGAAGATTTGGCATCCAAATCACAGCTATATTATGACCCCTTAAGATCCTGGCCATATTTTGAAAAATATAATTTTTCTGATTTTCAGAAGTGCTTAGCACCTAGCATCTCATGATTTTGCTAGACACTCAAAATCATGGATTCATAGCTTATTACAACAAGCTGTAACCAACTAACCGTCCTCCTGGTACTATGACTATGGGGGTGTTAATAGGGCACTTCACCTTGAATGGTTCCTTTGATTATGTGCTAACTAGTTATGCTAAACTGTTCGGCCTCCTATTTATCTATGACACTCTGAGCAAGTCTAAAATTTTTATTAAGATGATGTTTAAAAAAAGTGAATGGTACAGAGTTTAAGTGTAGACGTTTCTGGTTATCAGGGAATAATGTACAAATTATCAAGGGGTGCAAAGTTCGGTTTAAGATGGGCTGGTGTAAGGAATACATATCTGCAATATCCCAAATTGAGGGTAAAAGGTTAATGGGTCAAAGTACAGACATTTAGATACAAGGGTATGTGGATCATATAATGGTTATGTTCAGGTGTGGAGTATAATGAGTGGATATGATGATGAGGATGGATTAAAATAAATAATATGATATATACCTATTTCATAGAACTTGAAGGGACCCTGAAAGGTCATTGAGTCCAGCCCCCTGCCTTCACTAGCAGGACCAAATACTGATTTTGTCCCAGATCCCTCCATGGCCCCCCCAAGGATTGAACTCACAACCCTGGTTTAGCAGGCCAATGCTCAAACCACTAAGCTGTCCCTCCCCCTTGTTTAAGGAGAGTCAATGTTCAGTGCATTTATGGTTCCAGTTGATATGGTCCAACAGACAAAGTCTCTTGGTCCCTTTCTCGTAGTCGATGCATGATGTTTCTCCAGCTCATGCCTCTTGGTACTGTTGGTGATGTGTTCGGTGTAGATGTCCCTGGACCATTGGATGGTGTCTGAGACCATGAGGCGCTACATGAGCTGTGCATAGTGTCGACCAAACCCGCAGGTCCACATCACACGCTTGTTGCAGGGGTCCCAGGCGCCCAGCGCTCCAACGATCAGGGCATCCATCTGCACCTCGTAGCCCTTCGCTCTCAGGCAGTAGCGTAGCTGGGGTGGGGGGCAGCAGGGGGAGTAGCCGCTCCCCTGAGCACTCACTCGGCACTTCCCAGCACGTCCGGGTCTTCGGCGGCACTCACTTTGGGCTCCGCTGTGTGCATCTTGTGGCGGCAGCTCCTGCTCCCCCAGTCCTCGCTTTGTGGTGGCCGGGTGACACTCCTCCCTGTGCCCGCTTGGGAGTGCTTGCTATCTTGCGGCTCTAGCATGGATTTCCCACAGGCAGTTCTGGGTCTTCGGTGCCAATCTGGCGGTGGGTAATTCGGCGCAGCGGGTTCTTCGGCAAGACTTGGGGCTTTCTTTTTTTTTTCTTTGCTGCTTCGCAGCAGGTGTCTCCTTTTTTTTCTGTGTTCACTCCCCCGGCTCTTTGAACCTGGCTATGCCACTGCTCTCAGGGTGTTGGCCACGGTAGTGTACTTTTCCAGCTTTTGAGCTCGGGCTTCGCGAACGGCCGGGGTCCTGTTTTCAAAGGAGACGTCAATGAGGATGATCTTTTTCTGGGCCTCATTGGTGACGACGATGTCAGGTCGCAGCTTGCTGTCAGTACTGGGGATGGCGCAGTTCACAGTGACCTCCGCCAGGCGTGGTGTGATGCCTTTCACCAGGCACTTCCGGATGGCGTTGTGATGCAGCTGCCGGGCTCTGGAGTGGGGCTTGCAGCTGCACAGGATGTGGGGCAGGGTCTCGTTGGAGTAGCTGCACTTCCTGCAATAATAAAGAGTCCTGTGGCACCTTATAGACTAACAGATGTATTGGAGCGTAAGCTTTCGTGGGTGAATACCCACTTCGCCAGACGCATGTAATGGAAATTTCCAGAGGCAGGTATAAATATGCAGGTCAGAATCAGTCTGGAGATAAAGAGGTTAGTTCAATCAGGGAGGATGAGGCCCTCTTCTAGTAGTTGAGGTGTGAACACCAAGGGAGGAGAAACTGCTTTTGTAGTTGGCTACAACCACATTTGCTCCAACCGCTCAGACAGTGACCAACACCTACAAGATCTTCAGCAAGCATTCTCAAAACTATGAAACTCGCATGAGGAAATAAGGAAACAAATCAACAGAGCCAGATGTGTACCCAGAAGCCTCCTGCTGCAAGACAAGCCCAAGAAAGAAACCAACAGAACTGTTTGCTCAGTGACACGTGCAGTGATCTCAGTGCATCTTTCCAGGTGGCCGTGCCTGCACCACACACCAGATGATCCCCCGCTTGGAGCAATGCTGAGCTGCTGGACCTCATCAGCATTTGAGAGAGGAGGCTGTCCAGTCCCAGCTGTGCTCCAGGCGTAGGAATTATGATTCCTATGGAGAGATTTCATGATGCATGACAGAAAGGGGATATAACCAGGACACATTGCAGTGCCGGGTCAAAGTGTAGGAGGTTCGGAATGCCTACCACAAGGTGTGGGAGGGAAACTGCTGTTCGAGTGCCGCACCCACAAGCTGCCGGTTCTACAAAGACCCAGATGTGATACTCAGTGGCGATCCCACCTTCACTGCGAAGGCCACTGTGGATACTTTCGTGGCTTGCATGCCAGTCAAAAGCGGACGGAGCCAGGAGGAGGAAATCTTGGATGAGGATGGGGAGGGGGACCCAGAGGCAGAGGATGACTCGGTGGTCAGAGATGCACGCAGCCAGGACCTCTTTTCTACTCCAGAAAAGGCTAGCCAGTCACAGCTGTCTGATGTTGGCAAAGTGCAAACAGAAGAGGAGGCAAGTGGGGTAAGTGGATCTGATTTTGGGAATCGCTGAAGCAAGTTGTTGGGGGGAGGAGGATTGCAGAAAACAGGCTTGTCTCCCACCGCATGTCTAGACTGAGCAGTGGAACAGGGTGTTGATTGACTCCCTCACTTCACAGGAATCTCCTTCAGAGATCTCAGAAAACTCTCGTGCAGATACTGGGCAATCCGCAGGTTCTTCAGCAGAGCTGCTCTTTTTCTTGCCCCATTAACGGTAACTTTCCTGTGTCATTGTGCCATTGCAGGGGGGTGAACACCATTGCTGCACACAGGCAAACCACACAGGAGCCAGAGTGGAACCCGCAAACTTGGAGAAGACCCTCCCTTTATTCTCTGCTGACCCTTTGCAGTGAGATATTTTCCATAATGATCAAATCCTGTGGAAAGTGTGGGGACGGTGCTGGCTCTCCCCAAGAGCCATGTGCCCAGTGTACAGCAGAGTCCAGGAAGAGTGATTTACCCTGCCCCTGTGGCTACTCCACCATTTTGGGGGTTTTGCGACTCCTGTGTGCTTACCTGGGGTCAGCCAGTTAGTGACACGTGTGTGAGTACTGGCTGTGTTTTAAATCACTGAATCAGTGTTCTGTGTGTTGCAAACAATACTACTGTAAAATGTTGCATTTAAACATCACAGAGGTGACCTTGGGAGCCCAACCTCCCTCTTTGCTATTGGCGGCTGAATGGCTGCACAGAATTAGAAAGCAGCCAAGAAGAACTAAGGAGGATGTTGTGATGCACTCCGCCACTGAGAAACAGGAATTGAAGGAGTGGTGGGACATAGAGAAAAGGGACCGAAAGGAGAATGCAACACTCCAGAATGAAGCTACAGAGTGGCTCTTAAATGTTATGAGGTGCCAACTGACACGCTCCAGGTGATATTAGCTCTTCAAATTGCGCAGCTCCATGTCCGCTCTCCGCTGCAGCAGCTGTTGCAAAACTCTTTCCCATGCTCTCCCCAGACACCGCCAACAAACTCTTTTATCAATCTCCTGGCTCCACTCTATACCTGTTGCATTTCACTCCTCCCCTCTCAGAGTCCAGAACTGCAGACTCTCACTACCCACTGCACTCAACACCCATCCCTCTGCAGTTTGACGCTGCTGAAGCACAGTACCCACTGCATTGTACTCCAAAGGAGAAGGTTGGGTATGATCCCTGGACATACACAAATCTTTAGGCGACTCACGACCCCTCCTCCTCCAGGGACCTTCCCTTCCCCTATGCCCCTCTCTGCTGATGGGCTTTTTAGGTTTTATTGTCTCCTCCAATTGTTGTTGTTGTTTTTAAATAAAAGAATTGTGTTGGTTTGAAAGCAATCTTTGTTCTATTAATTGAAAGCAAAACCAGCCATACAAAACAACATACAGTTATGTTAAATCCACACATTGCACCATCTGCACCAATCACCTCCCAGCATTACAAGTACTGCACTCCTGAGAATAGCAACAAATATTAGTGGCTTTCAGCTTCAAATTGTTGCCTCAAGGCATCCCTGATGCTTATGGACCCATGCTGCGCCCCTCTAATAGCCCTGGTCTCTGGTTGTTCAAATTCAGCCTCCAGGTGCTGAGCCTCTGCGGTCCAGCCCTGAGTGAAGCTTTCGCCCTTCCCCTCACAAATATTATGGCGCATACAGCACGTGGCTATAAGCATAGGAATATTGTCATTGGCCAGGTTCAGCTTCCCATAGAGGCAGCGCCAGCAGGCTTTTAAATGGCCAAAAGCACAATTGACAATCATTCTGCACTTGCTCAGCCTGTTGTTGAACTGCTCCTTGCTGCTGTCAAGTTGCCTTGTGTATGGCTTCATAAGACATGGCATTAAGGGGTAGGTGAGGTCTCCCAGGATCACAATGGGCATTTCAACTTCCCCTACAGTGATCTTCTGATCCAGGAAGAAAGGGCCTCCTTGCAGCTTCCTGAACAGGGCAGTGTTCTGAAAGACGAGTTTGTCATGCACCTTTCCGGACCAGCGTTAATGTTCATGAAACTCCCCCGACGATCCATTAGCACCCAGAGAACCACTGAGAAATACACATTGCGATTAATGTACCCAGTGGCTAGGTGGCCTGGTGGCAGAATTGGAATATGCGTGTCATCAATAACCCCTCCGCAGGTAGGGAAGCCCATTTGTGCAAAGCCATCCCACAATGTTTCGCACGTTTCCCAGAGTCACAGTCTTTTGGAGCGATGTGATTAATGGCCCTGCAAACTTCTGTCAACACAAGTCCAACAGTAGACTTTCCCACTCTGAACTGGTTAGCAAGTGATTGATAGCAGCCTGGAGTAGCCAGCTTCCACAGTGCAATCGTCATGTGGTTCTCCAATGGCAGGGCAGCTCTCATTCTTGTAAAAAGAACAGGAGTACTTGTGGCAACTTAGAGACTAACAAATTTATCTGAGCATAAGCTTTCGTGAGCTTTTGTGAGCTGCAGCCTACAGAATGGAACATACAGTAAGAAGATATATATACATACAGAGAACAAGAAAGCTTATGCTCAAATAAATTTGTTAGTCTCTAAGGTGCCACAAGTACTCCTGTTCTTTTTGCGGATAGACTAACACAGCTGCTACTCTGAAACCTCTCATTCTTGTGTCCTTGCCGAGCAGGGCCAGAGCGAGCTCATCACACAGTCAGTCCCATGAATGTGGCTTTCCTCAGCCGAAAGTTCTGCAGCCACTGCTCGTCATCCCAGACGTGTATCACGATGTGATCCCAGCACTCAGTGCTTATCTCCCAAGCCCAAAAGCAGAGTTCCACTGTGGTCAGCACCTCTGTGAATGCAACAAGCAATCTTATATCATAGCTACTATGATCTTATGTCATTGCGAGATCAATGTCGCTCTCCTCTTGCCTTTGTAGTTTAAGGAATAACTCCACTACTTATCATGACATGGTGGTCAAAGCGAGCAGAATACTGATCAACAGTTCGGGATCCATTCCTGCAGCCTGAAGAGGCAGGGAGTGCAATACACAAACCATTGAAAGATGGCACCAAATGTGGACAGAAGCACAGGGATTGCTGAGATGCAAAGCAATGTATCACACGGCATTGGGAAAGGACCCAGGATGCCTCACAACCCCCTCCACCTTCCCACAACTCTCGAGTGACAGAAGAGAAACAGGTGCTCTCTAGGATAACTGCCCATAGTGCACCACTTCAAATACTGCTGCAAGTGCCTCAAGTGTGAACATGCTATTGTGCAGGCAACTGACAGTATGAACACACAACAGCAGTTTCCCTTCAGTGCTCTCTGAGTGGCGCTGTAACTCCTGGTGCTGTAACTAAGATTGAGAAGACTTTTTTGATTGAAGGATGAGTTTTCTAAGTGCTCTGAAATCTGCGTGCTTAGTTGTATTGTCTTGAAATTTGCTAATAGGATTACTGATATAAATTTGGGCTCATTTGAGCAAGAGGTTCCTGAGATAAAACCTCCAAGAGAAAACAGCTTTTCTTAAAGTTCACAATTTCTACAAACTTTTTTGTGCACACCTGGCTTCTGAAGATGTAATGTCTTAATGGAATGGAAAGTGGCAGGTGACCTGGAATTGGTGGGGGTTAGAGGGTGTTATATGCTGCAGGAGATAGTTGCCGGGGGTGGGAGTAGAGCAAAGACAGGAGATACGCACACACCAGTCTTCTCTCACATTCTTAAAGTTACAGTTACCACCATGTAATAAAACTGGCAAGTGTTTTGGGACATAAACTATGTCTTAAGATTTCTCTCACTGGCTGCATTAGCAACTACACACTAAACATTTCAAACCACAGCCATTATCTCCATTCCATTATAACAATGCATCGGGTGTGAGGGAAGCATGCAATTTGTTTGTAGATGCTCATAGTTCTATAGCTAGCCCATAACTGTGTTTGCACAGCCTCTTCTCCCCACAGGACTAAGAGAGCCAATACCTCCTGTGTACTCCTGTGCAGAAGCATGGCTAGCATGTGGAGCTGATATGGTCAGTTGCACACAACAAGGGAACGCTGCTAGATGAGCTGCCAAGATGTACGATCAGGAAAAGGAATTGCAAAAACACATGGAGGGCTTTAAGCAGGGGTTGGCTTTCAGCTCTGTGACCCTGGTCAGTGAAGTTTACAGTTGTGACCAGAGCAGTCACTGTCACGGAGTGGGAGAGATGCTGTGGAGAACTGTCAGGATCAACATAGGTCATGTTGCGCCTATAGTTGTATTGTGTCAATCTCAGCAGGTTGACCATAGTTCAACACTGTTTGGGGAAGTGATTTTACTGAGCTGCCATAATGGGGTGGTTACATCACCCAGAGACAAATTTGAGTGAAGATATATGCACAAAAAGTCAGCTTGAATTAACCAGGCTTTCCGCTTCTTGAAATAAATCTGTTTATTGAGATTTAGCACTAGGGTTGAGGCAGAAACTTTTGTCATCTACACAGACACAGTATCATTTTTTAAATTATTTAACAATAGTACCATATTGGACGTGAGATTTTTTGCTACCCATGGTGATCTGTGAGCCCAAAGTTAATAAAAGGGGGAAGTCTATAGCTGCCTCCTCAAAGACCGAGATCAAGAGATCAATATAAAAGCCTACCAAATTGTCACAGATTGGCCTGTCAGGACAGCAATTCCTCTTTAGAGCCCTTTGGAAGTGGATCAATTGCATTAAAATAGGTGACCTATCAAAACATGTTTACTACCCTGACATGAGAGGTGTACGTCAAAACTGAATTGAGGGGAGCAATGACTAGTCCATGATTAGACATCGAAACTTAGTGAAGCCCTCTCCAGGGCAGCTGCCAGATGTATTTTGGATTAGATGCCAAACATACAGTGAAGACTTAGCCAGAATGGGAGATAGATGTATTGCAAAAATGTATAGGAAAGTATTCTTTGTGCCAGCTGAAGATGTGTGTTCTGGAGATCCCCAAATGCCTAGTGAAGGGAGCAAATGTATCACGGTTAAGACTACAAGTCTGAACAAAGAACTCTCCCAAATTAGAGCTAGATTTATTAGGTATTTTACTCCCAAAATATGGTGAGAATGATTCTTATGCCATTATTTGGCACACTGGGGATTAGATCCCAAAACCCACGATTAGATCATATTCAATGTAAGTGAAAAGTGTTCTGTGACCATTCCCGTAAATGAATAGTGAAACCATAACTATGTTGGATAATATACATATTTGGGGATGAATATATATGGTGACGCTGTGCTTGGGATGGGAGAGAGCGCTACTTGGGATCTGATCATGAACACAGGGCTTTGGCTAGATTAAGTGATGAGCATACCGCCGATTAGACCCTAAGCTATACATGGAGCTCTTCAGAGCGGGTGCCGTACTAGGGACTGGGTTTAAAGCTCTCGTGATAAAACACCTGTGAGCGCTCCCTATGCCAGGTGCCGTTTGGGGATGAGACCCCGCGCTCAGCGAAGTTCCCCATCTCGGACGCTGCCCCGGCCGGGTGTCGCCCTTTAGTAACCTCCACGCCTGCATGAAGAGGGGGGGAGTCCTTCCCTTTCAGCGCAGTCAACGGGAGCCCCACCCAGGCTAGCCCCAGCAGGCACCCGCCACAGCCCAGGAAACCCCGTGGGGACGGGGCCGCCCTGTGGTCAGTGCCAGCCAGGGACCTCTCCTCACTCACCACCCTCCTCTGCTAAGGAAGAGGGCGCGGCTACACGCAGAGCCCAAACATCCCATGCACGCTCACTCCACGGCCGAACCCAAAGGTAACTGAAACGGCCATTTTGCATCGCTTTGCCTGTACGCCGGCACGTTAAGAGCCGTACGTGGTGCCGTTCCGTGCCGCTGCGTGCTCCGGCTCCGCCCCCGCCCGAGGCGCCTGCGCGGTGTGCGCTGTGGCGGCCGAGCCGGGGGAGCCGATCAGCGTCGCGGCGGCGGCAGCTGGAGACAAAGCGCCCGACTAATGAATGGGACGGTCCTGCCTGACCCTTCCCTTTAACTCCTTCGGGTCCGGCCGGGCGGCGGTCACTGGTGGCCTCCCGCTTCCGCGGCGGCTGACCGGTAAGGTGAGTGGTCGCGCTGTGGCGCCGGGCGGGGGCTGGAGCGAGGCGATCCGGTTCTCGCGCTCCCCGAGCTCCTGCTGCCCCAAGCACTGGCTGGCTCTGCCTCAGCGGCGCCAGTTCCCGGGTGCCCGAGCCGCCGGCTCCCGGGGCTCCCTGCCGCCGTGTTCCGGCCGGGAGCGCCCACAGGGCAGCGCCGCCAGGCCGGAGAGGGGCCGTGCCGTGGCGAGGCACAGGAAGCGGGGGACTAGGCCCCTGGTGCTCGCTCGCTCCATTGTCTCTGAGGCCCTGAGAGGGGGCTCCGCTGGGGTAGGGGGTGCCCGGTATCGCTCCCCTGGGCGGGGCTCTCCCTAACCCCGGTGTAGGGAGCGCGGGTCTGACCTGCCCGGGGAGCTGCTGCGCTCTCTCCGCGGTATCCGTCAGGCTGGGTGGAGGGCTCCCGGCGAGCCCTCCCTGGAGGCCCGGGGCCCGCTTCGCATGCATGGCAGCGCGCGACTTGCATTGTCTCCGTCCGTCGTTGTCCGCCCCGTACAGCGCCAGGCCAGCCCGAATCCCCCTCGGGACTGCGCCCAGAGGCCGCAGGAGGAACCGGGCCCTTCGCTTGGGGGCGGGAGGAAGAAGTGACCATGTGGCCGGTGTGAACCCGATCTAAGATGGCTAAGAGTGAATAAGAATAGCCCAGGGCCCCGCTAGGCAGGCATTGCGCTTTGCAGAGCTCTGATTGCTGTGTCCAGCTTCGTAACGCATGCTGGGGTGTGGGCTTAACGAGTAATGGGGAACTCCCTGCCCAGCGCACTGCATCTAGGTGTAAATGTGTATAACATGCAGTCTGAGATGGAAAGTGTGTGCTCAACAAGACACACCCCCCGCCCCCATTTGTGTGCGCACAAACTGAGATGGAAAGTGCGTTCTGGACTTCTCGTACACGAACATAGAGTTTACAAACGAGACTCTAGACATCAGGTCTAAATAATTGTTTTGAGGTGGACACTGGATTTTAGAGGAAAGAACATCCATGGCTAACATCAGCAATAATCTGGACACCATCTCCACTCCTCCCTCCTTTGAGGGTCCCCAGTCCTGCAGTTGGTATTCAGACAAAACTGCCCTTGGTTTTAAGAGAGACGTGTCTGCAGAATTTGACTGTCATCTATTCCCATTCAGTTTTTAATATTAACTTTACATTTTTTAACAGAATCTTGAAAATATTTCATTATTTACATGTTTTGGATCTTTGACTTTTTTTAAAATACATCCGACCAAGTGGGTATTCACCCACAAAACCTCATGCTCCAATATGTCTGTTAGTCTATAAGGTGCCACAGGACTCTTTGCTGCTTTTACAGATCCAGACTAACACAGCTACCCCTCTGATACTTTTTAAAATAGCACATTGTAATAGACTAGCAAACTTCCTTGTTGCTCACCAGTTCCATTATAATAGATGTTCGCTATTTTGAAAAACATAGCGTGCATGTGCAACAGATGACCAAAATTGTGAAAATATTAAAAGTATGCAAGTTAAATTATGAAAGGGTCCTGTTGGCATTAATGATTACCTGTAAATGGTTTTTTAAAAGTTAGGAGTGTGCATTTCTTGCTAGATTATGATGCATAAAAAGGCCTGATTTTCTCCCTTCCTCCTATCTTATTTATCTATTAGAAATAGCAGGAATGTCAAATCTGGTCTTTCCTGGTTTTGCTACAGGACTTCTTGGGGACCTCAAAGGTCTTTACCTTTACCTATCATGCCTTAACTTAAGGGATATGTTTAATGAAGATATCATTTCAACCCCTATTAAAACAAACTTTTTAGGCTTTACTTATGCATTGTTTAAAAAATGGAAAAGGGGACACAGTCCCTTACTTTTTCTTTAACAGTGACCTATAATTTGCAGGATGTGTGGGAGGGAGAGTCTGCACCTGAAGAAGTGATCTTTTTTACCCATGAAAGCTTATGCCCAAATAAAACTGTTAGTCTGGAGGTGGGGGAGGGATGTTATGATGGAAATGTAGAATTTTAAAGGTGGATGCAGAGAAAAAAATAGTTTATATATCTTTTTATTTGTTTCTTCTTTATGGTGGATAAAAAAAATCCTGAAAAATTCCACCCCTCCCACCCAATTTGATTTTAAGTTTAGAGATAGGAGCCCTGTCTGGGTTGGAAGACTATTCATGACTATCCTGGAGGGAGCAAGTCTAATTGACATAGTATCAGAGTCAGAACCATCTGCATTAGGGTTTCCAATACTGCTAACACCCCTGTAGCCAAATAGATGTTAGGAACAGTGGGAGTTTTTTTGTTTAAATTGCGTAATGTAAGCAAAACCTAAATTGAGTGGACAATATATGAAAGTTTGGCCTCACAAAGGACTGTAAGATGAACAGTTCAGAGGGGAAAGTTTTTAATCACATTGTTTAAAATTTACTGTTTTTAGTAAAACCTGTTTAACGTCAATTGCTGACAGTTTGGAGGAAGGAAGATTTTGTTAGACTCAACATCTTCGATTAGTGTGAGAGCTAAATATATAAAAATGCTTTTACTGAGATGACTGTCTACTTTGCAGAACCCACTTGTTTTACTGTTACCTTGTTCTCCCACCCTCTCCAGACCTGTGTTGTTGTTTTGTTTTTTTTTCCTTCCCCATCCACCTGTTCAATCTTGTCATAAATTGAGACTGCAAGCTACATAGGGTAGGAAGTATATTCTTGTTACTTGTCTGTACGGTGGCTAGCATAATGGGGCCCTGGACCGTGATTAGGTTCTGTAAGCAATACTTCAATACATATAGTAATGTATATCTGAGGCATACAGTCCTCCAGGAAAAAAAAGAAAAGACCAGAATTCACACTGCTGGTATTTATAAAATTAAAACAAAAAATAAAATGTCAGGGTCGCCTATAGAGAACGAGAGAATCTGACAAGCCCACTTTATTTAAAAAAAAAAAAAAAAATTCCAAATCGTCTCTAAGGGTGGATTGATGTTGTAATGCATGGGATCCTCCAACCAGATTTTCCTAACTAGATACTACAGAAAAACCCATAAAAATGCTTAGATTGTTGGGAAATAGCCGGTCCTCTTGCCGCAGTCCCCAGCAGGCATGTGTTAATCTCTCATTTTTCCATGACCTAACTGAAGACTACCTTTGGGAATCTGTTTCTGGGTAAGGGAGGGGTTGGGACTGAGGGACATGAGTTCTCTGTAAAATGTTCTGTCTTCTCTCCCTGAGCACCATACTGCCTTATGCCCCTCATCACAGTCAAAACAAAAATGCCAGGGTAAGTGTGCAAAGGTCGGGGGAAAACTCATCATTTCCAGACCAAATAATTTCCATGTAGGGGAAAATCTGGTTTTGAGGTTTTCTTTCATAATTAGAAATTCTCAACTGCAGAGTACATTGAAGGGAAATAAAGTAGACTTTCTTTACTTAAACAATTACATTCACATTATAATTGAGGCAACCAAAGAACTGTAAATATTAGATCTTTTTAGATAGAAGGATATTATTATAATCGTTAAGTCTGATCTGCATATCACAGACCATAGACCTTCACCCAGTAGGTCAGATACCTTGGTGATGGGTAAGAGATAACTGTGTAGTATCAATATTTCTTTAAGTAGAGATATTTCAAGAATATTGTTAGTACTGACGTAGACTAGTGAAAACTGCTTTATATGTTTAAACTCATCTGTCTTAACTGTTCACCTTTGTAGAAGTTTGGAAATAAATTTTCCCTAACAAATGTGTCCTTTTCTGTTTGGCAAAATTGCCCTGCTTTCTGTGCCACTGTGGCTTTTTGTTCCTGCATTTGCACCAGCATCATTAGTGTCAGTAGAAATGTGCACAATTGTGAGAAGGTGTTAATTTCAGCTGCTGAACTAACAGGTGGAGTGCATGCTGATTTTGATGACTCAAAAAGCTGTTTTTGTGGGTTTTAAAGTTGGAGGTTTTAAAATAAATTAAAACATAAAGGTTCCACCAGGTTACAACTAACTACAAGTTAGATAAACTTTTGACTTAAGCTATGTGATAGTATCTTTGTAATGCACTACTTCAGTGTTGGCAAATTTATTATGCTATGGCCATGCCACGTTAAAGTGACATAAGCAGAATAGGGAAACGTAATCTTGGCATTCTTCTTTTTATTTATACCATATTTAATTTAAAAATATCATAATTTGTCTTGAACTCTTGAAAACTTAAAACCATGGTGTTTTTAAAACATGTTGATCTTTCTGACATTCATAATGTATTAGTTTCCAGTGGAAGTTGGCACAATAAATGTTACAATATTACTACTGTTTTTATTAAGCTAGGAAACAATCCATTCTGTAAAATTGTATGATATTTTCTTTTTTTTTAAAGTAATAAGTAGTGATGCAGGGCTGAATGAGGATTATTCTATTCAAACTTAGTTATTAATTCATTTTTATAGCTGACTAGAAGCTCATTGCATTTTGTCAGAAGAAACTATAGCTTTTCCAGACAGTGAAACGTCTGCTTTTACTAGAGCTGTGCAAAATTCATTTGTGTGTAATTTCAGCCCCCCTAATATTTCATTTTATTTGCTGGGTTGAATAAAGGTCTACCTTTGCTTTGAAAGCACAGATTTTGACTTATTAATACAAAAGCCACCTTTGCATAAATTGTCTTTTTATAAGCAACAGATTGAGTCTGTGCTTGATTATTGGCCTCTTTTCACTGGAAAATGGTCATGGTTTTACATTTTAAGGATTGTGTCTTAGTGATAATTCTCAAGTGTTCTCTTTTGAATTTGTAATACAATATAGAAAACCTTCAAATTCAAATAATTTTGTTTTTCCTTGTGAATATTTCAGATACTAGTAACTGCTCTATAGATGGTGAGATACTATGGGATAGAGCAGTGGTGGGCAAACTATGGCCCATGGGCCACATCTGGCAGCGGGACCATCCTGCCTGGCCCTTGAGCTCCTAGCTGGGGAAGTTAGCTGCTGCCATGCCACCACATGGGCAGCGCTCTGGGTGGCGGTGTTGCACGTTCCTGCTGAGCAGTGTGTCTGGCTCCAGCAGAGTGGCGCAGCTGCCAGGCATGCTGCTCTGAGCAGCATGGTAAGGGGGCTAGTGGCGGGGGGTTCTGGGGGACAGGGACCAGGGGACCGTTGGATTGGGCGGAGGTTCTAGGGGGTGGTCAGGGGATGGGGGGGAGGGTTGGATAAGCTTGGTAGTCCTGGGGGGCCCTGTCAGGGTGGTAGGGGTGCGGGTAGGGGATGGGGAACGGGGGGTTGGATAGGCATGGGGTCCCAGAGGGCCTGTCAAAGGGCGGGGGTGTGGATGGGGGTGGGGTCCTAGGGGTGTTTAGGGATGGGGGTCTCGGGAGGGGGCAGTTAGGGAACAAGGTGCGGGGTTGGATGGGTCGAGGGTTTTGAGGGGGCCAGGAAGTGGGAGAGGGTGGATAGGGGGTGGGGGCCAGGCTGTTTGGGGAGGCACAGCCTTCCCTGTGCTGCCCTCCATACAGTTTTGCAACTCCAATGTGGCCCTTCGGCCAAAAAGTTTGCCCTCCCCTGGGATAGAGAATGGGAATGTGCCCATAGGGTGCTTAACTCTCTCAACTTTCAGTTTCAGTATTTCATGCTGATTCCTTCCATTACCTTGGGCAAGTCACCTAGCCCCTCCTCTGCTCACTTTCTCAATATGTTGGTGTTGGAGTTTATTATAAATTATTTTAAAGATATAACTCAGTATTTTTGCAGAGTAGTACTGATTATTGTAATTCTACTGGGCTGAATTATCCCACCTGTCCCCCATCTTTTCCCCTCTGCACTTGCACACACACTGCTCTGATTGCTTCTTACCCTGTGTGGATTCTTGGAGAACCATGAAGTGGAGGAAGGGAGGGAAAGTGCCAAACTGTCTACCATCCGTGGCAGAATCCAAGGATTTCTGCCTGGAAAAATGAATGAAGAGATAATACAGTTTGGAGCTCTTGAGCAGCCTTAGGGTATATGTCAGTGGTATCATGCCTTCTGGTTGAGTTGTGGTTTCAGATGTAGGGGAGGCTGTGAGCAGTAGATGATCCTACAGGATAGTTCCTGTCACTGGCTGAAGATATGTGGGGCTAGAGGGGCACAGCCTTTAAAATCTGCAGGACTCCAGCCCAGCTCCTCTCACCAGGAGAAGCAGCTCTTTAAAAATATATATATATAGTAAACTTCAGCGTACTAGCTCCTGTGTATTTTCTGTTCTGAGGGACTGATTTCAGACCCACTGTAATTATTCTTTGTTTCCTACTGTTTAATTCAAAATACCTGTTTTTGGTGGAACAAATACAGTGTATAGAACATGTTATATATGAGTTATTCAGTGTATGGTGATCGTGCTGTAGGTCATGTTGATTAATAAAAGATTCTGTTGGGCTAGAAGCACTGAAACAGCATAATCAATTTATGGAGGGAAGGAATAACTTCCTGTCAGGTAGATCTTCTGTCTGTAATGTAATATATTGATAGGCTCTTTTGAGTGAACTGTTTCCAATGTGATGCAAGTCCTGTGTGTGGGGAGAAGTGGGTGGCATGCCTTGACCTCATTTTGAGAGAGAAATCAGTATTGCCAACCCCAAGCACCCAATAATAGTCTCAGGTTCCGAAAATCATGAGTTTGGGTTAAAACCATGAATTTTTCTAAAAATTATAGTGCTGGGCATATTATTTGTCTTTACAAGGTTCTTATAGTTCAAATTGTCCAGCTTTGGCCCCAACTGGGGCTGGAAATTTATCAGTTGAAAGCTGAGAATCTCATGTGGTTATGACCCCAGGACCTGGGACTTAAAGAAAAAAAAAATACAGCAAGACTTGGGAGAAAATTATGATAGTTGACAACACTGAAAATTTCTTATGTTTAAAATAAAAAATGCTTTTTTTCCCTTCTCAGGTAGACTCCTCAGCATCAATTTTGAATAGCATGTATTGAACCTGAAATGAGGCCAATGGAACTCAGTGGAGCAGATATGTAAGTCTCTGTCAATAAACTGTTGGACAACTCTCTTTTTTTTTCCAGTTTGTACCTCTTCTTTCTTCATTTAGAGCAAGGTCAACTGTTACAGAGGGACTTGAATCCGTTATCGTGAAAGTGACTTAATTTGTGCAGCAATTAATAATTTAGTGTGAGTGTGGGGGAAATTGCATGAGTGCTTATAGAATTGAGAAGCAAGTGTCTCATTTGTGATCCTAAATCCCTTAGATGCTTTTGAAATCAACACCCTTGCTTGCCAAAATATTTAATGTTTTTTAGATCTTTATCCTGTGAAAGGACAAGTGCTAGGCCTAAGGTTTCCCTCTGCATATTCACTCTGATCAGCAAGCACAGGTCATCAGAAGAGCAGGATACATTTTATTGCCCATTTAAAAAAAATAGAGCACAAATACAGTGGGGAAGAGCTGTTCATAATATATTAATGTGGCTTGACAATAAACACTATATTCTTGTGTAGGGTTTCAGAACGTGTTATTTTTTCTTGCATAAATCCAGTTTAACTTAATTTTTAAAGTGGATGCATTCATTGGATCATATGGACAGTGATAACAGATGGATGAAATATTTAAGGTAGGTAAAATGTTGAGTCTGGAAACATTGATAGACTTACTTAAACACTATAATAGCTTCACATATTTTCTCAAGATTTACCAAAAGTTCAAAGAGACAATAAAATGACAGTTCTTTTAGGTCATATGTCTGTGGTAAGCCTGAGAGGTCCTGTTGTGTATTAGTTCTGCCTTGGGATCTTTTCCTTATGTAGACTTAGGCTACTCTACGCTACAGCCGGGATCGATGCTCTGAGATCGATCCAGCAGTGGTCAATTTAGTGGATCTAGTGAAGACCCGCCAAATTGACAGCAGATCGCTCTCCAATCGACCCCTGTAATCTACCCCTGATGAGAAGAGTAAGGTAAGTCAATGGGATAGTTTCTCCCGTTGACTCCCTGTGGTGTAGACCCCGCGGTAACTCAACCAAAGATACGTCGACTCCAGCTACGTTATTCACGTAGCTGGAGTTGCGTAACATAGGCCGACTTACTGTTGTAGTGTAGACATAGCCTCAGTTACGGAGAAATAAACTGCCATGGCTGTCTAAGACAGAATTATAGGGATAGGGATGAAAAGAGCAGTTTCTCTCTGTAGTGGCCTTTCTGTTCAACTCTAGCATCCTCTAAAGGGACTTTATGAAAATAGACAATATTGCTTTCTCCAGAATAGAGTAATACGTAATTTTAAATATTATTAAAATATATATTTGTTGCAGGTATTTAAAACTGAAATGTAATGTGCACATCAGAGTGAATTTTAGTACCTACTTCACATCATTTCATTATATAATGTCAAATACTGCAGCTTTTTGTAGATGTTCCTAAAGCAATTTTCTAAGGCAGCTCTCAAGGTTAAAAGCATTAACTGAAAATATGAAAATATCCACTTTAGCACTATTGTAAGTGGGCATCATGTCTCAGCTGTAATTCAAGAAATAATTCTTGAGGATAATCCTAGGTAAAATAACTATTGACTGCAAACTAAGGTTGCTGCAGTAGATAATGTAATCTTATAAGCAGTTAACACTAGACATTAAGCAGTATGGAAATGTATATAAATATTTCATTCCCCTTACAGTTCATATATTTCACTCCCCATTCATTGTCATGCTCATTCATTGTATCTTAACTTTAGATTGTAAGCTCTTTGAGAGAGGGCTTATATGTAACTTTGAGCATGCTTTGGGGCACTACAAAATAGAATATATGCCTGTATTAGAGCTGAATGTGTCCTGTTAGTTAGAAGGTTTTTATGGGAGTGTGTAAGGTGAAATTTAACATGTTGGGGAGTATGAAATGTAAGGAAAATAGAATCCTTGTGTAAATGTTTAACCAGTCAGTTTGTTACTACTTCATGTTTGGCTATAATTGTTTTCATATAGGGGTTAAATTTATTGTATCAAATTGCAGTAAAAGTCGTTTGTCTAGGTATTAAGAAATATTGTATAGTATATTAAGAGTAAATATGAAGTTGCTAAATTTTCATACATATTACATGTATTGCACCAAAGTAGACCTCAGCACAAAGCATATTGTGCACAGGTAATTGTGTGCTGGTGCATGGGATTGCATAGAGTGACGCTGCTCCCAGTGTGCACAAGAGCAGCATGGGAGTAATTTAGGATATATCTACACTGCAGTGTAAGCTCAGGGGTTGAATTTAGGCTCAGGCCCTAACCCTCCTTACATCTACACATACATTATGCTATCCCAGGGCCCATATTTAAGGTCCCAGGACCCCACAGGGTTTAGGAGTTCTAACTTGAGTCAAGCTGGGACTCAGGGTTCAATATTGCTTTGCAGTGTAGATGGAACTCCACTGGACTCATGTTCCAGGAGTCCATCAAAAGAATCACACAGGCCAATGTATTTTGTCCTCTGGACAGTCAAGTTTGGGGTCGGTCAGGTTTTTCACTACAGCACTATGAACAAAGGGCTAGAGCCAGCTGCATTATGGAGGGGTGCTAGAAAGTCTGGGATATGCATGGTTGGACTTGGGCTCACATAATACAGTGTAGATGCTGGAGTACCAGGTTGGGACTCAGGTTTCAGCAGTTCCTAGCCTGGGGTTACAAATGAGTGTAGACTCTTAAGCCCTAGGGTTAACACACCCAGGGTCTGCTAACTGAAGTTCTGCTAACCCTGTACTTACTTTGCAATGTAGACGTACCCTAAAGGTATGTCTACTGAGGAATAAAAGACCCATGGTCATGGCTGCGGCCCAGGTCAGCTGTCTTGGGCTCTCAGGGCTTAGGCTGTGGGGAAATTACTGTGGGACCTGGAGTCGAAACATCTGCACAGCAGTTTTACAGCCCAGCAGGCCATGCCCCGTGAGCCCAAGTCAGCTGACCTGGGCCAGCCATGAATGTTAAACTGGTATGTAGACATACCATCAGGGTTGGGTTTGTCAGTGAGACTTAACTCCTGTGCAACTGAAATGATGTGCTACTTGGCAGGTTGCCTGCGGTATGGAACTGCAAGTTTCATAGGAGCAGAGATCCTGCTCTGCAGACCTTTTAGTTTTGCTAGCAAGTATATTCTTTTCTGCTTCTCAAAAGGGCTGATGTCTAAAGTTTGAAATCTCATAGTTCTGGTGTAAAATGTTAGAGATGTTTTATTCATTAGCCGTTAGTCTAAATAGAAACAACTAAAAAAAAAAATTAAAACATCTAGCTTATTCGCTAGATTTTGTTTGTATATCTGTTTAGTATGAATTGTTAAAGCTAGTCTGGTTGCAAGTTAGAGGGATCTAGCGATATTGGATGCGCGCCCTGAAATTTTTAAATGTCACTTCTAATTTTTAAAACACCACCAAAACTAATGGCTCTCCTAATCTTGTTGGAGCCCTTCTGGTGATTAATTAGGGGATTAGCATACTCTCTGGTCTTGCCCATCATGCATTGGTATAGATCAGGGATCAGCAACCTTTGGCACGCAGCGCGCCGGAGTAAGCATCCTGGCAGGGCAGGCCAGTTTATTTACCTGCCGCGTCCGCAGGTTCAGCCGATCATGGCTTCCACTGGCTGCAGTTTGCCGCTCCAGGCCAATGGGGGCAGCGGGAAGCAGCGGCCAGCACATCCCTCAGCCCGCGCTGCTTTCTGCAGCCCCCATTGGCCTGGGACAGCGAACCACAGCCAGTGGGAGCCACAATCGGCCGAACCTGCAGATGCAGCAGGTAAACATACTGGCGTGGCCCGCCAGGATGCTTACCTTGGCATGGCCACGTGCCAAAGGTTGCCTATCCCTGGTATAGATACAGTTATCTACATTTTTTCTGATGCCTTTTTCTTTTTGCTTTCTATCTTTATTATTTTTGTTTGTCTCCCCCCATATTCCTCCACTCCTTAGAAGGCTACAGACAATCCAAGGAGGAGGGAAAGAGAATATGCTAGTGGCTGTTGCATGTGTTTTCACAGTTAAGTAGAAAGTAGAAGAAAAAGTTTGGCAGGTGGGCTGATACCCTGTACATGCACTGAGGAAGTAGGGATAAAAGGGCAGCTTTCAAGGAGCTACATTTTATGTTAGCCACAGCTTCAGGAGTGTCTTTGCTGCTGGGGTTGGAGGGCAGAGGGAGGGAACAAAGTGCCTTTCCTCTTTTGTCTCTGCTCCTCTCCTTTGTTCCATTTATTTTGTTCAGTTCCTCTTCCTCACACCCCAAAAACATTAGATTTATTAAAAGGATTTACTCCACTTTTCTAGGAAATTAGACCTGTAAGTGATATAAAGAATAAATGGTATAATTTTCAAACTCTGAAGCCTTTTAAACTACTTTGAATTTAAAAAACCAAACACACACAAACCACCCTCGATGCAACCTTAACCACTGAGCCACAGATGACACTTTGATAATACTTATCTATGTTACAGGGAGTGTTGTGTGGATTAAAGTTTGTGAAGCACTTTGAGTATGCAAAATATTAAAATTATTTTTTCCACATAAATTAAATTCCTCTCCTATTTCAGTTTCACCTTTTTGAGCAAAATTTTACTTACCCATGCCTGCATCAACAGGACAGTTATCTTTTATGACCAGTTCCTTGGGGAGGAGGAGACTGGGGCCTTGCTGTGATAGGGAAGAGACAAGGGTCTGTGTCAGAATTCCTTCTTGTGCCAAATGCTGCCATGGTGGGAACCACCACCTTTTCCCTTGCTGGCCCTCTTGGTAACAACTACTTCTTTCTGCTGCAGTCTTGCCTAAGCAGCAGAAGGCGAGCAAAATGTGCATGCAACTGAGACTAGGATCAGCGACTCCTGGCATGGAGTCTAGAGTAACTGTATACTGAAGAGCTGGCTGACTGCTGACAAGTGGGCAGAAAAAGCCTCCTGTAAAACTATCATAGTGGGGTCTACGAGTGGGCTCGTTACTGAAGTTAGAGAGGAATCTTACTGTTCTAAAATGGTGTATAGGCCTTATGGCACAGTGGAAGGTTCGGGTGCCTGTAGTGCATGTACAGTTTATTTAGGAACATCGTATATTATTTTGGGTCCTCAAGTTTAAACTTCATTGGATGATCTGGTCACAGTTCCCATGATAGGCAAGGTAAAACATTTCCAAAGATTGTTTTTTTGTTTTTGTTTTTTTTTTTTAAAGACTTATAGAAAGTTTCCAAGCTAGCACGTTTGTCATGGTCCATTGTTAGTTGCAGCAGAAGAGAATCGGAGAAACATATTAGGAGTGAACCCAGGAAAAGACCAGCTCTGTTAAACCCTGTTAACAGAAAAAACCAAGGGGTTTGGAAATATTTGAATTCTGAGGAAAGCCTAGAATAGAGATGTACTACACAGGGGTCGGCAACCTTTCAGAAGTGGTGTGCCGAGTCTTCATTTATTCACTCAAATTTAAGGTTTCGCGTGCCAGTAAACATTTTAATGTTTTTAGAAGGTCTCTTTTTCTCTGTCTATAATATATAACTAAACTATTGTTGTATGTAAAGTAAATAAGGCTTAAAAATGTTTAAGAAGCTTCATTTAAAATTAAATTAAAATGCAGAGCCCCCGGTTTGGTGGTCAGGACCTGGGCGGTGTGAGTGCCGCTGAAAATCAGGTTGTGTGCCGCCTTTGGCACCTGTGCCATAGGTTGCCTACCCCTGAACTAGAGGTTTGTTTGAAAAATCATTTGTAATTTATGTTAACTTTTGATAGTTTATTTTTTTATATATATATAGAGAGAGAGAGAGAGAGAGAGAGAGAGAGAGTGTTTTATTTTATATATAAAATAAAACTATTCAGAACTCTTAACAGGGCTAACTGTAAAATAATAGTCAAACTTAGCAGCAAAATTAATATGGAAGATTTTGATTTAGTACTCATTGCCTCATAGAATATAAATACTGCTTTTTAAGGGACCCTCTGTCTCAATACATGTATCTATTTTATTAATTCACCTCCATATGCACAAGCAGGCTTTCAGTTCCAGCAAACAAAGGCTTTGTGTAAATATAGTACCTTGTGTCTCTAGAAATGTAACATACAGTAGAACCTCAGAGTTATGAACACCTTAGGAAGAGAGGTTGTTTGTAACTCTGAACAAGACATTATAGTTGTTCTTTCAAAAGTTTACAACTGAACATTGACTTAATACAGCTTTGAAAATTTTCAATGCTGAAGAAAAATGCTGCTTTTAGCCATCTTAATTTAAATGAAATGTTTCTTTATGTTGTCAAATCTTTTTTTTTTAAACTGTCCCTTTATTTTTAGTGGTTTACATTTAACACAGTACTGTACTGTATTTACCCTTTTTTGGGTCTCTGCTGCTGCCTGATTGTGTATTATCGGTTCCAAATGAGGTGTGTGGTTGACTGGTCAGTCTGTAACTCTGGTGTTCGTAACTCTGAGGTACTACTGTAATAAAATAATGAAAAATCTCCACAAGCTGTAAATAAATCTATCTAAAGATACTTCATTGTATTCAGTCCATCAAAATCCAGCTCATATTGATGTCAGTGGGAATTATGTGTAGAAATCAAAGGTTCTGGGTGGCCCTTGGGGATTAAAACAGATCTTCCTGGGAGCTGATTCTCATTAGTATGAAAAAAACCTGACACATAATGAAAGTATCTTAGCAGTTTCATAGCTGATCTTTCAACTTGAATTTTAAAAAATCGAGTAACTTAAAATCCAGTTTTGGCTAGAGCATCCTTTAAATGATGTATTCTAAATTTTAAAAAATCCTTTAAAATTTGTGTTTTTCTACTACTCTGTTAATATTTATAAGGATATTTTCAGGAAGAGAAACAGTGAAACTGACTAGATACAACATCCAGATCCACCAGCTGCCCAGCCAGTCTCTCCCCCTCACCTTATGCCTCCAGCAATACTATCTTGAATCACTTGTCATTTTATTCCTTGTTTCAGAAAAACGATTATTCTTACACTGAAAAATTTTGAATATGTTCTTTTCCCTAGATATAGATATAGATTGGAGCAGGGTTAAGGGAGATGTGTGTCTCCCACCATGCTGCTTCATTTCTCAGCTGCACTCTCTATGTCCAGTGTGGATACCAGATCACTGACACGTTTAGGTCTTTCCATGGCACAGGTATAGTAGGGGAGCAGAGCAGACTGGGTGTCATGAGGTAGGGAAAGAGCAGGGCTCTGCAACGTGGCTAATGAGTGGTTCTGTTTGGGGGAAGGGTTGTCTGAGGTGCAGTGTTATGCTATCTGAAGGGATGGTGGGGGAGAAACAAGATCAGAAAGGAGCTGTGCTCTGAATCTCAGGTGGCTTTTCTAAAAACTGACCTAGTATTTTCAACCAACAAAATGCAGTTTGTAGTGGACTAAATGTGTTTCTTGTCTTAAATTCTTTTTTTTGTCTCATCTGTTTTTCTCTTTCCCTGATATCTCTGATCCCTTTTTACCTTGCTATCACTCTCACCTTTTCATTCTCCACCATATTGTTCTCCTATTCCAGTCCTTTTGTTGCTGATCCCCCTCATCCCGCAAGAGCTTTATAGCACTAGACTTTAACAGCAGCTTTGATGTCCAGTGCTAAAAAAAATCCTATGAACAAATGAAACCTAAATAGCAGTTTTTCTGTTGAAAAAGAAACCCTACTATTCAACAAATGACTTTTCATAGTCACGTTGTCTAATGTTAATAAAATTGTATAACCTGACATGGAAAACTTGTTTGGCTCAGAGACATTTGATCATTTGATTATTTAGGCAATCTCCCATTGAATTCAGTGGAAGCAGAATTAGGCCAGCCTTGAGAATTTCTGAAAATCTTACCCATAGTTATTACACAAAACTCCAACAAATTATTAAAATATTACTTTCACAAATGACAAATTTTAATCCGTGTTAACACTCGATATTGTGTACGCTTGTAGTAACTTTCTTTTTTGGGTCCATTAGATTTTTGGAATTGTAAAGTTTCTTTTTATTTATGTACTTAAATTTAGCAGAGCAACTGTAACTTAAAGTTAATATATATTTAATGATTTTTCTATTAGGGTGTTGTCTCAGGCTAAAATGAACTGTACTGCTGGATTAGAACTTGCAAAATGAATAGTGCTTACCCTCAAAACATGCAAAGCAAGAACTACTTTTAGACTGCAATCCTTGGGGTAGGGATTGTTTATATTTGTCTGGTGCCTAGCACAATGGAGCTGCAGCTTGGTTGAGGCATGTAGGTGCTACAGGAATATAAATGTCTAGTAATTTTCAAGTGACTTATGAAAAACACAGAATGAATGCCAGCGTTTTCCAAAATAGCCTAAAGTTTGGCTTCTTAGTCATTATTTAGGCACCCTCTTGAATTTCAATAATGCTGAGCAACCAACAGCCATCATGGAGGTATTTGGGAACTTTGGATGCTTTGCAGTTTTGAGAATCAGATGCCTTAATATGGGCTTTAGAGCTAAACTTTCGCCAAACATACTGCCCATGTGGGCACAATATAATCTATTGTTTCTCTTCTTAGTTTCATACACATAGCTAGAACATGTGTAATATTTGAGGAATAAAATCTCCATTTTTGAAGATGCTGCATGGTGAGTGGAGGGCTAGTTTGAGTAAACAGGCTCTCTTATTATGCAGATAAGGACTTGATCAGTTCTTTAAAATTAAAATAGGACCACATTCCTTAGAATGCTTTTATTTTAAATTACATGTTTAAATTACAAAATGTCTTTGAGTAAAGTTTGTAAAGGGACTTCTTCAACATAGGAATCATACTTGTATCTGAAATTTATTTTGGTCGTGAATTTTTCCCTTTAGTTCTTGACAGTGATTTGTATAGTCTTTTCATTAATTGCTGGTCCGTTTCACTTCTTGTACACTAGCACATCTTCTCTGTGTTCTGAGGTGGGCTCTTTTTCACGTTTCAGGAAATGTATTAAAAGTAATATGGTAGCAGAGTTACTGCTGATTCCAGATTTTAACCCAGAATGCTTGGGCAGAACCAGGAAGCATCAGGTGTTAGGGTGTGCCTGTGTGAGGGGCTTAATACCTATGTGAGCGAGAAGCGCTGGGATCCTGGGGGTGGAGAGTTGCTTCATTATGCCCTTGGAAAGGGTACAGGGAAAGAGCATCTGGCAGTGGCCTCTATGGACCCGATGAAGGCTGAAGCAGCAAGGTTAAGAAGGGAGAAGGCAGTTTGTAAAATCACAAATTAGCCTGGGGAAGTTGGAGTTGGGTCATGTTGACTTGAATCCACTTTTGATGTATTTTGTAAGGCTGGGTATATTTCAGCTTGACTGTGTCCTTTTAACTGAAACAGTCATTTCTGAGCTTTCTATTGGTGTAATCTTACTACATTATTTTTTGTGATAGGGGCAGGTAGAGGGAGGCTGGATACCCAAGAGATTGTTAAAGAACAAAAATGTAACTTGAAATCAACAGACCTACTCTAATTTTTAATATAAACAAAATGGTTCCTGTTTACACACAGTAAAATTATTTTGTGATTTATACTGTAAGTAATTGTATTGCTAATTTTCACATTATGGTATAGTTTCTATAGCTGAAGATACAGCTGAAAAAATCAACCCCCTGCATTTGTTACTAGGGCTAAATAACCCAGATGGTGATAGTTGTGGCTGCATACTCACATCTTCACACCTGTTACCCCTGACCAGAATGAATTATTGACTTGATCTCAGTCTTGGACCAGGCACTTAGATATTTTAGTTATGCGGGGAGAGATGAATTGTCTCCACAGAAAGTCAGAGAACAGTTAGGAGCTCACATACCTTTGTAGCTGGGTTCCTCAGTCCTTCCACTCTGCTCTGTCTGCCTAGGTCTGTGGGTTTCTTATGTTGTTTCATTTTCCATAGTTCATTTTCACTTTCCTCCTCGTGCTTTACCTTGGTCTGTACTGTACTCTTGTTCCTGCCTGTTCTGGTTTCCTGCCTTCCCAGGGAAGGAGCTGGGGGGTGGGGTGGGGGATCAGCTGCTATCACTGCACTTCAGATGCTGCCTTGCCTTTCCCAACAGCCTGTGTCCAACTGTCACAGAATCTCCACGTACAATCTGAGTCCAACATTCTTTCCCCTATCCTGGTAGAGACACTGCACAACATTCTGGGCCTGTTTCTGCTCACTTATATAGGTTTTTTACCAGTGTAAGTTCATTGATATTGATTTTCGGCTCTTTGAGGGCAGAAATGGATGCTCTTTTTCTTCTCTGTTGCAATTCAAACAGCTAGTAGTGATTTTCTGTGTACCTGATGTAGAGATTAGAATTTCCACTATCCTAGTCCCTCCTAAAATAAGTTCTTTCCCTTCAGGTCCCAAATCTAGAATAATTTTTAAATAACGAAACATATCTTTTTTTATTCCAATAAGTATTTCAGTAGTGCCTAGAGACCCACACCAAAACCAGGACCTTGTTGTGTTAGGCACTGTAGAAACTTATTGCAAGGCATCCTTGCCCTAAACAGTTTACATAATCTGAATAGACGAGTGTGAGAGAAACATATTATCTCTGTTTTAAGTATGAGGAATTGAGGTGCAGAGACACTAACATCCACAAGATCATGTGGCAGCACTGGGAATTTAATTCAGATATTTGGAGTCTTGGCCCATTGCTTAATCACAGGATTGTTCCCCTGTTGTTCCAGTTTGTCACCGTTAAGTGAATCAAATTTGAAAAAGCGGCAAAGAGTCCTGTGGCACCTTATAGACTAACAGATGTATTGGAGCATGAGCTTTCATGGGTGAATACCCACTTTGTCGGATGTATGTAGTGGAAATTTCCAGAGGCAGGTGTATATATGTGCAGGCAAGAATCAGTTTGGAGATAACATGGTTAGTTCAATCAGGGATGATAAGGCCCTATTCTAGCAGTTGAGGTGTGAATACCAAGGGAGGAGAAACTTCTTTTGTAGTTGGCTACAACTGCATTACTCCAACCCCTCAGACAGAGACCAACACCTACAAGATCTTCAGCAAGCATTCTCAAAACTATGATACTTGCATTAGGAAATAAGGAAACAAATCAACAGTCAGATGTGTACCCAGAAGCCTCCTGCTGCAAGACAAGCCCAAGAAAGAAACCAACAGAACTGTTTGCTTGATGACACGTGCAGTGATCTAATTGGAGATATACCTATCTCAAAGAACTGGAAGGGACTTTGAAAGGTCATTAGCACTTCACTAGCAGGACCAAGTACTGATTTTTGCCCCAGATCCCTAAGTGGCCCCCTCAAGGATTGAGCTCACAACCCTGGGTTTAGCAGGCCAATGCTGAAACCACTGAGCTATCTTCCCTCCAATCTCAGTGCATCTTTCCAGGTGCATCATAATCCAGCAGGATATGCACATTCCTAACTTTAAAAAAAAAACCTTTAAAACACGACCCTTTCATAATTTAACTTGCATACCTTTAATATTTTCACAGTTTTGGTCATCTGTTGCACATGCACACTATGTTTGTTTTTCAAAATAGCGAACATCTATTATAATGGAACTGGTGAGCAACAAGGAAGTTCGCTAGTCTATTACAATGTGCTCCCTTAAAAAGTATCAGAGGGGTAGCCGTGTTAGTCTGGATCTGTAAAAGCAGCAAAGAGTCCTGTGGCACCTTATAGACTAACAGATGTATTGGAGCATGAGCTTTCGTGGGTGAATACCCACTTTGTCGGATGCATTTTAAAAAAAGTCATAAAGATCCAAAACATGTAAATAATGAAATATTTTCAAGATTTTGTTAAAAAATGTAAAATTAATATTAAAAACTGAATGGGAATAGATGACAGTCAAATTCTGCAGACTCTACAGACACGTCTCTCTCAAAACCAAGGGCAGTTTTGTCTGAATACCAACAGCAGGACTGGGGACCCTCAAAGGAGGGAGGAGTGGAGATGGTGTCCAGATTATTGCTGATGTTAGCCATGGATGTTCTTTCCTCTAAAATCAAGTGTCCACCTCAAAACAGTTATTTAGACCTGATGTCTAGAGTCTCGTTTGTAAATTGTATGTTCGTGCATGAGAGTCCAGAATGCACTTTCTATCTCAGCTTGTGCGCATACAAATGGGAGCGGGGGGTGTGTCTTGTTGAGCACACACTTTCCATCTCAGATTGCATGTTATACACATTTACACCTAGATGCAGTGCGCTGGGCAGGGAGTTCCTCATTACTCGTTAAGCCCACACCCCAGCATGGGTTACAAAGCTGGACACAGCAATCAGAGCTCTGCAAAGCGCAATGCCTGCCTAGTGGGGCCCTGGGCTATTCTTATTCACTCTTAGCCATCTTAGATCGGGTTCACACCGGCCACATGGTCACTTCTTCCTCCCGCCAAGCAAAGGTGCCACTCCTACCTTGATATAATTTACAGAATGTATCAGTATGTACTTTACTCCTCTCCTGGAGGATTAATTTAGTCACAGACCCTCTTTACGGGCCGTTAGTCTTTAAGGTGCCAGCAGACTCCTCTTCTTTTTGTGGATACAGATTAACACAACTACCTCTCTGATACTTAAACCCTCTTTAGCCGCTTCCCAACTCTTGCGCCCCTCCCCCCCCAAGTCCATGCTGTGAGGCTTAGCATAGGATCTATTCGCTTAGGTCTCAGGACTAACTTTTGGGAACTAAAGTACTAATCCTGCAAATTGATCCACTCTTGCGGATATCTGTGCCTATGCAGAGCCCTGTCAACTTCAGTAAGACTCTGAGTGTGTAAATCTCTGCCTACATAGTTCTGATTTCAGGAATGGAGCCCCAGTCACTATCTTTTAATATAATCTTATGGTAACTTTCCAACTTTAGTATTTTCCTTTCCAGGTGGGGCTGGATTAAAATCTTTTGGTATAAAGTCTCTAGATAAATTAATTCCACTGCATTCCCAGTCTTTGTTTAGTGAACATGTAATTTTCTCAAAGGGCGGCTAACAGGTTTATCTGGCATAATTGTCTTTTTATCAACCTGTGTTGCTTATCGTTCACCATGTTGTTCTTAATGGTTGCATATTAATACTCTTGTTGTTTTAATATTGATCTGTTTCACTTCAGTACCATGTAAACATTAGAACAATAATTTCCTAGGTTGTCATCTCCTTTCATAAACTTATTCTTGTTCTATATTTTCTTCAAATAAGTTCATTAATTTAAAAAATAAACAGTTATATGTTAGTTCTTTTAAAACATATCTGTTAAGTTTGTCTGTTTCTTACTAATATCTAATTTGCCAGATACTCTTTCCTCGTTACCAAAATCTAGCACACTAGTCCTAATCCTAGTCCTACAAATCTGTAATCCTATTTAATTTCCTAAATTTTACTTAATGTTTGTACAACAGTTGGAAAATGTAAAGAACTATAGAAGCGTGTGCTAAGTCATATTTCAGACTTTAAAATAAATTATGGAATATTACATCAGTTGAGAATGTAAGCCACTCAGAGCCCTGAGTTTCTTGGTTAGAATTGGAGAACACCAGTGAGGTCTAGTATCTCCACTGGACACTGAGTTTTTCCATGTTTTCTAAATCTCTGGACAAACTAGTAAATTTGACAGCATTTCCAGTTTTCCTATTAATTTTCCATGGAAAACGGACATGTTTAATGTCTGCTCCCTTTTCTTTAACTGGCTTTATTCCCTGTCATATTTACAAATTGTTTAATTTTTCCCGAAGTATTGAACAATATTTTCTTATTTCTATCTGAATTTTACTGCTTGCTTGTAAAAACTAAGCAAATATCTAGAAGAGTTGATATACCCCTCCTCCCGGAAGATCTCTGTGTACTCCCAGGGTATGTATATCCCTGATTGAGAACCACTGCCTTAAAGCAACCATATATGATGCTACTTTTATATACTTACTAGTTTTATAACTCAAGCACCTTTAAAAACACACATTGTTATAAATCAGTGTTTCTCAAACTGGGGTCGCTGCTTGTATAGGGAAAGCCCCTGGCAAGCTGGGCCGGTTTGATAGCTGCCCTGTCCACAGGTCCTGCTGATCACTGCTCCCACTGGCTGTGGTTCGCTGCTCCAGGCCAATGGCAGCTGCTGGAAGCGGCGCGGGCTGAGGGACTTACTGACTGCATTAAATATGTATTGTGGGGTATCTGTTTTATGCATGTCCCTTACACAAACCAAAAACCTTTTCCTTAAATATCCTGTACTTCTAGAAGTAGCTCTTAAGATAGAGTAGAGTTTCTGTGCCCAGTGTGCAAGCGTGCATAAATCCTGTAGCGTGGTTATAAACAGGTTTAGACTTCATTGTATGCCACTGTACATTTTAAAAAAAGTTGAACTGATTGAAATCCTATGTAGAATTGAATAGGGGGAAGAATCATATATATAGGGATGATAAACCACTTAAATGCTCAATGGCAGAACTTCAGAAGTGATTGACTAATGGTTTTGGATGCTCCAATTTTTGGATGCTCATCCTGTCACCTTAAAGGGATCTGATTATTAGAAGATGAGTTAAATAATTCCTGAAAAAAGGCTGTTTAAAGTTTCTCAAATTGGGAACTAGTCTGTAGGCCCAAAATTCCTGTGTTTATGCACATGTGCATAGTTAAGGGATATGTATTAACTAATTCGCATACATTCACCATCTGTCAAATATTTTCTTTCCTCCTCTCTGTGCTCCTCCCATCCCCCATTTTCTTTGATTTCCTCTTTGAGGACTCCTTGCCCACTCCTCTGTGTGTATGTGTGTGTGAGAGGGAGAGATCATGTTACCAGCTTTCACAAGTTTTTAGCGAGTAAGGTGACTTTTGGCTCCAGCTGCAGAAGCTCTCGCTCAAAGTCCCAAATGAGATTACATTACACAAATCTGTATTAAATGCTGCCTGATATTTTGTGCAGGGCTTCTATCATCTCTCCAAAACCAGCAATGCCAGTTAATTTTCTTAATTCTCTTCTGCCCCACACATAGCCCACATCTGGCCCTTCTGCAGCATCAAGAGGGTTCCACCTTCCAAGTCTGGTGATCAGCGAGGGTCGTTTTCTTTTCCTTCTTGGAAACTTTTCACAGGAGAGGAGGGAGCAGAGCTGCTGTACTCTTTCTGCTGCCCCCTTCCTACATGTGAAAATGAGGTTGACTCTTCCTGTTTTTCCCAGGAGGGAGCTCTACCTCTTGCAGCAGCTAGGATAGACTGTTCTTCCCTAGAAGATAGGAAAATACTGAAGCTAACCAAACAAAAAGGTGTTTTCCTCCAGGTCTGAAAGTCCTACAAAGGCTGTGGCTTTTAGTGGCCTCCCAAGATTGCCTACAACAGAGGCCAAAAATAAAGTTTACTGGGAGAGTTGACAGCTCTGTCAGAGCTTCTTGGTATCACAAACCTTTTCCTGTGTCCCTACATGTGCCATGCAGATTTGTTACCCTGCCTTGTGTCCGGATAATCTTTTTATCCACCACATTGCAGAGTCTACAGAGAAGACACCTGTATATGTGAAACACAGGCAGGGAGAGTTAGCAAGGACATTTTTACAAACATATGTCCAAGCCTGCCTAAAATCCGTGCATTTTGTTGTGTGCCTTCCCCACACTGAGTGAATTTTAGCCCCTAAAAATGTTACTTGCACAGACAAGAGTGCATTTTGTAGTGTTAAGTGTCAGGTTTTGTCACTGATCCTTCTCTAGCATTTAATGCAGATCCATTTAATCAGTGACATTTACTAGGAGTCAGCCAGGAGCTCTGCTCTCCAGCCTTGCTGCCAACCTCTGTTCTTCCCTCCCTTTAACCATGTTTAGTAAACCCAGCACCTGAGTCCCAGACTGACACGCTTTCTCAGATGTCAGACCAGAAGTGCTCTGATGAACCACAGGCATTTAAGTCAGAGGGAACAGCTGCCTTCGTAGCAGAACTTCAAGCTGTGGCCCATTACAACTTCAGCTTCTGCTTCTGTGACCCTCTTCGCCCTTATTAGTAAGAAGGGGCAGGGCGATAGAATCGAAATCCAAGGTGTCAATATGGAAGCCTGCAGTTCTGCTAGAAAAGCAGCTGTCTCCTCTTGTGTCAGAGAAGGAAGTTGCTGACAGAGCCAAGCAGCTTCATTGGTTTCTGTGATGTTGTTCAATTATCTTGAATAAACAGTTACTGCATTTAATTAAAAAAAAAATCAAAAGCGACTTGCATCCAAGATGAGGGGAGTGATGGAGGGAATTTTTGAGTTTGTGAGGACTCTGGTTGTTTAGCTAGAGGAACCCAAAGGTTCCAGAAAGCTGGATGCATTTCACAGGATAAGTATTTCCTCATCAAAACTTAATAAATGTTTCTAAACATATTATATGGAACATTCATTTGTTCCCTGAAGAATTATAACAAATTTGGAGATTGAATTCAATCACTGAAATGTGAAACAAAGCAAAACTAAAATCCCTAAGTGCAAAACTCAAAGCTAAAATAACTAGCATTTCCACCTGTGTGCTCGAGAGTGAGTGAAAGCCCCCCCCTTTTTTTTTACAAATACTAAACTGTCAGGGTTTTTGTTTGTTTATTGGGCTTATTTAATATGTAATCCCCCTATGTTTCTAGAAGTCTGTCTCGGGGATCAGCAACCTTCGGCACGCGGCCCGCCAAGGTAAGCATCCTGGTGGTCTGGGCCAGTTTGTTTATCTGCTGCGTCCGCAGGTTCAGCTGATTGCGGCTCCCACTGGCTGCGGTTCGCTGCTCCAGGCCAGTGGGGGCTGCGGGAACTGGCATGGGCCATGGGATGTGCAGGCCACCGCTTCCCACCACCTCTGTTGTCCTGGAGTGACGAACTGCGGCAAGTGGGAGCTGCGATCGGCCGAACCTGCAGAAGTGGCCGGTAAACAAACCGGCCCAGCTCACCAGGGTGCTTACCCTGGCGAGTCGCATGCCAAATTTGGGTTGCCGCTCCCTGGTATATCTTAATTTTTCTTATATTATAATAATCTGAACTGTTTAACATGGTTTTCTTTTTATTTCTAGATGGTGTGAAAGGATCATAATTACCTAATCAACAGAATGGCTTCCTTGATGAAGAAAAGAGAACATTTAGTTCATAGGCTTATGTCTACAACATGAAGTATTTAACAGTAGCTGTCTTTGAGAAATTAATTTGTGACCTGAGATCTCCTGGTCCCGGAAAGAAATTGAGATTTTACAAATTAGAGCTATAATTTTTCAGTACATTTTTTTGTGACTAATGATATTTAAATTTGCACAACAAAAATATAGAATACAAAACCCAAGGGTTATACTGATACATTTTTTGTTTGTGCATTACACAGGATATATCATTTAAATTAAATTTTAAATCATCTTTACTTTTTATTTATTTCTTAATACATGAAGACTCAACAAGAATAATTTGTCACCCATGGAAAAAAATAAGGCATATTCCCAAAAAATGGACAGTAATTTTGTGTTAGATAAAATCAACAATTTAAAAGTAGAACAAGAAGAAGATGGCATAAATAATTGTACTTTGGAAAGAATGGATATACAAAATGAACATGAAGATTTGAAACATACAGACAGTAGTGATGAACAGGACGACAAAGAAAAACATTTCATCAATAACAATCCTGGCAAATATTTATCTACCGAAAATGAAGATGATTATGGATCTCTGTTTTCTCAGTATAGTAGTACTCTTTATGATGTAGCAATGGAAGCTGTGACACAAAGCCTCCTTTCTAGCAGAAACATAAGCTCCCGGAAAAAATCCCCTGCTTGGAATCATTTTTTTATATCCCCTCGAGACAGCACTAAAGCAATATGTATGTACTGTATGAAAGAATTTAGCAGGGGTAAAAATGAAAAGGACCTAAGTACAAGTTGTCTCATGAGGCATGTGAGGAGAGCTCATCCTACTGTACTTATTCAAGAAAATGGAAGTATGCCAGGTCTAGCTTCTCTTTCTTCACCTTCATTGTTACTGCCTGCTCAGTCTGCAGATGTTGGAGATTTAAGTGCTGTGTTATCGCCTATAAAACTGGTCAAGAAAATTGCTTCTAAGATACCATCTCCAGATCGCGTAATTGAGGAATCTGTTTCTATAGTCTCTTCTGAAGAAATATCAGACCTTTCAGTTTCTGAAAAGTGCATCAAAGAAGAAGTCATGGCTGGGTCATCTCCACCCCTACCCAACAATCAATATGATGAAAGTGTGGAGAATGTAGCAGAGAAAACTGTTCCAATTCCAAAGAGTACATCAGGTTCCAGAAGAAGATCTGCTGTCTGGAAACATTTTTATTTGTCTCCTTTAGATAATTCTAAAGCAGTTTGCATCCACTGCATGAATGAATTCAGTAGAGGAAAGAATGGAAAAGATCTAGGAACTAGTTGCTTAATAAGGCACATGTGGAGAGCCCATCGTTCTATTGTTTTGCAGGAGAATGGCGGTGGTACAAGCATACCACCCTTGTATTCTGCTCCTCCAACTTTATTGCCTTCTTTACTGCCCTCTGATGGTGATCTGAATTCTGTGTCGTCCTCTCCAGGAAAACTGATTAAAGAATCAATGTCAGCTTCTTCCTCTCCAGATAGAATGGCAGAGGAGATCCATTCTACTCTCCCTTCTGGAGATGCTCTGGTGGAAGACTCATCGATGTTGTCAGCTGATGATATAGGTGAAGCCTCCTTAGTGTCTTCTCCTGAGAAGCGGCGTGAGGGATTAAGTCCATTGATATTTGAACGTAGCTCTGTGTTTCAGCAGAATAAAAGGATTATGAAAAGGCTTAAATCAGAAGTTTGGCATCATTTTTCACTGTCTCCAGTGGACAGTCTAAAAGCTATATGTAGATACTGCAGTTGTATGATAAGTTGTGGGAAAAAAGGAGATGTAGGCACAAGCTGTTTGATGAGACATCTATATAGACGCCACCCTGAGGTGATTGGGAACCAAAAGAGTTTTATAGATGCAAGTTTGGCAAATTCTCCTTATGCTACTTTGGCTTCTGCAGAATGTTCATCCTCAAAATTGATTGACTTACCCACAAGGGTTACAAATGGTAATCCAATTATATTTCCTGCCAATAGCAAGAAGACCTCAAAACTGTGGAATCACTTTTCAATTTGTTCTGCAGATTCAACTAAAGTAATATGTATGCACTGTGGACGTACAATAAGCAGGGGGAAAAAGCCAATAAATTTAGGTACAAGTTGCCTTCTAAGACATTTGCAGCGGTTTCATAACAATGTGCTGAAAACTGATGCTTCAGGGACAGTGTTGTCTTCTTCTGTGGGTAATCGCAAGCCACTGAACACAGAATTATTAGGATCGTCGACCTTTGATGAAACCAATGACAAGTTTTGTGATTCTCACCCAGTTGCCAAAAAAATTACAAGTCTTGTAGCTGAAATGATTGCACTTGACCTTCAGCCATATTCTTTTGTAGACAACATTGGCTTTAACAGACTGCTCGAATACTTGCAACCTCAGTATTCTTTACCTTCACCATCGTATTTTTCTAGGACAGCAATTCCAGAAATGTATGATAATGTGAAACAAATAATTATTTCACATCTGAAAAAAGCTGAAAGCGGAGTAATACATTTTACATCGGGAATATGGATGAGCAATCAAACGCGAGAATACCTAACTCTTACTGCCCACTGGGTAACATTTGAGTCCTCATTTAGACCACAGTGTGAAGATTACCATTGTACAGCACTTTTAAATGTGTCACAGATTGATTGTGACTACAATGGCATCAGTATTCAGAAGCAGCTAGAATATTGGTGGGAAGCCTGGATAACTTCCATTGGCCTTCAGATTGGGATTACTGTTACTGATAATCAGAGTATAGGAAAAACTTTAAATGAAAGTGATCATTCGAGTGTGCAGTGTTTTGGTCACACTGTTAATCTCATAGTAAATGAGGCTATTAAAAGTCAGAGAATGGTTCAAAATTTGCTTAGCATTGCAAGAAAGATTTGTGAACGTGTTCATCGGTCAGCAAAAGCAAAGGAGAAATTAGCTGAGTTACAAAAAGAATATGAGTTGCCCCAGCATCAACTTATTCAAGATGTTCCATCCAAATGGAATACATCATTCCATATGCTTGAACGCTTAATTGAACAGAAAAGAGCAATTGATGAAATGTCAATAGAGTGCAGCTTTAGGGAGCTGATAAGTTGTGATCAGTGGGTAGTTATGCAATCTGTGTGTCATGCTCTGAAACCATTTGAAGTTGCAAGTAGAGAGATGAGTACACACATGTCCACTTTAAGCCAGGTGATTCCAATGATTCACATACTTAACAGAAAAATAGAGATGTTGTTTGAGGAAACAATGGGCATTGACACCATGTTAAAATCCTTGAAAGAAGCTATGGCGAGTAGATTGTCCAGCACACTTCATGATCCAAGGTACATTTTTGCTACACTTTTAGACCCCCGCTATAAAACATCCTTATTTACAGAGGAGGAGGCTGAACAGTATAAACTGGACTTAATCAGGGAGCTGGAAGTATTGAGTTCTACCTCAGATGATGATAAACCTGTTTCTAATGGGTGCGATATAGGTTCACCATCTACAAACTCCTGTGGGGAGGATAATCTTTGGTCACTTATGGCTGACATGAAAAAATCAAAAGATCTAAAAGAGAAGGCAAAGTTACCAGAGGAAATGGTGCTCTCATACTTGGAGGAAGAAGTGCTTGAGCATAACTGTGATCCACTAACTTACTGGGATTTTAAGAAGTCATCGTGGCCAGTATTGTCAAAATTGGCTGTCAGATTCTTGGGTTGTCCACCAAGTATTGTTCCTTCAGAGAGATTGTTCAATACATCCAATGAAAACAGCAGCTTTAGTCAGTCAAGGCTAATGATTGAACACTTTGAAAAACTTATCTTTTTGAAAGTGAATCTTCCCTTAATATACTTCCAGTATTGAAACTAACGAACAAATTGCCAGATTAAAACTATTGTTGCTCACTGGATATTAAATATTTGGGTTGTTAAATTGCTCCAGTAGGGGCCATGTATGACATCTAATCAGTGACTGTAATTCCAAATTTTAGTTTGTCAGCTTTCATTAAAATGTCTACATGTGCCTTATTCATAGTTCTTCAGGCCAGATATTGTATATATGTTTTTTAAAAGTTCACACTAGAAATAGCCTGTCTTGTCAAATTATACATAATTATGTAGGTTTTAATCCATAATTGTAAATGAACTTTAAAAAGCGCGGTCATTTGTTTTAATAGAATGGCAAAAAAGATGTAAACAGTTCTATTCTGTAGTTTTTTATTCAATTATGTAAAAACCATAAACCAGGTACTGTATTTTAGTTAAACATTGCTTTAATTGCAGCAAAATAGCTTTTGTAGCTGTCAAAAGAAAGCTGTACATAAAAGGTGGAGTTCAAGCCATCTTTTTACTTGCAAGCCCTAAAGTACTTAAAGGATATGAAGAATTATTATGGAAGATGTTTACTATGACAGGAAACTATTGACTTACTATTTGAAAATATAACTAAATTTAGAGGTATTATGGAACATCAGTTATACAGTAATGTGTAATAAAACTTCCCATGTGCTGTTCTGCTATTCAGATTTTACATTGTAATTGAATTACAGAAATATTCTGAGTATTTATATAAGCTCTTTTTGGAAGTTTTTATCAAAGTTTGTGAATGAATGCTTGTTGTTTAATGCAGTGTATGAAAAGGCAAGAAACTTACAGTGAAAGATCTGATGTTCTAAAGTCTGTTTGTTTGTTTTTTTTTTAATCTTTAGTGCATCAAAATTATAAGGGTTGCCTGGCATAAAAATTGTACCCTGGTTCCCAACACAGTTACAGCCGGGTATAACAAATTGTCTTAAAGTTCCTAGTACAAAAATAACCAACTCTGATTCTGAAGAATAGCCTTATGGATATGGTGCACTGCTTAGAATTTTATGTATTAGGGTTGATTCATAATTGTTGGTGTCCATCATGCAAATGAGTAGGCCCTATCAAATTCACGGTCTATTATAGGATTTTAAAAGTGATAAATTTCATGATTTCAGCTATTTAAATCTGAAATGTCAGTGTTGTAATTGTAGGGGTCCTGACCCAAAAAGGAATGGGGGCAGGGTTGCAAGGTTATTGTGGGGCTGCAGTACTGCTACCCTTCTGCAGGCTCTGCTTTCAGAGCTGGGCAGCTGTAGACTGTTGGCTGGGAGCCTATCTCTGAAGGCAGAGCTGCCACCAGCAGCAGTAAGGCTGGCATGATATGGTATGTATTAAATATATCTCTCTCATAGAGCTGGAAGGGACCCTGAAAGGTCATTGAGTCCAGCCCCCTGCCTTCACTAGCAGGACCAAGTACTGGTTTTGCTCCAGATCCCTAAATGGCCCCCTCAGGGACTGAACTCACAACCCTGGGTTTAGCACGCCAATGCTTAAACCACTGAGCTTTCCCTCCATTGCCAACCTTCTGCACTGCTGCCTGCAGAGCTGGGCCCTCAATCAGCAGCTGCCCAGCTCTGAAGGCAGTGCAGAAGTAAGGGTGGCAATACCGCAACCCACCTAAAGTAGCCTTGTGACCCCCTGCAACTCTTTTGGGTCAGGACTCCCAATTTGAGAGACACTGGTCTCCCCTGTATAGCATAAGGTAAAAGCACACAAAAGACTAGATTTCACAGTCCGTGATGCATTTTTAATAGCTGTGTATTTGGCAGGGCCAAATGAGTTGTTGTAGAACCCTCTAAACTTCAAAATAGAGTAAAAATAGCCAGCATTTAAATTTTAAACAATGTTTTCCAGGTTTTTCTTTCAACTACTAGAGTCATTTTCCCATTTCAGTTTGATTAAATACTTTTGGGAAGCAAGTCGTTCATTTGCCTATGACCTTTTAGAAAAATTGTAGTTTTGTTAAAATACTGTACCTATGCTAATCTAATTTTACATTTACTATGTTTTAGTGTATTTATAAATGGTGAACTCAGTTTCTGAAATTAAACATTTTTATTTGCAATTTCTAGTGCTATTGAACACTGCCTTTTTCGTTTCAGAAAACCTGTAGAAAAACTGTTTTAATATGAGAATGAAACTGACTAAAATACATACAGAATATGTTTTAGCATAGAACACTATATGGAAGGGAGGTGAATTGGTATATTTAGCTCTCTGGATTTCAAAAGCTATATTTTGTAGCCCTTACGTTGAGTAGCATCTTACTGCAAGTACTTGCAGTGATTTCAGTATCCCTGCTTAACCTGAGTAAAGGTTGCAAGGATGTTCTCCCAGGTGCTTAATAGTTACTACATGACACTTCCATTAACAGCCTATTTTCAAAATGTTTTGGGAACAGTTAAAAACTAAATTCTGTTCTCAACTATATGCACAATAACGCCACTGAAATATATGGTAATTATACTTGGCCACCTGAGAACTGAATTTGTTTTAACCTAGTGCTTTCCCATCTGAGTCTGGTTCTTGTGCTTGTGCCTTCTGCATTTAAGTCCAGGTGGCTTTCTCCTCTACATTGCCTGGGCATCAGCACAGTGGGTCAATGAGAACATGTGAAAGACTGGGTCTCTGCTCAGTTCTAGTCTAGACTTCACTCAGGCTTGGAACAAGTCCTGCTGAGCTGTTACACCCCTGGGCTGAAGCATGCTCAGTCACTCTATGAGAATGATGCATGCACAGTCTGGTCAGCACTAGAAGCTGTGACAGGCTTGATTGTGCTCAGAGGGGACAGAATCTTCAAAGACTTTTAATTGCTAAACACTTACAAATCTGAGCATATCTGACCAGTAACTTTTCAAAGACATAATGACCAAATTTAGGTGGGTTTTCAAAGGGATGGCAAAAATCCCTGCTCTGAAATCCATCTCCTGCCAAATTTCAAGTCCCTACTGTGATGCATGGGGGAGGTAAATTTCTCAAAGAAAAGACTGCCAGAATTTTTTAGTATAGGTAAAATGTATTTTTCCTTAGTCTCTTTCTTGGAAATGACTGAAAAAACTTTCCAAAATCAAGTTCAGCCTGAGGCAGAAACCCAGCATGAAAATTTCAGCCCAACTGGTTAAAGTTTGGCAAAATAATCAACAGAAACTGGTCATAATGGAAGATGTCAAGCAGTGCTACTAGCTCCACCTATAATAAAATATTTGAAATTAAAATTTAGGGTACTCAGGTTTGAACACTTCTTTGTAACTTTATATTAACAAATGTAATACAATTCAACTTTTACACACTGACACATTAAAAGGAACAGCACCCACCACTGTAAGGGGCGAGGGGGGGGGAGGGAAGCTCGGGGCAAAAATACTATATTCCTTAGAAGTTACACTAAATTGTTTTTCTAAGATTAGGATTCTCATTAATGATGTTTTATTCCTGCCCCCTGCTTCAACCAGTCATAGTGCTAAACTAAATTTAAGACAGAGCTGTGACCAGTTGTGTAACCCACTAACAGTGAAAGCTGTGGTCAAACAGTCTTGCGTATATTGATATCATGCTTGCCTTGTGGTTTTGTTTTCTTATTGCAGTTTGAAGAATTAAACTCATTTGTGTAGAGGGAATCTAAGCATTCAGAACTACACGTGTAAGCATGTGGGGATGGTCGTCTCCTACTGTTTATAAGCGTGTGCTGTGAAGAGCACTCCTAAATTTGGGGGGGAAGTAGGGCAAAGGTAGCTAACAGTGAGGATTCTCTTGCATAGGCCTCCTGGCTCTGCAGCAGAGGCATCCTCTGCTGATGCCAATCTGCTAGTTTTAAAAAGGGAAATTTAATCACAAAAAAAGACACAATGAAGATAAGGTTGCAGCATATACGGGTAAGCTGGTTGTATATTTTTCCAAACGATCATCTCTGGCAAGACTTCACTGCACGGGGTTTGTTTTCTCATTGTGAACAGAGAATAATATTTTGAAAGAAGACATGGTCTGGGGTTCTTTAGAAGTTAAAATGTTCTGGAAGCATTATGTATTAATTAACAATGATACCTACAAGCTCAGATTTTAAAAGACAACTTTCATTGTAAAAAAAAAATTTGCAAAAAACCCACAAGGTTTGTGCCTGTAAAATGTATGGCTGATTCATACATCAAGAAAGCAACATACAATGGTGCTATTTCTCCTCTGAGAATATTTCTAAACTTAAGGATAGCTGCAGCTTAGGTCAGGGGCCTTCTTAAAGTTATCAAAACCAGCCAACCATAAAAACAAACAAACCAAACCTCATACTTAGCCATTCACAAAAGTTGGAAAATTAGTTCATAAATTCAGTCAGCAATGGCTGAGTGCACCACCTATTTACTGACTTCTCACTTAAAGCTATCCAAAGGACCAAAGACTTAAGCCTAATTATTTAAAAAAATAAATAAATAAATAGTGCAATACTTCCCACTTCTATCTGAAAATACATAGTTGCTTCTCTACAGTGTTTGTTTCAGTGGCATGTTGTGGTACTGCACCCTTAATCTTTACTTCATTACAGCTTTTTTGGGGGTGGGAGAATACACTAAAGTCAATGGAAGGTTTTTCAACCTAAGGTTTCATAGGAGTTAGATTTATTTTTTGTTTAACAATACACCTGAAAACAGGTCATTCTCTTCTAAATGCTGGTGCCTTTGAAGCTGTTTTGCAAAACTTTAAGACCAAAAAAAATCTGAACTTTGAGATTTGGAAAGATGAATTCACTCAAACCTTTCCTTTGTGTTTTGTAAACTTACATGCTTGCACACACTTTTTTCAGTGCATCCCATGCTATTTGATCCTCGGATGGCTCTGGAGGGAGTTAAGTTTTTTCCCAAAGGGAAATCAAATAGATGGCACTTCCCCAATGGCAATTTCAAGGGAGGCCAAAAACTGGATTAACAGGTTTTGCAGAATCAGCCTTGCCCGAGGTACTGCGTGGGCAAGCCTGAACTGCTACAATGGAGCAGGCTCCACCCAATATTATCAGTTCCTCCCATGCATGAGCACTGAATCTTATGTGGGGGCTTAATAAGAAGAAAAAATCCTAGAATTGTAAACATACACTTCCATGAGTGGGAAGGTGAGCACCTGCTTCTTTTTCAGTGGGAAAACTTTTTGTTCAGTAAGAAATATTTTACCTCTTCAATTTTCAGACAGTAATGAAGAATTATATATTTGATTGCTAAACTCCATCAGGTTTATACAGTACTTGTCACTGGCATTGAATTTTCATGTGCTCTCACCATATCTAGTATGTTTGAAAAAACAAGATGTCACAATTTTAATTGATACACCACTTCCCTTGTTTACTTCAATAAACTATGCAGGTTTACTTAGCAGGAATTACTGGTACAGGTGGTGGATTCAGTGTTGATTTTGATCATATGTCTGTGTGATAGTTTATATAGCTTAAAGTCTAAACTGCATGAAAGCTGAGTGAATCAGTCTCAAAGTATGATCTCTAAACACAAGGCGATATCATCAAACCTATACTATACAGTACATTTGTCTCCTAAATATGTTCTAGCCATATCCATTTGAAAAGTCTTCCAGGACAACTTAATGCTCTGAAATTTATAAAAATGAATGTTTCTATAAGTATGTGTCTTCATCACATGTCAAGATAGTTTGGTTGTGAGGGGAAGAAGGATTATTAAAATTCCAAATATTTGTCTCTGAAATTTAAGTTGTCCTTTCTCCATGTTCAGTGTAAGAATGTTATGACCCCTCTTTTAATACCCAACTCTATCTCAAGGTGGTGCTTGCCAAAAAGTACAATTGTTCTTCAAATGGATTCTTGTAACTTTATTTAACAGCTTACAAGGCACAATTACGTATAGTGACAAAGCTCCAATGAATGTGGCTTTACTATAATACAAAATGAGATTAGTAAAGTTTCACATAACAGTTTAGTGGGAAACATAGCAATTTGTATAGTAAAACCATCAAGCAGTACATCTGTAATGCCCACGGATTAAATACCACAGAATAGCATATGCCTGCTCCATTATATCTTTCATACCAGGCATTTAAAAACATGTATATATTGCATTGGTAAACAGGCCCAAACTAATCAATTTATTTAATAATGCTGACCTTGAAAATATTTCAAAGAAGATCCATAAAATATACAGCTCAATCATGATGTAGATTGGATTTACATAATGCTGGAAAGCTTTCTGTAATTTATGTAAAAAGCAGATGTTTAGGTAAATAAGTTAATCAATACAAAGATTGTATTTTTCCACAGCTGCTGAATTGCATTGTTAGAAAGGCAAACTGCAGTTGTGGAGATTATGAAGCCATTAGTGAAGTTATGTCAAGAAGAGCTAGTAAACTTTTCCAACAGTATTAATTTTGGTTTTAAGTTTAAAGTAAAAGGAGGTAGTGTGGTAAGGTTCAACCCAATTTTACTGATGCCTGATACATGTGCAAGTGGCCGATGGGTTGTCTTGTAATGAGATATTTGAATGAGATCCATTTCCATTAGAATGTGTGTATAAGACAACATCAACTGGTCCCCAGGTTTAACGTCTTCCCTTTTGTCATACCTGTAAGGAGTATGCAGTGGATTTATTTGCATTCTTAGAACATACTAAACTTCTGCTAGTTATCTGCATAGACATGTACTATCAGAAACAACATAAAGGGAACAAAAGATTCTCAGTCTAATTCTCATCATGCTGCATTATGTGAGCCACAGAAATAAGTGCTAATGTTTAAAGAAAGTCAAACATTGCATTAGCAACTCCTCCTGCTGCTACTGTGATAGTCCATAGAGATCGGTGAGCTGATCATGGTATATTTTCTCTCTGCCCCTCTATTTGAAAGCTGTGGAGAAAAGGTTTACAGTGAGGCCTGTGATTTGCAGGGGAGGGGATTGGGCTGGCTTTTGTTAGGATCTGATTATGTGGGTTTGACTTATTTCTGGGAGAACTGGTTTAGGCTGCAGAATGGGCACTCTCCCATGCTGGCAGGTAGTTGCAGTGGGGGCCCCACATGATGGTGCTGAATCATCTCCTCCCCCCGATAAAACAAGAGGAAGGATTGCCTGCTGGTTAGGGCTCTAGTGTAGGACTTGGGAGTCCCTGGGTTCCATTCCCTGCTCTGCCACAGGCTTCCTGTGACCATGGGGCCAGAGTTACAAAGGCATTTAGATGCCTGAAGATGCAGATCGGTACTTGGTATGATTTACAGAAATGCCTTTGCATGCAAAGCGCCTAACCTGCTGAGGTACTTCTGTAAATTATATTAGGGCCCAGATCTTCAAAGACATTCAGATACCTAACACTCAGTGAAATCAACAGGAGTTAGATGCCTAAATACCTTTGAGGATCTAGGCCTCACTGCCTATCTGCATTTTTAGACACCTAAATGCCTTTGGTCATCTGGTCAGTTGTTGCTTCATTCCTTAGTTTCCCATCTGTAAAATAGAGATGACAGCCCAAGCGCACAGGGCTGTGGGGAAGATAAATACATTAAGGAGGATAGATAGAAACATAGCATGCCCATGAAAATATAATAGCCCTAAGGGAATGCTATTTTCTTAGGTAAATGATTCAGGTTAAATCATAGCCTTCATGAGACTCTGTACCATGATGTATTAGGTTCCACATAGTGGGATGATAAGAAATATTTATATTTTCACATATGTGTATCTTTTCCTTTCATAAAGATATATCCTTTAGCTAATTTCCAAAGTTATGTTTAAGTTATCAATTTGCATCCCTTCTGTAATTAGAGTTCCGACTTCTACACCTTGCAACAATGCAGCAAGGAAGAGGGAATAAACAAACTTCCTTACGTGTCAACTTGTATGTCCACCAATCTTTCACATCTAAGTTGTTTCTTCCCTGGTGGGATCCGAACATTACTCTAAAGTTGCCAGTTGTGGATTAGCAAGAGGAAGGGCCTTAATTCCAGAATGAAAGTTTCCAAAACTCTTAACGCTAAAACTCAGCTCTGATCAATCTAAGTTATTTTTTACATCAAATAATCAGCCTCATCTTTGCTGAGGCTGAATCAAATTAATAAGCATTGAGATGATGAGAAAAACTGACAGGAAATACATTTATCCTCTAGCAACTGCTTGTCCCTCAGTATTCACCCCTGAGATGCAACTCAGTGATGGAGAAGTCAAGGGGGCAAGGATAACAAAAGTTAATAGAAACAGAACCTTCATTCCAGCAAAATCTCATTAAGAACGCTAATTTCAAAGATGATGCCACAGCATGAAGCACATTCTGCAGAATCCCAAGAAACCTGTAAATGTACTGTGTAACGGTACATTAATGTATGCAAACTGCATATTTATCATCTCTCCTAAGAAACCACCTTTTAGGCACTAGGCAGTTTAAGGACTATTAGACCCAGCTACCATTTGAGATGGGACATCTGGTGGAGAGTACATCACATCTGGCCAATTCCAATCCCATAGTGTCTCTCTGGGCTAGTAAAGAAGCTATCATTACGATGCAAGCTTTCCTAAATATTATTTTAAAATATACCTTATGCTCATACAGCACCTTTCATCGTGTTTCAAAGAGTTCATGATAATGGAGGAAAGGCAAACAAGATTATAGACCCATCCAGTGTTAGAATCTCCATAAAGTTTCTTTCAGTCTCTCTTTGAAGGCAGATAATGGAATTCCTGCATTTGTCTTGAGGCAAATAGAATATCTGGGCATGCCACTTCAAAACACTTCTAGTTATACACTGCAGTTATCCTGATGAATCATCAGTCTGCTCAGCCACTCTATCCATAAATCTGATTATCCCTTTATGTCTACAGTCTGTGAAGACAGTAAATTATTTTCTACCCATCTGAAGGGCTCTTGCTTCCTTGTGCCAGTACCAAGGTCTGGAGCTACCCTGATTCTTTACATTATTGTGCTGTGTGATGAGAACCTGCTGCCCGTGTGTATGAGGGTCACTGCTGTTTATCCCTGACCTCTCCTGTGTTGATCCTTATGATGAATCAGCCTTTCCTTGAGGCACCTTTCTGATGAGCAAAGATAACAGTGAGGGAAAAACTGCCCCTCCATATGAGGCTGCAACATCTGTCAGAGTGACAAAATGCTATTACTTTCTTTTTTCCCATCACATTATGGCCTCACGTTCCATGCTGCACCACCAATGGGAAGCAAAAACTGGTTAAAATCCATCAAAATTAGGCAATATATATAGAAAACATGAAATAGTCCAAAGTACGTTCAGTAAAGTAGCTTGCTGAATAAACAAGAATTGGGGCACTCTAGCTACCATATCTGTCCTACCACATGGGGGAACATTGTACAGTTATTTCTGACAGCTCATGATTTAGAACTTCCTCCAGATCCCAACATGTGAAGAGCAATCCAACATGAGAGTTGAACAGTTGTGAGGAAATGTCCCCTTTAACAAATTCAGTATTATCATTAGATTGAGAAAAAGTAGCAACAATAAGTGGTGCCAAACTGGCTAACTTCTGCATTCTGTCAAAAGCTAATTGCTTCTTCCTTCTCATTTTCCCTCCTCCCTGAACAAAAATCATGAGTTCTCAGATCACCCCAAGAACTAAATTACAACTTTTTTTTTTTTTTAAACAATGCCTCACACTATGGGGTCCTTATACATAACATGGGCTCCTGGGCATTACAGTAACACAAATAACAATAAATCTGATCCTGAAAATCATGACCTGGGCCAAGTAAAAATTCCCAGGCACAAGTAATTTGGGAATTATCTTAAATCCAGATCAAATTCTGCTCCTGTTCTATCAATGGGAGTTTGTCTATTGCCTTGAATAGTCATAAGATCAAGTCCTTTGCACACCTTTTGCTGATATCTTTTGACTAAGCTTCCATTTTAAAATAAATGACCTAGACCACTGTGGAGATCACCTTGAGAACTGAAAGTGCACTGTGGTCTTTTTTAGCCTGCACACTGAGAAACTGGAACACTGGTATCCAGAGATATTAACTTCCCCTATTCATCTTAATAATGGGCCCCTTAAATGCCAAAATTGTTAACCACTTCATTCCTGATGATCTTACCCAAAGCATTCAGTAGATGCCCTCATCCACAGGCATGACTGTTGTGTTTGATATTCTATATGATGGAAAAGATATTCCACATAACTAAAGCTATATTTGAACATGCAAATACCAAAACATTTTGTTATATTTTTTCAATTTAAGATATTTGCCACTGTCCTTAAAAATCAGGATAAAAGGTTATTTACGCTCTACTGTCATCAGTTGAAAAGTGATGGACTACCACAACGTCTCGTGTTTTGCAAGATCCAGTGACGTAAAGAAGGATTTTGAGGGTTATCTCGGACACATTTTTATCCAGTCACCCCAAAGATAGTTGAGTTTAATAAGCTAAGAGATTTTTTGATTTTCCCTCTTGTGTCTTTAAATTACCTCTGGTGCTTAAACAATAAATGGGCCAAGAAAAACAGAAAATAAGCTTCACAGATGTTCCATGTTTGGTGGAGAATTCCTACAGACTTTACCAAAATTCCCTGAAGATTTGGATTGCCCTTGATTTTGACTTAACACATACACTGTGTAAGAATCAGTGCCCACCACGTTTGCCGGCATGCATGCACACAAGAGGGAAGAACAATGTTTACTGTCTTGACAAAAACCCCTTGCTCATGACATACCTCCAATTTGAGTTGACTTCCAAAAATCGAGAAATTCCAGTCTGTGCAGCAGCCACATCAATATGGACAGAGACATCTACAACAAAAACAATACTATTTCAAAATGCTTGTAACTACAGTACACCTCTAACTGACTAATTAGCTAAATAACCATAAAAATGCATGTAAATATTCCAAAATAAACAATATCTAATGTATTTGTGAGAAATGTATAGCAAAGAATCCTCAAAACTGAAGTTTGTTGAACACTGCTTAACATTCGAACCAACTTTACATACCTGCTGTTGAAGGCACCAGCTCATGTAATTTCTGTATTGCAACTCCTCCAGGGTAGTTGAAATGTGAAACATATAATGATGTTCCTGAATAAGCAGCATTAATAAGGAGATGTGTCATAACCAACAGCGATCCTAGTTTATATAGCCAGGATTTTTTGTAGTTATGCAAACTGTGAAGAGGTAAAAAAACCAGGAAGAAAATTAGCTGTTGATCATGCCTTTACATTTTGTAAGTAGTTACTGGGGCAGAACATTTTAAAAATAAAAAGTTTCATTGTTGGACAAAAGCAAGAGTGAGAATGGGTGCAAGTTTGATTATATTAACGAAAAAATTATAACACTGCATTTCTTTCCCCCAATTCTAAAGGAATTATTTTTAATGACAAATTAATTGTTACAATTACAACAAATAATAAAATATTCAGAATATAACCCTTTAACACTTCTAGTTTTTAACCTTTAGCTGTAGAAATAAACATACAATTCTCTTTGGAATTTCACTTTAATTTGTTTATCTGAACAACTTAATTCAGTTCTTTAAGATAAATGTTATAGCTAAATGTTATCACTAAGCAGTCTCCTGAGTAAAGTAATAAACAGTATAGCTATTCACTGGAGTTTGCTCCCTTTCTCTTGTGGGTGAAATTAACTGAATTATAACACTATGCTGGGGATACAACTTGCTGCAGATATCTACTTATAACTTTCATTAATTGGAGTTACATATTCATCAAGGAGAACAAACACCTGTATTTATACAGCATATAAAATAAGATTTCTACTAAATCATTTTAATGATGGTCAGACAATAGCTATCCCATTTTATGTATAGTGTTGTAACAGTTCCGGCCTTAACTGATGACTTATTTAATAAATAATATTTTATCTATCTGGTTACAAGGCTAGGACTATGGGCCAAATTCTGGAACTGTTACAAAAGCTTTCCCAAACAGGTTCACATATGTATTGCAAAGAGAGTGCTAAACCAGTGGTTCTCAATCTTTTTTCATTTGCGGACCCCTGCAAATTTTCAAATGGAGGTGCAGACCCCTTTGGAAATTTTGAATGGAGGCACGAACATCTTTGGAGATCTATTGCCTGTTGAATTCTTTTCTATCGGTTTTCAGTCCAAGTCTTTTGCATACCCCTTAAACACAGTCCGACAACAGGTTGAGAACCAATGTGCTAAACTGCTTCCATTTTCCAGCTGGCAACTAGCAATCCAAAGCACAGCCCTGCCTCCCATCTCACTCCTGCTGGGTGCCCAAATAACATGTTCCTGGGGCATTGCTAGGTTAGAAGAAGGATGCTCATAAAAGAGTGGCCCCATGCCCTACAGTCCAATCCTAGAGCACCCCACTGTTGCTCTTGCTAGGGAGAACCTTCTGAGCTTTGTGCTGAGCTAGTATAAGGCAGCCAACTTCCAACCTGTGCAGCCAATGCTGGCCACAACAGTTCAGGTACAGAATCTGGCCCTATCACATGCCCTCCTTTGGCTAGCACATTACATTTAATCTCCCTTTCTCCTCTGACAAAAGAGCTGACCAGCATCTTGTAAGCTACTACCAAGTTTTGAACTGAGAATAGTCTTTTCAAGAAGCATTACTTTGAACTTACATTCGTGCGCAGCCTTTGGCAGCCACTACGTTGAAGACGGGGAAAGTGTATATGATAAACCGCAGCTCTTTATGTGGGAGAAAGGAATACAAAAAAATAAAACCCAGCGTTGGTAGAATTAATATCCGAGTCCTTTTGTCTGCTGCTCCTAGAGGCACAAATATAATGCTGCATCCCAAAGCACGCGGCAGGGCTGAATAGAAATACCACAAGAAGGGAGAAGTCTTTACGATGAAAAGGGAGTTAAGGATGTTATTGTTATCAGCAAATGTCTGGGTTAAAGTAACTTTATCCTTTCAGATATTCTGCAAAACTTTTGCAAGTATGCAATAAATTATTTAGTTTACAGCTATCACCTTGGTCCGAATTATTTCGAAGTAATTTGAAAACATCTTTTTTCTTTTTTAAATGCTCCTGGACTTGACAGCTTCCCTTCTCCCCCACCCTTTGTACTCAGCTGCTCTTGCAATTGCAGTCAGTGACCCACTGGTCTTTTCCCAATCTCTTCCTATTGCAAACACTATGCTGGGAATGTTAAACAGTCAGACAATGAGAAGTGGGTAGCAAGTCAAATGGTTGCCAGAAAGGGAGTGGGATTCAAGGGGATAAGAGAGATAAAATGCACTCCCATGAAAAACCTTCTTCTCTTTTCAAGGTTAAAGAGGCAATGAGGTAAGAGAGGAGAAGCCAAGGAGTGATTTTCAAATCAGGCCCTTAGCAGTAAATACAAAAAGGAAAGGGCAAATTGTAGCGGTTTTGTAAAGGAATAACTGCCTGGGGTAGTGGTGAGTTAACATGACACCAAGGCCATGACTACATAGGAAAAGTTGTACCCTTAAAATATATATATATATATATCAGGATTGTTCCACTGGTGCTACCAGCAGCAGAAGCTATAGCTTAGACAGGATTCAGATGGTTTTGCAACCGGATCACCTAACCATACTCTTAGTCACTGCGTGTATTACAGCTGCAACCACTGTTGCCACCACTGCACTAGCAGGGAATGATGGGTTCTGTTTTTGCCAGTGTAGATGCAGCCCAAGGCCTAGGTGACGAGGACAATGGACTTCACAACCAAGAGGGAGAGAAGAAGATAAGGCAGTGAAGAGACTGAAGGACAATGCAGGACTGCACAAAGAGCTTGATCCTGTGCCTATGGAAGTCAATGGAAAAGCTTCCTTTGACTTTAATGAGGCAGGAGCAGGCACCAAGAGGAGGATAGGAGAGAGGTATGTCTTGGAATTGGACTCCACAAGGTAAATTTCAGCTGAATTCTGTCACTGATGCCAAACATTTCAATCATGTCACAGCTGAGTCCCATGAATAAATCAATACAAATATTTGGTTTAGCTGACAAAAGGCCATGTCTTTATTTTCCTATATATACTTAAAGGATACTCCCCAGTTTGAACTTTTATTTAAAACTATATTATACCAAAGCACTTTCCCCTCCGGCCATAGAAGCTGCCTCCAAAACACAGAATCCACAGCAACTGTTAGCCCTAGAAGAAGAAAAAAACATCTTAGACAGACTGAGGAGCTCATCCAAACTGAACATTTGCCTAAGAGATGAACATAGACTGGGACACCCTTTGAGCTTTATCTAACGCCAGTCAAAACCAGTGGGAGCCAGGTCAGGCTCTGGGTCTTGTGCTGACATAGAAACGTCACAGATGGTTGCACAGTTTACATTTCATTGTAGAAATCACAGGCACAATTAGAGAGAGACTCATACTGTGTTCAGTGTGAACAATAGTCTGGACTGTGGGTCAGAAAGGATGTGGTGCAGGGAGTGGCTTCTCTCTGTAGCATCCTCCATCTCACAGTGCGATTAGGTAATGCAGAGTAAGTGAATGCTGATGTGCTCAGAATTATCTTACTCTGCTTCTCCTCTCCATGCTGTAACACCCTTCCCGCTACCCAAAAATGGCAATGTATTGATGCAACCAACATCAAGCAGACTCTGAGAGCATGCTTTTTAAGAGAGCCATGTTGCCATGAGGAGGCTCAGTGGGTCTACACACATATGCTCCAGCCCTCCACAGATGGCTTGAGACCAGGCGATTTTACAGTCTTTCAGCAGTGACCAACACCTAATCTATTCAAATTAAAGAAATGAAATAATAAAGGATGGGAACATACCATGTACCAGGCAACTCAACTATCCCTAGAACCTGATTTGTGTAAGCCTCTCTCCTTCCATCTTCCTCAATATCATCTTGTGTCACAACACATTACATCTCATCAGGGCCGGCCTTAGGATTTATGGTGCCCTAGGCGAGATTATTAAACTGGTGCCCCTGTGCCTGATCTGCTCTTAGCAACACAAACATAAGCTTATAGTATTGGAAAACTTGCCACATTCACATTATTAAAACCAGTTAAACTTAATTAAACACACTGTAATGCTGATGGACTAGCACTAAAGAAGCAGCACTATAGAAAAAATTCTGATATGACAGAATGATGCAAATACTATATTCTTTTTAATTTATCAAAATTTTATTGGAAATTTATATGAAGAGGTATTGAAACAAAGATTTGTTTTTAATTAAAAGCAATCTTTCTGGCTTTTTTGGCTGCAAAATCAGTAATAATGTCATCGTATGACAAAGACAAAGTCGTGTCTTGTTCGATCGCAAGAATGCAAGACCAGTCAAGCGTTCCTGACTCATTGTAAAGCGGAGATAGTTTTTAATGAGCTTTAGTTTTGAGAAACTCCGTTCTCCTGATGCTACTGTTACAGGAATTGTCAGTAGAATACGAGTGGCAATGTACACATTAGGATATATGTCAACAAGTTTGCGGGTATGAATAAACTGTACAATGTCCATCACCGATTTTGCATGTGGCAACATTGATGACAGTGTACTCAATTCTTCGTACAGTTCAAGTCCATTTAAATCAAAACTATCACCATGCTTCAGGAGGCTCTCTAGATTCTTGCACTTTGTCATTAGTTGCTCTTGTTTTCCTATTTCGTTGAATTTAGTTATGTCATACAAAAATCCAAACTGCTCATGGTGTACTTGCAAGGTATTAAACCTTTCATCAACAGCAGATACTGCTTTGTCCATCACAACATTAAAAAAATCAACCTCAAATTTCTTTTCTGGATCGTCTATGGGCATGATCTGCTGTACAGATTCTTCACAAAGAAGTGTCCCTGGCCTTTTAAACTCATATTAACTATGTATTTACTTTATGAAAGTTGGAGAAAACATTGTGAAAACGTAAAACATTGGCTGCCCAACTTCTGGGCTGGCAAAAGTTATACTGACTCACAAGGGAAAAAAAGAGCAGGAAAATCTTAGTACAACATATGGTCACTCTATACCAGGGGTCGGCAACCTTTCAGAAGTGGTGTGCCAAGTTCACTGTAATTTAAGGTTTCTCGTGCCAGTAATACATTTTAATGTTTGTAGAAGGTTTCTCTCTATGTCTATATTATATAAATAAACTATTGTTATTATCTGAGGTCTTGGCCACCGGTCCTGCTCAAGCCACTGCCAGCTGAGTAAATGAAACCCCAAACCGGCAGCAGGCTGGTGGCTGGAACCCTAGACAAGGATCCCAGGCCCTGCTCAGCCCGCTGCTGGTCTGGGGTTCTGACCACCAACTCCTGCCAGCCAGGATCCCGGCTGCCAACCCCCCCTCAGCCCGCTACCAGCCTAGGATTCTGCTCACCCAGGCTGGCAGGAGGCAGAGTGGGGCTGGCGGCTGAGCTCCTGACTGGCAAGGGGCCGGCAGCTGGAACCCCTGAGTAGCAGTAGGCTGAGTGCTGCTGACACCCCAGACTGGCAGCAGACTGAGCCACTCAACCCCCCACCGGCCCTGCTCAGCCCACCACCAGCCCACTCAGCCTGCTGCCGGCTGAGTGAATGGAACCCCAGGCTGACAGCAGGTTGAGTGGTTCAGCTGGCCTGCTCAGCCCACTGCCAGCCTGGGGTTCCTTGGGGGTCCCCAGGCCAGCAGCAGGTGCTGAGTGGGGCCGATGGCTGGTATTCCAGCTGGCAATAGGGCAGCAGCCGGAACCCCAGAGCAGTGATGGGCTGAGCCGCTCAGCCTGCTGCTGCATACTATCAAAAATCAGCTCACCTGCCACCTTTGACACGTGTGCCGTAGGTTGCCGACCCCTGCTTTATACACTAGTAAGGAGATGAGCATATTACAGTTGTTGGAGGGCTCTTATCAGGAGTAACAGGCTATAGGAAAGTCAGTCAACATTTTTTGTTTCTCTGATGAAAACTGACCCACTCCCTGTCTCAAACCAAACCTGTCACTAATAATTGTCAACAACTTAATTTTCTGTTTTTGGCTAAGATATTGATTTTTTAAAAAAAATATTGAAATTGGATTCAGGATTGTTAGCAAGAATTTTTGGCAAACAAAGTTGTTAAATGACAATCTAAATGGCAACACAGTACCGCTTTCATGCTTGGCTCACCCCCCAGCCTGCTGGTCCAACAGCTGCAGTAGAGGAGGAGATAGGTGGAAAACTGCAGGACCTCAAAATCCACCTCTTGGGGTGCAGAGTGGCAACAGCAGCAGCAAACCCTCAGGTCCAATCACACACCAATGGGCACCACCACCAGGCTTATGGACCATGGTGAAGTTAGCACAGCATCTGATCTCAGGGACGGGGCACCCATGGAGCCACAGCAGCTCATCCTGCCCTGTGCAGCTCCCCCCGGATGAGACGGATCGCTGGCAGCTGCCAGCCCGGGGGAGAGGTGCTCCCCAGCTAGGGTGGCCAGATCCAGATGTCCTGATTTTATAGGGCCAGTCCCGATATTTGGGGCTTTGTCTTATATAGGCACCAATTACCCCCACCTAGAGTGACCAGACAGAAAGTGTTTAAAATCAGGACTCATAGACTCATAGGTCAGAAGGGACCAATATGATCATCCAGTCTGCACAAGGCAGGCCACAGAACCCCACCCATCCAATTTTATAACAACCCCTAACCCAGGACCGAGTTATTGAAATCCTCAAAATTGGTTTGAAGACCTCAAGCTGCAGAGAATCCACCAGCAAGCGACCCGTGCCCCACGCTGCAGGGGAAGGCGAAAAACCTCCAGGGCCCCTGCCAATCCGCCCTGGAGGAAAATTCCTTCCCGACCCCAGATATGGCGATCAGCTAAACCCTGAGCATGTGGGCAAGACTCACCAGCCAGCACCCAAGAAGGAATTCTCTGCAGTAACTCAGTTCCCATCCCATCCAACATCTCCCCGCAGACCACTGAGCAGACCTATCTGGTGGTAATCCAAGATCAATTGCCCAAATTAACGATCCTATCATAACATCCCCTCCATATACTTATCAAGCTTTGTCTTAAAGCCAGAAAAGTCTTTTGCCCCCACTACTTCCCTCGGAAGGCTGTTCCAGAACTTCACTCCCCTAATGGTTAGAAACCTTCGTCTAATTTCAAGTCTAAACTTCCTAATATCCAATTTATACCCATTCGTCCTCGTGCCTACATTAGTACTAAACTTAAATAATTCCTCTCCCTCCCTAACGTTGACCCCCCTGATATATTTATATAGAGCAAGCATATCCCCCCGCAGCCTTCTTTTGGCCAGGCTAAACAAGCCAAGCTCTTTGAGTCTCCTTTCATAAGGCAGTTTTTCCATTCCTCGGATCATCCTTGTAGCCCGTCTCTGAACCTGTTCCAGTTTGAATTCATCCTTCTTGAACATGGGACACCAGAACTGCACACAGTATTCCAGATGAGGTCTCACCAACGCCTTATATAACGATACTAACACCTCCTTATCCTTGCAGGAAATACCCCGCCTGATGCATCCCAAAATCGCATTCGCTTTTTTAACAGCCGTATCACATTGGCGATTCATAGTCATCCTGCTATCAACCAGTACCCCAAGGTCCTTCTCCTCCTCCGTCGCTTCCAACTGATGCGCCCCAAACGTTTATCTAAAATTCTTATTATTAATTCCTAAGTGCATGACCTTGCACTTTTTACTATTGTATGGGTGGGGGTGGAGGGGTAAAAGGAGCCTATATAAGAAAAAGACCCCAAAATTGGGACTGTCACTATAAAATAGGGATATCTGCTCACTGTACCCCAATCCCCTATCCTGATTTTTCACACATCTGGCTAATCCTAACCCAGCCCTGTGTGACATTCCAATTCTGGCTGCCTGCAGAGGAAGTGAGTTACTTTCACTTTCATTCTTCAGCAGGCAGCCAGCCTCCCCTCCCCCCCAGCACCTCATTCAACCCAGCCCTGACGGAGGGGAGGGAGGAGGGAGAGAGGGGTGCCACAGAGCCTGCCTCGCCTCACCTCAGCTGGGGGGAAAGAGTCACACTCACAGGTGAGCTCCTTTCCCAACCCCTACCCCCCCCCCCCCTTCCCAGAGACCCCAGCAGCCAATCCCATTCCTCAGACTGTGCTGCATTCGGCTCTCTCTAGGACCCAGCAGCCCTGCTTCTACACTGTCTGGGCTGCCTGCAGAGTGGTGCCCCCAGGGAGAGTGAGGCCCTACGCAGCTGCCTATTCTGCCTATGCTTAAGGACAGCCCTGCATCTCATTCCTGGTCTGAGCTTGTTACTCGGGGTAGATTTCAGGCCATTTGATGGTAATGATGGCTAACTTCTCTGATCGTTGTTGAGTGGGAAACTCCATCTCACCTTACCATAACAATGCACTCTAGGAAACTTTGCAAGTTGAAACGTGCAGCATTTTCTGGCCACTACATTAGTTCCTTTTGTTTAGGAGACAACACGGTCTTAAGATTTTTGCTAAATATCATGCATTTCTCCCAGAGTAAAATTTCACCAGTTTAATGAGTACATTTGCTTTCTTGTGGTCAAAATAGACGGAATTTATTCTTAACTTTCACTTTCTATTAATTAAGTTTTCCTGCATGCATATTTTTAAATAAAAGAAGATCTTAGAAAAAAGAAGAACTATTGGATATTAAATTAAATGAAAAAAATTAGCACTTCCTTACCCAGCCAAACAACGCCAGCAGCAACAGCATGGGAAAGCATCTTTAAAATGGAGATTCTTTTACTTAGTAATGTCACCAGAAGCATGAGGCCTAAGAAGATACAGAGCTCTGATCTAAAGACAATAATTGCCAGTGCTGAGAACCAAATAAATGGTCCATGCTTTTGCTGTATCCAAGACGTAAGTGCCAAGAGAACTGTAGAAAGATATAAAAACACTGTATTAACTACTAGAAATCTTTAAGGTTTTTTAAATTCAAGTATCTGAATTAAAGTCTGCCTAATGTTGGTTGCATCAATACACTGAATTAATTCAATGGTCCTGAATAGGACCATTTTGGGTCCTATTCAGTACTCCTACTGCAGCAAAGCTTTCACTGAAGCCAGAAAAAGGTATGCAGAATGGGGGCCTTTGTAAAGTACTCTAGTTTGATGCACTAGCTAAGTAGGAAGGGATGTATCACAAAGGAAGGAGTCTGGAATCCCTCCTCAGAGAGTATATTTAATGAGTGACATGAACAACTCTAGTCGTGACAGGGTACTGAAAGCTTTTCTGAATCTAAGTGGTATGGTAATTACTATTATAATTTATTCAGTGACAGCTAGTGTGCTTGTTATTCTCATGACGTATGCATATCTTGCATTAATGCTAATGGCACTCAAATCCAAGCATCAAGAAGAAAATATACCCTGCGATCCTAAGAACAAGGAAATATGAATACATTTGGGTGGCTAGGTGCACATGTATCACATCTCTATACACTATGGGTTCTCTACTTTTTTCATAGTGCAAGGCCACATCCTAACAAATATCATATTGAAGACCAGTCATGATCACAAAGCATTCATGTGGAAATTACAGCAGTTGCTTGTATGAAGACTAAAAGTAGAAAAGTATTTTAGGAGTCTCAGTACCTTGTAGTGCTTTGAAAAGGTTATTGCTGTACAATAGTCACCTGATGATTCAATGTGTTTTTATTCTGTTCTATATAGGTTCTTATACTGCCCTCATCTGAGCACTTTCCAGTAGTGTATTAAGTGACACAACTAATATCTGCCACATGTGGCTGGTGGTTTCTCCCATCCTCTCTCCAGGTGTAGAATTATGTGTGCAGTGGAATCTTCTGGTTTGGAGGATTTTTTATTTTTCAAATGCATTTAGATCAAGTCAAAGAAGAGCATACTGCACTTGGAGAGAGAGGTGGTGAGGTTTCTGATGGTCCTTATTTCGGAAGGGAGTTCATTGCATAGCCTCGGACTGGCCTCTGAGGTAGCTCTGTCTCCTGCACAGACTAGCTTTACTTTACTACAGATTATTAAATTGCAGGAATGTCCAGAGGCTGTGCAATGGCCGCATGTTTTATAAATCAAATAAATGTAGTCAAATCTCTACTTAATCAAAGTCACGCGGTAAACTCCCTATATATTTAGCTTAAAGACAACTTCAGTTTAACAAATTATTTTAACACATATGCTATAAAACATACAACCACATTTCTCCATACCCCTTGCCACACAGTCCAGCCATCAGGCATATATACATTAACTTGGTCTGACTGCATTCATTTGTCCATATGCCAGGAGCCAACCTGTGGCTCCGGAGCCACATGCAGCTCTTCAGAAGTTAATATGCAGCTCCTTGTATAGGCACCGGGGCTGGAGCTACAGGTGCCAACATTCCAGTGTGCCAGGGGGTGCTCAATCCCTGGATCCGCCCTGCCCCCTCTCCACCCCTTCCTGCCATCTCCTCTGAGCTCCATGCCCTCGCTCCTCTTCCTCCCCCACTCCGTGGCTCCTGCATGCCATGAAACAGCTGATTGGGAGGGGAGGGAGGGGGAAGCGCTGATTGCAGGGCTGGCTCCAGGCACCAGCTTATCAAGCAGGTGCTTGGGGCGGCAACTCTGGAGCGGGGCGGCACTTTCAAGTATCCAGCGGCAATTCGGCGGAGGGTCCCTCACTCCCGTTCGGAGCGAAGGATCTCCCGCTGAATTGCCGCAGATTGCGATCACGACGTTTTTTTTTCCTGCTTGGGGTAGCAAAACCCCTGGAGCTGGTCCTGGCTGATTGGCGGGGCTGCCAGTGGGTGGAAGTTGCTGGGAACGGGGTGGGGTGGAAGCTGATGGGGGGCTGCTGACGTATTACTGTGGCTCTTTGGTAAATTCTGGCTCCTTCTCAGGCTCAGGTTGGCCACCCCTGCCATATGCATTCACTATCACTACAAATAGAAATAATTTCAAAATATAAATGACATCCTCAAAATAAATGCTTACCAACAGGAAGTGCGAACATATTGGGAAGTGTTCGAGTGCAATAAAACATTAGATGAAACTGAGTAACAGTTATTAGACAGAAGATCGTCGATACAGTTGATCCAAACTGCTTTCTAACTTCTTTCTTTAATTTCCATAGTGCATAAATCACACTAAGCCCCAGACTTCCTCGGACTTTTGTGAGGAAAAAAATTATAGATAAGAAAGCAATGTCAGGTTGCTTATTGATGGAGGCAACAACAAAGAGGAATGTTAATAAATATTAAATTACTACTGTACAAATACAAAAAATATTTTAAGTAGTGCAATATTTAAAAGATAGGGTAAGGAGTGTATAAAGAAACAGGAAAATTATGTTACAATACAATATTTTAGATGAGACTTAAAAGAAATAAGTATTTAAGGTAGTGTTTCCAATGCAATCCATCCTTGTTTGATTGCGACTCAGTAGTGCAAGGGTTGAGTTCTGTGAATTATGTTATGTGGGGTGATGTAGCAGTGTGGTCTGCCCCTTTAAGGGCCTGCGGAGCCAGGGAGCAGCAAACCCTGGCCAAAGGACAATCCCAGAAGACAGGTGCTGGGAATGACCAAATCCAGCTAAGCAGCAGCCAGTGATTGGCGCTGATTCCCAGCAGGAAGATATAATTGAGGACCTAGATCGTCCAGAGAAGGAGGACCAAGAGAGACAAACCACACTTCCCTGATCCCCAGCCCACAGGGTTTGGATAGATGGGTGTGGCTGATTGTTTTGTCCCCAAGCAAGTAGACAGACCCACCAGACTACCGGTAGATGCTGGTATGTCTAAATAAAACACAATATATGCAGAAAATCTTGGAAGTGAATTCTGAATTTCCTTCCCCCATTCCCTCAGTTTTCTGTTAGAACTCTGTTACTTTAGTACAACTTTCTTTGTGTTGTTTACCTGGTCCAAAAAGGATGGTGGAACCTTTAAGTTAGCATTAAGTTAAACAACTCCAGTCTTGCAAGTTCACTTATAAAATAAATAAATATACTACTATATTCTCTAGCATTGATCAAAACCACTATATCTTACAACTGTGTTACAGACCAGTACTGCAGAATACAGCACTGTAAAAGATCTCCTTTCAGACCTGATTTAAGGTTCATACCTATCAGTTGGGAGTAAAACTTGGACATTTGCAACCTAGACAGCACGAATATAGCTGGGCTGGAAAGCGCAGCAATAAAGACTGGTCCAAGAAACGTTCTTGGGACAACTCCAGGAAATTCATGATGGTCATACTGCAAAGAAAATAAAGGCTCAGTAAGACAAGCAAGCTAGAAATAACATCTAAGAACAGATGAGTGTAGCAGAACTAAATAAATAATGCTCTTATGCTTCATGTTGCATTTGTGCTGATCAAGAAAGAGAGCGATGGTTATCTTGAACAGACCATAAATTCCTATTCACCTTCTCCAAGTCCAGTCTGTGGTACACAATGTCATGGATGGCTTGGAGGTTGAAACTCTCCTCCACTTTTGTAAATGGACAGACAGTTAAATGTGCAAAGGCCACAGCAATGATCAGTAACAGCAGGAGTGACTGTCCACCTGTGCTCCTCTTCTCAGCCATGCTGGACGTGAAATACACATATAGTCTGTTATCAGAGATCAAAGCTGACAAGGGAAAAAATGAAATCATATTAACAGCATGACAATGTGCCTACAAGGGAAAAAGGAAAGACTTATGCATTTTATTAAAATATAAAAGGAAAGACAATATTATTGTACCTGTAGCCTAGTGCATGACTAACAGATCAAATAATCAATCAGGTTTTCATATATATTAACAAAGTGGAGTATCTTGCTAGGAGCATACTCAGCCAGTGTTCCACGCTTTGCACTTACTGCCTGAAGTTTAAGGTTTTGGCATTGATCTATGAAGTCTTTATGTCTTATGCTCTATCATAAGAGACAACTTTTCTCCACATAACATACTGCCACCACAAGCATAAAGGAGAAGGAGCTGGTGGCACAGTGTTTTCTGTGCAGGTCCCATATCTTTGTAATTTGCCTATTTCTGTGGTGTGAAATAGCCTGATTTTAATGATTGTATGCAGCGTTGTTGTAGCCATGTCGGTCCTAGGATATTAGAGAGACAAGGTAAGTGAGATTATATCTTTTATTGGACCAACTTTTGTTGGTGACAGAGACAAGCTTATTTCTGAGGCAATTTCCAGAAAAAACAGTTCAGCTGTTTACAAGAACAAAATTAGGGCAAAACAATATATTTTCCCCATGTTTAAAAAATTCTTACAACTGAAACTCATCCTGGTCCCAGGAATGTGCCTTTTGCTATTCCCATGAAAATCCACTCAAATTTGCCCAAGTTATACACCTCTGAAAATCCTAATTCACCCATGCTCAGTAGGGGGATGTTAGAGCATGGTAGTTAAATTCTCTGCAGATTCTGTTTGCAGACATCATGTTCATCCCCCCGACGCCCCCCTCCCCATCCTACGTCAGGGATCAGCAACCTTTGGCATGCGGCCCACCAGGGAAAGCCCTGGCAGGCTGGGCCAGTTTGTTTACTTGCCGCATCTGCAGGTTTGGCCAATCGCGGCTCGCCATCCCAGGCCAATGGGGGCTGTGGGAAGTGGCGTGGGCTGAGGGATGTGCTGGTTGTCACTTCCACCCCCACTGGCCTGGAGCCACGATTGGTCGAACCTGCGGATGCGGCAGGTAAACAAACCGGCCCAGCCCGCCAGGGTGCTTACCTCACTTACCTGGTGGGCCACGCAGCAACGGTTGCTGATCCCTGTCCTACATGCTAGCTAGGCGGCACATGTTTCATCCCCACAGAGCAACTGAGGAATAGTGGCGCAGTGGAACTGGAATGCACCAGCATGGTGTTCTGGCTCAGCTACACTGCTGTGCACCACCCCTTACAGAGTGGGGACAGAGTTAGAGCAGCATGAGGCTTAAAGGATCAGGCTGGTGCGGAGACACTGCAGTTTAGGACTACACCATTGCTGATGACGCTCAGAATGTGAGTGCTGAACAGAACTTTCTTTGTAATTGCTCCTCCTAATTGCCATGGGCCACTGTGGTGCCATACACTGGAACTGTGAGCAAGGAGTCTCTCTCTTATGTGTTCTCAATGCCCCTGATAGCACCCAGGCAGTATAGAGGAGAGGGAGGTAACTTAACTGGAATGTAGAAAGGAGAAGAGCAGAGAGGGGAGACCAACACACAAGCCAAAAGAAAGACTGGGACAGGGACCAGACAGAACAAGGGGCAGAAATAGAAGGGATCAGAGGTATAATGGTCTATAACTACTAAAACATGTACACCTCGAGAACCTGGAATTGACCCCAGGATTCCTGAGTCTGACCATTCCTCTGCTGTCAGCAAATACCTGTGAAACCCACTGGCAAAGTGTGTGTCTCATCTCCCGATACTGTTTGGTCCTTAGAGAGAATGACAACCTGCTACCAATTACTGTGTTACCCCAGAGGTCTGTACTGTAAAACTAAAGGTTCAAACGCTGTTGATGATACATCCAGATGTCAGTTTGGTTTTACACAAAATATTTTTTTCCCTATTTTTCTTGGTTTGTAACTTTTGCCACTGCCACATATTAGCAAAAGTGCCAGTCCGAAGGCTGGATAAAAGAGGTGGGTTTTGCTGTTAGGTTTGCTACCCATTCTGGTAAAACCTTAATGCAACTGAAACAGTTCAGTCAAACTGAAATTTGAGAATGGTAGGTAGAGATGAAGGTCAAAACTCAAGTAAGACAGTTATCAGTGAAAGCCAGAAGAAAGCTGAGATCCCAAGATATTGAATCCTGATAACCAAATCTGTAACCAGAATAGGCATGTGGAATGTATATATACCTCTACCCCGATATAACGCTGTCCTTGGGAGCCAAAAAATCTTACTGCGTTACAGGTGAAACTGCGTTATATCGAACTTGCTTTGATCCGCTGGAGTGCACAGCCCCGCCCCCCTAGAGCGCTGCTTTACCGCGTTATATCTGAATTCATGTTATATCAGGTCGCATTATATCGGGATAGAGGTGTACTTTCGTATAGTACAGGAAAGCTGGCACAAGTTACACTAGAAATGAAGAAGTACCATCTGAACACGGTGTCAATGAGACAAGATGGGTAGGGAGTGGCAAGATGGTGGCTGGGGCTACAATCTTACACTCAGGGAGATGAATGCACAAAAGAGGTGTATGAATTATGCTGGATAATATCACAGTAAAGACCCTCTGGCTTGCGAGCCAGTGAACAACAGATTAATAACAGACTATAAGTAAGACATATCAAATGTACAATAATCCATGTATGCACCTATAAACACATCAGGTGGCAGTGAAAAGGACACATTCTATGAGCAGGTGTGTGTTAGGGTGTATAGACCCAACACTGATGAGGAAGGCATCAGAGAGACCCTATGCGCAGGGCTAACCTCTCCCCCTGCCCCTCTCAATCCTGAATGGTCAATCCCTGATAGCACCCAGGCAGTATAGAGGAGAGGGAGGTAACTTAACTGGAATGTAGAAGGGAAAAGAGCAGAGAGGGGAGACCAACACACAAGCCAAAAGGAAAACTGGGACACATCACATCACATAGATGCTCTCTGGCAGAGGCAGTGATAGAATCCAATTATCCAGGGTCCCATTCAACTGCCTTAACCATGAGACCATTCTTTCTCTTCCTGCAGTCCCCTGCCTCATTCACTACAAGCCTTCCAACTTCTACAACAAATGAGTCAGTGGTCCTACAGACCTTCATTCACTATATAATCTTGATTTCTACCCAAAGCATGTTCACAGTACACTGGATGAAAGCAGAGGCCTGTAGAAAAAATATTATGGGATCATGTAATTAAAGACTGCATGCCCATCAGTGAACTGAGTTAGGATTGCCTGTACAATCTTAACTTTAGAGTGTTTGGTTTTGCAACATTAACATTTTAACAAAGAGGTTTTTCTTTTTTATTTAACTCAAAGTGCATTCAAAATTAGGATGCTGCAAGGAAGATACATCCCTTTGGGATTTGCCACAATCAGGATAGTTTTCTTTACTTGAGCTGTATCAGCTGTTTCAACAATGTGTTTTGAAGGTGACCTTAAAAGTATTTTTAAACTCAGAAGACCTATACTAGGCTTTTCTTTTCTTTTTTTTTCCCCCCAGTGAAGGGGTGGGTTCATTACAAAGTGAGGTGATGTAGTGCACATCATACTAGTCTTTCTAGATTTTAACATCTCTTGAGTTCGGGAAAATCAAAGAAAGGAGGCAGTAGTTCTGGACTGCAAATCTGAGGAGAAAACTTTTAAAATTTCATCAGACAATGGGAGTAACCAGGCTACCAAAATATTAGGTCTCTTGATTAATCACAGTTAACTGACACAATTAACTCCAAAAAATTGTGATTAAAAAAATTAATCATGATTAATCGCACTGTTCAACAATGGAATACAAAATAAAATTTATTAAATATTTTGGATGTTTTTTCTACATTTCCAAATATATTGATTTCTATTACAACACAGAATACAAAGTGTACAGTTCTTACTTCATATTGTTGACTACAAATATCTGCACTGCAAAAATGATCAACAAAATAAATAGTATTTTTCAATTCACTCATACAAGTACCATACTGCTATCTTTTCATCGTGAAAGTGTAACTTACAAATGTAGGGTTGTTTTTTTTTGTTATGTAACTGCACTCAAAAACGAAAAAATGTAAAACTGTAGCGCCTACAAGTCCACTCAGACCTACTTCTTATTCAGCCAATTGTCAAGACAAACAAGCTTGTTTCTATTTACGGGCCATACCATTGCCAGCTTCTTGTTTACAATGTCACCATACAGTGAGAAAGAGGCGTTTGCACAGCACTTTTATAGCCAGCACTGCAAGGTATTTATATGCAAGCTAGGCTAAACATTCATAAGCCCCTTCATTCTTCTGTCACCATTCCAGAGGACATGCTTCCGTGCTGATGATGCTCATTAAAAAAATGTGTTAATTAAATTTGTGACTGAACTTCTTGGGGGAGAATGTTTGTCTCCTGTTGTTTTACCCACATTCTGCCACATATTTCATGTTATAGCAGTCTCAGATGATGATCCAGCACGTTCTTTTTAAAAACACTTTCACAGAATATTTGACAAGACACAAAGAAGGTACCAATGTGAAATTTCTAAAAATAGCTACAGCACTCAACCCAAGGTTTAAGAATATGAAGTGCCATCCAAAATCTGAGAGGAATGAGGTGTGGAGTATGCTTTTGAAAGTCTAAAAAGAGCAACATTCCGATAAGGAAACTATAAAACCTGAACCACGAGAAAAGAAACCAACTTTCTGTTGGTGGCATCTGACTAGGATGATAAAAATGAAATGCATTGATCTGCTCTGATTTGGACTGTTATCGAACAGAACCCATTATCAGCATGGACGCATGTCCCCTGGAATGGTGGCTGAAGCATGAAGGGACATATGAATCTTCAGTGCAGCTGACACGTAAATATCTTGCGACGCTAGCTACAACAGTGCCATGCAAATACCTGTTCTCATTTTCAGGTGACATTGTAAACAAGAAGTGGGCAGCATTATCTCTTGAAAATTGTAACCAAATTTGTTTGTCTGAGCAATTGGCTGAACAAGAAGTAGGACTGAGTGGACTTACAGGCACTAAAGTTCTACATTGTTTTGTTTTTGAATAATTATTTTTTGTACATAATTCTACATTTGTTGGTTCAACTTTCACAATAAAGAGATTGCACTACAGTACTTGTTTTAGGTGAATTGAAAAACACTATTTTTTTTTTGTTTTTTTTACAGTGGAAATATTTGTAATAAAAATAAATATAAAGTGAGCACTGTACACTTTGCATTCTGTGTTGTAACTGAAATCAATTTATTTGAAAATGAGAAAATGTCAAAAAAATTTAAATAATGGTATTCTATTATTAACAGGGCAATTAATCACACAATACATTTTTTAAATCACTTGATAGCCCTACACAATATCTTAATAAATGTTAACACAATCCACATGTTTGTCTTTTTATGATGTTTTTGGGGATGCTTTCCAGGTGTTAGAGCCCATCAGTGGAGTTTTCCTTTAAAAGAAGGGTATTTGACAGAACTGAATGGCTGCGGAGATATAAGTACAAATACACGCTTTATAGTTGTGTGATGTGAATATTTATATGTATGTTGTCAAAAGACAAACTTTTGTCAATTTTTTACCCTGGTTTAATTTTAAACGCATGGCCGAGCGCTTAGATTCCTACACCCTCCACCCAGCTTCCTCAATGACCCAGTTCAGTCGCTTTCCCATGCTGGCAGGGCTGAGACATGTCCCGATGGGCCCCTCGCTGCACTTTATTATTACGGTGTGTGCGTTCCTTGAGCAGCCAGCGCTGTCGGACGGGACCCCCGTCCGCTTCCACGCATTAGTGAACCCCCACCCCCTTCCACTGGGGGCCCCAGCTCTGCCCGTGGGCGCCTAACCAGCCAGACAGCTCCACCCAGTCCACTGCAGAGTGCTGTGGGGCGCGGAGTCGGCGGAGCTCATACAGTGTCCCACAGCGACGTGCCTGCCACACGGTCACGCGTGGACACGACACGTCAAACGAATGCCCCTCATCCTCACAGAGTCCCCTCCCGCTTCCCCTGGAAGCACCGGCGCCCCGCGTGACGGGGGCCCCTCGGGTGAGAAGACCGAGGTGTGGAAGGGGCTGCAGGCTCGCCAGCTACACCACACCCCTAGCAGCCGAGACCAACCTGCCTCCGCAGCCGCCTGACCTTTCCAGCTACAGTCCGTCAGCCACGTGGCCGCCTCACATGGGGGCACGTGACAGCGAGGCGGCTCAGGTCACCTGACCGTACTAGAGGCTCCAGGCGGCCATGTTGGATTCGGGCAAAGAGCCCACAGCAGGCATACAAGTCCCTGTACGCGCGGCGTCTAACAGAAATGGGCGGCTGGTGCGAGGTCGCTGCCGGGCTCCCGGCTGCCCGAACACAAGATGGCCGCTGAGCCTGCAGTCGGCCCCGCCCATCGCTTTTTCTTCTCTGGCTTCCTGCCCACCCTCGCTCTGGGCCTACACGTGGATTCTCATTGGCCCCGAGCGTGGCGAGCTCTGATTGGACCACGTTCCTACGGGCTCACTGTCTGCTCCAATGGGCGCCGGGACTGGAGTACGCGTGGAGCTGACACGGAAATCCGAATGGGGGCAGCAAGTGGGCCCGGCCGGCTCGGTTTGCTGGTTGCTAGGGTGGCTGTGGGGGCTCGTGTGGCGCTGCCGGTAGCCGGCTCCTGAGCGAGGGGTGGCAGCGCCCCGCTCCCCCTGCCCCCGCGCCATGAGACCCTGCCCCCAGGGAGGCTACGCGCCGGTGGCCGCGGCGCTGGTGGTGTGCGCCGCGCTGCTGCTGTTACCCCCCGCCCGGGGCGCCGGGCCGCGGCCCCGCCAGGCCTGCGCCACCTGCCGGGGCATCGCGGACCGCTTCAACCAGGTGGGGCTCGCGGGGGGCGGCCGAGGGAGCCGCAGAGGCGGGCGTTAGCCGGGCATTGACCCCGGAGATGGAACCCAGGCGTCCGGGGCTCCGAGAGCGGGGCAGGCTCCCAGCCTTGCGCCACCTCCCCGGACAGAGCCTCCCTCCAGGGGTCAGGGGCGGCCGGTGCCTCACGCTGTACTGGGGCGAGATGCTCAGTTCGCATCTCGTTTTGGGGCTGCTGAGCTAATGGGGATTGAGACTTCGGCAAATTGGGCAGTGGTTCATTCGAGCGCTTCTCCGCCCGGTGTGGTGCGCCAGCTGCGGGAACGGGTCTGCTCCGGCTCTTCTGTCCTGTGTGTGTGAGAGAGAAACTGTATGTGGGGACATACATCCCAGTATTGAGATAAAATCCCGGCCCCTTTGACTTCAGTGAGGCTTGGATTTCACTCACATTCTCATATGGCAGCCAGAAAACCAATCTTAATAAAGACTATTCCAGAACCTTATTATGCAAATAACAATCTAGGTATCATGTACTATTTTAACTTACCTTTCTTTCCATCTGTTTTCTCCCCCTCACCCTGTTGCCTTTCATCCCTTTGTCTAATATAATATTTGATTGTAAGCTTCAAAATCTTCTTTTACGTTTTTGTAAGCCCCTATCACAACTTCACATGTTGTGGAAGTTATAAATGTTGCTTACCTATTACACTTATTTGATTACTTTTTAATAGTTGTTTCATATTATTTAATATTGTTTCAATAAAGTTTATTTTTAAAAAGTATTTTGTCTTCTCTAGGGATTAACAGATACAGCAAAAAAGAATTTTGGTGGTGGGAATACTGCTTGGGAAGAGAGAACCCTATCCAAGTATGAATCCAGGTACAGTATATCTATGGACATTTACTTTGTGACTAAGCCATGCTTCTCATCTGCAATACTGTTATAGCATAAATACTGAACACAATTTGTAGAATAATAAAATAAAAGTTATGTGTTCTTAATGATTTCTGATAAAATGGAACCAATTTGATACTTCCACGAGTAATAGCAGTTTTTGGTGAAGACTACAATCTGATTTTTATCACCACCACCAAAAACTAAGCTACATTATCCCATTGAAAATCTTTTGAGGTTATTTAGCAATTTTATTGAGTAATGTTTTTTTTCCTCTGTCAGAGCTATCATAGCCTTGATCATAATGCCAAACTGCTATCATATGTGTTGCACTAGAGTTTGTTAAATAAAGAATTGCTCCCTAAATACCTGCACTATTGTAGAATGCAGTGTTGTTTTAGTATTGTTGGTCCCAGGATACTAGAGAGATAAGGTGGGTGAGGTAATACCTTTTATTGGACCAACTTTGACAGACAGCAATCCAAAGGTCCAGACTTTCTTCCTGTTTGAATGCTAGAACAATTTTATACTTTACCTTTCCATTTCTTGCATATGCAGGATAAAAAACCTGCCAGTCTGAATTGTAGTCTTCTCTCAATCTGCAAATTCAGTATTGAATTTTGGTCTCTGGATAATAAAATGCTAGTCTGAAACTTCTAGATTTGAGTTACTACAAAAGTGTAGATTTATATTGCTTGTCGAAATCTGATTTTACGTTAGATAAATATTAAAAATATTGTGGTTGAGTGTTTTCTTTTTTTCCTTTGCAACTCACTATAATCTATAAATATAATTGGTAAAATTAAAGTGGTTCTTGTGATTTTGTTCTTCACTGGTACTGGCTTCTTAGTTGATGCAACATTAGCTAACTCTTTTTATGTTTCTGCAGGGGATGTTTTGTTGCTATATTTGGAAACTGGCCCAAATCACACCACAAAGTGATCATATAATAAAAGTTAAGAGTTTAGAGTCTAGATACTCAGTATCACGTACCATTCTTAAATTTAATTTTAAACTTGTAACTTTTTTCACTTCTAGTGAAATCCGTCTCGTAGAGATCATAGAGAACTTGTGTGACAGCAGTAACTTTGAATGCAACAACATGGTAGAAGAGCATGAAGAACATATAGAGAACTGGTGGTTCAAACTGTAGGTAACAAAATCTCTAGTGAGTTCTTTATTTGTGGATAAATATCTAAGAGGACAATCCATCGTTACCAAATCCTGTGTCTGATCAATAAGAATAGCTCAGCCTCCCTCCCTCCCACTGTAATAACTCAGTAAGAAACTACTATATTTTTTTCTGTGGTTACTGATCAGTTAGGATTATGGAATCAGGGTAAACTGTGGAGAAAATTCATCATGTAGCCATGATATTATTCTGATGTTATTTGCTATTTATACTGCACCTTTCATTCCAAAGACTCTAAAAGCACTTTATTACTCTATACGCAAAGTATTATGAAATGCAGCAATCTCAGGACTGGAAGGTAGCACCCTTTGGCATGCAGTACAGCAATAAGGAAAGGTAGAAATTTAGCTAAGACACCGTGGCAAAACTTTCTTCTTAAAAATATCTTGAGATCTCAATTCTTGAGCAAAAAGACCTAACTCTTCTTAAATTTGGAAAGATAATGCACAATAAATGGCATATTGTTCTGTTCACCTTGGATGGATAAGTTGCTAGATCTATGAGCCTGTGGAGTTTCTTGTTGTTTGTCCTAGATAAACATTACCTTAAAGACAATTCTTCTGTTTTTTTGTTGTTTTCCTGACTTACTAACTCACTCGATAGGAGGTTGATGCTAATGTGAGTCCAGGGATTTGATCCCTTGTGAACGTGTAGCATTTTTATAATAGTCTTCAGTACAATCCCATGGTTTCTTTTACTGTTGCCATCCCGATCAATGGTTAAGATTTCTATGTACTACTATAATATAAATAAATAATCATACTCAGCGAGGATGGCTTTGTAGGATTCCATATCTCTTCTTCATAGTTCCAGACATTTTCTCAGTTTACGAGTAAAAAAGTAGCTCCTCTAACTGCCAGTTCTGCCAATTTAACCTGGGATTAGTAGGGCCACTTGTGCTTGTATTACTTCATCATGTACTCCATCACATCCCTGCAGCCTGCCACTTCCTGCAGTTCCCATTGGCCAGGAATGACGAACTGCAGCCACTGGGAGTTGCAGGGGGCCGAGCCTGCGGACGGTCAACGTCGGCGAAATGTCCTGTGGTCCGCAATTGGCTTATCCTGATGGGCTGCATGCGGCCCACGGGCCATAGTTTGCCCACCGCTGGTTTAGGCTATATTCCATACCTTAAGATAAAAAATTAGCTGGTTGGACTGTTCCCTCACTCTTTGCCTTTCCCTTTTTTTTTTTTTTTAAAAGTCAGGGGATATGAAATAAAAAACTAAACTTTTTCTGTTTGTTACACATCTTTCATTATTTAAATAAAGTAATTTGGTTTTGGGATACCATCAGATTCTGGAAGGCTTCTGTCAGCTAGTCACTGAATTAACATAGTTCTTTCCATTGTTGACAGAAAACAATTGTGATCCATTTTAAAATTATTTAATCTATATGTTTTGATTATTTTTATTCTGTGCTCCAAAACTGCAGTTCACTTTTTTTATAATAGTCAGCCAAGGTGAGAAGTTTGCCCATGTGCTACTTTTGAGAATTGTGTTAAACATGTGTATTTCAAACAGTAGAGTTCTGTTGAGTTGTGTGATGAGCTAGAAATGGGAATCTTTACTCCTTTTAAGAAATGAATGTCTTTATTATACAGAAAGAAGAAGTATCCTGACTTGTATAAATGGTTTTGTATAGAAACTACTGAAGTTTGCTGTCCTTCTGGAACATATGGACCAGACTGCCTTGGTATTTCTTTAAATTTAAAATTACAGTAATTTTAAGCCCATGAGTATATTGGCTCTGTTTTATCCAATCATCTAATGCTTGTCTGTCCTGAACTGCTTTGTAAAAAATAGAACCTTGTTGGAGACTCCATCTGACTTAATGGGGGTCCAGATCAAAAGAGGTGAGAGGGAAGTGGTGCCTTGAAGTGGGGGCTGAGCAGGCAGAACCATAACAGTGAGGCAAAAAGAAGGGCTAGTGCCCAGATACCATGATGATATTTACAATAGTAGTATAGTAAATAGCAAGAATTGTGTGGACATATGGAAGTAATGTAGCTGAAGGATGGAGCAGCAGTTGAGAGGCCAGAGACGGCAAAGCATCCTGGAGACCGCTGGGGAAGATACAGGCAAATCCACAGTTGAGGGTCAGGTGGAAGGGAGAGTAGGAGAAATGGGAAGGGAGGCAGCTGGAGAGGTTTAGGAACAGCAGCAACGGGGGCACAGTAGCTAGGTGATTCTGGAAAAAGAGTAGGAGAAGTAGATGGGAAGAGGAATGGGTTAGATCAAAGTGACACTGCATCTATGAGAGAACTACAGACCTGGCTGAGTGGCAGGCCAAGGATGCCCTCTAAAGTGATGTCATGGTAATAGGCTTAGCTCAAAAATGGACCTCTCTTATAAGTAGTGCCGTTAATACCTGCCTGCAGTTGAAATCTAATCATTCTTCACAATCCAACTATCTTTTTGTTAGTTGCTAAATAGATGAAGCCTGATTATATGAATTCCAAGTTACATGAAATTTATTTGTTTTCCTGAAACCCAAATTCACTGAAGTGGAATTAACTTAGTCAAAACTCCAGTAAGCAGGTAGCACAGACATAGCTATTTTATATTGGCGCTGGTTGGAGTTGAAACATTTGGATGTGCAAGTGAGCAAAGGGTTGGCCTATTCCTCAGTCTAGGCCTCTTTGCTACCTTTTTTCAGGAAATCTATTTTCTTAAATCTATTTTTCAAGAAATGATATAAAAAGAAATTCAGCACAACAGGTAAACTCCAGATAACTCCAAAATTCTTATGAAAACCAATCTTTATCTGAAACACATTATTTTAATGTCGGATGTCCCTGAGACATTGATTATTGGCATTGACCTGTATACTGAAGTACAAAATGAAGACCCTGTCATGGAACTTTTTTTTTTTTTTTTTTTTTTTGGTTTCAAGAGTAGAACACAACTAATGAGGAGGTTCTGCACATGATGTGATCTTCCAACATGAAAAATAAATTCCCCTTCACTTTTTATTGCCCATTTTGGGAATGGATGGGTAATAGAAGGGTTGGGGTTGGAAGGAGATAGAAAATACACGTGTTTAGAATTTCAAGGTGTCCCCCCCCCATAGTAATGAAAAGTTCTAAGCTATAATGTTTTAACCCTCTTTATAGCATGTCGCGGTGGATCAGAAAGGCCTTGCCATGGAAATGGTAAATGTGATGGAGATGGCACTAGAGGTGGGGATGGATCATGCAGTTGTAACAGGGAGTACACAGGAGAGTTTTGTCTAGAGTGCACTGATGGTTATTTCAGCGTCCTGAAAAATGACACACATTCTGTTTGTGCAGGTAACTAGCATTTGCTTACCTCTTTGTGTAACCCTTTGTTAGTAATTAAGAATTCTGATATATTTAATAAAATATCTTAGAAAATCATGCAAGCAGAGGATTTAAGATGGCAAGAAATGAGGAAAAAAAATCAGAATGTTAGATTACTGTGTCTTAGTGAGACACATCAGTCATGCACATATTCCATTGTGCTGGAGTATCTGAGGATCTGGCAAATCATTCTTCTGAACGTTCTTTGTTTTTTTGTTAATCTGTTCTGACAGTAATCTTTAACTTTGTAGCATAATTCAATTATTAAATTTAACTATTGATTTTAATTGCAGAGATAATATATTAAAATATGTAGCAAATATCCTATGAAATTTTAACCTTAGGTTACCATATGGTGGTCTACTTTATAGCCTGTGTAATAGTCTATCCTGGTCACTTCACAATATTTTTAGCCAAAATCTGTTTGAGTCCCATCTAAAACAAAAAACCTCACAGTTGTATATCTTGATTCTAACGCTCTAATTTTGCAATTCAGTTGAGAGCAGATTTATTTAGTAGCTTAAAAAACCTGATTGTAAGATTTAACTAAAAATGTTACTTAACGTTAACTGAACTATTAGTAGCACTATTTAGCAGTGTTTTAATGCAGTTATGTAGCACTTTTTTTCCCCATCTAACTTGATTCATATTATGATCTAAAGAAATTTATCCAGCAGTATCAAATCCTAATACTGGATGCATAGCATGTTTCACCAGGCCTTTTGAGGTCAGCCATCTCAGGTGGTTGGGTCCTAAAGCAAAATTGGGTGCTAAAAAAAATTAAGTTTGCTGATTCAGTAGGTAGCACTGCTCTGGATTAGTAGTAAACTAGTGCCCCAACACTGTATTAGTGAACAAAGGGTTGCAGCAGTTGCCATATTTCTGATGAGAGGTGAAATTGGTTCCAATCACTTTCAGTGATCAAATAATCTCATGGCTCTCTTCTCAGCACAAGGCTGCCAACTTCTCTGTACTTACTAAGTTCTAATGTGAGTAACTACTTTCTGTCCCACCTCATGTAGTTAGTTTCACTTGACTTTATTCTTCATTAAAATTATGCAAAATACAAAAACAAAAATTCCAGCTTCTTGTATAGTGTTTCTAGTTAAAGTGCTTGCTCTCTTCCGCTCTATAGGTAGTCAGATTTTGGTAGTGGGTGAATGGAAGTGTGTGTCATTAAAAATAAGATAGTATATGATGTTTATAAAAACTCAAATTTATTCTGAAGCATCATATTTATACATTAATGTGATCAGGTAGTTTCTGGTAAATCCTACTACTTGGTTGCCTGAAGACTTAAACTTTTTGAAAGAAAATCTAATTTGTTTAAAGCATAAGTTAATGTAGCTCTGACTGCTCAAAATCTTTTTCCAGCTTGCCATGATGCTTGTAAAACTTGCACTGGCTCAACTGACAAAGACTGCAAGGATTGTAAAGAGGGCTGGATCAAAAATGAGGACGAAACCTGTGTGGGTAAGCAAGGTCTTGTCCACACTAACACAAAGTTTAAATGCATTTTAAAAAATAATTGAACCTAACATTGATAAGCTTAGACCACATCAGTTTGAAACCATTCCACTATAAGAGCATTTATGATATCCTTTTGGAAACTAGCTCAGATGTGTTCTGTGATTTATGGAAGTCTCTTGATTCCTGACTTGTAACATAATGCATGGAACAAGTAATGTGAACTGAAAGCTTGCATCTGTAATCCACTGAACCACAAGTGTGTGTGTGTGTGTGTGTGTGTGTAATATATATATCACATCACACTTGGTGATAAATGTGGTTACATTTGAATACTAAATATTTTTAATTAGTGCTTTAGAAATACCTTGAATGCCATCGTACTATGTATTGTGGGATTGCCTAAGAGAACTGATAGAAAAGTTATGCAGAAAACTGATGCCATCTCCATGCTACTGTATATCTAAACAATGCTAGTAGGGTTTAAAGCTGTCAGAACTCTGTAAAGGTGTAGTATAGAGCAGAGGTTCTCAAACTGAGGTCCTTGGACTGCCAATGGTCCACGAGCTCCATTCAGGTGGTCTGCAGATAATTCCCTCTAAGGTGCGTGCCTGGGTGCCCACACATGAAAGAATGGAAGGGCACCCACCTAATTAGCAGAGCCACGTAGGCGTTGCTTCGCTAATTAGGTGCCTGCACTCTGGAGAAGACGCACATGTAAGGTGAGGTGGTGGCCTTGGGGAGGAATGGGGGTAAGTGGGAGAGGATAGTAGGGGTTAGAAGAGGAGGTGGGGGGAATTTGGGATGTACAGGGCTGTGGTGACCAGAGAAAGAGGTGACTTTCCCCAGCTCCAGGGCTGCAGCTGCCGGGGAGAGACTCCTCTCCTTCCCAGCCCCAGCTCAGGGAGCTGCTGTGGCAGAGGAGAGAGGGAGAGACACTCCCCGCACCTCCTCCCCAGCCCCAGGAGGGGAGAGAGGGCATATCCATTGCATTAGAAAGGTAAGACTACTGATATTAAAATATGAGTTGTGTGCTTTTATTTGTAGAACAACAAAACCATCTATTAAACCAACTATATATATAGTGCTTTTATCCACTTTTTAGTTTAGTGGACTTGCATACTTTCCTTGAATTCACAGCCAAAATGAGCATGTACTTGGTTTCCTAAAGTGGCATTGATGTTCAACATGGCTTGTTAATCACACTTAATTTCTTCTCCAATCCTGTATTGTACTTTCCTCTTCAATCTTGTATCTTTAACAGCACTTTGAGCATTTTGCTAGCTTGGTAACATGGGAGCAGCAAAAGCAGAAGTGTTCTAGTGAGGTAGAAGTGACTGAATATTGCAAGTTACATACAGTAGAACCTCAGAGTTACGAACACCTTGGGAATGGAGGTTGTTCGTAACTCTTAAATGTGTGCAACTCTGAACAAAATGTTATGTGGTTCTTTCAAAAGTTTACAACGGAACATTGACTTAATGCAGCTTTGAAACTTCACTATGCAGAAGGAAAATGCTGCTTTTGGCCATCTCAATTTAAATGAAACAAGCACAGAAACAATTTCCTTGTCTTGTCAAATCTTTTTTTAAGTTTTCCCTTTGTTTTTTTTAGTAATTTACATTTTAATACAGTGTACTGTATTTGCTTCTTTTAGTCTCTGCTGCTGCCTGATTGCATACTTCTGGTTCCAAATGAGATGTGTGGTGATGGGTCAGTTCATAACTCAGGGATTCGTAACTCTAAGGGTCTAGTTTATCTGATTAGTGTAGGAGAATGCAGACCTCCAAGTGTTAGACTTGGGAACACATAGGATGTGAGGTTTTCTCAATCTCAGTTGCTTTTAATTTAACTTGAAATCATTCCAGTCTGAAGTGTCTGTCTTGCTGTTGCTCTAAACAGAATGAAGCTTCATTAGTACTTGAGTGTCAAATATACATTTCCAAGTTGGGCAAATTAATATTAGGCATTGAAAGCTTTTTGCTTTCAGGACGTTGTGGGCCTGATGCAACCCCATTGGATGGGAGTCGATAGGAGTCTTTCTATTAACTTCAGAGGACTTGGATCATGACCTGTTTAAAAAAAAAAAAAAAAAAAAAAAAAAAAGTAGTTCTTACAGGATGTTTAAGATTAACAGTTAAACATTATGCTAACTGTTAACCTATGTCATTTCTTACGTTTCAGATGTGGATGAATGTGCTGTAGAGGCTTCTCCTTGCAAAGATGATCAGTACTGTCTAAACACAAATGGATCTTTTATATGCAAAGGTTTCCTTTCAATTACCTTAACATTTAGAATAATATTTGATCTGTATAGAATGGAACAACTTCTGTTATTTTCTTCTGTTAGACAAGCGTGACTAATACTATTGATTCAAAAATACCCATATTAATTTAACTATAATTTTTTTCTGTCCTAACCACAAGTTAGAATAAGAGGATTTGCTGTTTGTGTCCTCTTCCTTTTTTCATATTTCATTTTGAGGGATGTTTGTATATTTGACAGTATCTGTAGTGTGTCTTGAAGTTTGTCACTGGTGTTCAGAATCTGAATGTATTAATGACGCATACTGCCATTTTGTTACAGCCTTGTCTACATCACCATTATAAATCAACTTTGTTTATAAGACAGTTAAAGCCTCTTATACTATTTGTAGCAGTAAATGATATAGTTACACCTAGAATACCATTAATTATTTTCAGCTTTTCCTTGCTCATAGTTTTCTGAAACTTTCTTTATTGATCAAACTTTCTGTGCTGGTTTCAACTTAAAGTGGACTCTTCTGAAATGCTTGAAGAAAACTAAATATATATTTCCATTTCATGAAGTCCTCACAATGTAAACTAAACTAATGTACTGTTGCCATGTTAAACCCTCACTGCAGAAAACTGTCTGGCTAAATAGTAGAAACTATTGAGCTTAATAATGGATAACAGCCACTGCCCACAGGGAATGTTTAAATGTTATTAACCAGCACAGGCAGTTTCTTTTCATGTTCTCTTTTTCCTTTTTAAATCAAGGAAGCTGAATTACCCTCTTCCCCAAAATCCAAATTGAAGATTACAAAATTAAATGCACAACAGTGAAGAAACTAATTTGGAGCTCATCAGGGGCTGTCCTATTGTTCAATTAAGCACTCTTATAATAGTGCCCAGTCCTGATTGGGAAGAGATGGAGAGGAGCCTATAGGTGGTTTCATGTTGAACACGTGAACGAGTTAGTATTATTTTGGGAACTATAATTTCTTTCACACCCTCCTTACTGATGTAAATTTGTGAGCTTAAGTTCAAGATACAGTCTTTTCTGTTTACATCTCATCTGCATTCTGGTATACATTAATGGTGTTTTGTTTTAGCATGCGATACTAGCTGTGTAGGCTGCACAGGAGAAGGTCCTGACAAATGTAAAAACTGCTTGTCTGGATACACAATAGAAGATGAAAAGTGTACAGGTTAGTTGGATTTTTGAGTTACTCTTAATGTACTGTAGTGCACTTGCTGGATCAACACATGTCCCAAAAGCTGGAATACTAGATGGGTTATTGTTGAGTGTCTCTCTTTAATGTTAGTCTGTTAGAGCTTCAGGTTTGGAAATGCTTCAAAATGTTTCATAAAATAAAAGCTCAGCAGACCACTGGTTTTATGTAACAATAGAGCTCCCTTCTAATTTACAGACACTCTGCATGTGGCTAAACTGATCTACAGCAAAGCCTAAAAAACTAGACACTGCTACACAGGGGGAAAAGGTATTGCATTTAACACTTACTGTTTATTCCTGGTATATCCATTATAGTGACAAGATAACTCATTCAGGAGAGTCAAACGTATAGTCGTCGTGATTTCTTACCTGCATTACTGTACATGCTTGCGTTATGCAGACTTTAAGCTTTAATTTTTATTAAAGGCAAGCTTGCAAATGTGAACAGTGTAGTTTGTCATGTCTGCCAGAGTTAGCAGGCAGTCTGAAACAATGCTGCAGACATGTGGACTCTGTCTCCTATTAATCTAATTAGAGTGGCAACTCTGAAGCTCCAGGATGATGATTTGACACTGAAGTATTTCATTGTTGGTTACTTTGGCATTGGGAAAAGGGATGGAGTGAAGCCCTGGAAATGGGAGTTACTGGGAGAAGGAAATTTGGAGAGAAGAACGGAGGACATACAAAGAAGGAGCAAAACAGTGGAGGGAAGATTACAAAAAAAAAAGGAAACACGCATAAGTACTGATGGCCTAAAGAGGAGCATTTTCTTACTGAATGTGACCATATAGTACTGAAAAAATAGTTTACTACACAAAGCCTCTAATCTTCCCTCAACGTCTGTGCAAATCTTCAACTGACATCTGTGAGATTTGCTGTATATTGAGACGAGTACAAAGTCCTGAACTTATCCCACCCCATGAACTACAATCAAACATGGAATCAGCACACTCCTCCCAATGAGTTTGACATCTCTGTCTGAAGTCAGCAGAATCAAGACAGGTTACTCTGACAGAAATCAAAACTATGGGCAGCATTTCTGCCTTCTTCAGTACTGAGGAGCAGTAAATGAATATACTAGAAGGCCCTTGACGTCCACAGAGGAAGAGAGCAATGTTTGTCTTCCCCTGTTGAAATTAAATGTCTTGAAAGTTCTTTGCAAACCCCCTACGTAGCTGATTGTTGGACACTTACATGGGACTGGGTGCTAGCAGTTTTCACTATAAATGAAACAATTACTTGTTTTAAAGCAGTTAATTTCTTTTTTAGATATTGATGAGTGTAACCTTGCTGAAAAGGTGTGTTTAAGAGAAAATGAAGACTGTATTAATACCCCAGGCAGTTACAAATGTGTCTGTTCAGAAGGCTTTGAAGAAAAAGATGGTATTTGTGTTCAGACTGAAAAAACAGGTGAGTGACTTAAAAAAAGGCCCTTAAACTAAAAGTACTTTAGTACAGCATGCCTAACATACAGACTTAGAAGGTGTGAATACTCTACAGCTTTGTCACTGTATTTGTTCTGAGAGTATCCTGTCACTTCCACTTTCTCATCTGTGGGTGCATGTATACACATCCATCAACCCTTAATCTGGGCCTCCTTTTTTGATGTCTTTAATTTTAAGTTGTTTGTGGGTAGAGGAGGCATTCCCAGATAGGAAGTATCAGTCTTTAATTGTATTGTCTTCCTCTTTCTATTTGATAGTACCTTTCCTTCTACTACTTGTGATTTTTGTTGTCCCCTTTGGAGAGAGACCCTCTTGTGTAAGGTGTCAAACAAAATCTATACCAGAGTCTTTCATATTGTAGCTTTTTTCGGAATCCTCTCCAGTTTAACAAGAATTTGTGGTCTGGAGAAAAAAACCTTACCATGAGAGACTTAATGAGATCAGTCCATGAAGTTTAAAGAGAAGACTCTGGGGGGACTTAATCAGAGTCTGGAAGTACCTACACAAGGAGAAGATATCGGATACCTGAGAGCTCTTTATTTTGGCAGACAAAGGCATAACTAGATCCAATGGTTGGAAGTTGACGCTAGAAAATGCACATTTGAAATAGGGTGCAAATTTTTAGGTTAGGGAAATTAACCACTGGAACAAATCACTAATGGATGTTACAGATTCTCTGTCACTTGAAACAGTGGTTCTCAACAAGGGTTATGTATACCCTTAGGAGTACATAGAGGTCTTCTTGGGGGTACATCAACTCATCTAGATATTTGTCTAGTTTTATAATAGACTACATAAAAAGCACTAATGAAATCAGTACAAATTGAAATTTCATACAGTGACTCATTTATACTGCTGTATATATGAGACACTGAAATATAAGTACAATATTTATATTCCAATTGATTTATTTTATAATTATATGATAAAAATGAGAAAGTAAGCAATTTTTCAGTAATAGTGTGCTGTGACACTTCTGTTTTTTTTGTCTGATTTTGTAAGCAAGTAGTTTTTAAGTGAGATGAAACTTGGGGTACGCATGACAAATCAGACTCCTGAAAGGGGATGATAGTCTAGAAAGGTTGAGAGCCACTGAAAAGATAAAAACATAAGAACGGTCATACTGGGTCAGACCAAAGGTCCATCTAGCCCAGTATCTGTCTGCCGACAGTGGCCAATGCCAGGTGCCCCAGAGGGAGTGAATTTAACAGGCAATGATCAAGTGATCTCTCTCCTACCATCCATCTCCATCCTCTGACAAACAGAGGCCGGGGACACCATTCCTTACCCACCCTGGCTAATAACCATTTATGGACCTAACCACCATGAATTTATCCAGTTCTCTTTTAAACGCTGTTATAGTCCTAGCCTTCACAACCTCCTCAGGTAAGGAGTTCCATAAGTTGACTGTGCACTGCATGAAGAACAACTTCCTTTTATTTGTTTTAAATTGCTGCCTATTAATTTCATTTGGTGACCCCTAGTTCTTGTATTATGGGAATAAGTAAATAACTTTTCCTTATCCACTTTCTCCACATCACTCATGATTTTATATACCTCTATCATATCCCCCCTGAGTCTCCTCTTTTCCAAGCTGAACAGGCCTAGCCTCTTTAATCTTTCCTCATATGGGACCCTCTCCAAAACCCTAATCATTTTAGTTGCCCTTTTCTGAACCTTTTCTAGTGCCAGTATATCTTTTTTGAGGTGAGGAGACCACATCTGTACACAGTATTTGAGATGTGGGCGTACCATGGATTTATATAAGGGCCATAATATATTCTCAGTCTTATTCTCTATCCCCTTTTTAATGATTCCTAACATCCTGTGTGCTTGTTTGACTGTCTCTGCACACTGCGTGGACATCTTCAGAGAACTGTCCATGATGACTCCAAGATCTTTTTCCTGACTCATTGTAGCTAAATTAGCCCCCATCATATTGTATGTATAGTTGGGGTTATTTTTTCCAATGTGCATTACTTTACATTTATCCACGTTAAATTTCATTTGCCATTTTGTTGCCCCATCACTTAGTTTTGTGAGATCTTTATGAAGTTCTTCACAGTCTGCTTTGATCTTAACTATCTTGAGTAGTTTAGTATCATCTGCAAACTTTGCCACCTCACTGTTTACCCCTTTCTCCAGATCATTTATGAATAAATTGAATAAGATTGGTCCTAGGACCAACCCTTGGGGAACATCACTAGTTACCCCTTTCCATTCTAAAAATTTACCGTTTATTCCTACTCTTTGTTCCCTGTCTTTTAACCACTTCTCAATCCATGAAAGGACCTTCCCTTTTATCCCATGACAGCTTAATTTACGTAACAGCCTTTGGTGAGGGACCTCGTCAAAGGCTTTCTGAAAATCTAAGTATACTATGTCCACTGGATCCGCCTTGTCCACATGTTTGTTGACCCCTTCAAAGAACTCTAATAGATTAGTAAGACACGATTTCACTTTACAGAAACCATGTTGACTATTGCTCAACATTTTGTTTTTCTATATGTCTGACAATTTTATTCTTAACTATTGTTTCGACTAATTTGCCCGGTACTGATGTTAGACTTACCGATCTGTAATTGCCGGGATCACCTCCAGAGCCCTTTTTAAATATTGGCGTTACATTAGCTAACTTCCAGTCATTGGGTACCGAAGCCGATTTAAAAGAGAGGTTACAAATCTTAGTTAATAGTTCTGCAACTTCAGATTTGAGTTCTTTCAGAACTCTTGGGTGGATGCCATCTGGTCCCGGTGACTTGTCAATGTTGAGTTTATCAATTAATTCCAAAACCTCCTCTAGTGACACTTCAGTCTGTGACAGTTCCTCAGATTTGTCACCTACAAAAGCCAGCTCAGGTTTGGGAATCTCCCTAACATCCTCAGTCGTGAAGACTGAAGCAAAGAATCCATTTAGTTTCTCCTCAATGACTTCTTCATCTTTAAGCGCTCCTTTTGTATCTCGATCATCAAGGGGGCCCACTGGTTGTTTAGCAGGCTTCCTGCTTCTGATGTACTTAACCATTTTGTTATTACCTTTGGAGTTTTTGGCTAACCGTTCTTCTTCAAACTCCTCTTTGGCTTTTCTTATTACACTCTTACACTTAATTTGGCAGTGTTTATGCTCCTTTCTATTTGCCTCACTAGGATTTGACTTCCACTTTTTAAATGAAGTCTTTTTATCTCTCACTGCTTCTTTTACATGGTTGTTAAGCCATGGTGGCTCTTTTTTAGTTCTTTTACTGTGTTTCTTAATTTGGGGTATACATTGAAGTTGGGCCTCTATTATGATGTCTTTAAAAAGCGCCCATACAGCTTGCAGGGATTTCACTTTAGTCACTGTACCTTTTAACTTTTGTTTAACTAACCCCCTCATTTTTGCATAGTTCCCCCTTTTGAAATTCAATGCCACAGAGTTGGGCTGTTGAAATATTCTTCCCACCACAGGGATGTTGAATGCTATTGTATTATGGTCACTATTTCCAAGCAGTCCTGATATAGTTACCTCTTGGACCAGCTCCTGAGCTCCACTCAGGATTAAATCGAGAGTTGCCTCTCCCCTTGTGGGTTCCCGTACCAGCTGCTCCATGAAGCAGTCATTTAAAGTATGGAGAAATTTTATCTCTGCATTTCGTCCTGAAGTGAAATGTTCCCAGTCAATATGGGGATAATTGAAATCCCCCACTATTATTGGGCTCCTAATTTTGATAGCCTCTCTAATTTCTCTTAGCATTTCATCATTACTAGTACTGTCCTGGTCAGGTGGTCGATAATAGATCCCTAATGTTATATTTTTATTAGAGCATGACATTTCTATCCATAGAGACTCTATGGAACATGTGGATTCGCTTAAGATTTTTACTTCATTTGAATCTACATTTTTCTTTCACATATAGTGCCACTTCCCCCCCCCCACACACCTCTCCGCACAACCTGTTCTGTCCTCCTGATATATTTTGTACCCCAGAATGATTGTGTTCCATTAATTACTCTCAGTCCACCAGGTTTCTGTGATGTCTTTTATATCAATATCCTCCTTTATCACCAGGCACTCTAGTTCACCCATCTTATTATTTAGACTTCTAGCATTTGTGTACAAGCACTTTTAAAAACTTGTCCCTGTTTATTTGTCTGCCATTTTCTGATGTGTCAGATTCCTTTTTATGTCACTGTTTATCATCTGATCTGGCTCTTAACGTTATTCTTCCATCCTCTGCTCCTGACTATAACCTGAAGATTCTCTATCATTAGACTCTCCCCTAAGAGAAGTCTGTGTCCAATCCACATGCTCCTCTGCAGCAGTTGGCTTCCCCCCATCTCCTAGTTTAAAAACTGCTCTACAACCTTTTTAATGTTTAGTGCCAGCAGTCTGGTTCCACTTCGGTTTAGGTGGAGCCCATCTCTCCTGTATAGGCTCCCCCCATCCTGAAAGTTTCCCCAGTTCCTAGTGAACGTAAACCCCTCCTCTCTACACTATCGTCTCATCCATGCATTGAGACTCTGAAGCTCTGCCCGTCTACCTGGCCCTGCTTGTGGAACGGGGAGCATTTCTGAGAATGCCACTATAGAGGTTCTGGATTTCAGTCTCTTCCCTAGCAGCCTAAATTTGGCTTCCAGGACATTTCTCCTACCCTTCCCTATGTCATTGGTACCTACATGTACCACGACCACCGGCTCCTCTCCAGCACTACACATAAGTCTGTCTAGATGCCTCGAGAGATCCACAACCTTTGCACTAGGCAGGCAAGTCACCATACGGTTCTCCCGGTCATCACAAACCCAGCTATCTACATTTCTGATGATCAAATCTCCCATTACTAACACCTGCCTTTTCCTAGTGACTGGAGTTCCCTCCCCCGGAGAGGTAACCTCAGTGCGAGAGGCAACCCCAGCACCATCTGGAAGGAGGGTCCCAACTATGGGAAGGTTTCCCTCTGCTCCCATTGACTGCTCTGCTTCCCTGGGCCTTTCATCCTCCTCATGCTTTAATCTGACCACATTATTGAGCTTGATGCCAGCATTACAGGGTGGAAATCTATGACCTGTAATATGGGAGATCTGACAGTCACACTAAGTGGTGATGGTCCCTGTTGATTTTCTTAGTCCATGTGAGCCATATTGTGCAAAAGTCCTTCTTAACCCTTCCTAAGGTCATGAAGGATTGAGCTATGCTTGCTTTCAGTATAATTTTCACTAAGTAGCTAAGTTAGCCACACATGTGTGTGTGCAGTCTTAACTGTGTTCTCTGCGTCTGACCTACAGCCCACTAAAATCAGTAGAAATATTCCCATTTACTTCAGTGGGCTTTGGATCAGGTATTTTGAGTTTAACACAGAATACAGATATATTAGATGTTCACAATGTGAATTAATGGGGTTATAACTCAGAATGTTCAAAAGGCACTTCTTATTTCCCTGTTAAGTGTCAGTCTCCTACACATCTGTTTGGGATATAGGTACAAGAGTTTTTTGTTTTAATTGGAAGAGGGTGTCTCTCCTTGTTATCAAAATACCTGAATTGCTTATTCTTAAACTTAAGTCAAAATTATAATACACTGAAAACAAAGGCTTAAAACAGAAAAAGCTATGCTGCTGCTATTGTGATTGCTTCTGCTATAAGTTCATTCTAATTAAGTCCTTTGGAACATATATGATATAGAAACACTGGCTCCAGTAAGCATAGGCTCTGTAGACTGGAACCAGGAGACTAATACAAGCAGGCCTCTCCCCAACATGGCTTGACACATGTTGCTGGTTCTTTCTTGATGGATACTCTTCAGTAGTTTCTCTTAACATAGTAACTTCCCAGAGTCAAAAGGTGACAAATATGGTGGTACTTATTGTAAAATGTAATTAGAGGCTTTATTCTAACTGAGACACTTCTTACAGGAGAAGAAGTAGAGACATTAGCAACTTCACCTCCATCTGCTGGACATGAAGACTTATGATCTGCATTCCAAAGCAAGACATTAATATCTACACTTTAAATTATTGGACTGAAGTGCTGTTTATCTGATGTACTGTGGAAATGGTGTTGAATATTCAGGTTGCCAGTATGATTATTTTGGAAACCAATAGTGATGAATTGCCCTACCAGCTGCATTTCTTCATTCACTCAAATAATTGCCACTCTTTTATACAGGTTTAATAAAACCTTCAAACTACAAACCTCACTCTAGATGGATAAAGTATAGTATTTGTTTGAATTGGTGTAATTGATTTTAAAACAGTTTATTCTTAAGCAAACTGCCTATTTCTCTTTCTAGCATCTACTAGGAATGATCATCCTTTTAGAAGGGCTTAAGTTTATGCTGAAATTCATAATTCAAACAAAATGGACTGACCATCTGGGGACTTCTGCCATGAATATTTTTTCTATACTAGAATTTGGCTTTTAGAAACTGTAAAAGGGAGTCTTTTTGGAAAACTCTTGTCTTAAATGAAAGCAGAATGCCTAATATTGCATTCAATAAAGATTTATTTTGACTGGTGCGAGTCTCAAGTTGCAGAATATCTCCACGCTCTGCTTTAAATGGAAGTTATAGGGGAAAGTAGATGAAAGGAGAAAGATTAGTTTGCAGTTTCAGTAATGGGAGAAAAGTGCTCTCATTATCTGAGCAAACTTAGTGGCATGTTTCTTCAGGAAGTTGTCTACAAAACCAGATGAGTTCAAATTTCTCCTAAATAAAGTGGTTACATTAAATGTTGTACTAGATGTTGTACCTATCTGAGGCATGGTCCCTGCACCAAAGAGCTCATAGTTGTAAGCAGCTGCGTCTTTGGGGTTGCTTGAAATCTGTTTTCACTAGATACTACATAGGCACACCGCTAACTACTTTGCTGATGTGTATACCGTGCACAATATATTATTAGTATCTTCCCAATGACAAAGCAATGGGTTATATTGAAACTGATGTTACTATTTGTATTAATTCTTCCTTTGGCAGTCTTGTCTTTAGTGAATTGCACTAGGTGCAGTTTAAGTATGTAATATCTGAACTTTTCCATGTGCCAATTGATGTAAAAATCATCTTTAACAATGAGCTTGACAGTGCTAGTGTCTTCAAAAATAGTGATACGAGTTTATATACTAAGACTCAGCACATGGTAGCACAAACATTGAAAATGAAGCTTGTTACTTTACATTTTTTTTTTGTGTGTGAAGTTTTTTAAATGAGTTTGTGCTACCGTTGCCTGCTCTTGGGAAAAACCAGTTCAACCACTGGATTTCTAGAGCATCAGAACCGCTTTTACCCTGAGTCCCAGAAAAGCATCAGTGACTGTGTCTTCCTATTGACAAATTGAATTAAGTTGCATTCTTAGGAGGGAACTGTGGGGAAGAATTGATTGGAAAAAGTGAAGGTAGAGCTGGACATAAGGTAAACCTAAAAATCTAAGTTTAGTTTATGTTCACAATGTGTCCTAAAAGCTGCCATCTTACAAAACTTAATACATTGGACAAAGGCAAGAAGAATGATTAGAGCAAGGAAGATAATCTTAGGAGCTACACCCTTAAGCAATCTGAGAAGCAAGGTCATGTTTACAGTAAGCAAACTGGGAGATAATTAGAGCTTCAGCAGGAGCACTAGCTGTAGCAAGAGCAGGAAAAAATATATCTGGTCTTGTTTACATTGCAGAGTGTTTATTGCCAAAAGCAGTAAAACAGTGGAGGTGTACACCCTGCAGTACCACTTTTGGCAACGAAACTATTCCATTTTGGTAACAAAATAAAACTAACTTGATGAGAGGCATAAAGCTTTTTGCAGCAAACTTAAAGTGACAAAGCATCAGTGTAAACACTGCTGTTCATTATATTACCATAACTAGCCTCCCCCAGTATCCTACAGTGACCACTCTGCTCACTGTTTTGAACTTGGCTGCCCTGCAGTCATGCACCCTTCCCCTTTCAAAGCTCTATGAAGTTCTGAGAGCCGAGCACGCTGCTCAGGTGCCAAAGAGCAAATCATTAATGTGGAATTCTCAGAAGACAGGATACTGGGCTGGATGGACATAAGAATGACCACACTGGGTCAAGACTAAAGGTCCATCCAGGCCAGTATCCTGTCTACCAACAGTGGCCAATGCCAGGTGCCCCAGAGAGAGTGAAGCTAACAGGTAATGATCAAGTGATCTCTCTCCTGCCATCCATCTCCATCCTCTGACAAACAGCCATTAATGGACTTAACCTCCATGAATTTATCTAGTTCTCTTTTAAACCCTGTTATAGTCTTAGCCTTCACAACCTCCTCAGGCAAAGAGTTCCATAGGTTGACTGTGCACTGTGTGAAGAACAACTTCCTTGTATTTGTTTTAAACCTGCTGCCCATTAATTGCATTTGGTGGCCCCTAATTCTTGTATTATGGGAACAAGTAAATAACTTTTCCTTGTTCACTTTCTCCACACCACTCATGATTTTATATACCTCTTTCATATCCCCCCCTTAGTCTCCTCTTTTCCAAGCTGAAAAGTCCTAGCCTCTTTAGTCTCTCCTCAGATGGGACCCTAATCATTTTAGTGCCCTCTGATGCCAGTATATCTTTTTAGAGACGAGGAGACCACCTCTGTATGCAGTATTCAAGATATGGGTGTACCATGGATTAACGTGAGGGATAGCTCAGTGGTTTGAGTGTTGGCCTGCTAAACCAAGGGCTGAGAGTTCAGCCCTTGAGGGGGCAACTTAGGGATCTGGGGCAAAATCAGTACTTAGTCCTGCTAGTGACGGCAGGGGGCTGGACTTGATAACCTTTCAGGGTCCCTTCCAGTTCTATGAGATACATATATCTCCATATATCATTATTCTCTATCTCTTTTTTAATGATTTCTAACATCCTGTGTGCATTTTTGACTGCCCCTGCACACCGCGGGGATACCTTCAGAGAACTATCCACAACTCCAAGATCTCTTTCCTGATTAGTTATAGCTAAATTAGCCCCCATTATATTGTATGAATAGTTGGGGTTATTTTTTCCAATGTGCATTATTTTACATTTATCCACATGAAATTTCATTTGCCATTTTGTTGCCCAGTCACTTAGTTTTGTGAGATCTTTTTGAAGTTCTTCACAGTCTGCTTTGATCTTAACTATCTTGAGCAGTTTAGTACTGTCTGCAAACTTTGCCACCTCACTGTTTACCATTGGTCTAACCCAGTATGGCTGTGCTTATGTTCTTATAAAAATGGGTGATGGGCTGGATGACAGCATGCTGACACAATCACTCTCCTCCGACACACACACGATCCCTATCAGACCCTCTCTCCCCCTTCAATTGAAAAGCGACTGACAGTCTAGTACAGAGGTCTCAAACTCAAATGACCTTGAGGGCCACATGAGGACTAGTACATTACTGACACTGCTGCCCTCAGCCCCACCCCCACTCCACCCCTTCCATGAGGCCCTGCCCCCGCCCCACCTCTTCCCACCTCTTCCCTGCCCCCATTCCAACCCCTTCCCCAAAATCCCCACCCCAACTCCACCCCCTCCCTGCTCCCATGTGGGGTGTGGCAGGGTACAGCAGGGGGTCAGGGTGTGGCATGGGACTCAAGGTAGTGGGTTGGGGTGCAGGAGGGGTGCGGCAGGGGGTCGGGGTGCAGGGTGCGGCAAGGGGCTCAGGGCAGGGGATTTGACTGTAGGAGAGGTTTGGGGGGCGGGCTTTGGCCTGGCACGCACTGGGGGCAGGGCTGGCTCTCTGCCTGCCGGCCCATCCTGCCTCCGCACCACTCCAGGAAGCGGCTGGAATGTGGGAGAGCAAGGGCACAGGGGTGTGTGTGTGTTGCTGTTGCTTCAGGCACTGCCCCCAGCATCTCCCATTGGCCAGGAATGGGGAGCCATGGCCAATGGGAGCTGCTGGGGGCGGTGCCTGAAGCAACATCAACACACGGCCCTGCGCCTCTCTTCCCCCACGTTCTTTCCGCTTCCAGGAGCAGCGCATGGGCAGGGCAGGCAGGGAGGGAGCCTGACCTGCCTCCGGTGCACACCGGGCTGGAGCCGCTCTAGGTAAACGCTAGGGGAGGGCAGGAGGGGGCTGTGAGGAGCTCGCAGGCCACAGAAAATAACTTTGTGGGCTGCATGCAGCCTACGGGCTGCGTGTTTGAGACCCCTGGTCTAGTAGGATGCCCATGGAATGATGGGATAGAGAAACCTGCATCATGTGACTTTACTTGCCCCATGAGGCATTGCAAACCCTTCCCAAAGCACCCTGCTGCCAGTTGCACAGTGGGATAGGTACCCCCAGTGCACTGCTCTCTGTGTCGCTGCACAAGAAGCATAGTGTGGACATGCAACAGTGGTTTTATTGAAGCAGCATAACTTTTGGCGACAAAACTCTGCAGTGTAGCCATAACCACAGAAACATGAAGGGAAAAGTGGCAGTAGCGGACATTGCCTGCATTTGAGGGAAGTGGGGTCGGAGGTAAGTAAAGATGATCCAACCTTTGGACTTTATTTCAGGCAGGATGGAGGATTGTCAACAGTGATGAAGAAGGTTAGAGGGTTTGGGAGGGAAAATGCCACCGCCAAATTCTATGTTAAGTTCAAGGTTATGACAGATAGACTGAGGTGGGATTGAAAGGAGGGAGACATGTCAGTGTTGGACTAATTCGTGCAGGGACAGAAGCTGAGGCCAGGACCTCCGAAACAGTATAAAGGAAGGAGAGGTGGTGAAGACAAGAGCCTTGTGGGACCTCCTTGGATAAAAGGGGTAAAACCCATTAAAAGATGGTAGAAGGGAAAGCTGAAAGAAGGGGTTTGAGTCTGGCAGAGAGATGTCATGGACACAGCCTGAAAGGTTGGTGGAGGCAAAAATGGTGAGAGTGGCATTGAAAAAGATGAGGTGGTGGCATGAATAAACTACTTTGATTAGCATCCTCTAAAACAGCGGTTCTCAAACTTTTGTACTGGTGACCCCTTTCACAGAGCAAGCCCTTGGAGTGTGAACCCCCTTATAAATTAAAAACTTTTTTTTTTTATATTTAACAGTATTATAAATGCTGGAGGGGAAGCAGGGTTCAGGGGTGGAGGCTGACAGCTTGTGACGCCCCATGTAATAACCTTGCAACCCCTTTGGCGTTTGTATACATACAGTTCCCCAGGAGAAGGAACCCAGGTAGCAAATGAGCATTCACAGTATCTGTCAGAGGTAGGAAAGCCTGGAAGCCATTATCCAAACATAGTCTATCTCAGCCCTGCATGTTCCATAGGAATTTAGCCCAGGCAATTGCAATACCAGATAGCTAGTCAGGTGAGTCCAATTTAGGGAATATAAAGGCTAGTAGCCAACTTGGTGCATCCAGTGCAAGGAATATAAAGCATAGCAATCATCTTGGAAGTCTCAGCTCCATCCTTCTTGTCAGTGTAGAGCAGTGGTAAGCAATCTGCAGCCCATCAGGCCATGAGACATTTTGTGTATGTTGACGATTGTGAACCCTGGCCACTGGGAGCTGCAGGGGGCCATGACTGTGGATGCTCAGCATCCACAAAATGTCTCACGGCCCACAATCAGCTTACCCTGATGGTCTGCATGTGGTGCACAGGCTGCAGTTTGCCCACCACTGGTCTAGAGGTAGTTCTTAAGAACAACTCACAGGCGTATTTGCAGGCTTAGGGCATAATTTAGTAACAAAGGTGGTTCTCCACAGCTCTATATGCTGTCATTATATGACTTGCCTCATGTTGAAACAATCTCCTGTACTTTCTCCAGAATACCCACATTACAATGAAGCTGAAACTAAAGATTTAGTTTTGGTATGTGATATAGAGAGGGAAGAAAGGTGATCAATCAACTCATAAAGTGCAGATACAGTAAAAAGAGGCAATTAAAACAGAAAATGTTCCAGTTTTCAGCACAAAAATAATTAATTAAACAATTTACTGCATACTGTTCAAACCCAAGGTGACTACCGACAGCAGGCCATCTAAAACAAATACGATTGTGTCAGAGCTACTCACCCAGGTGGCATTTGAAAAAGCAGTTGATAGGACAAGTGTTATAATAGAATGATAATTATGAAATGTTTTTTGTGGAAGGAAAGAGAACTCTAGCAGAAACAGGAACAGTCTGATGTTGCTGTAGGCATCCCCTTGGTTTTTGTAGATGGTAACTGTAGCCTGGTCTACACTACACGTTTATACTGTATTTTGCAGAGTTAAACCAATTTAACCCTGCATCCGTCCACACAACGAAGCCCTTTATATCGATATAAAGGGCTCTTAAAAATGATTTCTGTATTCCTCCCCAATGAGGGGAGTAGCGCTGAAATCGGTATTGCCATGTCGGATTAGGGTTAGTGTGGCCTCAATTCAATGGTATTGGCCTGTGGGCGGTATCCCACAGTACACCATTGGGACTGCTCTGGAAAGCCATCTGAACTTGGATGCACTGGCCAGGTAGACAGGAAAAGCCCCGCGAACTTTTGAATTTCATTTCCTGTTTGGCCAGCATGGAGAACTCACCAGCACAGGTGACCACTCAGAGCTCATCAGCACAGGTAACAATGCAGTCTCCTGAGAATTGAAAAAGAGCTCCAGCATGGACCGCACGGGAGGTACTGGATCTGATCACTGTATGGGGAGAGGATTCCATGCTAACAGAACTCCGTTCCAAAAGACGAAATGAAAAAACATTTGAAAAAATTTCCAAGGCCATGATGCAGAGAGGCCGCACCAGGGACTCAGTACAGTGCCATGTGAAAGTTAAGGAGCTCAGACAAGCCTACCAGAAAATCAAAGAAGCAAACGGTCCAGGGCAGGGCCGAAAACATGCCGCTTCTACGCTGAGCTGCATACAATTCTAGAGGGGTCCGCCACCACTACTCCACCCCTGTCCAGGGATTCTGAGGTGGGGGTGGTAATCTCAGCCATGGCTGAGGATTCTGCGGATGGGAAAGATGAGGAGGAAGAGGAAGACGAGCTTGCAGAGAGCACACAGCACTCAGTTCTCCCCAACAGCCAGGAGCTTTTTCTCACCCTGACGGAATTACCCTCCCAGCCCTCTCAAGCCACTATCCCACACAATGAAGCCATGGAAGAGACCTCTGGTGAGTGTACCTATGTAAATATAAAACATGGTTTAAAAGCAAGCGTTTTTTAATGATTTATTTGCCCTGAGGACTTGGAATGCATTCGTGGCCAGTACAGTTATTGGAAAAGTCTGTTAACATGTCGGGGTATGGAGCGGAAATCCTCCAGGAACATCTCCATGAAACTCTCTTGGAGGTACTCTAAAAGCCTTTGCCGAAGGTTTCTGGGCAGAGCAGCCTTATTCTGTCCTCCATGGTAGGACACTTGACCATGCCATGCATGTGGCAAGTAATCTGGTATCATTGCATGACAAAGCCTAGCTGTGTATGGTCCCGGTGTTTGCTGGCATTCAAGCAACATCCGTTCTTTATCTCGCTGTGTTATCCTCAGCAGAGTGATATCGTTCATGGTAACCTGGTTGAAATTCAGGAATTTAATTAAGGGGACAGAGATGGCCATTCCTACTGGGCTGTTTGCCTGTTGCTTAAAAGAAATCCTTCCTTGCAGGTAGCCAAGCAGGGGGAAGGGGGTGGGGGATGATTGGTGCTGAGCTTTTTCGCGTCTGGCTAGCAGGGATCTTTCTTGCTACCAGCCACGTGGTGGGGGGGAAAGGGGGTGATTAGCAGTGATCTTCCATGATACCAGCCACACGGTGGGGGGAGGGGTAAAGCGATCATGCCAGAGAATTGGATGGGGGGGTGGTTTCTGCTGCTGCATGTTAACAGGAAAGAAGCAGCACTGAATGGGCTTTGCTTGGTATTTGGGAAAGAAGGGCACTGTGTATATGAAGGCTGCAGAAGCCAAAAGACAATGGCTTACCATGGCCGCATGCAAGCTGAATTCTGCTGACCGGACCTGCATCTGTGAGATCTCTAACACCAGAGCCGCAGGCACTCAATATTAAGATGCAAAATGCGACCTTGTAGTGAAATCACATGTGCTACGTAAGGCGAATAGTGTTGTTCACCGTGAAAGAGTATAAACATTGTTCTGTAATATGTATCTTTTTAAATACTTCTCTCCCTTTTTTCCCTCCCTCATGCAGCTGCAAATTTTTCAAGCCTCCCTACTCCATCCCAAAGGCTATCTCAGATAAGGCAGCAGGAAAAAAAGACACAAGACGAAATGTTCTTGGAAATCATGGAAGTGACCCACAATGAAAGAGCTCATCTGAATGAGTGGAAGGACATGGTGTCAAATAACAGGAAAGATGCCAATGAACGTGAGGACAGGAGGGACTCTCAAGATGAAAGATGGCGGCAGGAAGATTAGAGGAGGCATGATGCAACGCTGGGGCTGCTGTGTGATCAAACTGACATCCTCCGACGTCTGGTGGAGCTTCAGGAACAGCAGCAGGATCACAGAGTGTCGCTGCAGCCCCTGTGTAACCACCCTCACCATGTTCCATATCCTCCTCACCCAGACGTGTAAGAACACGTGGGGGGAGGCTCCGTGCACCCGCCCACTCCACCCCTGTGGACAGCCCAACCAAAAGGCTGTCATTATTTTGAAATTTTTTTAGTGGCTTTTTTCTTCCCTCCTATCCCCCTCCCAAACCACGCCCGGACTACCTTGTCAGTTCTCTCCCTCTTTTTATAATGAATTAATAAAGAATACATGATTTTTAAATGATAGTGACTTTATTTCCTTTGCAAACAATCTGTGATCGAAGGGGGGAGGGTGAGCGGCTTACAGGGAATGAGTCAACCATGGGGAGGGGGTTCATCGAGGGGAAACAAACACAGCAGTCACACCGTACCCTGGCCCGTGATGAAACTCGTTTTCAAAGCTTCTCTGACGCGCACCACTTCCTGGTGTGCTCTTCTAATCACCCTGGTGTCTGGCTGTGTGTAATCAGCGGCCAGTGATTTGCCTCAGCCTCCCACCCCGCCATAAAGGTTTCCCCCTTACTCTCACAGAGATTGTGGAGCACACAGCAAGCAGCAGTAACAAAGGGGACACTGGTTTGGCTGAGGACTGATCAAGTCAGTAATGTGCTCTAGCTTGCCTTTAAACAGCCATATGCACATTCTACCACCATTCTGCTCTTGCTCAGCCTGTAGTTGAACAACTCCTGACCACTGTCCAGGCTGCCTGTGTATGGCTTCATGAGCCATGGCATCAAGGGATAGGCTGGATCCCCCAGGATAACTACAGGCATTTCAACATCCCCAAATGTTATTTTCTGGTCTGGGAAGTAATTCCCTTGCTGCAGCCGTTTAAACAGAGTAGTGTTCCTGAAGACGCGAGCATCATGAACCCTTCCTGGCCATCCCACGTGGATGTTGGTGAAACATCCCTTGTGATCCACCAGTGCAGGGATATGTGTTCCATCTATCGCCTCACCACAGTTAGGGAATCCCATTGCAGGAAAGCCATCCACTATGACCTGCACATTTCCCAGAGTCACTACCTTTCGTAGCAGCAGCTTAATGTTTGCTTTGGCTGCTTGCATCACAGCAGCCCCCACGGTAGATTTTCCCACTCCAAATTGATTCCCGACTTACTGGTAGCTGTCTGGCATTGCAAGCTTCCAGAGGGCTTGTCATAAACAGATAAGTAAGAGTTAATAGAGCAGAAGTACTTCATATCTCTTTTGCCTGGAAAGGGTTAACAAGATCAGTGAGCTTGGCTGTCACCTGACCAGAGGACCAATCAGGGGACAGGATACTTTCAAATCTTGAGGGAGGGAAGTTTTTGTGTGTGCTGTTTGTGTTTGGTTGTTGTTCACTCTGGGGGCTCAGAGGGACAAGATGTGCAACCAGGTTTCTCTCCAATCTCTCCGATACAGGTTCTTATAAGTTCAGAATAGTGAGTACTAGACAGGTAAGGCCAGTTAGGTTATGTTTATTTTTTTTATTTGCAAATGTGTATTTGTCTGGGAGGAGTTCAAATGTGTATTTGGCCAGAAGGAGTTCAAATTTGTATTTTGCTGAAAGGATTTTAATATGTGCTTGTATAGTTAGGCTGGGAAGGTATTCCCAGTGTCTATAGCTGAAAGACCCTGTACCTATTCCATTTTAAATTTACAAAGATAATTTTTACTGTTTTTCTTTCTTTAATTAAAAGTTTCTTGTTTAAGAACCTGATTTTTTTTTTATTCTGGTGTGAGACCCCAGGGGATGGGGTCTGGATTCACCAGGGAATTGGTGAGGAGAAAGGAGGGAAGGGGGAGAGAGAGGCTAGTTTCTCTCTGTGTTAGGATTACTATCTCTCTCAGGGAGAGTCTGGGAGGGGGAGAGAGAAGGAGGGGGGAAGGTGCATTTTCCTCTCTGTTTTAAGATTCAAGGAGTTTGAATCACAGTGATCTTCCAGGGTAACCCAGGGAGGGGAAGCCTGGGAGAGGCAACGGTGGGGGAAAGGGTTTACTTTCCTTGTGTTAAGATCCAGAGGGTCTGGGTCTTGGGGTTCCCTGGGCAAGGTCTTGGGGGGGACCAGAGTGTACCAGGCACTGGAATTCCTGGTTGGTGGCAGTGCTACAGGTTCTAAGCTGGTAATTAAGCTTAGAAGAATTCATGCTGGTACCCCATCTTTTGGACGCTAAGATTCAGAGTGGGGAATTATACCATGACAGGGCTATTGCCACTCGCTTCTCAACTGTGAGGGCTGCTCTCATCTTGGTATTCTGGCGTTTCAGGGCAGGGGAAAGCAAGTCACAAAGTTCTATGAAAGTGCCCTTACGCATGCGAAAGTTTCGCAGCCACTGGGAATCGTCCCAAACCTGTAAAACTATGCGGTCCCACCAGTCTATGCTTGTTTCCCAGGCCCAAAATTGGCATTCAATGGCTAGAACCTGCCCCATTACCATCAGGATCTCCAAAGCGCAGGGGCCCGCAGTTTGAGAGAATTCTGTGTCCATGTCCTCATCACTGTCGTCGCTGTGCTGCCATAGCCGCCTCCTTCTCGCCTGGTTTTGCAGGTCCTGGTTCAGCATAGACTGCATGATAATTCGCGAGGTGTTTACAACGTCCATGATTGCTGTCTTGAGCTGAGCAGGGCCCATGCTTGCTGTGCTATGGCATTTGCACAGTTCACCCAGGAAAAAAGGCGCGAAATGGTTTTCTGCTGCTTTCACGGAGGGAGGGGTGAGGCTGTACCCAGAACCACCCGTGACAATGTTTTTTGCCCCATCAGGCACTGGGATCTCAACCCAGAATTCCAAGGGGCGGGGGAGACTGCTGGAACTATGGGATAGCTATGGGATAGCTACCCACAGTGCAACGCTCCAGAAATCGACACTAGCCTAGGTACATGGATGCACACCGCTGAATTAATGCCAATCCTATTCAATTTATTCATAAATGATCTGGAGAAAGCGGTAAACAGTGAGGTGGCAAAGTTTGCAGATGATACTAAACTACTCAAGATAGTTAAGACCAAAGCAGATTGTGAAGAACTTAAAAAAGATCTCAGAAACCTAAGTGATTGGGCAACAAAATGGCAAATGAAATTTAATGCGGATAAATGTAAAGTAATGCACATTGGAAAAAATAGCCCCAACTATACATACAATATGATGGGGGCTAATTTAGCTACAATGAGTCAGGAAAAAGATCTTGGCGTCATCCTGGATAGTTTTCTGAAGATGTCCACGCAGTGTGCAGAGATGGTAAAAAAAGCAAACAAGATGTTAGGAATCATTAAAAAGGGGATAGAGAATAAGACTGAGAATATATTATTGCCCTTATATAAATCCATGTGTCATAAACAGAGTGTTAAGGGTTACAAGCAGGAAACTGGACATCTGACCAGAAGACCAATCAGAAGACAAAATACTTTTAAATTTGGGTGGAGGGAAGTTTGGGTGTGAGTTCTTTGTTCTTTGTTCTTCTCTCGGAGGTGTAATAACCTTAGTCCCAGATTTGGACCTTAGCGTCCAAAATATGGGGGTTAGCATGAAAACCTCCAAGCTTAGTTACCAGCTTGGACCTGGTACCTGCTGCCACCACCCAAAAAATTAGCGTGTTTTGGGCACTCTGGTCCCCCTGAAAAACCTTTCCTGGGGACCCCAAGACCCAAATCCCTTGAGTCTCACAACAAAGGGAAATAATCCTTTTTCCCTTCCCCCCTCCAGGTGCTCCTGGAGAGATACACAGACACAAGTTCTGTGAATCCAAACAGAGTGAATCTCCCTCTCTGTTCCCAATCCTGGAAACAAAAAGTACTTTCCTATTCCCCCAGAGGGAATGCAAAGTCAGGCTAGCAATCCAACACACAAATCTCCCCTTGATTTCTTCCTCCCACCAATTCCCTGGTGAGTACAGACTCAATTTCCCTGAAGTAAAGAAAAACTCCAACAGGTCTTAAAAGAAAGCTTTATATAAAAAGAAAGAAAAATAAGTACAAATGTTCTCTCTGTATATAGATGATACAACACAGGGTCAATTGCTTAAAAGAATATTGAATAAACAGCCTTTTTCAAAAAGAATACAAATCAAAGCACTCCAGCACTTATATTCATGCAAATACCAAAGAAAAGAAAACCATAGAACTTACTATCTGATCTCTTTGTCCTTACACTTAGAAACAGAAAACTAGAAAGTAGAGCTACTTCTCCAAAGCTCAGAGAAGGCAGGCAGTCAGAAAACAAAGACAAAAACACTCAGTTCCCTCCACCCAAAGTTGAAAAAATCCGGTTTCCTGATTGGTCCTCTGGTCAGGTGCTTCAGGTGAAAGAGACATTAACCCTTAGCTATCTGTTTATGACACGCCCCCCAAATTGCAGACAGTGGGGAAGCTCACTGGCGGCGATTTCCTTTGCTCAGGGCCCCGGACTTTGAGGTACCAGGTCCAAGCTGGTAACTAAGCTTGGAGGTTTTCATGCTAACCCCCATATTTTGGACGCTAAGGTCCAAATCTGGGACTAAGGTTATTACATGGTGGCAGCGGTGGGATTAGAATCCAGAAGCCAGTAGGAATATTATATTTTTCTTTTCTCTGCTAAGGGCTTTTTAGCAGAGAGAAGCAGTTGGGTTTAAAAGGGAACCAGAGAGAATTTTTTTTCCTGCTCTCTCTCGCAGTTTGTGGCTTGCATGTTAAGGGTCTTTTGTCATGCAATAGCCCTCCCATTAGGAGGCAAGTAGCAGCACTTATAGGCATGCAAATAAAGTGGTTTTTCTGGTTTCCCTTCATTGAACATTAGCTAGAGAGAGAAAAGGACAAAAAACACTGTTGCTAGGCAGACTTCAGGAGGCAACAGAGAACCTGCAGTTCAGAAGATAAACACCGGAGGGCACCCCAACACAAGAAAACAGGAATCATGACTTCTAAGGCAAAAATTGAGGCCCAAGAGCAAGTCAGAGAAGCTGAACACAGGCGACAACTGGAAATAAAACAAACAGAGATGGAAATAAGAGAAAGAGAAAGAGAGGCGGCCCACCGCCGAGAAATGGAAAAGCACCAAAAAGAAATGGAAAAACAACAAAAAGAGAATGAAGAGAAGGAAAAACAGAGAAAACATGAACTGGAGTTGGCAAAAGCTGGGCTGCATGTGCCAGCCAACCCTAACAACCCGGCGCCCATTATTGCTCCACAGCACAGGAAATTTCCCACCTACAAGGCAGGTGATGACACCGAGGCCTTCTTGGAAAATTTTGAAAGAGCCTGTCTTGGGTACAGCATTGCCGAAGACCAGTACATGGTAGAATTGAGGTCACAGCTCAGTGGACCTTTAGCAGAGGTGGCAGCTGAAATGCCTAAGCACCAAATGAATGACTATAAACTTTTTCTAACCAAGGCCAGATACAGGATGGGGATAACCCCAGATCATGCCCGTCGGCGTTTCAGAAACCAAAAGTGGAAACCAGAGGAGTCATTTCCCAAACACGCCTACTACATTGCAAAAAACTATGAGGCCTGGCTAACAGGAAACAACATTCAAACCTTGGAAGAACTGAACCTCCTCATACAAATGGAGCAGTTCTTGGATGGTGTTCCTGAAGACATCACACGGTACATACAAGATGGACACCCCAAGAATATCGCTGAGGCGGGGGAGATTGGAGCCAAATGGATGGAACTGGCAGAAAGCAAAAAAGCTACTGTCAAGGGGAACGATTACCCCAGGGGGCACACAGACCATAAACCCTACCACCGAGGACAGCCAAAGACCCCACATACCACCCAAGTAAAGCCACAGATACCCTACCCTTCAACCTCACCAGTCTCCAGTAACTCACCTCGGCCCAGTGACCCATCAGATGGAAGATGCTTTAAGTGTAATGAACTGGGACATATCAAGGCCAACTGTCCCAAGAACACCATGCGAGTGCAATTCATTACACCACCATCACACCAAAGATCCCCAGGCCCGGATGCCTCTCAAATACCCTTGGAGCGAAGGGAAAATTTGAGAGTGGGCGGAAAGAAGGTTACTGCGTGGAGAGACACGGGGGCACAAGTGTCAGCTATCCACCAATCCTTCGTTGACCCCAAATTCATCAACCCAAAGGCCAAAGTTACAATTTACCCCTTCATGTCACAAGCTGTAGACTTGCCTACAGCTCAACTGCCAGTCCAGTACAAAGGCTGGTCAGGAATGTGGACTTTTGCAGTCTATGACAATTATCCTATCCCCATGCTACTGGGGGAAGACTTGGCCAACCAGGTGAGGCGGGCCAAGAGAGTGGGAATGGTTACACGTAACCAAACCAGGCAAGCTTCCAGACCCATTCCTGTTCCTGAGCCGTCCACAGAGGCCCCGTCTGTGTTACCAGAGACCCAGACAGAGGTAGTGGACCCGGATTCCATGCCAACCACTGAAACAGCCACAGCACCTCCAGTCCCAGGCCCGGAACTGGAACAGCAACCAGCACCAGCAAGTGCAACCACATCTTCAAACTCAACGCCAGAGGGCGCCAGCGAGCCAAAACTGGCAGAAGCAACAGACAGCCATACCCAAAAGGCTCAGCCAGAGCCTGAAATACCCTCAGGTGCACCAGCGGAGAGCGGTTCACCAGCAACGGAAACAACCCCATCACCTACATCGCTTCCAGAGGGACCAAGCCCAAGTCCACAGTCTGAGGAAGAACTGGTGACCCCAGCCTCAAGGAAACAGTTCCAGACTGAGCAGGAAGCAGATGACAGCCTTCAGAAAGCTTGGGCGGCGGCACGGAGCACCCCACCGCCTCTCAGCTCTTCTAATCAATCCCGGTTTGTTATAGACCAAGGACTTTTATACAAGGAAATTCTTTCTGGTGGACACCGGGAAGAATGGCAGCCGCAAAAACAGTTGGTGGTTCCAACTAAGTACCGGGGGAAGCTCTTAAGCTTAGCCCATGATCATCCCAGTGGCCATGCTGGGGTGAACCGAACCAAGGACCGGTTGGGGAAGTCCTTCCACTGGGAGGGGATGGGCAAGGACGTTGCCAAGTATGTCCGGTCTTGTGAGGTATGCCAAAGAGTGGGAAAGCCTCAAGACCAGGTCAAGGCCCCTCTCCAGCCACTCCCCATAATTGAGGTCCCATTTCAGCAAGTAGCTGTGGATATTCTGGGCCCTTTCCCAAAAAAGACGCCCAGAGGAAAGCAGTACGTACTGACTTTAGTGGACTTTGCTACCCGATGGCCAGAAGCAGTCGCTCTAGGCAACACCAGGGCTAACACTGTGTGCCTGGCCCTAACAGACATCTTTGCCAGGGTAGGTTGGCCCTCTGACATCCTTACAGATTCAGGGTCTAATTTCCTGGCAGGGACCATGGAAAAACTGTGGGAAACTCATGGGGTGAATCACTTGGTTGCCACCCCGTACCACCATCAAACCAATGGCCTGGTTGAAAGGTTCAATGGAACTTTGGGGGCCATGATACGAAAATTCATCAACGAATTCTCCAATAATTGGGACCTAGTGTTGCAGCAGTTGCTGTTTGCCTACAGGGCTGTACCACATCCCAGTTTAGGGTTTTCACCATTTGAACTTGTGTATGGTCACGAGGTTATGGGGCCATTACAGTTGGTGAAGCAGCAATGGGAGGGGTTTACGCCTTCTCCAGGAACTAACATTCTGGACTTTGTAAGCAACCTACAAAGCACCCTCCGACACTCTTTAGCCCTTGCTAGAGAGAACCTAAAGGATGCTCAAGAAGAGCAAAAGGCCTGGTATGACAGACATGCCAGAAAACGTTCCTTCAAGGTAGGAGACCAGGTTATGGTCTTGAAGGCGCAACAGGCCCATAAGATGGAAGCATCATGGGAAGGGCCATTCACGGTCCAAGAGCGCCTGGGAGCTGTAAACTACCTCATAGCATTTCCCAATTCCTCACTAAAGCCTAAAGTGTACCATGTTAATTCTCTCAAGCCTTTCTATTCCAGAGACTTACAGGTTTGTCAGTTTACAGTCCAGGGAGATGATGCTGAGTGGCCTGACGGTGTCTACTACGACGGGAAAAAAGACGGTGGCGTGGAAGAGGTGAACCTCTCAACCACCCTGGAACGTCTGCAGCGGCAACAAATCAAGGAGCTGTGCACTAGCTTCGCCCCATTGTTCTCAGCCACCCCAGGACGGACTGAACGGGCATACCACTCCATTGATACAGGTAATGCTCACCCAATCAGAACCCCACCCTACCGAGTGTCTCCTCATGCCCAAGCTGCTATAGAACGGGAGATCCAGAACATGCTACAGATGGGTATAATCCGCTCATCTACCAGTGCATGGGCATCTCCAGTGGTTCTGGTACCCAAACCAGATGGGGAAATACGCTTTTGCGTGGACTACCGTAAGCTAAATGCGGTAACTCGTCCGGACAACTATCCAATGCCACGCACCGATAAGCTATTGAAGAAGTTGGGACGGGCCCAGTTCATCTCTACAATAGACTTAACCAAGGGGTACTGGCAAGTACCGCTAAATGAACCTGCCAAGGAGAGGTCAGCATTCGTCACCCATGCGGGGGTGTATGAATTCAATGTCCTTCCTTTTGGCCTTCGTAATGCACCCCTGGAAAAGCTACGCCCATATGTTTGGGGACGGCGGTTCCAACTACAAACTGACCATGCTGCACTAAAGTGGCTTCATACTGCCAAGGGGAACAACAACAAACTTCTTCGTTGGAGTTTAGCTCTCCAAAATTTTGATTTTGAAATTCAACACATCACAGGAGCTTCTAACAAAGTAGCTGATGCACTCTCCCGTGAGAGTTTCCCAGAATTCAGTAGTTAAAAAGTGTTCTTAAAATGTACAAGTCTGTTAGTTATATACTTAGCAGTATATGTAAAGGTGTATGTGTTGTATTAATCTGTTTATTTTCAAGTTCTAGAAGGAAATCGCCGCCAGTGAGCTTCCCCACTGTCTGCAATTTGGGGGGCGTGTCATAAACAGATAGCTAAGGGTTAATGTCTCTTTCACCTGAAGCACCTGACCAGAGGACCAATCAGGAAACCGGATTTTTTCAACTTTGGGTGGAGGGAACTGAGTGTTTTTGTCTTTGTTTTCTGACTGCCTGCCTTCTCTGAGCTTTGGAGAAGTAGCTCTACTTTCTAGTTTTCTGTTTCTAAGTGTAAGGACAAAGAGATCAGATAGTAAGTTCTATGGTTTTCTTTTCTTTGGTATTTGCATGAATATAAGTGCTGGAGTGCTTTGATTTGTATTCTTTTTGAAAAAGGCTGTTTATTCAATATTCTTTTAAGCAATTGACCCTGTGTTGTATCATCTATATACAGAGAGAACATTTGTACTTATTTTTCTTTCTTTTTATATAAAGCTTTCTTTTAAGACCTGTTGGAGTTTTTCTTTACTTCAGGGAAATTGAGTCTGTACTCACCAGGGAATTGGTGGGAGGAAGAAATCAAGGGGAGATTTGTGTGTTGGATTGCTAGCCTGACTTTGCATTCCCTCTGGGGGAATAGGAAAGTACTTTTTGTTTCCAGGATTGGGAACAGAGAGGGAGATTCACTCTGTTTGGATTCACAGAACTTGTGTCTGTGTATCTCTCCAGGAGCACCTGGAGGGGGGAAGGGAAAAAGGATTATTTCCCTTTGTTGTGAGACTCAAGGGATTTGGGTCTTGGGGTCCCCAGGAAAGGTTTTTCAGGGGGACCAGAGTGCCCCAAAACACTCTAATTTTTTGGGTGGTGGCAGCAGGTACCAGGTCCAAGCTGGTAACTAAGCTTGGAGGTTTTCATGCTAACCCCCATATTTTGGACGCTAAGGTCCAAATCTGGGACTAAGGTTATTACAGGAGGGTCTGAGAGAGACCAGACATTACTACAGGCTCTCTAAGTCTCTTTTCAAGTGGTAAGTAAAAACAGGTGGTTTAGGTTTTTTTTTAATTGTTTTACTCTATTTGCAATTGTGGATCTGGCTGGTTAACTTTTATATGTGTAGTTGCTGGGAATATTTTGATTTGTATTGGTACTGGTGGGAAAGTCTCTTTCTGGTGTCTGTAAGCTATAAGACCCTGTAATATTTACATCTTGAAGTTACAGAGATAATTCTTTCCTTTTTTGTTTCTTTTATTAAAAGATTTCTTTTTAGAGAACCTGATTGATTGTTTTTTTCTCTGTTTCCCATGTTTTATCCCAGGGGATTGGGATAACTCACCAGGATGGGTGGAGAGACGGGAGGAGGGGAGATAAAATCTCTCTCTGTTTTCCTTGAATCTGTTTGCCTCTTTGTGGAAGGGAAGGGAGATGCTTCTCTGTATGGTGATTTAAGAGGTTAGATCAGTATCTCAGGATAGCCCAGGGAGGGAAGTTCTGAGAGGGGGAAGGTGGGGGAATGGTTTATTTCTCCTTGTTTTAAGAACCCAAGGGATCTGGGTTCTTGGGGTCCCCAGGGAAGGTTGGGGAGGTAAGAGTGCCCCAAAACACTATATTTTGGGGTGATGGCAGCCTATCAGATCTAAGCTGGTAATTAAACTTAGGGAAGTTCATGCTAGTATCTCATTCCTGGACTCTAAGGTTCAGATTTGAGAAAGAATGCTATGACATGGTGTGCAGCGTGTGGGAAAGATAAGAATCCAAAGGCCAGTAAGATTATTAATTTGCTTCTCTGCTAGCTGGTTATAAGCAGAGGGAAAGGGTTTATTTTTTTAAACTGCAGCTAGATAATTTTTTTTCTTGCTCCGTCTAGCTGTGCATAGGGAGGGCTATTAAGGTTTAACAACGGTCGTTTGTTAAACAAAGCAGCCTTAAGTGGTCAGCAACGCACTCCAGCCAGAACACATTTGTAAATGAAAGACAGTTTCTTTTGCTTTTTAACTCTTTCGGGAGAGGCTAGGAAGTTAAAAGGACTCTGTTGCTAAGCAACCCCAGGAAGCCAACAGAGAACCTGCATTTCAGGCAGTAAACACCAGAGGGCGCCTCAGCACAAGAAAACAGGAACCATGACTACCAAGGACCTGAAACAGTAACTTACAAGACTTGAGACAGAGGAACAAATCAGAAACGCAGACCACAAGCGAGACATGGAAAAGAAACTACAAGAACTAGAAATAAAACAAAAAGAGATGGAGCTGAGAGAAAGAGAAGAAAAAAATCAAAGAGGAAACCTACAAAAGAGAGCAAGCAGCCAAAGAGGAAACCTACAAAAGAGAGCAAGCAGCCAAAGAGGAAGCCTTCAAAAGAGAGCAAGCAGCCATAGAGGCTGCCCACAGGAGGGAGCTGGAACTCCAGAGGGAGACCCACCGGCAGGCCCTGGAATTAGAACAGGCTAAGCAACAGAACACAGCCAATCCTAACAACACTTCACCAGTTGTTGTTCCACATTCCAAGAAATTCCCGACCTTCAAGGCAGGTGATGACACTGAGGCCTTCTTAGAAAATTTTGAAAGAGCCTGCCTTGGGTAAAGCATCTCTGAAGACCAGTACATGGTATAATTGAGGCCATTGCTCAGTGGACCCTTAGCAGGGGTGGCGGCTGAAATGCCTAAGGAGAAAATGAACGATTATAAATTTTTTCAAACCAAGGCCAGATACAGAATGGGGATAACACCTAAACATGCCCGTTGGCGGTTCAAAAACCAAAAATGGAAACCGGATGTGTCATTCCCCCGACATGCCTACCGCATTGTAAAGAATTATGAAGCCTGGATATCAGGAACAAAGGTTAACAATCTGGACGAGCTGCATCTCCTGATACAAATGGAGCAATTCTTAGATGGTATTCCTGAGGAAATAGGTACATCCTAGCTGGGAAACCCAAAATGGTAATCGAGGCGGGGGAGATTGGAGCCAAACGGATGGAAGTGGCAGAAAAGAAAAAAGCTACTGTCAAGGGGAACAAATACCCCAGAGGGCCCACCGACAATAAACCCTACAACCGAGGGCAGCCAAAGACCCCACCTACAACCCAAGGAAAGCCACAGACGCCCTATTCTTCCACCTCACCAGTCTCCAGTAACCCACCTCGACCCAGTGACCAGTCAGCTGGAAGATGCTTTAAGTGTAATGAACTGGGACATATAAAGGCCAACTGCCCAAAGAACCCCAACCGAGTGCAGTTCATTACGCCACCATCACACCAAAGATCCCCAGGCCCAGATGCCTCTCAAATACCCTTGGAGCGAAGGGAAATTTTGAGAGTGGGCGGAAAGAAGGTTACTGCGTGGAGAGACACGGGCACAAGTGTCAGCTATCCACCAATCCTTCGTCGACCCCACATTCATCAACCCAAAGGCCCAAGTGACAATTTACCCCTTCATGTCACAAGCTGTAGACTTGCCTACAGCTGAACTACCTGTCCAGTACAAAGGCTGGTCAGGAATGTGGACTTTTGCAGTCTATGACAATTATTCCATCTCCATGCTACTGGGGGAAGATTTGGCCAACCAGGTGAAGTGGGCCAAGAGAGTGGGAATGGTTACATGTAGCCAAACCAGGCAAGCTTCCAGACCCATTCCTGTTCCTGAGCCGTCCACTGAGGCCCCGTCTGTGTTACAAGAGACCCAGACAGAGGTAGTGGACCCGGATCCCATGCCAACAACAGAAACAGCCACAGTGCTTCCAGTCCCAGACCAGGAACTGGAAAAGCAGCCAGCACCAGAACCGTTGCCAGCACTGACGACAGTGCTTGCAAATCCATCTTCAACCCCAACGCCAGAGGGCGCCAGTGAGCCTGAACTGGCAGAAGCAGCAGACAACCACACCCAAGAGGCTCAGCCAGAGCCTGAAATAACCCCATCACCTACATCACTTCCAGAGGGACCAAGCCCAAGTCCACAGTCTAAGGAAGAACTGGTGTCTCCAGCTTCAAGGGAACAGTTCCAGACTGAGCAGGAAGCAGATGACAGCCTTCAGAAACCTTGGGCAGCGGAACGGAGCACCCCACCGCCTCTCAGATCTTCTAATCGATCCCGGTTTGTTGTAGAACAAGGACTTTTATACAAGGAGACTCTTTCTGGTGGACACCAGGAAGACTGGCATCCGCAAAAACAGTTGGTGGTTCCAACTAAGTACAGGGAAAAGCTCTTAAACTTAGCCCATGATCATCCCAGTGGCCATGCTGGGGTGAACAGAACCAAGGACCGGTTGGGGAAGTCCTTCCACTGGGAGGGGATGGGCAAGGACGTTGCCAAGTATGTCCGGTCTTGTGAGGTGTGCCAAAGAGTGGGAAAACCCCAAGACCAGGTCAAGGCCCCTCTCCAGCCACTTCCCATAATTGAGGTCCCATTTCAGCGAGTAGCTGTGGATATTCTGGGTCCTTTCCCAAAAAAGACACCCGGAGGAAAGCAGTACATACTGACTTTCGTGAACTTTGCTACCCAAAGGCCGGAAGCAGTGGCTCTAGGCAACACCAAGGCTAAAGCTGTGTGCCTGGCCCTAACTGTCATTTTTGCCAGGGTAGGTTGGCCCTCCGATATCCTTACAGATTCGGGGACAAATTTCCTGGCCAGGACCATGAAAGAACTGTGGGAAATGCATGGGGTGAACCATTTGGTTGCCACCCCATACCACCATCAAACCAATGGCCTAGAGGAAAGGTTTAATGGAACTTTGGGGGCCATGATACTTAAATCCGTCAGTGAACACTCCAATGACTGGGACCTAGTGTTGCAGCAGTTACTTTTTGCCTACAGGGCTGTACCACATCCCAATTTAGGGTTTTCACCGTTTGAACTTGTGTATGGTCACGAGGTTAAGGGGCCATTACAGTTGGTGAAGCAGCAATGGGAGGGGTTTATGCCTTCTCCAGGGACTAACATTCTGGACTTTGTAAGCAACCTACAAAACACCCTCCGACACTCTTTAGCCCTTGCTAAAGAAAACCTAAAGGATGCTCAAAAAGAACAAAAGGCCTGGTATGACAGACATACCAGAGACTGTTCCTTCAAGGTAGGAGACCAGGTTATGGTCTTGAAGGCGCAACAGGCCCATAAAATGGAAGCATCATGGGAAGGGCAATTCACGGTCCAAGAGCGCCTGGGAGCTGTTAACTACCTCATAGCATTTCCCAATTCCTCCCTAAAGCCCAGAGTGTATCATGTTAATTCTCTCAAGCCCTTTTATTCCAGAGACTTACAGGTTTGTCAGTTTACAGTCCAGGGAGGAGATGACGCTGAGTGGCCTGACGGTGTCTACTACGAAGGGAAAAAAACCTCTCCACAACCCTGGAACGTCTGCAGCGGCAACAAATCAAGGAGCTGTGCACTAACTTCGCCACATTGTTCTCAGCCACCCCAGGACGGACTGAACGGGCATACCACTCCATTGACACAGGTAATGCTCACCCAATTAGAACCCCACCCTACCGGGTGTCTCCTCATGCCCAAGCTGCTATAGAACGGGAGATCCAGAACATGCTACACATGGGTATAATCCGCTCATCTACCAGTGCATGGGCATCTCCAGTGGTTCTGGTACTCAAACCAGATGGGGAAATATGCTTTTGCGTGGACTACCGTAAGCTAAATGCGGTAACTCGTCCTGACAACTATCCAATGCCACGCACCGTTGAGCTATTGGAGAAGTTGGGACGTGCCCAATTCATATCTACAATAGACTTAACCAAGGGGTACTGGCAAGTACCACTAGACGAACCTGCCAAGGAAAGGTCAGCATTCATCACCCATGGGGGGTGTATGAATTTAATGTACTTCCTTTCGGGCTGCGAAATGCACCCGCCACCTTCCAGAGGCTGGTAGATGGTCTACTAGCAGGACTGGGCCAATATGCAGTTGCCTACCTCGATGATGTGGCCATCTTTTCTGACTCCTGGCCCAAACATCTAGAACACCTGGATAAGGTCTTTGAGCGTATCAGGCAGGCCGGACTAACTGTTAAGGCCAAAAAGTGTCAAATAGGCCAAAACAGAGTAACTTACCTGGGACACCAGGTGGGTCGAGGAACCATAAACCCCCTACAGGCCAAGGTGGATGCTATCTAAAAGTGGCCTGTCCCAAAGTCCAAGAAACAGATCCAATCCTTCTTAGGCTTGGCCGGGTACTACAGGCGATTTGTACCACACTACAGCCAAATCGCTGCCCCACTGACCGACCTGACCAAAAAGACCCAGCCGAATGCAGTCAAGTGGACTAATGAGTGTCAGAAGGCCTTTACCCAGCTTAGGGCGACACTCATGTCTGACCCTGTGCTCAGGGCCCCGGACTTTGACAAGTCATTCCTAGTAACCACCGATGCATCTGAGCATGGTATAGGAGCAGTTCTCATGCAGGAGGGACCGGATCTCAACTTCCATCCTGTTGTGTTTCTCAGCAAGAGACTATCTGACAGAGAAAGCCACTGGTCAGTCAGTGAAAAGGAATGCTACGCCATTGTGTACGCCCTGGAAAAGCTACGGTTATACGTTTGGGTACGGTGGTTCCAGCTACAAACCGACCATGCTGTGCTAAAGTGGCTTCATACTGCCAAGGGAAACAACAGAACACTTCTTCAATGGAGTTTAGCTCTCCAAGATTTTGATTTTGAAGTTCAACACATTTCAGGAGCTTCTAACAAAGTAGCTGATGCACTCTCTCGTGAAAGTTTCCCAGAATCCAGTAGTTAAAAAGTGTTCTTAAAATGTAGAAGTCTGTTAGTTATATACTTAGTAGTATATGTAAAGGTGCATGTGTTGTATTAATCTGGTTATTTTTGAGTTCTAGGAAGAAATCGCCACCAGTGAGCTTCCCCACTGTCTGCGATTTGGGGGGCGTGTCATAAACAGAGTGTTAAGGGTTAATGTCTCTTGTACCTGTAAAGGGTTACAAGCAGGAAACTGGACACCTGACCAGAAGACCAATCAGAAGACAAGATACTTTTAAATTTGGGTGGAGGGAAGTTTGGGTGTGAGTTCTTTGTTCTTCTCTTGGAGGGTCTGAGAGAGATCAGACATTACTACAGGCTCTCTAAGTCTCTTTTCAAGTGGTAAGTAAAAACAGGTGGTTTAGGTTTTTTTTTAATTGTTTTACTCTATTTGCAATTGTGGATCTGGCTGGTTAACTTTTATATGTGTAGTTGCTGGGAATATTTTGATTTGTATTGGTACTGGTGGGAAAGTCTCTTTCTGGTGTCTGTAAGCTATAAGACCCTGTAATATTTACATCTTGAAGTTACAGAGATAATTCTTTCCTTTTTTGTTTCTTTTATTAAAAGATTTCTTTTTAGAGAACCTGATTGATTGTTTTTTTCTCTGTTTCCCTTGTTTTATCCGAGGGGATTGGGATAACTCACCAGGACGGGTGGGGAGACGGGAGGGGGAGAGAGAAAATCTCTCTCTGTTTTCCTTGAATCTGTTTGCCTCTTTGTGGAAGGGAAGGGAGATGCTTCTCTGTATGGTGATTTAAGAGGTTAGATCAGTATCTCAGGATAGCCCATGGAGGGAAGTTCTGAGAGGGGGAAGGTGGGGGAATGGTTTATTTCTCCTTGTTTTAAGAACCCAAGGGATCTGGGTTCTTGGGGTCCCCAGGGAAGGTTGGGGAGGTAAGAGTGCCCCAAAACACTATATTTTGGGGTGATGGCAGCCTATCAGATCTAAGCTGGTAATTAAGCTTAGGGAAATTCATGCTAGTATCTCATTCCTGGACTCTAAGGTTCAGATTTGAGAAAGAATGCTATGACACCATGGTACACCCACATCTTGAATACTGTGTACAGATGTGGTCTCCTCACCTCAAAAAAGATATACTGGCACTAGAAAAGGTTCAGAAAAGGGCAACTAAAATGATTAGGGGTTTGGAGAGGGTCCCATACGAGGAAAGATTAAAGAGGCTAGGTCTCTTCAGCTTGGAAAAGAGGAGACTAAGGGGGGATATGATAGAGGTATATTCAGTCATGAGTGATGTGGAGAAAGTAGATAAGGAAAAGTTATTTACTTATTCCCATAATACAAGAACTAAGGGTCACCAAATGAAATTAATAGGTAGCAGGTTTAAAACAAATAAAAGGAAGTTGTTCTTCATGCAGCGCACAGTCAACTTATGGAACTCCTTACCTGAGGAGGTTGTGAAGGCTGGGACTATAACAATGTTTAAAAGGGAACTGGATAAATTCATGGTGGCTAAGTCCATAAATGACTGTTAGCCAGGAAGGGTAAAGAATGGTGTCCCTAGCCTCTGTTCACCAGAGGATGGAGATGGATGGCAGGAGAGAGATCACTTGATCATTGCCTATTAGGTTCACTCCCTCTGGGGCACCTGGCATTGGCCACTGTCAGTAGACAGGATACTGGGTTAGATGGACCTTTGGTCTGACCTGGTACGGCCGTTCTTATGTTCTTATGTTAGTGTGGCCGTGTGCACTCGACTTTATACAATCTGTTTTAAAAAAACGGTTTCTGTAAAATCGATATAATCCCGTAGTGTAGACATACCCTGTGACTACATAGCAATTTCCCCCTACCTAGAGATGTACAGCTATGCTCCAACTGTAGGGGAATAAAGCATATCATGGCATTTGTTGTTGCAGGAGACAGTACTGTAACAGACTTTCTGTGCTTTCATTTTAAACCAGTAGAGGGTACTCTTAAACTGCTACAACCACAATTAGGAGTTGTATTCCTGATGGCAAGTCAGTGTTTGAAATGCAAACAATATTACTGGAGGAAGAGTGAGAAGGATTATTTTGAACTTCTAATGCCAATCTATGGGATAGATCTCTCACAGTAAGGGAAAACTAACATTTAGTATATAAAAAAATTCTTAAGCATGAAATACTTAGTCATCAAATAAGATACCATGGTGGCAGATTCTGGGACAGCAAATGCTTATGCTTCACTTTACATATGTGAGTAGTCTCATTAAAATCAATGAAGCACTATTTGTATGCATAAAGTGAAGCATGGGCATAAGTATTTGCAGGATTGGTGCTATAGATTACTATAAATTTAAATTCCTGCCAATTAACTAATCTAGTTTTTAGCATGAACCAATTTAAGTCTATGAGATTCAGTAAATGATAAAACCACATGACCTTGTAGAAACATGAGGCTAGAAGGAACCTAAAGAAATCATACAGTCCATCTTCACTATGCTGAGACAGGACTAAGTATACGTAGACCAACCCTGATAGATGTACTATAATCCTTATCAGAAGAAAAATTGATACCACATGATATCAGAGAGATGTGTCATAATCATTATTTACATACCTCTTACTCTCCAATTTCATACAAGCTAAAGTCAGTCCCCAAAACATACAATTCACTTATCTTGGTAATATTTTGTGAACGCAAGTGTAAATAATACATTGGTTCTTAAAATATCACATGCTTTTTCCATGCAACTAGTACTTTTACACTGCGTCTTGTCCATATAACTACATATTATTGTATTAAACATATGAACTATTTGCCCTCCATGTTCCTCTATCTTTCCAAGTCCAAGCCTCCACCAGCCAATTGTACTCAGCGTCAAGTCCATTCTTATTGCTCACAGATGTTTCGTCTCTACAGATTGGCAGAGAAGCAAAGGGTAAGGTAACCAGCAACACCTGGAACCAATTCATGATTCTTATTGGCACATCTGGAGCTCCCAGAATGATTAAAGTGCTAAGACTAATGGAACCACTTTTATGGTCAATTTGCAGTCCAACACTACCTGTGCCTGGTGCAGTATAATGAACGCTGGTGGCTCATTAAGAACAGAATAACATTGTTTTCTCCTGTAGCTCTTGCCTTGACATTGCAGCCCATTAATTCTCCATTTTTTCCCATCAAAACTTTCTGTAGATGGGAATGTGGAGGGACAAAAAGTGTGATTGTTACACTGTGAGCGGCATATTTTGTTTTAGTGTCCTGTTTTAAGGATCTGATCTTTACAAAGGTCAGGGAATGAGGGGTTGGAATACAGATGAGGCAGTCAGCATTCTTGTTACACAGGGAAGGTGAGATAATTCTCTTGTTACTTAGCAGGTATTTTATTTTCCAGACATTTTCCAGAGTTATTTAAACATATCTGTATAATATGATTTTTAATCTTGTCTGTGCCATTTCTGTGGATGCCCTGAACCAAACTATAGAAATGCAAAGTATTATCATTATTATTTATTATGAAAAACAGTTCAAGGTAGGGGAGAAATATTGTTTAAAATTTGAGATCTCTATGCTTTTTTTTATATTGACTTCACCTGGCCTCTGTATTATCTGTCAGAATGTAAAAACATGCTTACATCCATCCCTGTTCAGCAAAGCACCTAAGTTCATGATTAACTTTAGGCACATGCTTCAATCTCATTCCTCAGAAGTCAATGTGACTTAAGCACCGGTTTCAGTGCTTTGTTGATCAGCTAACAGAGCTGCAGTAGCCAATAGCTTGTGTATTCATATGTACCAAGCTATGGCCTTCTGCGAACGGTAACACACATGCTTAACTTTAAGACTGAATAGTCTCAGTGGCTTCAATGGGACTGCTCATATGGTTAAAGTTAAGCACATGTACAAATGTTTGTAATATGATGACAGGTTCCCCCTGGGGTGACACCTGGAATTGGGGTACCAGTGACCCCCCTGACCCACTAGCCTGGGCTTCTGCTAACACTGTACTGCTGTGACAAACTACAAAGCCTTCCAGCCTGCACTTTCACCAGCACACATACAGGTAGGGACACAACCAGCTGCAGTTACAAGCAGGCTCTCTGACCAGCCCCTGTTTGGGAAAGCTGCTCCCAGCACCTCAGGCAAGCACCCCTTCTGGAGCATAAACCCAAAATTATACTGTTTTGCGCTGCACAGGGAACTGTATAGTGTAAGCTCATAAAATTCACCCCCTTCTTCAGTGTGGAGAGGAATAGGCAAAAGCCTTTTGCCCCTAACTTATGATTTCCACACAGTGGTTTGGATAAAGAAAAAACAAGTTAATAACTACAAGAGAGAGATTTTAAGTGATAGCAAACAAAGCAGGTTACCTAGAAAATAAACAAAAACCACAAACTAAGCTTAATATACTAAACAGATTGAATATGAAATAGCAGATTCTCACCCTAAGAGATGATGCAAGCAGGCTGCAGATTGTTAAGGGGCAAGCTGCACTTGCTTACAGCTTGGAATCCCAAGGTGTTCCATGCATAGGCTAGAAATCCCTGGTCCAGCACTTCCCCCAGTTCAGTCTTTGTTCCTCAGGTATTTCCAGGAGTCTTGTGTCAGGAGCGAAGAACACCAGATAATGTCAGTCCCTGCCTTATATAGCTTTTGCATATGACGGGAACCCTTTCTTTCAAAGCTTGGTTCCCACACCGATCTGTGGAAAAACACTGACACCCCAAGGTGGAGTCTAGAGACATGTGGTCACATCACATCTCTTTGTAGAGTCATAGCAGCCATTACTCGGAGGCTGTCCGTAGCATTCTCAGGAAGGCTCCCTGGGTGGGAGATAAGCTTCTCCTAAGCCTGTTGTTTTTCCTAATGGCTCATTGCCCTGAACAGGCCCTTCCTCATTCAGCTGTCTAGACTGAGAGCATCTTGTCTAATGGGCATTACCCAGGTGTAATACATTTGAAATACAGATACATAGTCAATAGTCATAACTTCAGATACAAAAATGATACATGCATACAAATAGGATAACCATATTCAGCAAATCAGAACATTTTCAATGACATCTCACATGACCCATCTTGCATAAAATGCATCATAATTATGCTATAATCATATCATAATATCACTGTGAAGAATATAGACTGCAATGTCACAACCAGCAGTGCTGGGTTTCTTGCAGTGATGTTAAAGAGACATTCCACTGCATGTTGGTTGAAGTGGTTCAATCTAGGACAACACATATCCATGGGAATATATCCTTGTTATTGAATTCAACTATCTCAGAGCACATGCTCCAAATCCAGAACAAGGTGTGAACTTACGTGATTGTTAACAGCAATGAATCAGTGTATAAACAAAAAAATGGACTACTTTTGAAGAGTTATCATTTCTTACTCTGAAAATAGCATGATATTTACCAGGGAAGTCATCATCAATCATATGGCAATCTGGCTATTGGCTTCAGCTTTATAGTAATAATATTTGGACTTTACATAATGTAAAATAAGAACACAGTGTTTAGATGAGTAAGAAGTACAGTATTGGAAAGATTCAATTACATGAGTTAATGTTCCTTGAATAGCACTCAAATAAACTTCCATGGGAAATTTGTTTATTTCTGAACTTAGTTAAATGGTTCCAGGAAATACTCATGCTATGAAAAACTCTGCCTATTCCCTGGGGAAGAAGAAGTATTTATCAGAGGATCGGGATATTCTGTCTTGGCCAGTGGTGAAATGGAAATGCCATACTTTATTCTTAGTCTCTATGTTTACAAGTAGAAAGAAAGAGAGAACGCACAATGTTGGAAACTCAATTAGGCTGCTGTTTTCAAGGTCCTGGGAAAGCCTCAAAACTCTTCCAGTTTTTAGTAGCAGATTGAGTGATGCAGAGAAGCAGCATTAATACAGTAGTAAGAAGGGGCCAGCATTGAGTCTGTGTAATCACAAAGACCCAACTTCACAAAGGGTTGAGGCACCACTGTGATCCACAAAACACCTGCTAGGCTTCTCAACTCGCTTGACACCTAAATTTCTATTGTAGAAACTCCTTTGGCACCTACATTTCTGGATCTGGGCATGTGCGTTGCTGCTTCACTCTAGGTGGCTGGAGGCCTATCTCCTGCCTAAGCCCCAGCATAATCCATGGAAAGATAAATGTTCACCCACCTATTTTACCTACAGGGCCCAATCTGGTACACGTGCTCATAGGATGCTTATCAGATCAGACCTTATCCAAGATCTAGTAGTAGCAGTGGAGAGAGTGGTGGCACTGTCACCATTATAACATTTAGCTCAGTGTTTAGAGCACTCACCTGGGATGTGGGAGACCTGGGTTTAAATTTCCCTCTCTTCCTGAGGGGGAGAAAGAATTTAAACAGGGGTCTCCAACACCCCAGTGAGTGCCCTAATGTCTGGGCAATGAGATATTCTAATAAGAGAGTCCTTGAATCTGCCCAGCTGAAGCTGTTACACTTTGGATAAATACTTGATAGTCGCTGCATCAGAGAGGGAGAATAATTTTACAGCCTGGGAGCTGTGATGCCTACCTGGGAGGTGGCAGACCCAGGGTCCAGTCCCCCTATTCCGGTGACTTTTTAATTATTTATCCAAACTGGAACAGCTTCAGCAGGAGAGACTGAGGGAGACCTACATCAGACTGTCCTATAGCTCAATGGTTAGGTACTCTCCTAAGAGGTTGGAGATCTCTATTCAAACGGTTTCTTCCCTTCAACATCAAACACACATGCTCTACTGAAGACTGTTGCACCAGCCAGCCAGAGTGACTGTACTTGACAGTGTTGCAGCAGGTGTTGTATGATGAAGTTCCCCCATCTGGCTGAATCCATGAATCTTGGAGGCAGCCCTGAGTGCAGCAGCAGTTATCACTGGCAGAGGCAGGGAATGTGCCCCTTTGTGCATTCATGGAGAACTTGAGAGCACGGTGTGCTGAGGTATTTTTGGCCACATGTCCGAAGGACGTTCAACGCCACTTTTGAATATAATGAGCGACTGAAGGGAGGCCATATCTCTGTGAGACTGTGACATTTTGCACACGGTCAAACCACTTTATACTCAGGGCTTTGGCGGTGAAATCGCATACAGAATGCCTGCAGCCACTCCAAGTCTTGCTGTAAGAGGGTCCAGGTTTCTGACTCATATAGTAATGCAGGTAGTACACAGGTTTGATAGATCCTGAACTTTGTCCCAGTGCAAAGACATTTTCTGGTCCTTAAGTGAGACATGGACTGCATGCAGGTGGTGGTGAGACCTATTAATTAAAGAACATTCAGTTTACTGTGACCTTTGAACTCTGCATGCTTCCTAGGTAGGTGGAACCATCAATGTTCTCCATGATACTCAACCCCACCTGCACCAAGGGTTTTGGTGGCCTGGATCCAAGGTTCTGGACATTGGTTTTCTGCCATGAGATATTCAACTCCATAGTGCAGATGGCATCTTGGAGATCATGGAAGGTGGCACTGATATTTTCTGACTTCTTCACAGGCAAGGCAGAGTTGTAAACATAGTTTTGGTGTATGACAGGGATGCATTCTCACCCTAGCTTTATTCTGTCAAGCTATCAACTGGCTACTAGGACTTACCACTCCACATGTCAGAATCAAGTCTGATTAAGATGCGTTTACTGACTCATCAGACAGAGAAAGGAGAATTGTCTCCCATATCCCAGCTTAGTGCACTAACCACTGGCCTCCCACTGCCATCACCATCATTTTGTGTGCAATGAGACAGGCATCTAACTCCCATCTCACATGATGCAGCTTAGGTGCATAAGCATCCTGACTCCAGGAGAGGGGTTCACAGTTCTGGATCACAAGCGGAGATAGGCGCATAACTCCATGAGTGGAGAGGGGCTTAGGAGACAGCCATCTTCTCAGCATCTCCCACTGACTGGCATTTCTTCTTCAAGGGGAGTCACTCTCTGAATAGGCAAGAATTATGAGAATATACTCAATACAGTGGCGCAGCCTCCATGCTGATTTACAACCCACGTAGACCCTTGAAGTCAGTGGGACTGTATGGAGAAGAGGATCATTTGCAGCAGAGTCACAAGAGTTGGAGTTAGAGATCTGGTTCTACTAGCTCTGCCATAAACTCCTGTGTGACTTTGGGTTAGTCACTTCACCACTCTGTGCTTCAGATTCTCTGGTCCAAACTCTCCAATTAGGAAAGGACCTAATTGGTGTAGCTGGCCATAACAGGGTGAGCTCAGGATAGAAGGGGTGCTCCAGTGATAGCTAATGAAATTGTTCCTATACTACCCACTCGGTGTGAGGGCATGGCCTGGGAAAGGGTAGCCTTGTGCTCAAACCTCAGCTGCCATAATGACCAGTAGAGCAACTGACAACTGTAACTTAGAGCAGTCCACTTGTATCTCTTAACTGCACTGGGAAGCCACCGGCAATATTGTAGCCCCAGGACTGGAGGAACACAAAGGTGCCTTAAAGCCACCTTGGCACCCCCATCCTGGGTTGGACTGTGCACTCCTGTGCCAGAACCATGGATCCCTTGTGTGAAAGCATGGACAATAGGTTTTTTCTATGTCATAGTGAAGTGTAATTCATTACTATTTGTGAGGAATGCTCAAATGCTACAGTGACAATGCCATAGAAATACCTATGATTAGTGAAATAAGCCTTGAATTTGGCAGACTGTATGCATATAATGAGGGTCTATATCTGATACGAGTTCAAACCGAACTGAGGATTAATATGGATTTTGTAGGAATATGCGGTTGAGGTTTTTGGCAAAAACTTGAGCAAATGCAGGCATGGAGAAAAAGTTCCTTTTGATTATACAAGGACTGATCATATGTTCATAGCTGGAGCATACACAGGGAATCTGCAATTTGCTGCATTCCCACAACAGTAATAAAATAGTTGCACAGTAAACTACAACATGAGAAATATGCAAAGTCCACTCTCCTCTCCTCTCCTCTCCCCTCCCCTCCCCAATGGAAACTTCTTCATGGTTTCCTTTTTTCTAAAAACGAAGCATGTTAGAAAAAGGCACTAGCAGCTGAATAAAATGTCCTTTCTTCTTAGCAAAAGTCTATTTTTTATCTTGAGAAGATGTGTAAAGAAATGCCAACTTTCAAAGTTTATTTAATATCATGCTTTGATTAATGTTGTGATGACAAGCATTAGAACCTGCAGGGTTCTGGAACCAGAAGGTTGGGGGCTGCTGATGCCACTGCATCACTACAGGAGGCTTTAGGCTGGGCTCCCATGGGAGGATCCTGTGAGGCTGGGGTTGGCAGGAAGTACCTCCCAGCAAGACCAGAGTGGCAGCTCCTCACAGCCCCCGATTGGCCAATACCAGTATATAAACCAGGAACCCTACAGGGCAGCCTTCTGAGCACAAATACAGACTGCCTGCTTGTCTCTGCTACAGACGCTACTGGTGATAGACCCTAGATGCTGGCTTCAGACCCTGGTTTGTCTTGGACTTTGCTGTTTGATTGCTATCTGTAACCTGGTGCCTGACCCTGATCTCCTGGTAACCTGACCCTGCCTGGATCCTGATGCCTGTCTCAGTTCACCCTCTGGCCTGTCTCGGGCTCTGACTTCCTGGTACCTGACTTGGCCCAACTCCTGCTCTGAGCACTAGGTCTGGCTGCCCTTGTCCTCCCGCTAGAGATTCAATTCTCTTTCTTTTTTTGTTTTGTTTTGGGTGGTATGAGCATGAGAGAATCAGGGCCGGTGCAACCCATTAGGTGACCTAAGCGGTTGCCTAGGGGGCTAGCATTTGGAGGGCGGCATTTTGGGTCCTTTGGCGGCGACTGCAGCGACTGGATCATTGGCCACCCTTGGCGGCGGCATTTAGGCGGAGGGACCTGGGGCAGAGAGGCACGGGGAGGGCCGCCTTCTGCAAGTAAGGGGGGGGCGTGGCATGCAGGGGAACCACTCCCCACCCCAGCTCACCTCTACTCTGTCTCCTCCGCTGAGCACGCCGCCCCGCTCTGCTTCTCTCCCTCCCAGGCTTGCGGTGCCAAACAGTTGATTGGCACCACAAGCCTAGGAGGCAGGAGAAGTGGCTTCCTGGGCCGGCAGGAGCTGCTGTGTTGAGGGGAGGGGGCGGAGGGGGGGGAGCTGCTGCAGGGGGGGTGCCTCAGGGTGGAGGGGGGATAGGGAGCTGCCACGAGGGGGGTGCCTTAGGGAGGAAGAGGGGGGGTAGTGGAGAGCTGCTACAGGGCTCGGAAAGGAGGGAGGGGGCGCAAGGTGGAAGTTTCGCCTAGGGCGCAAAACATCCTTGCACCCACCCTGGAGAGAATAAGATAAGAATGGAATGTGAAAGAATAAAAAATCACCCTATATTGATCTAGTGGCCATGAATGATATCACTCTCCTGAGGATAACACAGAGATAAAGAACGGATGTTATTTGAATGCCAGCAAACACCGGGACCATAGGCTGCAATGCTTTGTTCTGCAATGATTCCTGACTATGTGCTGCTGGCCTGGCATGGTAAAGTGTCCTCCCATGGAGGATGGAATAAGGCTGCCCTTCCCAGAAACCTTTTGCAAAGGCTTTGGGAGTACATCCAGGAGAGCTTTATGGAGATGTCCCTGAAGGATTTCCGCTCCATCCCCATACACGTTAACAGACTTTTCCAGTAGCTGTACTGGCCGCAAATGCCAGGGCAAATTAATCATTACAGACACTTGCCTTTAAACCATGTCAAATATTTACGAAGGTACACTCACCAGAAGTCCCTTCTCCGCCTGGCGGGTCTGGGAGGCAGCCTTGCATGGGTTTGAGGATTATTGGCTCCAGGTCCAGGGTGAGAAACAGATCCTGGCTGTTGGGGAAACTGGTTTCTCTGCTTCCTTGCTGTGAGCTATCTTCAACCTCCTCCTCCTCATCTTCCTCGTCCCCAAAACCCACTTCCGTGTTGCGTCCTACTCCATTGACGGACACAAAGCATAGGGTTGGGATACTGGTGACTGCACCCCGTAGAATGACATGCAGTTCGTCATAAAAGCGGCATGTTTGAGGCTGTGTCCCAGAGCAACCGTTTGCCTCTCTGGTTTTTTGATAGGCTTGCCTGAGCTCCTTAATTTTCACGTGGCACTGCTATGAGTCCCTGTTATAGCCTCTGTCTTTCATGCCCTTGGAGACTTTTTCAAATGTTTTGGCATTTCATTTACTGCAACGGAGTTCAGCTAGCATGGATTCGTTTCCCCATATAGCGATCAGATCCTGTGCCTCCCATTTGGTCCATGCTGGAGCTCTTTTGTGATTCTGGGACTCTGCTGATGAGCTCTGCATGGTCACCTGTGCTGATCAGCTTGCCATGCTGGCCAAACAGGAAATGAAATTTGAAAGTTCGTGGGCTTTTTCTGTCTACCTGGCCAGTGCATCTGAGTTGAGAGCTCTGTCCAGAGCGGTCACAATAGAGCACTCTGGGATAGCTCCCGGAGGCCAATACCATCGAATTACGTCCACACTACCCCATTTTTGACCCAGCAAGGCTGATTTCAGTGCTAATCCCCTCATTGGAGGTGGAGTAAAGAAATCGATTTGAAGAGCCCTTTAAGTAGAAAAAAAGGGCTTCATCATGTGGATGGGTCCAGGGTTAAATAGAGGTAATGCTGCTAAATTTGACCAAAAACTGTAGTGTAGAACAGGCCCTAGTGGAGGTGGAGTTATTATGTCGATGTAGCAGGCCACTTAGTATGGCGGAAGCAGCATTCTAGTGTAGACACTGACATAATTAGGTGAACGTAATCTGCCTTACGTTGACCTAACTCTGTAGTATAGACTAAACAACTAAATCTGAATCAGGCAGAGCAGTGTTTTGCACTTTGGTCTCCCACATAGCAGGTCAGTGTCCTCAGGGTATGTCTATACTGCAGCTTCAGCATTCAGACTGCTATTTTTAATACGCTGGCTTGAGCCCCACTAACTCACGTCTGTCTACCCAGGCAGGGAGGATTGTTGCCAGCTGCACTGTAGACAGACCCTTAAGGGCTTGGTTTCATTCTGATGCTGAATAAAAATAAAATTCAAACCTCAACATTTGTGGTGAACAGAATTGTTTTCCGGCCTTTCCTAGGTACTAACATGGTCAAATGGAACAGCATTTTGGAATTCAAATGAATGTTCTGGACATCATTCTACCAGGTCTCTGGGCTTGATCCTGCACGGTGTTGAACATGCCTGCCCAGTACCGAGCTCCCCGCGTGCAATGAGGGTTGAGAGCACTCCGCTGCATGTGGACAATACTGCCTACTTCACAAGGGTATTGTGAGGCTTAATTCACTAGTGTATGTTAACACATTGAGATCCTTGGATGAAGGAAGTGCTAAGTAATATTGAAGTGAATGGACAAAAGGCTTCAACATTTTAGCCAAGAAGTGGTACTTTCTGCTGAGCTACATAAAAAGTAACAGTAGAGAACAATATCTATTAAACTGTCTGCCATATAAAGCACAGCTAATATGCTTGAATGGGAAGGCTACATTCTGTCAGTGGACAAAATACTGATTTTGCTATCCTTAACTTTAATGATGATTTTCTTAAGCTTTATATAAAGATGGCTTAAAGGAGCCCAAATGTTCTAAACTGATGAGGCTCACCTGAGAGAGCATGCTAAATAGACCCTAGCAAGTAAAATTATAGTTGCTCCAAACTTAATAATTTAAAGCCTCTAGCTCAAACATATTAAAGCCTGAATTGGCCTCCACTCTTAACAGAAATAATGCCACAATGGATGTGCAATGGCATAAATCAGGTTTGCCAGTTGTGTGCTGCACCACTTCTGAATAGAGGCCATGACAGGGGAAAGGTACAAAAGGGCTGGATACAGAGCAGCTGAAATCTCAGCATCAGCATACATCTTCCAAGCAGATCAATGTTGCAGTTTCACCTAGTGAAAGAAGAGCAAATCAGGTCTCTCTTCTTCCTCTTGTATGACAGTGGATAACACCTATGTGAATTGGAGGAAAAGGTTTTAATTATTGACTTATTTTCTTCTTTTTAAATACCAAACCATCTTTTGTAACCCACTTAGAAGCCAAAGAAGCTGAGTATGAGAAAGAGATACTGCTACAAAAAGGAATGATAAGGATCAGTGACTTAGTCTGAATTTTTTATTGCACATTTATCCTCTCTTAGCCTGCAGATCTTTTGTGTGGCTCAATAAATGTCTGTTCTGTCCTTTGGACACTGGAAATACTAGCAATATTTTGGATCATGTAGGGGAAGGAGTTTGATGTGTGTACACAAGTGTAAGATTTCCAGTTAAGATCATGGATCTGGAAGGAGGTTCTCCTATTTTTGTGACCATGTAAAATAAAGATGTAAAGTCCAGCTTGTGATAATTAGTATACAATACTACACTCTGCTACTGTACATGATTTAAGCATTGTTCGTCCGCTTAATTTTCGATGCATTATTTCAGTGTGGCAAACCAGAGGCTAACTTGGCAACTCTGGCAGCGGTAAAGGGCTACATACCCACATTTGGCAGCAAGTGCTCTATGACAACCAGCAATTAAACAGAACAGAATAAACAGTGGGATTGGCTGACTGATCTGTGGCATGGCACCCACTCATTAAGTCCCTAACTTTCTCTCACCTTCTACCCAGAGGAATTTTATGCACTCAGAAGCATTCAGGAACTCTTGAGTTGTGTGTTACAAACTGGATCCTACCATGACTGTTGAGATGCCAAGGTAACTGGGGCCTTAAAATGACCTTCAGTGGATAACTGTATAGATGGGATTCCCTTGGCCTCACTCAAGTTTTAAGTGGAACTATCAAAATGAGTAGATTGTTTTTTTTAAAGTAGCCATGTGTTCTTACGGCTATAAGCTTTGACCTTGGTTTTCCTATTGCATCCTGTTGTGGTTGTTACTCTCACTTCTGAATAGAATACATCAGATCTGAGAACAAATTGTAAGATAATTGTTTGTGTCTTTTGATTTGCTTTCAAATCAGTCATTTTTAATTGCTGCTTTAAAAAAGGGGATAATTTTTTGGCAATTTCCTTTGCCATACAGTAAGGCCCTCCCTTCTCCACACCTCCACCCTAATTTGCATATAAAACCTAGTGCTATCTCCCACTGTGTCAGCAAAGATTTAATAGATAAAGACCGGAGTAGGGTCTCATATAAATAGATTGTTATTTACAAAATCTCCTACAGAAAGTTCCATAGTTTACAATGGATAGTATCAGTAATTAAAAATGTACCAGACTTCCTGAATATTAGTTGACCTAGGGATAAATTTTCAAAATAATGTATAGTGTGCAAATTGTACATGCTTCCATCTGAATCTCAGAAGCTGGCTTCGCAGCTCTCAGCTGATTCTCCACCAGCTTGCAATATGTGTAGCCATTTACAGCTGTACCAAGTGAGTGTAAAATGCTACTATCCCACAAGCAGGATGCAGTGGGAAAGGGAGAAGTGGAAAGGATAGAGCGGGGGGTGGTGACAGACTTCCCCAGGTTGCAACCTAGAACTTGGGTACTCCTGAGCCCTCTGGCATACCAATCTGGGCCCCCTCTCACACTGTGATGCTGTGATGAGCTGCAGATTGCTCCCAGTCGTACACTCACACAAACCTTTACACACCTAGCTGCAGTTACATGAATGCTTCTCCTCAACCACTCATGAATAGAGAGGCTCCATAGCCTAGGACCCCAGAGGTGTACTGTCCTGCCCTGGTCAAAAGCCTGACCAGCATAAGATTAATTCCATCTGTCCCTCCCTCAATGTGGAGAGGACATGCACCAGTTTTTATTCACTGAGGAGATCTCCCATGCATTTCAAGCAGCACACTGTTTTAGGCACAAAAAATACAACACAAATTTATTAACTACAGAAAGATCGATTTTAAGTGATTATAAGTAAGGCTACATTTTAGTCACAGGTATTTTTAGTAAAAGTCATGGACAGGTCATGGATAAAAAAATTCATCACCTGTGACCTGTCCATGACTTGTACTATATACCCCTGATTAAATCTTGGTGCTCTGGGGCAAGGTGCAGCCCAAGGGTGCTGCAGGTGCTCTGGGGGGGAGGGGGCAGGGGCAGTGCTTGAACGGGTGCTTGAACGGGGAGCTGCCCAGGACCCCCACTGCTGCTGGTAGTGGGGGTGGGGTTGGCTCTGTGTGGTTCCCCAGAAGTGGCAACATGTCCCTGGATTCCTAGGCAGTGGTGTGGACAGTGGGGCTCCACATGCTGCCCTGCCCTGAGTGCTGGCTCCACAGCTCCAATTGGCTGGGAACCATGGGAGCTGCAGGGCAGTGCCTGTGGGCAGAGGCAGCACACAGAGCCACACCTCCGCCTAGGAACCAAGGGACATGTCATGCTTCCAGGGAGCCCGTTGAGGTAAGTGCTGCCTGGAGCCCTCACTCCCTCCTGTACCACAACCCCTTGCCCCAGCTCTGAGCCCCCTCCCACCCAAACTCCTGTTGCTGCTGGGAGGGGGTGTGGTGGCCTGAGATTTCCCCAGCAGCAGCAGCTGGTGAGGCTGCCCCAGGGGCTGCCCGAGCTGCTCAGGCAGCCCCCGAGCACTGCACTGGCTGCTGCAGAAGTCCCAGAGGTTCCGGAAAGTCACAGAATCAGTAACTTCTGTGACCTCCGTGACAGACTCGCAGCCTTAATTATAAGTAATAGCGTACAGATCAAAGTTGGTTACGTAAGAAATAAACAAAATTGTAATCAAAGTTATTTACACTAGACTTGATTTGAATTAAGCAGGGTCTCATCCTGATGGCACAAACGGTCCACCAATCTGTCCTACACAGACAGGGCTTTCTTCTTTCCTCCCTGGAGCCCTCTTCCCTAGTTCAGTCTTTGTTCCTGTGGTGTTTCCAGGTGTGGAGTGGTAAGAGCAGTGAGGCCCAGTGGTGATGTCACTTTCCCCTTTTATAGCTTCTTCCATGTGGCGGGAACTTCATTGTCCCAAACAAAGTTCCCAGCACAGTTAGTGGAAAAATACAAACACAAGATGGAGTCCGGTATCACATGATCTTAGCCACAAGCTCTTGCGTGGTTTGATGAGTCATGGCAGCAATTACTTATACACTGGCTGAAGTGTCCCAGGAAAGCTCATCAGGTGAGGCTAAGCTTTTCCCATGGCCAATTGTTTTCACTCATTGGCTATTACCTTGAATAGCCCCTTCACAATGTGCTGTCTAGACTGGATGTAAACTAACTTGCAGGAGTTACCTTGGAGCAAGCACATTTGAAATACAGATGCCTAGTCAGTATTCATAACTCCTGATACTTATATACAGATAGGATAATCATATTCAGCAAACCCTAACTTTTCCATTGACATCTCACATGATATATTTTGTACAATACCCATCCTAATTATGTCATAATCATACCACTATGGTGAACATGGGGTGTAGTGTGTCATGGTGGGGTGAGTGTCCAAGGGGTTGTTTTTCTTTAGCTAGATAGACACTTCTTGTTGGTCACATGGGGCTTAGTTTACATCAAAAGATTATATTGACATTACTATGCGGCCAGAGGAGTGAAAAAATCATACCCCTGGCCAATGTAGCTATGCTGATGTGATCCCCAGTGTAGACGCAGCTATGTTGACAGAAAAAGGCTCCTGCTGAAACATTGCTAACATTGTTCTGGGAAGTGGTATTCCTTCACTGAGCAAAATTTCCTTTTGTTGGTGTAAGCTGTGTCTACACGACAGGGCTATGCTGGTATAGCTGCTATAGTGTAGATGTACTCTGGGTTCTTAAGAGGCAATTTGAATAGAGCACGATGGCTGGGAAAACTGGGATTTCTGGTTTTTGTTCATTGGTTTCATGTATGGTGTCTGTATATAGCGTGGAGGTTGTGAGGGGAACAGAGGCTGGAAACAAAAGTTGTTAAGGTGGGAGCACTGCACTCACCCTTGCTCCTGCATAGTCTACCATGACCATTGCAAGGATAGCCTCTTTCACCATAAGCAATGATGAAAGCAGAAAAGTGATTTATTTTTCCAGTACACCACTGAGGAGATCCAGTCTTCCATCCCTTATTTTTTTGTGCATGTGTCTTTTGATAGTTGTCTCTGTTGCCAGTGTATGTGGGGATTTTATTGTTTGTTTTTGAAATTTATGGCTCTTCTGAAAATCCTCTTTACTCTGAGATCATTCAGGAAATACTAGCAGTGAAATATGCTGAGCTCTTCTATTCTATGATGTATCTTTCAGATTTGGAATTGAAACTGATACCCCTTTTCAAATGTCTAAGCTCCTTTTAATACAATTTGCTGCTCTTAATGCACTTAGGGACTTTCCACAATCAGTTGCAGATTGAAAGCTGTCCTTGGACAGTAATTCTACATATGCTTTTGCCTTTTCCTTTTATGAGTGTATCCCAGCTTTGCCAGGTGACAGGTGTTTTTAATGACCACAAAGCTTTAAGTTTTTTACTGAGTTTATTGATTGTTTGCTGAACGATGCGTTTAAAGCAAAAACTTTCCCACTTCTAAAGTGAAATGTCTCTGAAAACAACACTATCTTTTTAATTTTTTGATCAACAAATTTACATAGACCCTTAAAAATTTTCCCATTCAAAGAAAAATGCTATAGATCAACAGGGTGGTTTCTTGTTAGCAGTTTCCATGAAACAAGCATTCCCCTGCAGCCAGGCAAGCAGATTCTGTTTAAATGCAGATCCTTGCATTTCTTTAATATTTAACAAAAGTCTATTTTTGCTGCTACTTGTACTTTTCATTGAAGAGGAAATGGGAAACACTGAATTTTTGTTCCCCTTCCGTATGTCCAATCCAGGTATATTTTCCTGCTAATCCCATTGTAAACTAGTTTTCTTGAAGGAAGAAGCCAAGAGGAATATATTAAATACACTTATTTTCAATATACTTTTGTCTGTTCCCACTGTAAAAAGCAAATTTCATTTTCTTACAATAACTGTAAACCAGAACATGTCTTTTTCCTCCAGATAGCAGGACCCAGTTTCTCCACCCTTACTAGGCAGATGATTCCACTGAAACTAATAACTACTCAAGCAGTGAGGTCCTGCTCGTGCCTGGGTGGAGCGCCAGTGGAGCATATGCACCACTGAAGTTCTCAAAATAGTGAACTCCTCTGAAGTGAGTAAGCGTAGTAGAATCTGGCCCTTAATAGACACTTGCAACTTTAAAAACTCCGTGTATGCAGATTTGGTTAATGCACAGGTTAATGCACTTGCTTGAATAAATCCATTTAAACTGGTTAATACCAAAACATGGCATGCTATAATTCACTCATGGGTTAATAAGAAAGTTTGCTGGAACTAGTTAAAATATATATAAGCACTTTGGTGTTTTTATTTTCCCTGAGCTGTAGTACTATTATAGAATCATAGAACTGGAAGGAACCTTGAGAGGTCATCTAGTCCAGTCCCCTGCACTCATGGCAGAACTAAGTATTATCTAGACCATTCCTGACAAGTATTTGTCTAACCTGCTCTTAAAAATCTCCAAAGATGGAAATTCCACAACCTCCCTAGGCAATTTATTCCAATGCTTAACTACCCTGACAGTTAGGAAGTTTTTCCTAATGTCCAACCTAAATCTCCCTTGCTGCAATTTAATCCCATACCTTCTTGTCCTATCCTCAGAGGTTAAGAACAATTTTTCTCCCTCCTCCTTGTAACAACCTTTTACGTACTTGAAAACTGTTATCATGTCCCCCTCAGTCTTCTCTTTTCCACGCTAAACAAACTCAGTTTTTTCAATCTTCCCTCATAGGTCATGTTTTCTAGATCATTATTTTTGTCGCTCTTCTCTGTACTCTCTCCAGTTTGTCCACATCCTTCCTGAAATGTGGCACCCAGAACTGGACACAATACTCCAGTTGAGGCCTAATGAGCACAGAGTAGAGCAGAAGAATTACTTCTCGTGTCTGGCTTACAACACTCCTGCTAATACATCCCAGAATGATGCTCACTTTCAGACCATGCCACAGAAGCATCTATACACGCTCATGCTCCATACCTTCACTTCCTCACCCTCGCATCCCACCCTGACACAAATGGTGGGACCTCCTGCCACCTCTAGAGGGTGAGGAGCCCTGGTGGGCCAGCCTATACTCCACCCTGGTCCTGAGGCCTACTAGGGATATCAGCTGGCAGCTCCTTCATGGGGCCATGAGCGTGAGTGTATTTGGTGCAGTTTACCCCATCCCAGACACCTGCCCCTTCTGCAGCATGAGGGAGACTCTGGTGCACATTTACTTGGAGAGTGCCAGGTTGCAGCCCCTGTACCGGCTCCTCACAAATATTTTGTTACTATTCTGGCTGCACTTTTCTCCTCACCTCCTTCTCTACGCACTCCCTATCCATGGCCCCACAAAGTCACGGGACCTCCTGGTCAGCCTCCTCCTGGCTCTGGCTAAAACAGCCATCTATAAAACCAGGGAGAGGAGGTTGGCTGATGGAGACTCTTGTGACTGTGGGGCCTGTTTCCAATCCTCTTTCCGTTCACATATCTGGGCAGAGTTCCTCTGGGTGGCGTCCACTGGCTCCCTCGATGCCTTTGAGGAGCAGTGGACGCTGTCTGGGGTTCTCTGCTTGGTGTCCCCATCAGGCTTCCTTCTTTTGACCCTTTGATCACACTCCTGTCCCTGTTATTTCATTAGTTGTCCCCCAAAATCAGTTGGTTTCCAAGTCCTGTAGATCCTCCCCTTAGGTGTGTGTGGGGGGGTGTCCTTCAGCAGGAGGCAGGCTTTTGCCACCCACTTCCCAGAACCCAATAGGTACAGGGCCATTCCATGCTAGATAGTCTAGATCTTTGAAAGGCAAACCTGTAGTGTTAGAGAATTAGAGGTGATACTAATTGTATGTGTATTGTATCTTGTTAGAGGTTAACAATGTAACCAAATGGTTTCCATCTATGATGTATTCTGTTAAATCAGGTATCAAAAGGAGTTCTTAACATTCAAATGAACTGTAAACTTAGTGATATCACTGCATTCATCTCTCTTTGAAAAGTATAACAAATCACCTGCAAATGGTGGAAAACAGGCAATTGTCTTATGTTAATCCCTGTAGCTGATTACTGGTGATGCTTAAGAAATGGAGACTTGGAAGTAGACCTATGATTATCTGTTGTTTGCCTAAGGACTCCAAGCTGTCAAGAGAAGGCCTGGAACTGTATAAAGATGTCTTGGGTCCTGTTCCTTTTTATCTCAGATCTGCTTGATGCTTTATACAAGGGAAGATTGAGTCCTAAAACTGAACTCTCCAGTCCCATCTGGATTACCCTGAATATGAACATTGGACTATAACCTATGGAGCAACTACAAAGCTCACTATCTCTACTATGAATCTGATCTCAGAATTATACTCATGTCTGTATGTATACTGATCTTTTAAAATAAATTTTAGTTTAGTAAATAAGAATCGTCTGTAAGCTTGTGTTTGGGTAAGATCTGAAATATTCATTAACCTGGGAGGTAATGTGTCCGATCCTTTGACATTGGTAGAACTTTCTTACATGATGAATAAGCTTTCTAGTAATCCTCATCATATTTGACTTGGGCGTCTGAGTGGAAGCCTAAGGCTGGCTTGCTTTAAGGGAATTGTCTTTTTGGCTTCTGGGCAACCAGTAAGGTATTATAGAAGCTGTTTTGTGCTGGCTTGATAAATCTAAGCATTGAAATATCCACCAGCTTTGGAGATTGTCTGCCCTTTCTTTGCAATTTACCCTAATGGAGTAACTTCAGTGTGACTCCCCTGGGACTCTGGTCACACTGGTACATATGTAACCCCCCTTTCCTTCCCAGGGAGTAGGCAACTCTCACCTGTTGCCTGGTCACCTATGTCATTAAGGGTAATGGATATCCTGGGAATCCCAGCTGAGATGGAGAATTAGGTGGGAATCCTCTAGTCACCCCTCTTCAGTAGTCTCTTACATCTATGAATATTTATAGTTGGTGGAACCTCCGCCTGGACAGGCATTGTATACACCTGTGGGTCTACCTGAGTTGCCTCCAGGAACAAAAATGTAATTAATGGATCTCATGCAGACAATAAATATCCAAAAGAAAACGTAGACAATTTTACTTACAAGTAACCCTAGCAGCAAACAATAGAAAATGAAGAGATTAACATAGATTAAGTTGTTAGATCTATTCCAAATCAGTACAGTGGTGCTGCAACAACTCAGCTAATGGCTGCAGCTTTCAACAGCAAGTTGCAACATAAAAACCTAACCATCACTCTTGGCATTGTACACAAACTCACCCCATTGCTGAATGCACACTCTCACTTAAGCTTTTAGTCCTGGTCCTCTGCTGCATTGTCATAGTGGGTGAGCGGGAGTTCAGGCCAACACTTTGTAATTCCAGCAAAGGCAGTCCAGGAGAAACAAGGAGTAGGGGAATTTTATATTGTGACCTGCTTAGGTTGCACAGCACTAGCTGGCAGTAACGGTTACATTACAGAACAATACCGCAGGGGTAACTCACTCTCTCCACAATCATCTGTATGTCAAATTCATATCTGTTGCAAAATCCAGCTTCTGCTTTCAGTACATAGCTGTGGAGAAGGAGGCCATGAGGTAGGGCTCAGCACTAACAAGTTGTGAGCTGTAGTGAAGTCTTAGACCTGGTCATGTGTCTTCAGTCCTGGCAACTCAACAACAGGGCTCTATCACAGCTTATCTTCTCCTGACCCAAAGGGAAGCACCAGCTTTCTGACTGAGCTCTCACGTTGCCACCCATCCAGATTTTACCCTGACAGTTCAGTTTTTGGCTTCCATGTCCGGGTGCCATTTAGGGTTGCCAGGTGCCCAGTTTTCGACTGGAAAGTCCAATTGAAAAGGGGACTTGGCAGTGTCCAATCAGGTGTACTGACTGGACACCAAAAGTCCGGTTACCACAGAGCGGGTGGAGGTGCTGAGTCATTAACCAGCACCAGCCTCTGCTCAGTCGAGGCCACCTTCTACCTGCAGGTAGGCTCCTTGTCAGCCTGCAGCAGCTCCTGTCCCAGCAACACAGCAGAGGGAGCCCAGCTGGGTGAGGGTAGGGGAGGTGGAGACAGGGCTGGCTCTAGCAATTTCGCCACCCCAAGCACGGCGGCACACTGCGGGGGGCGCTCTGCCGCTTGCCGGTCCTGCGGCTCCGGTGGACCTCCCGCAGGCTTCCCTGCGGGGGGTCCAGTGGTCCCGCGGCTCCGGTGGACCTCCTGCAGGCGTGCCTGCGGATACTCCACTGGAACCGCGGGACCAGCGGACCCTCCGCAGACAAGCCTGCTGGAGGTCCACCGGAGCTGCCTGCTGCCCTCCTGGCAACCAGGAGAGCGCCCCCCATGGCATGCTGCCCCAAGCACTTGGCGCGCTGTGGCCTGGAGCTGGCCCTGGGTGGAGATAATCAAGTGAGCAACAGGGGCAGAGCCTTGAGGAAGAGGCAGAGCAGGGCACAGGGCCTCAGAGGTTCAGTTACTAGCAATTAGAAAGGTGGCAACTCAATCCAGCTCCCTCCCCACAAACTGGAGGCCGCTGCTTCCCTGGAGTGTCTCTGACTCAGGAAGCTCAGTTCAGTCCCAGAAGGTGCCCACCATTGCATCATGGGACTTGCAGTTCTTCAAAACCAGCATACAGTACATAGAGGTCTGTCTAATCCAGTGGTTCTCAACCTATGTACCATTGTGGGCTACATGTGCTGTTCTCTATGTGTTATGTGGGCCACATACATGCAATATATATACTACCTGTATGGCCTTGAGGATGTCACACGGGCAGCAGCTTTATGCTGATTGGGCTGCAAGCGACCTGCGGGTTGAGAACCACTGGTCTATTCAGAATACCTCTGAAAGGATTCAGATTCCTTATATTGCTGTACGTGCAGGGCCAGCGCTTCCATTTAGGTGGCCTAGGCAATCGCCTAGGGCGCCAGGATTATTGGTGGGCGGAGTTTCGCCGGAGGAGGCGGCAGGCGGCTCTGGTGGAGCTGCCGCAGTCGTGCCTGCGGACGGTCGGCTGCTCGCGCGGCTCCGGTGGACCTCTCGCAGGCACCACTGCGGCAGCTCCACCAGAGCCGCGGAGCAGCCGACTATCCACAGCCACGTCTGTGGCAGCTCCACCGGAGCTGCGGGACCAGCGTGCAGGGCGGCAAAATTGCCGTGCGCCTAGGGCGCTAAAACCCCTAGTGCCGGTCCTGTGTACGTGTGTCTACACTTAGATGCCTAAGTATCTTTGGTGATCTGGACCAATGTGTCCAGCTAAACTAGATGAGGCCTACATCAATTCGAATCAGAACAATCAGAAATATAAGGCCAGATTCTCAGCTAATGTAAATTGATTAAACTCCATCAACTTTAGTGGAAATACCCTGATTTAATCCATCTGAGAATCTAGCCCACAATTCATACATTTATTTAAAAACAAACATTACAAAATTAAATCTCAGTGAAATCAGTCAATGGCTTAGTAAGCTCCTTCAGTTAATCAGTTGTCAAAGGTTTAATCCACATTTACTGCTATTAATTCACATTCTTACAGTTTGACAGAGACAAAACTGTCTAGTAAACTTGGTATGTCTACAAGCGTCACATGATAGAGGAAATTTTATGAATCTAAAAGAAAATAAGTACAGTAGTTTCAGTGCTGCTTTACACCAATAATAAATAATATACTATTTCTTGTACAGGTCTGACCTTTGATGCAATGATTATATTACAGATTGTAAGATGCTATTTTATACTATATTTGACTTTGGTAAGTGTCTGTTAAGAGAGCAAATTGTACTTATTGAATGTGACTCTCCATTATCTTTAAGTGAAATAGGTGGTAATAACTAATAGTTGGTAATAATTATTTGTGTCTCTTTATGAAATTAAGTTATTCAATACATATTATAGGAGAACTATCGGCATAATACCTTTTAGCTATCAAACCAGTACCAGAGCTGCATTGTTGCTATTATATTGTCATGTAACTGACAGCATATGTTTCTCAATAAACTATAGGCCAAATCTTCAAAAGTCAATATGCATTTTGTAGGTGGTCAGCTTTGGTACACACAAACCTTGTTGTGCAAGTATAAATGGTGATGTGAGAGGGTTGCAGCCTTTAGGACCCTGCATAAGGGTCACTGTTGAGCCACCCCCCAAATGGTTTAAATCATTGCAGTGCTACATAATTAATTCTGAAATATATAGTGCCACATTCTGTCCTCAGTTAGGGGTCCCATTTGTAAGGGGTCCCATTTGTAAGGACGTGCACACAGTCTCAGTTAGGGAAATTCTTATCCAAATGGTTAGAATTTTATTCAAGAACAAATATGATTTAAGATCCACAAGTTAGAGTTAGAAAACGTCCCATCTCAACAATCAGGGTAAGATCATGTTTCCCAACTTTGTCCCCTTTGTACTGCTCCAGTGGTGCAAAAGGGATGTAGAATTACCCTAACAGGGTAGCCAGGGATTCCCTTGGTCTAGAAGTACAGTCCCTAGGTAGTAGCTCTAGGTTGGGTAGTTCAGAGCAGCCCTTAAACTGCTCTAAATTACAGCCATTGGGTTGATGGTCAGGGGAGCTGTGAAGTGTCCCCTGTCTCAAACTCACTATATTGGAATAGGATCTGCAGTCCTTTGCTCATGTCCATGTCCACTGAAGGCAGAACAAGAAGTAATCAATCTGATCTACTGCAAGGGAGATTTAAGTTAGATATTAGGAAAAACTTTCTGACTATAAGGTTAGTTAAATACTAGACTAGGTTACCAAGTAGAGTGACCAGATAACAAGTGTGAAAATCGGGACAGAGTGTGGGGGGTAATAGAAGCTTGTATTAAAAAAAGCCCCAAATATTGGGACTGTGTCTATAAAATCGGGACATCTAGTCACCCTGTTACCAAGGTATGATATGTCCCTTCCTTGAAGGATTTTAAGCACAAGTAAGACAAACACTGTCAGGGATGGATTAAGTATACTTGGTCCTGCCTCTGTACAGCGGGATGGATTAGATGACCTCTTAAGGTTCCTTCCAGTTCTACATTTCTAGGACTCTCTGATTTGTTGGAGCTTCATCACTGGTCTTCTCATTCCATACATTTCAGTCAGGCTTCTTAAGAGGCCATTACACACAGAAGCCAAAATGAGCCATGTGGATGAATCTGAGGTCAGAAATAGGCCCATGTATTCTAAGTCTGATTTATTTGTTTTTACAGTTTAGGAATAGCTCAAGTAAATGAGAAACACGTGTGATGCATTAGTGACACACAAGTTATGACTAATCAGAACAGGAAATTACCTTCTGCCATGGTCTTTCTCCTGCACTTACAAGTAGATGAAACTATTATATGAAATAGTTCAGTCCATGAGAAAAGAATTTGGTGAAAATATGCAAAGAGAGAAGCAAATTCATAGTATTTTTAGAGTTCAGAGTAATTCACCTACACTGGAAGATCGCTCTCAGTGTTAATCTAAGTCAGTGCTCACTGAGAGTTTATAAGAAAAAACAGGTTCCAGAAGACAGTCTTGTGTAGTGAGTTTACCAACTCGTTAAACAAACTCACACCTGCTACTGCTTCCTGTATAACAGGCATCTTAGTGGAGACAATGCACTTAAAAATGGTGCTCAATTTTTTTACAATCTATTATTCATGTAAATAATTCACTGCAGAATAGAGTTATTCAAAACTTGCTTCAAAGAAGGGTCGTGTATCCCGACTTTTTCTAAGGTTTGTTCAGGTGTTTGCATCCACTGAGTTTTGCATTGTTTCAGCCCCCAAGAACACAGAACTTGCCAGTTTGACTATCAACTTGGCCCAGGATTGTCAGCTTTGAACTTGGTCTGATATTCAGATTTGTCCTAAACATTAAATTAAGTGAACTTTGTCTGGTTTTGAGTGTAATGACAGAATTTTGACATATCCCTACTGAAGAACACGAAATAACTCGAATCATCGCTCCTGGGAAGGAAACAGTGAAAACTAAAATTGCAATAACTTCAGTACCACTGTATCCTTTGCTAATAACTTAAGATTTCAGAATCTCAATGTTTCTCATTCTGAATAGCAATTAATTACATTAGTAGTCCATTGATTCACATTGACTTCAGTTGCACCACTCATGGAGTAAATTGTAATATTGGCCTCTTAATACCACATTATGCTGTAACTTTTACCTTACTGATCTGGATTGCTGGAGAGTTCACAGAATGGTTTTAAATGTTACTCTTCTCCTTTCCCCCATGCCCCAAAAACGCAATAGCAAACTATTATATGTACTGAATAGCTAGCTCTCATTGTCATTAATTCCCTTACTGAGACAATCCAAATGTTCATTCTTTGGAAATGCCTGGGTTTTGCTTTGTTTTACTTTGTGAATAGCATTAGTTGTACTGTATTTTAATTTGCTTTATACTCTGCAGTTAACTACTAATTTGTTATCTGAACTGTTAGACTGTATTTTCAATCTTAAATATCATTTTGGAAGGATCATGATCTAATTGAAATCTAATTTTTCTGGTTCTTTCTAGTTAGTTAAACCTAATGAAAAGGACTGCCCCCCCCCCAAACTATAATCATCATGCTTCAGATCCTCAGCTAGTGTAAAGTGGCTCATCTCCATTGACTTCAGTGGAGTTACACTGAGTTATCCAGCTGAGGATTTGGCCTAATATGAATTCTTCAGACTCTAATCTAGAGAAATTCTGTCTCAAAGGCTCCAGATGGACAGCAGTTTGCATGTAATGATCTGCCATGAAATTGCTGCTAATTGATCATTAAACAAAGCAGTGTTTAATCATTAAAGGAACATTGTGTCTATTACACACTTTCATTTTTTGATCTTCCCTTCAGATGAAATTGTAGAATGCTGTCCTAGTTTAGGAAGGGGGACAGCCTGTTGTCAACATTTACTCCTAAGCAGTAAACTTGGTTTTGCTATCTATTCAAAAGCCATATTACCCACCCTGCTTCATTAATGCAGCAATGGCCTTGAAGTAAAAGATTCAGAACCTTGTTGTGTTAGAGGATGAAATAATTTTGTTTGATTTAATTTCCCAATGATTTCTCTTTAATCTTCTACTATCAGAAAAGTGAATCATGAATGTTGTTAGCCAATGCACCTATGCAGAGTGTATCCATTTGGGTATCTCTTTAAGGATCTATCCAACCTTTTTCCTGAGGGGACAGTGCAGTTTAGGAACAATAGTGACATACATGCTTGAACAAGGAGTACATGGCATCTGCAAAACTTCTATCTTCAATAGCTTGGCAGTATATCATGTGGGAATTAGGGATAAAAGCAACAGATGTAACATATTCAGGCACCTGGATAAAGAAATGAAACACTGAAAACTACATCTATAACTTTAACAAAGCAAAATGGTGAAATTTAAACTTGTTTAAGAAGTCTCATCCCATTCAAGTAAGGTGTTATTTGTTTTTAAATAGAAATTTGGCTTGGCATAACATGAGAACAGTGTAGAGCACTTGAGGTCATATTACAGCTGGGTCAGATATATTTGATGTTCTTGCTTTGATCGCCTGTGTTTTCAGCTTAGATGTTGAATACACATCTCTTGTAAACACGAACAGTTCCCAGACTTTTGATCTGCGAAGTGACTCATTCTTCCACAATTCCACACTAGATTGCACTCATCCTTATAGTAGTGAAGTGCTTCCCGCATAAATGAGATGGGGATAGCAAGGGCACTACTGGACCTCATGGTGTCCTCTTCTCCCTTCTTATAGGAGAAGGCTTTGCTTGGGTTCTGTTTGACTGAAATATTACAAATTCCTCAGGAAGGAGCTCTCCTTTGAAAGTACTGCAAACAATCAGATCAATTAAGAGCCACACAAAATAGCTGGTGTGGCATTATAGGAAAAAGGGGTTAATAGAGTAAAGTAACCAACGTAAAATGGGGAATCACCCCAATATCACCTGTTCTATACAGAAGAGAGTATGAGAACACCTCAACCTCATTTACAGCATAGACAAAAATGTAGAGTAACTTGTTACAAATTCTTCCATTTTCACTGAAATGCAAGTGACTATTTACTTCCTTGTGCCTGCCCCAGAACTGTTTGCTGTGCTTGGCAGAAAGGATTTTATGTTACATATTTCTTCAAATTCAGATGTTAATAGCACTGAAGGAGATCAGTGCTCAAATGTACTAGTTTCTGTGTCAGCAGCTTTTCCAGCAGTGACAAGACCTCACAACGATGGCCACTGAAGTGTCATTACACATTGTAAAGGATATTTCTTTCCTCTGGAAGTGTTTGTGTGAGTGAGATGTATTAGGGCTTGTCTATACTTAAAATGCTACAACTGCACAGATACGCTGCAGCAGTGCCTCAGTGCAGACACTACCTACACTGATGGGCGAACCCCTCCTGTCGGTGTGGGTAATCCACCTTCCTGAGACAGGTGGTAGCTAGATCAATGGAAGAATTCTTCCATTGACCTCACGCTGGGATTTGGATCAATTTAACAATATTCTTCAGGGGTGTAGATTTTTCACAGCCCTGACCGATGTAGTTAAACCAACCTAATTTTCTAGTGTAGACCAGGCCTTCTTAAGGTTACCTGCCCCTTTCCATTATATGAATCTGTTTTCACTGGCTTATAACTTTGCCAAATTTTAACAGTTTGAGCTAAAATTTTCCATGCCAGGTGTTTGCCTCAGGCTTCTGTTTAATTTCAACCAAGACAGTTCAGCTGTTTCAGAAAACAGCCTTAATTCTGGCACGTCCTAAATTTTGGGTGCTTGACTTGGGAACCTTAATAATTTTCTTGCAAGGTAGTTTTTTGTGTCTAATATATTTATATAGGTTTCAAATTAACCTGCTGAGATGACAGATTGCATCTAGCTGCTAGATGAAACTTCTTAATGTGTTTTGTTTCTAGTTGCTTATACTCTTGTGTACGTTTTCCGTATTGCTGTGAGTGTTTCACTGTGCATTAGTTGTGAGCTATATTTTATGTATATAAAATACACCAGCAATATGGTGACATTTTAAAATTTGAGGGAAAGTTCTGCATCACACATCAGATATAAAAAATATAGCTCACAAATAATACACAATGAAACAACCTCTGTGCAGCAATACACAAAAGCTCTGGAGAGTGCAGGCAAACAGAAAACTGACAAGTTTCAGCTAGCAGCTTGCTGCAAGCTGTTATCTAAAAAGGTTAGTTTTGAAGAAATCCTCTGCACAGGAGCAATTGGGCCTCTACTTTCACATCTGTTTTGCAATTAAATTAGTCGATTTTTAAAAATCCTATCTCAGGGAAAGAGAGTCCCTGTTTTCCCTCTCACTGACTCATTTTAGCTTTAGATAGGTTTTGTCTTAAAACAGTATGAATCTGCCATTTAATATGCTGCTACCATGCTCCTTGATATGTATCATCACCTGACTCTGTCAGACTCTGCATGTTGAATTCAAAGAGATTTTAAAATTCCAAGTAGAAATTTTTTTTCCATGGCATCTATCTGTCATCATTCACAAAGATATGCCTAAAATAAACTATACAGGCACCTATCCTAATCATCTTCCATGCCATTTCCCTCATTAAAAGCATGGCTACTTCATCATGTCACTTTTGGCTAGGGAACAGATCTGTGTTTTCTGAAGTGACTTGGGAGTTTCCCTGGCACTTTCCTTTGCAATCTGTCTACATCCTGTTATTGGAGTGTTATTCCTCTTCCTCTTGCTAAGAGAGAGATGTCCGGGAATATGATGTTTATCCTTTCCAAAATCTCTCCGGCTCGTGTCTGGCGACAGACGGCGGATGCCTGAATAGAAAAGGAAGTTTTAACCGGACGTGCATGCTTTAAAAAAAACCCAACACATTTGCTTAGTGCTCTTGTTCACAAGTTTAAAGGCAACGACCACTTTACGTGGGTACATTATATTTTTTATATTACATTATGTGCTGAACTAGCTCCCCTTCTACCCTAAAACTTTCCATGCTCATGAATTTAGTGAAAGTGACTTAAAATTACTTGAGAGACAAGGTGGGTGAGGTCATATTTTCTATTGGATCATATTCTGTTGGTGAGAGAGACACCACCTTTTGAGCTGACACAGAGCTCTTCTACAGGTCTGGGAAATGTACTGAAAGTGTCGCAGCTAGATACAAGAGGGAACAGATTGTTTACCATATGTAGTTTCAAGGGACCATTCAAGGTGAAGTGGCCAGTTAACACCTCACCAGTCATAAGTGGAAAAGTAGGGGCGGGGGGCAAGAGAGACACCGTGAGGAACCAACACAACTACAGCAATACTGCATACTTAAATTTATTTGCTGCTTTTAAAATTATTTGTGATGTTCTCACTGTAAGAACAGCCACTAGAGGGAACTAATACTCTGTGCTAAATAAACTGGATGGTGCTGGAATAGAGTGGCAAATCTCGAGTCTCTGCTTATTGCTATAATGTATGTGTGTCTAATGCTTTGTTCCCATCTTGCCTGCTTCTCAGATAAGTCTCTCATGATATACAGGCAAGCTGTGTATGGAGTTTCTTCCTTTAATTGCTCAGAGGTTATAAGAATAAACATCATGTTGCTACTCTGGGAATGCCTCTGTCAGTGAGATGCTGTCTTCTGCTGTTTTAACTGTTTTGGAGATGGGGAGATGGAAGTAATCAGCTTGGAGTAGACATCCTGGTGTATGGTGTGCAGAGAAATTGACCTGTACCTGCTGCCTGAGGGTGTATCTACCCTCCAGCTGAGAAGGTGCTCTCCTTTCCCCCGACTCTGCACAGCAAGCAGGAGGGTCTTGGGAACAGCTGTCCAGGAACTCCAAGGCAGAGGGCAGGAGCAACGCAGCTGCAGAGCAGCAGGGGGAGGATACCTGAACACATGCTGCCGTATGTGTGCAGCTCTGCTAATGAAATGCATGACACTTGATTCACTCTTGGGCGACCATGCGACTGCGTAGCTTAGAGGGAACACAGGTTGCCAGTCACAAAGTGCAGAATCATTACAGACGGCAGCAACACCAAAGGTGCCAAGTCCAAGGAGACACCGCCTGGAGTTAATCTTTTAAAGGGCAGCAACATGGAAGCAGTCATAGGAAATCCCACAAATTGTAGCTCAGTGGGAAACTACAGACAAAAGACAGGAAGGCAACAGGTCAGCAGTAGCAGGAGGAGGCAGCATTTTTGTGAATTTTTGTGACACCAATGGGGATTTGTGGAGTGACTGAATGTTTTTAAACACCAGACTCTGATCATGACCTACAGGCATCTCTTCTAGGGTTGAGAGGATCGTAAAAGCTCCATGCCCCACACACAGACGCATTCTGCTTCCACCGAAGTCTATGGAAGCTTTGTTATTGGCTTCAATTGTAGCAAGGCCCGGCTATCACTCTTAATTATCTCTATGAGGAATGCCCCAAAGGCTGCCAGTTGGTGCTGGGGTGGAGGTGGCTTTTGTGCTCTAAAACAATGAGGAGTCCAGTGGCACCTGAAAGACTAACAGATTTATTTGGGCATAGGCTTTCATGGGTAAAAATCCCACTTCTTCAGATGCATGGAAGAAGTGGGTTTTTTGCCCACAAAACCTTATGCTCAATAAATCTGTTAGTCTTTAAGGTGACCCTGGACTCCTTGTTGTTTTTGTGAATATAGACTAACACGGCTACTCCTCTGATATTTTGTGTTCTAGACACTTGCCCACTGGAAGCTGGGCTCAGAAGGCCAATAGGATATCAAGTAGCCCACAGATAGTAAATAATAATAATAATAATAATAATTTGCTACCTGCCAGTTTAGGTTTGAAAAGGTGATCTAGAGATGAACTGCTCTGTGTCCCAACCTTAAGTCACCCATGCTGCCATGCAAATACTATACAATAGTCACCAGCTATTTTTTAATTTATTATTTATCTTTGTGTGTTTTGTTGTGTTTTCTCCTCTGCCCTGGTTACAGATTTATTATTTAGAGTCAAGAATAATGGCTTTTTATTGGTAGTTGGCTTCTTTTCTGTTTGGGATGGCTCTTCTGTTTGTTATTACAGTAAACAATTCAAACGCCCATCTGAACATAACACAGAAATGAAAGTCAAGATGACTTTTTATTCCTTGACTTTCAGTCAGTGCTTGACTCAACTCTGTCAGGAAGTGTCAACCATCAGTGTTTAAAAATAATGTAATTCTTTTGCAGTCACCCATCACCAGTACACAGAGAGTGATGTTGAGTCTGTAATACACTGTTTACGTGTTCATATAATGACTTTGGGCTCAGTCCTAGAGGCTATTGAGTTCCTTCTGCAAGCTACTGCGTGCCCTCGGACCCTATGCTCTGCATGAGCCCTTCAGTTTAAGAATTAAATCTCTGAAGAATGTTTAAATGTTAAGCATCTTTTACACCGTGGCAGAAAACTACTTTATCATTCAAACTTTCTCCATAAGCATGCCTTTGATGACATGTCTACCTCACACAGTTGATTAAATGGTTAATGTGGGTGTGAGAGGCCAATTAATGCATCTGGATTGAGTTTGGAGGGTTGGCCAGGCCCAGTTAAAGATTAGTCTCAGCTGGGGAGGAACTGAGTGGTTTCTATAAAGGGAAGAAGCCAAGAGTAGAAGTGGGCTCCAGGGAGAGAAGGGAAGAACCTTGTAGGACCTCTCTGGATAGTAGAGAGCAGAGGCTCTTCAGGAGGGAGTTCAGACCCTGGCCTGATAAAAGAGGTTAGCAGGGGAGAAGAGCACAGCTGATGTGAGAAAAGGCCAGCCTGCAGGCAGAAAGGCTTTTGTGGAAAAATGAAGAGGTGAGGAGGACCCAGAATGATTTAAAAGCTCGAGCCTTGGGAGGGGACCAAAGATGCTTTTGTTGTGGTTTGTCTTTTGCTTTTGGAGCTTAGTTAAAAGAGCCCAGGGAAAAGCCCTGAGGCCACTGGTCTGAGAGAAGAATGGAATGGAAGAGGAGCCTAGGAAGTGTGAGGAAGGCATCATGTGGCACACTGGTACCTCAGATGGGGAGACACTTTAAAGTGCCCTGTCTGGAGGGACAACTCATGAGAAGAGATACCATCACAGGGCTGGAGCAGCTGTCAGCAGGGAGCGCTAGACAACAAACAAGCAGCTACACTAAGCCCAGCAACAAGGGGCATGCTTGTGGTAAGTACACTCATTTAAAATGGTACAATAAATTTGTTTAGAAAAGGGTATAAAAGGTTACTTTATGGTATTAATGAGAGAAAAGCAAAGACAGGTAAGTAAATGAGTAGTAACTGAAGTATTTATTTGTACAGCTTTCATCTCAATGAACAACAAACATACACAAAATTTCAGTGCATATAAAAGATGCCAAAACATACAACAGGAATACTAATTTGAACAAAATAATAAAAGAGTTCAAGATGGATTGACACAATATTAAAACCAATTTTTACTTTTTTCAAATTCAATCATGAATATTTAAATGTCCATCCAAATGTTTTCATTGTGGCAAGAAAAGGAGCATCTAGTTACCGTTTCTCCAAAACTTTCAGAGTGAGATGTGCAAAATTTATACAGGAAATTGAGTCCAGATTTGCTAAGCTTCCAGGAACAATACAACCTCCCCACAACTTTTGTCATGGGCAATTGGGAAGGGGCTGGTAGTGGACCAGCCAGACTCCAATGTCTTCCCAAGTGACTCAACACCATCTTAGGTGGCTTGGTCCATATGCTGGAGGCCATGCCAGCCTGCCAACTTTATATGTTTGATCCAACAAAAGCTGGATGGAGAAGACTTCATGGATGCCTGTGCACATGCTGGAGGGATATCATGGCTTCCAACTTCACCTGCCTCAGCCTTTATATAGAACAGGCCACAACACTGGCAGGAGACCAGGCTCTGGAAAAAGGTGATCTGAAGCATGCATTCTATGCTCCACGAGCAGGAGAACTAATGACTGAATTAACGGAATAGCATGGTTAGAATTTGTGCTTTGGATGCTGTTGCTTTAATTCTCTAAAGCACCCGGGATATGAGATTTGATGCCATCCAATCAGATAAATTAAATATTGGACAAAATCCTGTTCCCTTTATTTGCTTACATAGCACTGATTTCAGAGGAACTATGCCCATCAGTAAGGAGAGTAGAATTTGGTTCGTTGTGACTGATTCCTCATTGTAAGAAACTAAGGCTATTTCTACACTACTGTGGTAAGTCGACCTATGCTACGCAACTCCAGCTATGTGAATAACATAGCTGGAGTCAACGTACCTTCTGTCAAGTTATCATGGGGTCTACATCGCTGGGGGTGGATGGGAGAAACTCTCCCATCAACTTACCTTACTCTTCTCATTGGGGGTAGAATACAGGGGTCAACTGGAGAGCGATCTGCTGTTGATTGGCAGGTCTTCACTAGACCTGCTAAATCAACTGCTGGTAGATCGATCTCAGAGCACTGATCTCAGCTGTAGTGCAGATGTAGCCTAAGTAAGTTTGTGTGACGCATGAGAGGAGACTCTTGCAGTAAAGGATCAGTAGTTAATATTACATTGCAATGTATTTTCTAAGGCATAATGGGTGAGATTTTTAAAGCTGTCCAGGGCATTTAGATACACAGCTGTCATAAATTTTAATGGAAAACATGTATCTAAATCCCTTAGACAGCTTTGAAAATCTCAGCCAATATATCTATACTGATAACCAAATAACGTACCAATGATTCACTGAAGAAAGTAATAAAGATATGTCACTCATTTTCAGGTGCTCTGGGGAGGAGGGTAGTTTCAAGTGCTTTGGGGAGCACCTTTGATTCATGCACTTCAAAAGAATGAAGGAATGAAAGTTGTTTGATAGAAAGCTTGAAGGGGAAGAGAGTCCTATGACTATTTGGAAAGTAAAAAATATTGCTTTGGAAATGGTGGCCAGAATGGTGCTCAACATTATCACACATAATAAGCTGTCATCACTCACTGTAAACTTTTCTGGTTCTAAACTGAGAGCTGGAAATGTTGACATGGTCTGTCCTGGAGTCTGTTTTATTGATTTAATGGAACAGTTCATCCAGCCATAATGCAAAGTCTCCTTGAGCTGCGAATTTGGTCAGTAAATGTCAGTTTGTGTCGGAAAGATGAAGTTTGAAATTCCCTCCTGGGAATGAGAACAGCTATTCTTATCTTGGAGTTGGTTAAGGGGAATGCCCTCTACCAAGCAAGATTAATATGAGTGAGAGACTTGCAGGGTGAATTAACTGTGATCCTGATCTTTCCAGCAGAATGCCTAGTCCACAGCCTCAAGGATCAGCCCACTGATATTTTGCATGACCAAAATAAGCAAAGTTTGCCTTAGAAATTCAAAATTGTAATGTTCTGCTAGTCTCGATGCAAAGTGGTGATGCTTCTTAGGTTTGGTGGGTGTGAGGACAGGAGAAGTGATGTAGCTACTAATGGCATTTGACATGCTTCATAAAGTCTGGATAGCTTGAATCATAAAACCTGTATGGCCCAGAGATAGGCAGCCATGATGGGGTTTTGTCAGGCAGGAAATTACACCGAAGAGTAGATCTACACTGGGGAGTAGAGAAGGCAGAGGTGGTTTGCCAAGTGCAGGGCTATTGCTGTGCAGCTTGAAATTTAGTGCATAGCTTACCTGGCTTTGAGCAGTTTGTTCCATTTTGTTACATACTGTTGCATCTTACCTTAATTTACATTGTCAGAGTTTCAGGACAGGCACTCTCTATTCCTATAGTTTGTACAGCACTTAACACTAAGGGACTCCAATCCTGACTGTGATCTCTCTCTCTCCATGATCCAGTCATATGGTCAAACATAAGCAATAGTTTTTAAAGATACTGTCATGTGGATTTTTATGTGTTGCCTGCAGGGCCGCTCAGAGGATTCAGGGGGCCTGGGGTCTTCAGCGGTGGGGGGCCTCTGTTTCGGCGGTAATTTGGCAGTGGGGGGTCCTTCTGCTCTGGGAGCCACCGCCGAAGTGTCTCAAAGACCCATGGCGGGGGCCCCCCACTGCCAAATTACCACCGAAGACCCGGAACTTCGGTGGCGGGTCCCGCTTCGGCGGTAATTTGGCTGCAGGGGGTCCTTCTGCCCTGGAGCGGAAGAACCCCCCACCACAGAAAACACAGAGTGGAAGAAGCTCCGGGGACCCTGTCCCCGCAAGAGTTTTCCAGGGCTCCTGGAGTGAGTGAAGGACCCTGCTCCAGGGCCCCTGAAAAACTCTCATGGGGGCCCCTGCGGGGCCCGGGGGAAATTGTCCCACTTGCCCCCCTCGTCTGGGCGGCCGTGGTTGCCTGCTCATGGTCCGCTTCAAAACTCTAATGGTTTAGGCCAGCATGTGGTCCTGGAATAGGCCTAAGTGACAGATGGACATGTGCCTTGGAAGCATATGATTCCACATAAATACCATGATGTCTCATGTAAGAGGGGAGTGCTATGATACCCTTTATATCCCAAAGCCATACAGATGCAAACCTGTGGGTACCAGCGGTGTATGGTATATGATGACCTTGATGATTTCCAGTTTCCTTGGAGGTGCCTTGATGCCGACATACCATGGCTAGATTTATCTGCCTGTGAATTAAAACTATCTCTGTCCTCTGTTGCTGTGATTATTTTTAAGAAATTATTCTGAATCTCTTAAAAAATTCTAATGGAAATACTTAAGCACATTGTGTATGAGAGACACTTTGAAATGTTTATTAACTTATGATTTCCATTTCTATTGCATTGTTTGAAGGATGGTGGTTCAAGGCCTTAGGTCTGATGAGAACGTTTTTTGGAAGCATGCCTGTTTTTTCCACTGACATACTCCCTTTTCACACATAAACACTCATTCAGACTCAATGGATCAAGAGATCTGCCATCTGGGAATAGCCACATCATAGCAATGCTTTATGCTATCAGCGGGTCATACTAACCGTATTGTGGAAAGAATACTTCATGCTTGTTTTAACACTTCCTTAGGCACATTTGATGTCATGATTTTGCCTTTATTGTTTAGTTTATAACATCGGATGTCATCATTTTTCTGGAATAAAGCCCTTTACTTGAAGAATAGCTTTCTCAGGTGCAAGGTAAAATGTATGATTAAAGCAGTGTGTGTGTGTGTCTGTTTTATTTTGCTCTGTGTATTTCTATGAGACCCTCCCCTTCACAGATAATTTTGATTGATCTTTGTGGTTAAATTGTGATAATAATTCTTTAAAATGGGAAAAGTATATTCTCCCCCCGCCCACCCCCTCACAGAGCTTGAGAATGGATAGAACACTTTTATTTAATATTTTCCCCAAAAACTTCACCATTGAACAGAAGTTGAGCTTAAAAATTTCAGTCTAAGGGTGATCTTTATCGTCAGTATGTTACAAATATGCAAAATCAAGGAGTTATAACTGAAACTGTTTTGTACTCTTCACCATAACAGTCACAATCAGGTATTAGAGAGAGACAAGGTGGTGAAGTAATATCTTTTATTGGACCGACCCATCCACCTTGTCTCTCTAATATCCTGGGATTGATATGGCTACTAAAACATTGCTTACAACTATCAGGTATTATTATTTACCATTTTCTCACAGCCTAAGAGTGTGTTATGCTCTTTACAACAATCTATAGTACATATATGTCCCCCATTACTGTAGTACAGTGGTCCCCAACCTTTTTGGCTAGTGGGTGCCAGCCGAAGGACCACTGTGGCGGGGCAGCACCTGCCGAAATGCTACCGAATTTCAGTGGCATTTCAGCGACAATGCCTCTTGATAATGTCGTTTGCCATCAACAAGCGATGTCACTGAGAGGCGTCCCCGCCGAAATTCGGGAGCGACGCCTCTCGATGACATCACTTGTCAACGGCAAGCGGCATCATCGAGAGGCATCCCCGCCGAAATGCCACTGAAATTCGGCGGCATTTAGGCGGGTGCTCTCCCGGGGGCCAGGACATGGGCGAATTAAAATGCCCCTTCGGGCGCCATGGCGCCCACGGGCACCGCATTGGGGACCACTGCTGTAGTATCTGAGCACATCAGTCATTAGCATATTTAGCCTCACTATGCCCCTGTGAGCTAGGAAAGTTCTATTATCCCTATCTTACAGAAGGCGAGTGAATGCACTCACAAGAGTACCTCTGTCCATTGTTTCTTTTGCTGCTGCAAATGTGGCCTTGAGTGTCTCTCCATCCATACCAGCAGAGTGGCTCAGACAGATATGAAGGAGAAAGAAGAGGAAAAGGTAAGACTTGTTCCAAGAGATTCAGTGAGCCTCTGGTGCTTTGGATACTGAGCAGAGGGCTTGGAGGATGATACTCGAGGACAGAATGGACAGGGATAGTGAGGACAGGAGAAACAGGCACCAAGAGATAATAGCGCTTCTGAGGGAGCAAACAGACATGCTGCGGTCTCTGACCTTCTAGCTCAACAGATCCATGCTCACCTCTCTCTGCAGCCCGCAGAGAACTGCATTCTGGTGCCTCCCCCCACACACCATACCATGTGGTGTCTGTGGCCAGTGCAATACCTCTACCACTCTACCCGGGGGGAGAGTACAGACAATCACAGATGCCCATACATTGACCTGTGAAAGAGACGGTTGGAGTATGTGTTTGTGAAATGGAAATGACTGTTCGTTCCCCTTTAAAAATTCTTTCCTCTGTATTTATAGAGTTTTGTTCAGTTTTAAACATGTCTGTTTGCATGGGTTTGGGAAAAAAGTCTATTTATGGAAAGGTTTCAGAGTAGCAGCTGTGTTAGTCTGTATCTGTAAAAAGAACGGGAGTACTTGTGGCACCTTAGAGACTAACAAATTAATTTGAGCATAAGCTTTCTTGAGCTACAGCTCACTTCATTGGATGTATAGAATGGAACATATAAGAAGAGTATATATATACATACAGTATATGGTATGGCATCTTCTCTGTATGTATATATATACTCTTCTTATATGTTCCATTCTATGCATCCAACGAAGTGAGCTGTAGCCCACGAAGGCTTATGCTCAAATTAATTTGTTAGTCTCTAAGGTGCCACAAGTACTCCTGTTCTATTTATAGAAACTTAATTAAATCTTTATTAGTTCACAAGAAATAGTGTCTGGAGCTGACATCATTCACAGATAATAGCAATAGGTGCATTTGCAATGTTATATTACCACTCACACAGCACTCTTTACAAGGTTCATACCACGGTGCCAAAAAAAAAGAAAAAAAGAGCCAGGCGCAGCACACTACAGCAACACAGATTGCTGTGGCTCATTGTTAAAATGATCCTTTAAAGCCTCACTGAACCATATAGCTCTCTCCCTCCCCCACTGAGCTCTTCTTACAGCCTGGTATCTGACTGCTCAAAATCAGCAGACGGCTGTTCCACCTCCATGCTCCATCCCTATGGAAACCTCTCCCTCTTTGCTTCACAGATCGTATGAAGTGCACAGCAGGCAGCTATGATCATGGGGATATTTTTTTCACTGAGGTCTAGTCTCATGACTAGACAATGCCAATGGTCTTGCAAATGGCCAAAGGCACATTCAACTGTCATTCTGCACCAGCTGAGCCTGTTACTGAAGCATGATTTGCTGCTGTTGAGGTGGCCAGTGTACTGCTTCATGAGCCATGGGAGTAAGGGGCAGGCTAAGTCTCCCAAGGTCACTATTGGCATTTCAACATCCCCAATGGTAATCCTTTTGTCTGGAAAAAAAGTCCCTGCTTGCAGCTTTCTGTACAGGACCATGTTCTTAAAGATGTGTGCGTCATGTACCTTCCCTGACTAGCCTGCACCGATGTTGGTGAAATGGTGATCCCTTCAGCACTTGAAATACCATAGAAAAGTTGCCCTTGCTGTTCTACTCTGTAGCAAGGTAGTCTAATGCCAAAATAGGGATATGCATGCCATCTATCACCCCCACTACAGTTAAGGAACCCCATTGCTATAAAACCATCCACTATTCCCAGAGTAACAGTCCTTCATAGCAAGACATGATTAATGGCCCTGCACACTTGCATCACAGCAACCCCCATGGTGGATTTTCCAACTCCAAATTGATTCCCGACTGATTAGTAGCAATTTGGTGTTGCGAGATTCCCCACAACGATTGCCATTTACTTCTCCACTGTGAGCGCAGCTCTTAATGTGGTGTCACTGCACTGGAGGCTTGGGGCAAGCTCTACACACAGTTACAGGAATGTAGCCTTCTGCATCTGAAAGTTCTGCAGCTGCTGTTTTTCATCCCATACCTGCACGCTGATGTGATCCTACAAGACAGTGGTTGTTTCTTGGGCCCAGAACTCACTGTCCATTGTATGCAGAATGATGGGATGTTGAGCGCGTGTTCCCAGTCATCCCTGCATGACTTTTTTGCCCCCACTAGGCATTGCAAACCCTTCCCAAAACACAGTGTGCTAGATGGTGTTGATGTGCACTGTGGGATAACTACCCACAAGCACTGCTCTCTGCATCAGTGCAAGTGCTGCTGGTGAGGACATGTACCACCAATACAAGATGCATAGTGTGGACATACAAAAGTGATTTAATCACTGCAGTGGCTCTACACTGATTTAACTTAGGTCAACTTAATTCTATAGTGTAGATGTGGCTGCTGTGATTCACCCAAAGTCACACACATGAAGTCTGTGGTGGAGCTTGTAACTGAACCCAGGTCACCTGAATTGCAGGCTAGTGCTCTAACCAATGTTCTCTCTAATTTTTTATATCCATGTGTGGAATGAATTTTGTTATGTGCACCACTATGGATGTGTGGCAAGGGTGGGGGCCAACGGGTTTAGAGTGTGGGAGAGGGCTCAGGGCTGGGGCAGAGGGTTGGGGTGCAGGGGTGAGGGCTCTGGTTGAGGGTGCAGGCTCTGGGGTGGGGCCAGGGATGAGGGGTTTGGGGTGTGGGAGGGGTCTCTGGGCTGGGGAGGTGGAGCCAAGGTGTTCAGAGTATGGGAGGCGGTGCTGGGCAGAGGCAGGGGGTTGAGGTGTGTGAGGGGGCATGGGCTCTGGACTGGAGATGCAGGCTCCGGGGTGAAGCCAGAAATGAGGGGTTCAGAGTGTGGGAGGGGGCTCTGGACTAGGGCAGGGAGTTAAGTTGGATTGCAGGAGGAGGTATGGGCTCTGGGAGGGATTTGAAGTGTGGAAGGTGGCTCAGGGTTGGAGCATGGGAGGGGTGAGGGCTCTGGCTAGGGGTGTGGACTCTGGGGTGGGGGATGAGGGGTTTGGTGTGCAGGCTGCCCTGAGCTGTGGCAGGGAGAGAGGACTCCCTGCTGCCCTCTCTCACCACAGCAGCCCAGGGCTGGGGGAGAGGCGCTTCTCCCCAGCTGCAGCAGGCAGCTCCAGGGCTGGGGCCTGGGGAGAGGCCCCTCTCCCTGCCTCAGAAACTCTGAGGCTAGGGCCAGGGGAGAGGTGCCTCTCCCCACCGTAACAGCTTCGAGGCCAGGGGAAAGGCTCCTGTCCCTGCCGGGGCAGCTCCGAGGCTAGGACCAGGGGAAAGGCGCCCCTCTCTGCAGCATGCCTACGTGACCCTTGATAGCTTGCTATATGGCAGCACAGCTTAGAGGGAATGTAGGCCATAACCATTGCACCACCTTTTTTCTCAACACATAGTTTTTGCCCAGAGGAACTAGTGTAGGAGCACTCCTGGATTCCTTGCTGACACTGAGCTCTCACATTGCAATGGCCACCAATAATGCTTTCTACCATCTCCAATTGCCTAAGAGACTCCATCCCATCCTGGTGGATGAAAACCTGGCCTCAGTTATTTATGCCTTTGTCATCTCTTGATTGGACTACAGCAAGGTAATATACCTGAGCATGAAGTCTTCAGCCTTTAATCTCCAGCTAACACAAAATGCTCCAGCATGTCTCCTCAGCCACATGGGTTACTGTGAACACATCTCACCTTTCCTTTGCTCTCTACATGGGCTTCCCATAGACTTTTGAGTAAAGTCCTTATCTCCAAAGCGTTCAGTGGCCTGGGCCCAGGATACCTAAATGACCAACTAAAGCTCTGAGATGAAGACTATGGCCAACAACTTCGCTTCTCTGGCACAGAGTAACTCTCAACAATAAGAACAAAGCTCATTGTGGAAGACAGACCCTTCTCAGGGTAGGTCTAAGACTGTGGAATGAACTGCCCCAGGAACTAGGGACCCTCACAAGCGTCACATCTTCCTGCTCCAAGTGCACATTTCTTTGACCTTGCCTTCTCTTACATAACAACAGGGATATTTAAAAACAAACCAACACCCCCACAACCCTACAAAAACAAGACCTTTCACTTCACATGCTTCTTTCCCTGGGGAGGGGGTGATAGAACAAACAGCATGGGACAGAAGTTAGTCTCATTGCTTAACGCACTACTAGAAGTCACTCAGATGCTGTGGTGGTGACATGGTATAAAACCTATATAGAACAGAACAGCTTACAAATGAAGTTCAGCATGATGCAGCAAAAGTTCATTCTGTTATAAGCAGTCAAAACTAGGGAGGGAACAAGTGGGGAGGTAGGAGGACAAAGGATAAAATCACACAGTAACTCAGATCAATAAGTCATGTGTACATCTCAAAGGTTGTTAGCTGCTTTTAAAACTTTGATCTCCCTTCCCTTTTTGCATATGACATGGCAGGAGTCATAGATGCCAACTCCATGGGTGCTCTGGGGATCAAGCACTCACAGAACAAAAAATAGAGGTTGCTCAGTACCCACCAGCCACAGCTGTTTGGCAGGGCTGCTGAGGGGAAGGTAAAGAGCAGTGAGTAGCAGGTGGGCAATGGGATGGGGTGGAGAGGGGTGGGAAGAGGCAGAGTGAGAGTAGGGCTTACGGGTGTAAGCAGAGTCAGGATAAGCTCTACACTGACATCTGGTGGAAAGAATTTCAGAAAGTGTATTTGCATAGGCACGCCTACCCTATCCCAGACTGCCAAGCTGTGGGACTGCTTGGTGACAAATTGCTCACCCTCAGTTGGGTGGTACTTGCTAGACAAGGGACATGGGTTCCAAAACCCAGAGAATTGAAAGAGGCTGGGGACAGGTATCTGTGTCTAGTGGTGCAGTCTCCTTGTGGAGCCAGAAGCACCAGTTCTAGCCCCTCCTCTCTCCACTGTGGAATGTCAGAGTTGATTTTTTTATTCCCTTAAGAATTTAAATACAGGTTGCTGAGCTGAAATCACTTTGGGCTAATGGTGCACTAGCACTAGGGCTCCCCTACTATGAGCTGGAATCACTAAGAGCTGAAAATCACTAAAAAGCTAAAATCACTGAGCTGAGAGCACTGAGTACTGTGCTAACTAGTGGGAAGCCCAAAGCTATACTGTGGAACAGAGCTGCTGGCGGAGTGGAGCAGTTTGTGGGGACGGCTGGAGCGGATCACGGGACAGCTGGTGGCAGCGGAGTGGCTGGCAGAGCGGAGTAGCTGTGAGACGGGTGGAGCAGCCCACAGAGCGAGCAGAGCCGAGCAGTTTGCAGGGACAACTGGAGCAGCTCACAGGACAGCTGGTGGAGCAGAGCAGCTGGCTGAGAGGAGCAGTTTCTGAGGACGGCTGGAGGAGCAGAGTGGAGCGGCTGGTAAAGCGGAGCAGTTCATGGAGAAGGCGGGAGCAGAACCCACGGAGAGGCAGGGCAGTTGGCCCCGGACCACGTAAGGTGCCCCTTTCTACCACGCTGGGCGGGGGAGACCTCTGCAGATAGACTCTCGAACTTTGGGGCTGCACTGACCCAGGACAGAGACTTTTGGGACTGTGGGTGATTTGGGGGTTGCTGGACTCAAGAGCCCAGGAAAGAGGACACAGCCCAATTTCCTGGGGTGGGTCTTTGCTCACGGTTTGGTCTATGAACTCTAGTTGAGGTGTTTTTCCCAATTTAGTGTTTGTTGTTTATCTCATGTATTAAATCTTTTCTGCTACACCGAGACTCTGTGCTTGCGAGAGGGGAAGCATTGCCTCTTTGAGGCGCCTAGGGGTGTGTGTAAGATTTTCCCAGGTCACTGGGTGGGGGCTCGAGCTGGTTTGGCATTGAGTTATTGAAACGGAACCCCTGGATACTGAACCCGGTCCTTGTTGCTGCCAACTCAGAGGGGCAGAAGGGTTACCCGGGAAGGGGGTGAAGAAGGGGCAGGGCCTTGGGGAAGAGTAGGGATGGAGCAGTGCCTGTGTCAGGAGTGAATTTCTGGAGGGACTTGAATGGGACAAGAGTAATAGATAGGCAGACTTGTGTGGGGCAGGTGGGCGTTCCAAGCACAAGAGACGGCATGAGAAAAGGCACATAAATGCCTGTTGCACAAGTAAGACCAAGCTGCTGCCATTGGTGTAGGGCAGAAGGTGCTGGGCAATGAGAAAGGAGATCAAGGAAGAAGCAGTGCGATACAGGCTCTTGTAAGCAAGGGAAAGATGATTACATTTGATGAGCAGCACAATGGGGTATTAGTGAAGTGATTCAAATTTGCTGGGGTGAGTGGGATGTGATTTAAGCAAGGAGCAAGACTAAAGACTGTGGTGGAAGCTGTTTGGATGGGGTAGTGATAGTCCATGTTAGTTAGAGTCCAAGTGGATGGCTTGTCTTGGCATCTGTCTGTGCCATCCCTTCCAACGGCACTCTTAAAACAGATGAAGTTAGTATCAAAAGGACCTGATGGGAAGACATTGCAGTAGTTGAGACAGATGATGATTAACATGTGCACTGGAGATATTGCTCCTATCCCATATACATTCCTATTAGTTTTGGTCCTGTTGCGTTCTTTGCCATTGACTCCATTAAAAAAAAGGGCGGGGGGCTGAACTATATCATGAATACAAAGTAGGTGATTTTCCGACTTTTTCTTCCTCCGTTTTGTGTCTCCCCTCCTTCCACCATGGGGAGAGGAAAAATTCTTTTAATCTTTGATTTATAACTCTGTTTAGCCCAACTTCAAAAGTGCAGTAATTCAAGCCATTCTGTGCAGCTCCAGGCTAGCATGGAACAGATTGTTTGTGAAAAATTGAGCAAAAAATGGCTAGAAACATAATCCAGGAAAAAATTATAGTTTTTCTGAATTTTTTTTGCAAAGCAATAGACTACTAAGAGAACTTGAGGGAACAGGGTGCTTGCTTCTCTCTATGTACAGTGTAGTATTGCTTGCTGGAGTGGAAAACGTTAATGAAGAATTTTGGCAGTATATGGAGCTGTAGTCAGCTGTTATTTATTATCTAATACCATAACAGCATGACAAGCATTTCAAACACTTTCAAGGGAAGTTGGAAAGGTATTTAAATCGGTCACTGACGTAGCATCACATGAGGGCAGGGACTTTGAAGACTGGTGATTAAAAGAGGGGATGTTTGCAATGTCTGGAAAACTCACATCTCTAAACTGCCAGTAAAACAAAAAATAAATTGTTTCCCCTCTGTGACTACCAAAGCATGAGCCAATATCATGCTAGGTAACCCAGCCAGCTAGGCAAAATGGTGCTAAATAACTATGCAAAGCTGAAGTGTTGTGAAGCATTAGCCTTGGTACTGACAAGCACTAATTTAATTAAAGTAAACAAGCTTGTTGCTTTAAAACAGTTATATAAACTTAATTTTTTCCTCCCACCAAACTTCAGAGCAGTTACATGGCTTATATCGAAAGGAGTCTGATTCAATCATCTCATCTTGCATCAAGTCACATAGAACTGTTTGAAATGTGCTGCTTCGGGTAACATCCTTTGACTTTCACTTTAAATTTTGGACTTGATGTAAGTGGTCAGGTAGCAACAAATAAATAAATAAACCACTAACTATTTGCTAACAATTTCACCCTTAAAGCACTAAGTTCAGCTCATGTTTTATTTGTGAAGTTGTATGATTCATGATTCACCAGTGTCTGAACAACTTCTGGGCATTTGTGAAAATGCCTGTGAATCCAGAAAGTTTCAAGAATTTTACCACAAATTATCTTTTTTAAAATCACACTACAAGCATGTCATTCATTTGCTATTTCAGTTCCTTTTTCAGTCACCCAGTCAGGCACAGAGACAATACCATGTGATGTGGGGGAGCAACCAGACAACAGAAATGATGATGAATAACACAAAGTTTGATTTCAATTGAACCAAGATTTCACTACTGGTTTTGTTTGAACCTGACACTTAAGGAGTTCTTCATGGTTTCAGGTTTCACTGCAGTAGGATTGCACAGCACTGCTTGCATCTCTTTTTGTGTTAGGTGTGGTCTACACCTAAAAATTAGGTCAACCTTACCTAGCTACATTGCTCAAGGCTGTGGAAAACCTTTACACTCTGTATAACATAGGCAAATTGAGCTAACCCCTGCTGTAGATGCAGTTAGGTCAACAGAAGAATTCTTCTTTTGACCTAGCTACTGCCTCTTGGAGAGGTGGGTTACATACATCAACAGAAAAACCCCTTCTGTCGATGTAGGAAGCATCTCACTATAGCAGCACAGCTGCAGTGCCATAGCCATACTGTTTTAGCCATTGTAGCGTAGACATGGCCATACTGTTTTGCTGCCCTTTGTCTGGAGGTCTCAGTCAGCAGCACCTCAAGATCAGTTTTGAAGGCCATCTGTGAGTCTAACAGGCTAAGAGTATGTCTACCCTGAAGGCAGAGATGTAACTTTCATCTCAGGTAGATGTACATGTGCTAGCTTTGATTGAGCTAGGGGCTAAAAATAGCAGCATAAGTATGGCAACATGGACTGCCCAAGTATGTACTTAGGATCCCGGACAGGATTCTACTCAGGCAGTTTGTGCGGCTGCAGCTACACTGCTATTTTTAGCATGCAAGCTCTATCAAAGCTAGTGTACGTACATTTACCTGAGCTGGAAATTACACCCCCATCTCCAGTGAAGATGTGCCCTTAATGTGGATATTTGAACTCCCCACACAGTCATGAGGTGATCTCTCAGCAGTTTCTGGCTTTGCAGTCTGAGTGCTTTGTGACACTTTAAAAAGGATGTCTTTTTAAACAGGGCGCTTTGAATGGAATAATTTCCTTTCCTCTTTTACCTTTGAACTAATCATGTAGTTAATCACAACAACTTAAAATGATAACATTTCATATAAGAAGGCAGATATTTAAAGCCTGTGACCAGCTGTCAGTGTGTGTCCTGATGCAGGCTGGATGGCTGTGGAATGTTGCCAAATGTTATCATTTGAAAACAAAAGCAAGTTAGATCACAACAGACTGTGAGCATCTGTACCATGAAGGCTGTATGCAAAGTACAGAAAATAACATGGTGTGGAACTGCTTACGGAAGGTTGGCAGGTTTTTTAATTCAGCTTTCCATTTATACTTAATAAAGGGGGGAAGGGCTGAAAGCATACAGCTATAATAGTCGTATGACAAACAAATGCTCATACACCACATTGCAGATTGTCCAAAGCTACATTCCAATTGGCTGCTTGGACTTTTTGGGTGGCCTCAAAGCCATGCACCAACTCCTGATGGTGTGACATCACTGAAACACACACACAAATTCCCATGTCTGTAATTAAATTGAGTTTAAGGGGCCAAAATGTTAATGAGAGAACTGTTGTAATGAAAAGCCACCTGTAGGGTGGATAGAAGCAGTTTTAGGTAGAAGAAGGAGATGCTGAAGGAGACAACAGGGCAGTTTTAAACTGCCTTCCCCACCTAATCCTTTCCAAAAACTGCCAAGCTGCCCTTTCAGCAGTGGTGAGGAGATATTCCTCTATGTTTAGCTTTTTTCCCAGTGAAGCTACAGGCTCAAGTGTGACATTCAGTACTATAGCAAAGAGTAATGCAGAGTCCCCAGTGTAGCTCAGGGAAGCAGAATTCCTTTCTGAGTTTCACATATTGTGCCCAGTACTACCCCCCATCAGACTGGGGTTCTGACCATTTCTCGATGAAGGGATCCCAGCAATTTTTGTAGATTCGTAAAGTTTAAGTACAGAAGGGACCATTAGATCATTTAGTCTGACCTCCTGTTTATCGCAGCCTCTTAAATTTCACCTATATACTCCTGTATTAAGCCCAATAATTTGTTTCTGGCTAATACAAATTTTCTAGAAAGGCATCAAGAGATGGCGAATCCACCGCTTCTCTTGGCCCCTCTTCATTATATTCAAAAGCAGCATTTCACTCTTTTCGGACATGTCACCAGGATGGACAAAAACATTCCAGCACACTATGTTCTCAAACTTTCCATCAACATGTGAATGGGTACACACCCTGACCCTGCCTGGCACTGTCTGCCGGATCACCCAAGAGTGGATTTGCAGGATTGAGCCAGATCTGACAACCTCACTACACGATGCTTGGTATGATGCTATCAATCGTGGTCACTGTGGCTGGCATAATGGATCTTTGTAGGCTATATGTGTTGGATGATCTGATGACTTAGGCAGTTTGTTCCACTGGTTAATCACCATCACTGTTAACAAATTGTGCCTTATTTCTAAGTTGAATTTGGCTGGCTTCAGTTTCCAGTCAGTGTTTGCTTGATATGCCTTCTCTCCTCCGCACCCTCCCTAAATTAAAAGCCCTTTAGCACCTTGTATACACTCCCTCTGAAGGTACTTATATACTGTAATCAAGTCACCTCTCAATCTTCTTTCCGATAAGCTGAACAGACTTAAAGAGCTCATACTGCTAGACATTTTCTCCAGCCCTAAATCATTTTTTGTGGCTCTTTCCTGCACTCTCTCCAATTTTTCAACATCCTCTTTAAAATATGGACATCCGAACTGTACTGTACTCAGTATTTCTCTCACTGATGCAGAGGTAAAATCACCTCCCTACTCCTACTCACTACTCTCTGTTTATACACACAAGGATTGCATTAGCCCTTTTTGCACAGCATTATCCTGGAAGTGCATATTGAGTTGTTTGTCCATTATGACGCCTAGATCCTTTTCAGAATCTTTTCTTTCCAGGATACAGTCCCCTGTTCTGTGGGTATGGACCTACATTCCTTGTTCCTAGAAATATACATTTTGCATTTGAATATATTAAAACCCTGTTTGAATGGGCAAAAGTGTAGTGTTAAATAATATCTATTTGTATTACAGTAGCTCATTGAGGCTTCATTGTGCTAGGCACTGTACATGCTTACAGTAAGAGACAGTCTGAGCCCTGAAGATAGTCACTCTAAATAGACAAGACAGAAAAAAAGATGCAAAAATTGACATATTAACCTCATTTTACTGATGGGGAACCAAGGAGCAAGCAGATCAAATGAATTGTCTAGTATCACACAGGAAGGAAGTGTATGGCTGAACCAAGAACTGAACTCCAATTGTTTTAGTCTCAGTCTAGTGCCTCAATCACAAGATCATTCTTCCTCTCACAGGCACTGCCAGTGTCTAGATCAAATTCCAAATCAGGTAATTTCATGTCCATACCTAAAATTACTCACCCCAGCCCACCCAGGTTCTCTTGGATCTAGAATTCTTCTTTAAGTCCTATTCTGTGTACTTCTGCTATGTGATGTTAAACAGTTGCCAGATCTAGTCATAGAGCAGGGGTGGGCAAACTTTTTGGCCCAAGAGCCATATCTGGGTATGGAAATTGTATGGCGGGCCATGAATGCTCAAGGAATTGGGGGTTGGAGTGTGGGAGGGGGCTCTGGACTGTGGCAGGACGTTGGAGTGTGGGGAGGAGAAGGGGGAGATCTCTAGCTGGGAGTGTGGGCTCTGGGGTAGGGCTGGGGATGAGAGGTTGGGGGTCAGGAGGTTGCTCCAGGCTGGGATGGAGGGTTTTTTGAAGGGGATCAAGGCTGGGGAAGGGAGTTGGGGTGTGGGAGGGTGTCAGGGGTACAGGCTCCTGGTGGTGCTTACCTCAAGCAGCTCCCAGAAGCAGGAGCATGTCCCCACTTTGGCTTCTATGCGGATGTATGGCCAGTCAACTCTGCAAGCTGCCCTGTCCACAGGCGCCACCCCTGCAGCTCCCATTGGCTGCAGTTCCCAGCCAATGGGAGCTGCAGGGGCAGCGCTTGGGGTGAGGGCAGCATGAGGAGCCCCCTGGCTTCCCTTACATGTAGGAGCTGGAGGGGGGACATGCCGCTGCTTCTGGGAGCCACATGGAATGGGGCAAGCCCCTGATCCTGCTCCCCAGCTAGAATGCCAGATTGGGGCAAACCCTGGGGATCCCGCTGCCTGGTGGGAGTTCGAGGGCCGGCTTAAAATGTCTGGAGGGCTGGATGGATGCAGCCCCCAAGCTGTAGTTTGCCCACCCCTGTCTTAGAAGCTGCTGCCTTTCAATATGAGATTCCAGCAATCCCTCTGCTCTGTGTATATATCAACTTAAATGTGAAATTGCTAAGGGATCCTTTGGAAGACACTAAACGTACTTATCTCAAAGAGCTTTAATATGCGTTGTAAAGTGTAGAACCACTGAAACTCAGCCACCTCTGGTGTGGAGTGTGGCAGATTGATGGATAGGCATTGCACAGCATGCCACTTAATAGCTGTGGGAAAGAGAAATGTGGCACTGGAGGCTTCACCCTTTTAGGATCATCCACACATTATGGGAATAGATTGGAAGAAGAGTAGAACATTTAGAACATTCCAAGAACTCACTGGTTTTAAATAAGATGTTGCTATGCTTGTCTGGAAGTGTCAGTCTTGCATGCCTTATTCTATCCTATTAGGAATCCATTTTTTTATCTTATAAGCCAATCTGTTAATAGAATTGAGTGGGGTTCATTGACACTGTTCTGATTTTGCTCTCAGGAAAATAATGCAGATCTGTAGTTCTTAACTTCTTTAGAAACCCTCTCATGGATAAGCGTTTTCTCTGGATTATGCCATGTAGCTTCGGTGTTAAGGGAAGGGGACAACAATGTGTATGCATAATTGCAGAGAGTGAATTTTCGGAGGGTGTATTTCTTTGATTTTTCTTTTCTTTTCAGAACAGCAGGATCCAATGAATAAAAGTCAGTAGATAGTATTAATAATTAATGTGAAAGTTGGCTCAAACCACATGTTAAAAATGCGTCTGCTATATTGCAAACCCTCCCACTTTTCAGCCTTTCTGAAACAGTGGCAGCAGAATGTACAAATGAAGTAAGGTTTTTATTTAATGTTTGTTTCTCCATAAAGGAACTAGAGAGCTGTGACAATGTAGGTATTTTTTAAAAAAAAATTCCTAGCCTGTTCTTTAGTTTTCTTCATTATATTCAAGCTGTGCGCAAAGCTAGTCCGTGTGACATGTTCCTTCCATTGTTAGTCTCAGCCTCTTTCTCCTTTTCCCTCCTATTGTTTGTTACACCCTCTTGTTGTGTCTTGTCTGAAATGAGATTGTAAACATCTCAGGGCAGGCATCATGGCCCGGATTAGACAGAACCGTTGTGCTAGATAATGGAAAAATATCAGTTGTATTGGATAATGTCATCCTGATCCTGACTGGTGCCTCTGGGAGCTATTACAACACAGATAACCATAATAATGGCTGTCTACAAATTCCACAGAAAACTACAAGATTTTCTCTTCCAGACATTTCCCTCCTCCCCTCCTCTTTGCCTTTGAAGTGTCTGAGTTAATTCCTAACCTCATACATAAATAATCCTCTGAATCACTATATAAGTTATGGCACGGTTTCTCAAACAGGGGTCGCCACTTGTGTAGGAAAAGCCCCTGGCAGGCCGGGCCGGTGTGTTTACCTGCCCCGTATGCAGGTCCAGTCGATTGTGGCTCCCACTGGCCGTGGATCACTGCTCCGAGCCAATACAAGATGCTGGAAGCGGCGTGGGCCGAGGGACTTACTGAGTTAGGGTGACCAAATATCCCGATTTTATAGGGACAGCCCTGATTTTTGGGCCTTTTTCTTATATAGGCTCCTACTACCCTCCACCCCATCCTGATTTTTCACACTTGCTGTCTGGTCACCCTAATATAAGCCAGTTTCCTGATTTGTGAGAAAGTTGCACATTTCTAGGAAATCTGTTTTTTAGCACCTCCGTGGGTCCCACTTTGGCACTGTATTGCGTACATACCATTTGGTTTTTCTACAGTAATCAATTCTACAGGATTTTAATGATTTCTGAGTTAATAAGGGAAAATACAATATTCAGTGCTTCCTCCCTACTGTGTAGAGTTCTTAGCCTGGGTCTACATACAAATGTTGCACCAGTTTAATTATATCAATTTACAAATTGGTTAGAACAGGTGCATCTTCCTTGTGTTGACACTCTTAAATCATCTTGAGTGATATAAAAATGATATATTGTAAACAGAAATAATGTCTTAAACCAACAGGAGGGAGTTTCATCAACTTTTTTTTTAAACTAAATTCAGTTAGAAACAGATTTAGTTAACTAGGTGCATCTCTGTGTGTAGACCAGCCCTAGGCTTGGCTACTTTTATTGGAACTTTGCCTTACATCTTTCTTCAAATCCAATGGAAATAAATATCCTCCTTGTACTACCTGATGACTAGATGACACTGATATACAGTTACAGTAGGTGAGCTGGTGAGGCAAGTCAGCAGAAATAAGATATTAATCAGTGGGAACAAATCTGTATCAGCACACATCTACACAAGCTTCTGTAAACCAAGCACACATAATGAAAAGCTTCCCGAGCTTGGGGCTCCCTTATCACCAGGAGGTAGAGCCCTGACTTCCCACAAGAATTCTCCATTTGCTGTATCCCCAAAGCCCTTCTCGTTGCTCTTCCCCTGAGCAGCTGCACAATGGGAAAGAAGGGACAACTTTGAATGAGGTAAGAAGTACTTAGGTCTTGATTTGGAAGTAGTGCAGTGTGGTGGCTTCAGGGAGCCAGATGCATCTTCCTGATTTTTGGGCTTCCTGGTCCCAGTATAAGTTAGAGCAGGACCTCTCCTGTTGTAACTTGCACTGCTGGAGTAAGATCCCCAGTGGAGAATCAGGCACAGCACAGCTTTTGTACCGGATAGTCTCTTCCACTCCTGTAGTGCTCCTGGCTAGGGTTGTCAACTTCGTAATATTTAAAAACTGGACATTCCAGCAGGAGTGACAGAATCTCCTCTCCTCTTCCCTCAAGGCCCTACCCCTGCGCCACCTCTTCCCCCAAGGCCCCACCCCTCCCCATCTCTTCCCCTGAGGCACTGCCATTGCCGTGCCTCTTGTCTGAGGCCCAGTTCAGCCTCATCCCCCCTCCCAGGCCTCGGTCTGGTCCCATGCCCAAGGCTCCGCCCCTGCCCCCCCTCTTCCCCCAAAGTCCTGCCCGCCATTTGCTCCTCTTCCCCTCTCCCCCTGTCACTCACTGCTTTTCCCTTCTCCCCCATCCCTTTCCAGGGTCGGGAGGGACTCACCTGCGGAGCCACAGCTAGGAGGTACAGCCGCCTGACGCAGGTAGGAGGCAGCTCTGGCTGAGTAGGTGCTGGCATAGGTGATGACCCAGTGCTGTTACATCTCCCCCTGTCAGGTCTACTCCCAGCCTACCTTCAACACATCACCTCATCCCTCTTGTGCCAGAGGAAAGGGCAGTAGGACAGCCGGTTTGGGAGACTGCAATACAACCTTTGCCAACTCTACAGCAGTGGAGAATTCCCCCGGAGGAATTCCTGGGCAAAATGGCCATAATGGACTGGAGAATCTGTCCCTTAGGTCCTTGTCCAAGGGTGAATAGACCACATGATACTCTGGCTGCAAGGAGGTTTACAGAAAGCCTCCTCAGCTGAGCCTAACAGCAGGACTTATAACAGCTGTGGGGATAAAACGGGCTGCAGATCAGACTAGTGTGACTACCAGAGAGACTACTGAGAGGGGAGTCCTTCAGTAACAGACTAGGAAGAAGCTGGCCAGAAAGTCAGACTTCAAGATTGGGAGGATCAGCTTGTGAATCTGGGAAAAGCCTCAGGAGAGGTGAGGTAGGAAGCAGAAAGGAATTGGGAGCAATCAATTGCAGCTGCTTCATATAGGATACCTGGACTGGAACCCAGAGGAGTGGCTGGGCCTGGTTCTACCAGCCCAGCAGAGGAGATAGTGACAGCTTTGGGAGAAAGGGTCAGGACTCCGTGGGGGCCTGGAACTGTCAACCCATCTGTAGGACCATGGGATTATTGCCCCAGAAGGGGAGAGATTATTAACCAAGTGGCTGGAGTCATAACAGGAAACTACCAGACACAGAATTAAACCCTTATTGGTGGGACAGGGGAAAACTGAGCCAAACTTACTGCATCACCCCACCTGGCCACAAGTGGTTGCCAGCTGGGGAAGGCAGCCCTGGCTAGTCTTACAGTGATGGGTGCTATAAAGAATCCTGGGATAGCTAGCCAGGGTCAGACCTGAAGCCAGTTAAAGACAATGGAAGAGTCCCCAATGTTCCCAACTGGAGTGATTTCAGCTGTGTTCTATCAGGCCCATGGTGCTCTTACACCCTGCCACAATACATAGTGCTTCTAATATTAGAGCTAACCGTCATGTATATAGGAAATCCACAGAGCAGTAGCTGTGTTAATGAGAAGCCACTTTAGCACTTATATTTATCACACCATAAGGGTGTAAATAACACTGATGATATAAAGCTCTGTATATGTGCTAATTATTATCACTGATCTGGAACTAATCTAAACCATTCAGTTTAGGCACTGTGGCTGGTTCACAAAAAATGCGCACATTAATGTGTAACTCTATATCACAGAGGGACGTCTGCTGGGGTATGGATCATATGCAATTATGCACCACAAATGAATAACATATGGTGGTAGATCTCTTTTTTTATGTTTTTAAGGTACAGCATGGGTCTGGAATTTTCACACACATATTTCACTGATGAGTCACCCAGATAGAAATGAGGAAACAACTAAAATAAAATGTGGCTTTCTCTCTGGCAGATGAAAGAAAATTGTTCAAAGGGAGCATTTGGAAAGAACATAAAAGTTACCAAATACCAAAACTTAATTAAACTTTTCAATATGGAAAACTGAGACCATCTTTTGGGAAATGAGCAAATTTTGCCAATAGCTGGATTCGGTTGATAAGGTACCAAGAGGAGACAAACCAGACAGCAGTAATGTGATATCATGCGGTGATAACATCTATATAATGATAGTGATAATAAATAATTTTTGGGGAGTGTTGAATGTAACTCTGGGTTGTGGCTGTGTGTGTATGCATTAGACAATGGTATTGTAATGCTGAACTGTCTTACATCATGCTGATAAACCATAAACACTTAAGGAAATAATATCCTTGTATTCTACGATTTATCGTCTCTTACATCATACTCCACTTTTCAGCACTGCTGGGTGCACACACACACACACACACACACACACACACACACACAAATTAAAAAACAACAAATAACTAACAAAATATTTTGACACTGATATTTGAGTCTAGAGTCTAGTGATGTATAAATTCTTATTCACTCTTGATAGTGTCTCTTTTTTTATTCTATCTAGGGTGACCAGACAGCAAATGTGAAAAATCGGGACGGGGTGGGGAGTAATAGGAGCCTATATAAGAAAAAGACCAAAAAATCAGGATTGTCACTATAAAATCTGGACATCTGGCCATCCTAATTCTATCTCTATCTACAGCTGACCGTATCTTATATTTGTTCTTATTTAAGCCCTGATCCTGCAACTGCACTGACTTCAATGAGACTTACTCTATGAGCCTGAATAATCACATATGTAAATCTTTGCAAGATTGGGGTTGGGCTTTCTGGAACTTATGTTTGACACAATATTTTTCCTTCTATTTGGTACCCCAAAACAACATCCATTTTACTCAGCTCTGCCATTCAAAAGCTCAGCTGATGAAAACTAGTTCTTACTGTGTATAAGACACTGTGGGTATGTCTGCACTGCAATCGGAGGTGTGATTGCTGCTTAGGTAGGCGTAGCCATGCCAGCTTTAATGTTGAAGATGCAACAGCATGGGCATCAGTGCAGGCTATAGAGGCCTGCCTGGAACCCTGGCTATGTACTCACATTCCTAGCCCATGCTGGGGCCCATACCAGCATGTCATCACTTCTATTTTCAGCCATGCTAGCTAGATTAAAGCTGGCACAGGTATGCTTACCCGCTCTGTAATTACACCTCCAAATGTGGTGTAAACATACCCTATGGGTGAAATCCCTATTGAAGTCAATGGATGTTTTGCCATGTGCTTCAGTGGGGTTAGGATTTCACTCTCTATTTAAAATGTTATCAATTAAAATTGGCATTTCTGAGCCTACTGTGGGAGATAGCTGTCTTACAGGAAAGTGACATCATTTAGAACATCAATGTCCAATGTAAAGGAATAGCCCAGTATCCATCCTTCTTGAATACTAGTTTAACCTTAGAGCATCAATGTTTTTATTTATGAAATCAATTGCTTCTTCCAATGTGAAATCAAAATAAAGCAGGATAGAGTCATTTGTCGTCTCCTGCACCAATGTTGTGAACTTCTGGCTTGCTGCGTTGAGCAAAAAGGGTCCAGTTTTCTTTTAAATGTAAATGTTATGTGATCTTTGATCTGAACACTTCAAAAAGTGAACAGATGAGTTATAACTTCATGAAAATAGAAATTTATAATGGAAAAACTGTCAGAGCCTTAATTATGCTGCTATATGTAGTCACTGCTAAAAAATAAAAACAAGAGGGAAAATGTGTTTTGATCTGAAGTACTTTCTAACACTACTTGACTTTAAAATGGTCAATATTTTAGTCAACCAGGATTTCAAAGTGTGATAATTATGATGCATTTTCATGGGATATATTTTATTTTCCTGAGCTTGTTCATTTCTCTGTATTCAAATGATTTCATTTATACTGATGGATTGGAATTGGAATAGTCTGAAAATTACATATATAAATACCTGATTGCATGAGAAAAAAATCTTGGCTGTTTATTTAGAAAACCTATTAACTAGTTCAAGAAAAGTTTGCATGCCACCAAATGTTTTAATGGAGGCCTTTGTCAGCAGTTTGGATTCAAAGACTCTTGCGATTAAATTTAATGTTTCCTATTCATCTCTTTCAAGACTTGGCTTCCTTCTGGCTGCTCCTGGAGTTGTGTCGTCTCTTTAGGCTTTAAATAAATGTGGATGAAAAGACTAGCTTAAATGTATTGTAAATGTTCTAATAGGGTAAATATTGTGGGTATTTTATGTGTGTTTTTGGGTGAAGTTTAGATGCGATATTGGTGACAGGTTAGAGTAAGTTATTGTACACAGATTTGGAATGGAAAACAATATTTTATGGTAAATTATAAAACAGAACAAATTTCACAAGGCTTCACAAATGTTAAAGGGAAGTTCTAAAGAGCAGTGTGCAAAGTTGAAAGTGTTCCTCAGCTGAACATACATATTGGCATAACAAAAAAAATCATGAAATGGAAATGACTACTTTTCTTGCCACAATATAGTAGCAGAAAGCTGAGGCTGCAACCCAGAGAATTTTGCCTTTGGTTGCAAAGTTTGTGATCCAGTGACTTTAAGCTTCTCCCAGCATGTTTATTTAACCCTTTGCAGGCTTCAATACATGGCCAGGACTCTTGCAATACTGATTGTAGTGAAGCAGTGGCCAGTTACAGAGGGCACATATAGGTGCCTCTCAGCAGGGGAGGCAGCTCAATATCATGAGGCAGAAAGATGGGTTTCATTTGGTTGAACTGGAACCAGTCTCCCACATTCATCTGTGTACAGGCCAAGGAGGGAGCTGTGCTCAGGGGCCTATCCTTTATATGAGCTGGGGCTGCCAGGGCCAGAGTAAGGCAGAGCCAGGAGAGAGCAGTGGCCTGATGCTGGGAGCCAGAGCAGTGTAGACCAGCCGCACTGGCCATGAGCCCTGGTAGCCCTGGGGCCAGAGCTGGACAGCAGACACTGGCCCTGCCACATGTAATACTGGAGTTGTGCGCAATGAGAGACTGGGGAGAGCGAGGCAGGACCTGGGCAGAGAGAGTACAGGGAGACATCACCAGACAAGGGGGCCTTGAAGGCCTGACTCGGAGGAGGGAACATGACCCGACAAGGGGGTCAATACTGAGGAAGAGCCCACCATTTGAGGCTGTGTACCTGCCACTGGAGCAGGTGCCTCACCCATGGTGTCACCACAGTGCAACCAACACTTGGCAAGGGGCCTGGAACATGTACAGAACAGATGAAGAATTATCTTGAGTACCAGGGACTGTGATGTGGGGTGTTACCAACTCCACATAGGAGGAAGTCGCAAGAGAAACCTTGAAAAGTTTCTAGATGTTGCTATTTAAGTATTCAAAAGGCATCAAAAATGTCAGTAAACAAAATTCCCACAGAATTCAACAGAGAATTTATATACATATATGTGCGCACACATGCCTGGGTGAGAGGACACTCCCAGCTGCTGAACAAGCAAACAGCTGCAGTGCTGGGCGCTCCCTCTCCAGCTGGATAATCTTGGCAGCTGAATTTATTTTGTTATCATTGACCGGCTCTACTGGTATCTCTCAGCTTGTTGGGGACTGGCAAAGGGTTTCTGGCTGTCCTGGTTACACAGGACAGGGCTGAGGTCCCCCCTACTTCTGAACCTGGCATTTGGCTGCCCTGCCAGCCCTCCCTTCAGGACTCTGCTTCCTGGGAGTGCAATCCAGATTCTCTTAGTGCAAACTTCCCCTCTTGGAGAGTTTTGGGGGACACAATGCCTCCTGGTGCTCCTACAGGGGCGGTGCACTTTTACACCACCCCTAATTATGCATACCAAAAACATGATATAACCCTGAGTGACCTAAAATTTGGTACATTAACATTACTGTCCTTTGCAAATAGAAATAGGCCTCAATCAACTCTTCAACCTTGTCTGTGGTAGGAAAAAAGGTGTGTTCTGAACTTGAGGTAAGTGAAGACAAGGTAAAATCCTAGTAAAGACAAGGCAGTTTGTAGTTGTAACGGAGCGCTCTTCCCCTTTAAAGGCCAGGGAGGCTATGGAGCAGCTGGCCCTGTTTTAGAAAGGACCCAGCAGACAGGTGCTGGGAGTCATCTGACTCAGCTGGACAGAATCTAGTGATTGGATCTGATGACTCTCAGCTAGGGGATATAAATGAAGGTCCCAGCTTCTCTGGGAAGCCTGTGACCAAAAGAGGGCTGGGAATACACTGGTGTTGCTGCAGCAGATGACTGTGAGAGAGTGAGCAAGCTCTGCTGGGCTGGGGAAGATCCTGACCATCAAACTGCTGGAGGTTAAAGGGCCCCACAGTGTAAGTTGGGGACAGGACTGTTATTTTATATTGTTTTATATTTCCTTTGTTGTGCTGAAGCATAAAAAGGTAAGGGTTATAAAGTGACCAAGGTGTGCCGATGGGTTTCCCGAGACTAGTGATCAGGGCTACCAGCCTACAGTGGTTTTCACACGTTAACGGGTTGAGTTGGATGCTATGGGGGAGTCTAGGGTTTACCTTGACCAGCTAACTCCTGTGAAAACTACATACTGCTGTGCCTTCACTAGGTACTTATCTCACATTCACTAACTTAAGAAATCACCTTTTCCTTAAGCAGTAAGTCCTTGGATCTGACACTACAAACTCCCAGAGGAATATTTATATCAGGATCCAGATTTCGCATCTTGGGAACTTCTGTGATAGGGAACAAAAAGTTGAAATGCATGGGGAAAGTTAATGTGAATTTTTGATAAATTTCCAGTATCCCATTATAGTAAAAGAGGAGGAGAAGAAAATCACAAATCCAGCAAGAAAAATACAATGAAAATAAATACTTGCCTAGCATAGGACCCAATATGCCAACCATTTCCTGTAAGGTGTTGAGTGTCCTCAAATCTCACTGGAGATAATACCCTCAGTGGTATTCCTCCTACCTCATGGTGGTATTGTGAGGATAAATAAATTAAAAATGAGATCTTAAGATACTATGTAAGAGGGGCTATAGGGAGACTCTCAGCACCTTGTAGGATTAGGCCTCTGAGATAAAAGAAGCAAGGAGTTTGGGTTCTCTTTGCTCACATGTCTTGTACAATGTCCATATTTGTTCTGATATTCTGATTGTTATTTGTAGCTGTGTTGAAAAGTGATAGCCAAGAAGCATTTTGACCTGTTAGGCTTGAACAAATACAGTTCCATTCATTGCAAAGAGAAGTCTGAAGCATTTGAAAGACATGTCTTGTTTTATGCTTGTATTCTCTTTTACAACACTGGAAAGAGCAAGGGGAAAACTTTGAATCTCTTCAAGGTAAAGGGTGTAGATTTGATTTTCACACACAACTCGTGAAGTAAGTTTGTCACTTTTTGGCAGGTGGAGCTTGGAAACTGCTTTGAATTTCATAGAAATAACATAATACTGTGGATTTTTATGTTAGGGCATGCAAATAATTTCCTATGGGACTTTGAAAAAATAGCAAATGTAAACCCCTGATGGAATTCTTACTAAAATCTTATACTTCTAAAATTCCTGTTTGAGTAATATTACAGACAGTGTGTGCGTCTCTATAATTACGACTATGACTTCTTGAGGTTATATTCTCCATTGGTAATTAAATAGTTCTACTCCTTTCCAACAGTCCGAAGTAGGGTGACCAGATGAGATGAAATATCGAGACACGTGGATTGGCTACAGGTGTTGTCTTTTGGTATAAGATCTAGGGTACCAATTGATCTGGGCTAAGTGATTGGTCTCTTGGGACTGAGAGCAAACTGAATGCAGTGATTTTGTGTGTGTGCAAGTGACCATTTATTAATAAATGCAGTTTGTCTGGGTGTGATAGACTGGAGAGTCTAAGAGGACTCTCTGTGACTCCATAGTAAGACAGTTACAGTCATCCAGGAGTTCACATTTGTTACTGGCTTGGTGAAATCTAATTATAGAATGCACCACCAGTTTGGGGCATCTACCCTATTTTTGACAGTATGCTCTAACGTAAGCACTCACAATCAGGAGCCACTCCAGACAGCATGACATGCCTGTTCTCTCCATTGCAGCCAGATCTGCAATCTGAACAGCTCTGACTGTGCTAAACTGAGAAGGGTGGTGAGCCCTTAGTTCCTAGCTCCACTATGTAAGAGTTAGGGGCAATCTAGCTCTACATAAATACACTAGTTGAAGGTGCAGATGTCTAGAAAAACTAGGAGAGCATATTAGAAATGAGTTTTTTCCTGTGGAAAAACTTCAAAAACTAAACACTTTTTTCTTTTTTCTTCAATCTTCAGCATTTTTTTCCTTTAACAAAACTTTTTCAAATAAAAATATCAGACTTTTTTATTGCAAAATAGCCACTTTCCATCAAAAATTGTTTAGACAGAACTTTCAACCAGCTTTAAGAACTAGGCAGAAGAAAACACTGTCTAACCAATTAAACTGAATGGAATTAAAACCATGATGGGTATAATCCTTCAACCATTACTCATGGGAGCAATTGTTAGTCAGTGGAAGTACTCTTGCAAGCAAACACTGGGGGACTAGGCTCTTAGTTTTTGTATTACAGGTTTTTTTTAAAAATTTCTTTCAGCTGAGCAACAAGAGACTTATTTTATTTTCTGGGAGATGCTATATGAAGATTCACGCAACTCTTGTTTTATTTATAGTGTCAAACTGGTTTCCTGGAAGCCTTTGGAAGCTGGTATGCAGGTTTATCTGCTGGGGATTCTTGCTTAGTAGAAAAAAATATATCCCCCAAAATATATCACTTGAGTGGAGGAGGAATGAGAGGGAACAGGGATCAAAACTGAAGGTGTATGGCAGATATTATTCAGTTGGTTGAAACTGTAAAGGAATTAACTTCAGCTGTGTTTGCATCTTGCTCCCATCACTTTCCATGAATATCTCAGTGACTTCACAGACAAATGTTGGCTAAAGCAGTGAATCTTGCATGGCTATTGCAGAAAGAATTTTCAATTCAGTACTCCGAGTCTTCTCACAGCAAACATGGCCTAAAAGTTACGCTGATCTAGTCAAGGAGCAGGGCGTGCACCATGTGACCTAGTTGTAGCAGGTAACAAACTCTCCATTTCCTCTTTCCTCCCCCATGAACACATTCTAACCTTCCCTGAAGATTGATTATATATTGAAAGTGGAAAAACTGGGACACACGGTGGTTGGGGAGGGCGGTCAATCACAACAGACTGTTTTGGCGGGGGATAAAGAAGGTTGTGGGGGAGTGGGAAGAAGGAGCACCACTTCTATCTCCTACTGTGAAACTGGGACACTTGACAGTAAAGGGCAGGGTGGGGGAGAAGAGCACTTTCCCTTCTGTAACCTCTCCTACTGGTATAATCTTTCCCTCAGATCCATACCATCTTTGCCTACTGTTCTTCCTCTCCTCCAGCACCCTTCTCACACACAGTTTGCTCACCAGTTAACTCTATTTCCACTGCACTCAATCCTACTAAACTAACCCAGCTCTCGGTGCTCCTTGCACCATTTCCAGTGGCAACTGATCCTCTTTTCTAGGCATCTCAAGGCATGGGATCAGAGAGAGGACAGGTCTCCCCACCCTCTCCCAAACTCAGCCTCCAAGGAGCCACTGAGGTAAGTGGTGAAGTCCTGATCGAAGGGGGCCCTGGTGATGTGTTTCCTGACCACATCCCGTATGGCTTCCTGCACTTTGCTCCTCACCATAGGGTCTGGGCACGTCAGGAAGTGGAAGGCGTGGGTCATCACCACCACGTCGCACAGGTTACCCATATGAGGTATGTTGGTGCCGTCTTGCCTGGGAGAAATGTAGATGTCGGGGCTGGCCCTCTGGGGAAGGTAGAGCCATTTCTTCACCAGCTGCCTGATGGTGCTGTCGGCCTTGTTCAGGGGCACCTTGGCTACGGCCAATCCCCTGAGGACAAAGGAGATGCGGGGGATCAGGAAGGTATTGAGGGCATTGATCTTTTGCCAGGGGGCGAGCAAGGAGGCGTCAATTTGGGCCACATCTCGCAGGATCTCCACAATGGTGTCTTCAGGGGTCTGTCAGACGCGGACTCCTGTGGGTGTGCTGAGGTGTTGGTGTACCTCTCCTTCTTCAAGAAAGGCCTTGAGCTTGCCCTGGATCAGGAACCGTGACGGCCTGACCAGTAACTACAGCTGCATTGGCACCAACCAAACCAGCAGAGGCATAAAGTATTAAGATGTCTGAGTTCAGCAGGGCATGCAGACAGTGTGATGTTTTTTGTCATCAGCCCACAATGAGCCAGCATGTACCATTACATCAGCTTTATAAAACTGAAGTAGAATACTATGCTTTTCCAAGGTAACAGTACACAAAAGGATCATTGTGCTTGTGGCCAAACTAAAACAGGACAAGTATTCTTAAAATTATGTTCTAGCCTTTAACATGGCAGGATTCTTTCTTAATTATGAGACACATGAAGAAAAACTTTCCCAGTCTTAGACCTGTTAAGAGAGAGTCCCCACTTTCACCAAAATCCACCAATGAAGGATTTTCCAGTATATCATTTTTTAGACAAATATAAATAAACATTAGGAGACATTATTTCATATATTTTACTGATCATAAGGAATCTAATCCTGCAATCTCTCCTCACTTAAGGCTAAATTCGGATACCCTTACTCATGTTGAATAATACCTTAATCCATGAATAGCTCAGCCAGTGTAAATGTAACATTTATTTGTGGAGTAAGGTGCTAAGGCCTTGTCTAAGAAGAGAAATTGTATTACTTTAACCAGCTAGGTATAATTGAAGCAGTACAGACCCCCTTAGGGTGGATGCAAATGTATTAATATAATTGTATGAAAGTGGAATGAACTAGACTTGTATTAGACACCTTTATAATAATATAACTGTTGGGGTTGGACCAGTGTAACTATATTGATAAAATCACACTATTAATTGTCTTCCCGGTACAAAAATACTGTGTAGACAAGGCCTTTGGGTAAGGATATCAGAATCTGTCCCTCAGTTTTTACTCATGCAACATTGCCACTGATTTTAGTGGGAGCTTTTTCTGACTCTTAACTGAGTAAGGACTGTTGCATCTGAAGAAGTGAGCTTTTTTTACCCACGAAAGCTTATGCCCAAATAAATCAGTTAGTCTTTAAAGTGTCACCGCATTCCTTGTCGTTTTTGTGGATACAGACTAACACGGCTACCCCCTGATACTTGAATAAGGGCTGCAGAATATAACCCCAATTACTTAGATACCTGAAATAAAATGTTCTTTCTAAAACATCCCTTCTATAATTTAAAAAATGACATTTAGGAACACAGCCTGCTTAAGGTCAGTGTGAGTCCAAGTTGATTTTACCCCATTTGCCCTGTTTTTGGGTTTCAACATGTCCAGTATATGGTAGTGCAAATTAAAATTAAAAGGAGTATTTCACATAGTAATGCCTGCAGGTTCTAGATTAGCCAGATGGTGTCAGTCTTGTATTGACTCTGTTTAGTTACTATTGCTAAGATGTTTGACAGAACATAACAAAATCCACTACTAACATTTTTCCACCTGTACTTGCCAAAAAACAACAACCCGATTGGCCAAAAACTGCTGTGAGCATGTCCCAGAGTGCCCTTGAATTGCAGTGGGCTTTGCAGACAGGAATGTGATATCTGCATTTCCTTAGACCTAGAGGTAATTCTCTGAAACGTCACATGAGCTGTCTGGCTAGACTTCATTGTCACAATGACTGATTGTTGCAGAAATGTTTAGCACAGAGTATTCATGAAAATAAACAGTGCGGGCAGGAAATGAAATGGATTAAAAGTCAGAATTTGAAAAATCAGTAAACACAGGCTGCTTTGAGGCATGCATTATTACAATTAAAAATAACACACATGCAGGGATGAAACAGTATCCTGAAATATTATGCTAATTAGTAATCATCCATTAGCTAATACACACATTATGGTCTTTTGAAACCAATTTCTTGACCACTTAATCTTCAGAAATGCCATGGCGCTCTAGATGAGAGTAGGGGGAGTTGGCCCAAAGGCACTGCGAAAATTCCATTTGGGTAACCTTCTTTTGCCTAATTAACATTTCCATGTAATTTAGCTTGAAACATTATTTTTTTTACTATTTGTCCCATATTATAAGTGTAGTGTTGCTATGTTTTGTTTAAAGACTGATGCTTTCCTGACCAGAGTTTCTACATTTCAGTGATTGGTAAAGGGATTCCAGTTAGCATCAGTGCATAGTTTGTGATAATGCATTGGGATCTTGAAAGGAAAGTGCTCTATAAATGTCCATAGCCATTGCTCTTAAGGAATAGAGCCAAACCCTGTATATCAGAGAAACCCAGGAAGTTATGATATTTGGTGGTGAAACTGAACTCCTGAATGCTGTTGGTTATGCTCAGGGATTTGAGTTGTGCTCTTGCCAAGGTCTATTTGTATACCAGTTATCACAGGGAATATAAAGAGAGCTAGAGTAATATGTTTTAGCTTCATGTCCTTTTCTAAGGGGGATTGTCTTAAAAACAGTTTATCTATTTAGGATTTCATACTGGTGCTCATTACCATAGTAGCTGAGTGCTAAAATCAGTACCAAATACAGGAGTGCATAGTGGATTTCAGAGGGTCTCTGGCTCTTCTTCTTTTTGGGGTCAAAACTGTGCTTGAGATAGTATTTTGGGGGTAGGTTGGTGGAGTTTAGAGGTAAGGGGGCATTGAGTGAATGCCACTTTCATAATGGAAAGGCTTTTCTAAAAAAAGAGAGGTTTTGAAGCTTTTCCTAAAGTTGGACTCTAGGTTCACCTGACCATCTCTCGAAGTTCATGCCATAGCTGGATCCTCTTGTACCCAGCTCTCATGTCCTTCATCTTGGGCTTTGTGATCTGCATTGGCCTAGAGGACTGCAGCTGCCATGGTGGTTAAGAATAAAGAGGGGAGGAGAACATCTCCACCCTTCTGACCTACTTCGCAATGATGTAGTGGAGGCTGAAAGGCTCTGAGACATGTAGCTAAACATGAATCTCAGGGCATGTCTACATGAACACTTACTGTGCAGCAAGCTGGGGTGTAAACCTACAGTGCTCCAGTGAGCCATGCATTAACTCTCCATGTGACCCCCTACTTCTGAGGACTAAACTTCCTAGTGTGCATAGACATTGAGATTTGTAAGGAAAATTTGACTTGTCATCCTACCAGGAGTTGATTTTCACATAAATGCACAAAGTTGGTATTTTGATCATGCTGCCGTACTTCCATACATGACTGCTGCTCTTGCTGTAGCACAGCCCTTCTCCCTTGATACTGAACCAGTAATGGAAAAGTTTCATAGGATTTACTAAGGGACAAAAGCCCTTGCACTGGCCTGTGGAGAGGACTGTGCACATTAGGATGAGCAGATGGTGCGCGCAATCCCTCTCAGAACTGATTATGAATGGTGCCAAGTTGCACTGTCCCATACTCGTGACCTGGTGCAATAGGCCAGAATGAGCTGAATCAAAACACTGGATCCAAACAACACTGCGCATGGGAAAGTGCCAGCTGGGCTCTGACCAGGGCCGGCTCCAGGCACCAGCCAAGCAAGTTCATGCTTGGGGCGGCAGATTCTAAGGGGTGGCATTCTGTCCAAACCTAGGGCGGCATGGCCACCCCTTTTTTATTTGTCTGCTGCTCTGGCTGCCCTGTAGGGAACGGTGGCGCAGAGGAGGGGAGCCCTGCGCGCTCTGTCTGCCCCAGCCAGTGCCAGGTCTGCAGCAAGCCTGGCAGCCCACGTCCTTCCCTCCCTGCCGACCAGAGCGGCACAGAGCCCTCCCGGAAGGTGATGCAGCGGGAGGGGCCGAGTGGCAAGCGCCCTGGTTGAAGGAAGCCCTGGCTGCCCCCCTTCTCTCTCTCTCTCCCCCCCTCCGCTCCCAGGACACGCACTCTACTGCCCAGAGCACATCTTCAGTGCAGGGAGTCCCACTAGCCGAAAGTTTGCACCCTGGCTCCAGCTGCCCTGCAGGTTTTTTCTTTTTTCTTTTTCACTTGGTGCGGCAAAAAAGCCAGAGCCGGCCCTGGATCTGACTCCCTATCCAGACATTGAGTTTAGGCTCATTTCTATTTCCTGTGCTTGTCTCACAAGGTACAGTCACAGATAGCATTGGATTTAGACTGAACAGGTCATAGATCTTGAAAATGTTGGTGTCCCCCTCAGATATTATTCTCTCCCATGGCTTAAACCTCCAGGAAGACACACACCACTTCCCATCCATCCTCCCTTGGATATTAACTTCTCATGTTGTCATGCTCTTACAGTTCCTCAGTCTTTCCTAGTCTAGACCTTCCTAACTCATTTTATGTCATAAGTAAATATTAGAACCTACTGTTCACATCCTGATGTTTGTTGGGACTTCTCAGCACTACCTTATTACAGATAACTACTGCTCCTAATACTACACAGTTTCACAACTCATGGGCCATCTTAATCACATCTCTGCAGCCTTAGGGCTAGAGAGTAAAGCAAATCTTTCTCGAGCAGTGTGGCTGCAGAAGCAGGCTACTCTTGGTACCCCTGTGCTCCCACACCTCACTCTTGCCCATGACCATGCAAATCATTAGATCAGTCGCAATTTTCAGGTATTAAATCAACTGCTACACCTAAAGCTGCCACACAACAAGCAGTAAAAGCATAGCATTTTAACGTTTTCAATGACAAAGTGCCTCCATTATTTGTACTATGGTACAAAATAAGGCCCCAATCCAGTGATGAGCTGCCAAAATATTAACAACAGGTTCCCTCCTCCTCACCTCACGAGGGGGTTGTGCCCCATCCAACCCCCTATGTTCCTTGACATCCACCCCTGGGGACCTCGACCATCCCCCCTTCCCTGTCCCCTGACTGCCCCCTGCCGCCCCATGCAACCCCTCCTCTCACTCTTGATGACCCCCCAGGACCCCTGCCCCATCCAACCACCCCTTCTCTCTGTCCCTGACTGCCCCCCTGCTCCTTCCTGACTGCCCCTTGGGACCCTTGCCCCCATTCAATCCCCTGTTCCCTGCCCTCTGACTGCCCAACCCCTATCCACCCCCCAACCCACCGAACACCCGCTTCCTGCTCCCTGTCCCCTTACCACACTGCTTGGGGCCCACCACACTGCCTGGGGCCTGGGTCCACTCTGCTGGGACCACAACCAGCGCCATGGGGCCCGACTCCCTGGGCCAGGCCAGAGCCGCTCAGCCGGGACCAACCCAAGCCAGAGGCGCTCGGCCGGGGCCAGGGGGAGCCAGACTGGGCCGCGCACACCAGGCCTCCCTGGAGCCCTCGGTGCGTCCCCCCGGCCCCTCCTGGCTTACCTGACTGCTCATTGTTTCAGGTTGCCCACAAACATTTGATTTGCAGGAAGCAGGGGAGGCAGAGGAGAAGGAGGACGGAGCGTTAAGGGAAGAGGGGGCGGTGAGCTGGGGCTGGGGGCCGGGTGGACAGCTGCCCGAGCCTTTGTTAAATTTAAAAGCATTTTTAGAACTGGTTGTCCTGGAACAACCAGTTCTAAAAAGGTTTCTAAATTTAACAACCAGTTCCTGCGAACTGGTGCAAACTTGCTCCAGCTCACCACTGCCCCAGTCCTGACTGGTAATACCTCATTGCCCTGCTCAGGGCTGGGGCTATGCCAGGTGCTGTGCAAACACAAAAGAAGGCCCTGGATCCTGCAATAAAGAACTCATCATGTAATTTACACTTCATAAAGTATTAGAATAGAATCTATTTCCAAGTGGAAATCAGTATAAACAATTCTGTTATGCAGAATGGAAGCTAGATGGAGGATTTGGAATTTTACATCTCCTGGGAGGGAAATTGATTTCTTGTCCTGGGATATTCCTCTAAAATTAGTTTCTCTGATAGAATCACGTAAGTTCCCAAGACAAAATAAATCCTCCTAAGCCATCTGTAATCCTTCTGTTGTGAGGAAATACCCTTAGCTTTGAAACCGTGCAGAAAAGATGGATCCAAATTCGACTCTGATTTGCACTGGTGTAAATCCAGAGTAATGTCATTATCTTTACTGGTATTAGCCTGGATTTACACTGGTATAAATTGAGGAAGAATTGGTCCCTCAAAAATGTTGCCCATTGAGAGGTAGGTTAAACAGCTGATTTAGATATTGGTTTAACAGGGTTGGAACTAATGATTTAATTGTATTCTCAGATCCAGCCAGCTCCAGTCCAATTTAATTTCCTTTTAGTTGTCTTATATCCCATGGTGATAATGCTGGTTCAGACTGTGGGTTGCTTTAGCTGGCAATACAGGATGCAAAATGATACAAAACATTGGAACACTGGGAGAGGGTTGTCTAGCACTGGGGGTATCCATGCCATCCACATCTTGTAGGTGTCTGAATCAGCTACTCCATAATGCATTTTAAAAAAAACAATCCTGTGTAAATTAGAGAAAAATACCAGTAGTGTATCTCTATCCCTGCCAGTATTGGCTAGAAAGGAAATTAAATAATTAAAGCCTTTTGAGTCAGAGGCTTTTCCTAGAACACACACCTTATCACAAGGCATCCCTGCATTCAGCCCATGTTACATCCCTATTCAGTTTTGGCTCTCTCCAGTCTCCAGAAGTTGGAATAAGCTTATCTGTGATATTTTCATGTTTACCCAAGCTCTCGGCTTGATACTGACGCATGACTAATACATGATGGTGCTGTGTGCCAAATTTGTAAACCAAATAAGAGTGCTTTAATCATGCAAAGCTATTCAGAGTTCTGCTTTTCACAATAATTTCTGGAAAGTCTGTAAGTCACAACTTCAGCTCCACTTTGATACCTTTGTGCTGCTTTGATGGCCCTGTCATAAACAGATAGTTAAGGGTTAATGTCTCTTTTACCTGTAAAGGGTTAACAAACAGTGACCTGCAACACCTGACCAGAGGACCAATCAGGAAACAAGATACTTTCAAATCTCGGTGGAGGGAAGCCTTTGTTTGTGTTTTTTGGGTTTTGCTTTGTTCTCTCTGGGCTCTGAGAGTGACCATACGTACCTACAGGCTCTCTAACCTTCTATTCCAATTTTGTAAGTATAAAGGTAGAAAGGCGGTATAGTCTTTTTATTTGTTTTCCTTTATGTGCAAATGTGTATTTGGCTGGAAGTATTTTAAATTGTATTTCTATTGGAGGAGGCTGTTTCTTCAATTTCTTAAGCTGACAGACCCTGTAACTTTTTACCATCTAAATTGCAGAGATAGACCTTTTACTTTTTTCTTTCTTTTTATTAAAAATTTTTGCTTTTAAGACCTGTCTGATTTTTTTCCCCTTGTTGAGGCTCAAGGGAATTGAGTCTGTACTTAACAGGGAAGGAGAAGGGAGGGGAAGGATGGAATCCCTTTGTTTTAGATTTACGGAGCGTGACTCTGTCTCTCTCTCCAGGAGACCTAATTTCTCTGTGTTGTGATTCAAGGGGTTTAAATCACAGTAATCTTCCAGGGTAACCCAGGGAGAGGAAGGCTGACAAAGGCAACGGTGAGGAAAGGGGTACTTTCCTTGTGTTAAGATCCAGGGGGTCTGGGTCTTGGGGGTCCCCAGGGAAGCTTTTGGGGGGACCAGAGTGTATCAGGCACTCGAATTCCTGACTGGTGACAGCTTATCAGATCTAAGCTGGTAATTAAGCTTAGAGGAATTCATGCTAGTACCCATATTTTGGACGTTAAGGTTCAGAATTGGGAAAGATACTATGACAGGCCCTGGCTAAACATCATCCTCTTCCTGGACCCTTTGGTGGTTGGATGAAGGAGGCATAGCTGGATTGTCACTGTACTCTGGCAGGTTTCAGAGTAGCAGCCGTGTTAGTCTGTATCCGCAAAAAGAACAGGAGTACTTGTGGCACCTTAGAGACTAACAAATTTATTTGAGCATAAGCTTTCGTGGACTACAGCCCACTTCATCGGATGCATAGACTGGAACATACAGCAAGAAGATTTTTATACGTACAGAGAACATGAAAAGTTGGAAGTAGCCATGCCAACTGTAAGAGGCCAATCAATTGAGATGAGCTATCATTTCTCTTGCTGATTGGCATTGTTGAAAACCAAACATTGGGGGCGGGGGGGAGGAGAATATAGGATACAATCATTTAGTAGCCTTTTTAAATCCACTTTCCACATGTTGGAGGGCCCAAACCAACACCCATAAAAGTCAATGGAAGCTTGAAAAGAAGAGAAGTTTGAATTTTTCAGTTGCTTCCTGGTGCTATCCTATCCTCCAGTCTGTATGAGCAGTACAATATATTTTTGTCAAGGACATCTATAGCAAATGGATGGGAGACCTAGTCAGACATTTTGTAAATCTTAATAAATAAGTAAGAGAGCCCCGCCAACTAGAAGAAGTGAATGAATGCACAGTCTTAAAAAAAAGAAAAGGGTTAATCTGGCAAATAAGAACTGATAGAAGAGAGAACTAGAAATGGATCTGAATGTCGCCACATTTCATGCGAGTTCAGATGCAGACCCAAACTTTGTGGCTTGGGCTTATCTCTGTAATAAATCCAGACCTCTCCAAATGCAGGAAAAATTGGCCCTGGATCATAACTGAAAAGATCAGGCTCTTCTTTAACTAGTTAAGATTCTTAAGATCTGATTCACCTTTCATGATGGTGCAAATTGGGAGCAACTCAGCTGAAGTCAATGGACTTACACTAGTGTATATTCAGTGTAATGAAAAGAGGTTTTTTTTTGTGGGAAGAACTAAATAATTTAATTCCCTTTATTGCTCTTGACATCTCTGTCTAACAGAGGCATGAATATATCCTGAAGACAGCTACACTAGATAGACAATTAAAACAAACTGTAGTTAGAGAAGAGGATGATTTTTCAGGACAGGTATCAGTATACCAGTGTGACTTCACAAACATCTCACAAATACATTTGGAAAGAAATTACATCTTCCATCCAAGCAAACTATCCTCCAAGAACAAGAGCAATTAGAGTCCTGCTCATCTTTGGTTATGCAGAGTTAATTGAGAGAAAGTCCAAGTCGCACCTTATTAAAGTGACACTGGAGAGAATGGCACCAGATTCTCAGCTGGTGTAAACTGATGCAATTCCATAGAAGTTAATTTGCTCCAACAGCTGTGCTGATTTACACCATTTGAAGATCTTGCCCTGGTTATTTGATTTTCTTGTTTTTTGTTTTGTTTTTTAAATTATCTTCTCGATAGCCATTATTTTATAAAATATAAACTTCTGCAGTAAACATTTGGATTAAAAAGCTAAGCAATAATACTAATTGCCTACACATTCAATTGTAAAATAAACATAATTAGTTACAAGTAATTTCCATGAGTGCAGTTGGTGGATTTACCCCTCCCCAACTCCTTCTTTCTCGATTTGAACAGGTACAGTAGTTCTACATAATAACCACTAACTCTCTAAAGCCAAGTGAGAGGTTTTGGATGCATGACTATCATTAAAATCAATAGAATCCATGCAATTGAATTCCTGCATTCATCCTTTGAAAACATAAGGACAATAATTACAGTTTCAAAATGTTGCAGGGAGTTTGGCGTTAATGGGGGTCAGATGGACAAAACTCTTTATAAATGTGTTTCTGAAACTAATATTTTGAATAAAGTGCCTAATTATGAAAGTTTCTTCATTAAAAAGTAACATTAACTTACTATGCTAGCACTAAGAAGTGCTTTTACAATAATGGGGTTGTGACTGCAAGACTGTAATAACCAATACTCAAGCTCTGTTATGAAGAGCACAATGTGCATTTGCACATGAGTGCATGCTTGCAGAGATATTTCAATGGCTTTTGTTTTTTGGAGGGGCAAATGATTACAAGTGCCTTAGCTGAAGAGACAATGGAAAAACAAACTTGCTTTCTCACTTATCAAAACTTTAAATGGATGACCTCCTCCTCCTCCTCTTCTCCCCACCTACCTATGATCTGGGCCCGTGCTCCACTTTGAGCCTTCCTGACCCTGGGCTGGAAAAAACCTTGGGCTTTGGGGGTAGGGGGGAAAGAGAGGCGCAAGGGCAGACACTCAGAGAGAAGGAGTGGTGTGCCAGGGGGAGGTGCAGTGTGGGGGGTGGTGCCACAGTTAGGGCACTGTGGCCCCCACACTTTAGGGAGCTTCTGCCACTCTTGCACTCTGGCACACTACCTACAGGGCTGGTTTTATGACTGTTCCCTGCAGTGCCTCCACCTGGAGAAGCCCCCTACATGGATATGAATGTTATGTTCTCTTTATTTATTTGCAGTGTTGTTGTAGCCACATTGGTTCCCCTATGTTGGATATCACAGAGACAAGGTGGAGGAAAGAATGCTCCTCTCCAATTCACTGAGTCATTTTTGCCATCAAACACTATCTTAACATTATATTTCGCAGGGATAAAATTGTTTCCAGGATTTCCAGCCTACACCTACGAACCTCCCAGTGTGCCATGGGATCCAGAGACTGGAGGAGGGAAAGGGGCAGCTTTTGGAGCACAGATACTTGGTTTCTTCATTGCTGTTGCCTTGGGCTGAATAGCACCATTATTGTTTGTTGCTAGTAGCACTCACACTGTGTTAATCACTGGTCAACCCCCTCTACCCCCCCCAAAGAAGGCATGCTCTCTGGCCTGAAGAGTCTACATTATTAAAAAGACAAAACAGCTATATGGTAAATAGGTGAAAGAGGGGAGATGGCTAGGGAAGCGGGGACACCAGCAGCCAAATGCAGATGAATCCACAGCATTCCCCTTTGAGTGTACTGGAGCCCTCTTCTAAAGCAGTGGTTTTCCACCTTTTTTCATTTGCAGACTCCTAAAAAATTTTGAATGGAGGTGTGGATTCCTTTGGCAATCTTAGATATAGTCTGCAGACCACAGGTTGAGAACCGCTGCTCTAGAGGGACTAATCCCAAGGGTTCGGAAGCAGTGCCTGTGGCATCAAGAGAAGCAGAGGCAAGAGGAGTGGGGACAGGGGTGATGGGAATGTACCATCCTCATCCCCGTTGCAGAAGTGCACCCTTGTTGGAGCATAAGCTAGTGAATAGAAAGTGGTTGGTTGGTTGCCCAGTGGCTTCAATCTGCTGCCAACCCAAAGGGCCTAATATCTGTTTCTATAGGAACATACGATCAGTGCAAAGGCACCAGTCCCCTAGCATGAGTCCCTCATTTAATTGTGGAGGCGGGGAGGGAAAAAGCAGTGAATGGAAACCACCAAGAGATGTGAAGGAAAAACCAAGAGGCGGGGAAAGGGGTTTAGAAATAGTGAGGGAGCTAATGGGGAGTGGAGAGGAGTAGGGAGGGAAGAAAGGAACCATACTGGAGAGAGAAAGAAGGGTGAAACAGGGTGGAATACCAAAGGGGAGATGTTGCGTGGATGGTCTACTCAGCCCTGCTTCAGTGCAGGCACTGGACTAAATGACCTAGCGAGGTCCCTTCCAGACCTGTATTTCTATGATTCTATGAACTGGAAGACAGGGAAGAAGGGAATGATGCAGGAAGGAAGAAAAACAGGAAGGAGAAAGAAGGCAGGAAGCAGGGAGGGAAAGAGGCAGTGATGGAATTGAGAGATAAGGGAAGGGGAGGTGAGGGAGCTGAGAAAGTGAAAAATGAAAGGGAGGGAACCAGAAAGTAGCAAAGGGGAAGGATCTAGCAGAGCAGGCAGGAAGAAGGGGACTGAGTAGAACACATATGAGGGGGCCTGGTGGAGCAGGGGTGGAGCATATGGGAATGGGGAGGAGGAAGGTTGAGGGGAAGAAAAAATTAAGAATGAAAAACAGAAAAGAAAACTCACAGGAAAAAGAAGAAAAAAGACAAAATGGAAAGCTGCAGTGGAGAAAGGACAGAGGGAAGGGACGGAAGCCTGGGATGAAACTTGCATAAGGGGATGCTGGTGTGGATCCATCCCAGACAGGGAAGTGCCATTGTAAGCAATACTGATTTGTATACTTGCCAGTTGTCACTTTTAAATGTCAGTTTCCTTTTCTTTCCTCCTGTTCCACGTGCACCTGCCATTGCACATACAGACATGCTATCTTCATGTGCTACCTTCCCCCCTTTTCTGCCTCTCTGTGAACTGCTGAACCCAGCTCTGTACAGCATTGTCTGCCTATGAAATACTTTGGCATTGCATTGCATTGTGGATAAACTGTAGCACTTCTAGTTCAACTGCCTTAACATACAGTATAAGCATCTTTCAATCATTTAATGGATGTAGCATAAATATAACTTTGTGTAAATAATCTAAAGTAGCATATTTTACAAAGTCTTCTTCAGCACTAACCTTTGTTATAGCTTTATAACGGATCCCAGAATAGTTCAAGCTATGGAAAATATTGTTGTGCTGGGTATAAATGAGAGTAGGGGGGAAAACCTGATGTTTTTGTGACACATATAAGAATAGAAAGTCCCATATATGAAAGAGTTAAGACTTCCAACTCTGGAGAAGCTATTGTGACCAATCCGGCCTTCCTTTTATACAATACCAAATAATAAGGAAGATGTCACAGAGGGATTAGGTCTAATCCCGAAGTAAAAAGCCTTGTGATGACTGACCTCTAAGCAGAAAAAGGAAGCAAAGTCAATTTAACATCAGACGCTGTGACTTTGTATAGAATCAGCATACTGCATGCATGGCCATGCTTTTTGTATACCTACACTAGTCCATGTCTTACATTTTCAAATGGATCTCATACTATGTCATTTGTATTTCTGACTTTCATTTTATCACAAGGCCATCTAACTTTGTGGCAGCCACTAGCATAAAAAGGAGATCATGCTCCGGGATCAGCAAGTGGCATATTTTAACAAACAATGGAGATATTTTCACATGTGGTTCTAACAGGGCTGAGCAGTGTACACAGAAAGAAACATAGCAGGTCTGGCTAGGATTTCAGTTGTAATAGCGCAGAAAAGCAACAGAAGCTAGAAGACAGCAGAAACAGTCACTTCAGTACTCAGCTAATTCAGCCCCCTTTATAACTCCAATCCAGCAATGTACTTTAACTTTAGCATATGCTAAACTTTAATCAGCTGAGTAGATCCAGTGGCTTCAATGTGTGCCTAATGTATTTGCTGGATCAAGCTCTGTGCCCAACCTTCAGAGCATTGGTCAGATCACTGAGATGTACAACTATCCAACTGCATGTATACAGGAAGATGCACCTTTTTACAAGCACTAGCTAAAGAAAACAAGCAACATATTATTCTAGTGTGCAGAAGTCCTTATATCAGCTATCTGCAAGGGAGCATGAGTTAAATGTGTGCAAGATAAGCCTTTAGGTAGATGCCCCCTGCCATATATTCCGCTGAAATCAATTACCGATGCAGGTGCTCAGCACCTGTGTTACTTAAGCTCTGAATTAGGCTCTGAGAAAATGAATGATTTGATTATTATCTTAATAATTCAACAGAAACTAGATATATCCCTTAGGACTGCAGCAGAAGAAATCGGCCTTGTTTTTAGAGCCAGACTGTTTGCAGAGAATTGTAGACAAGTTAATTTAACCTTTATAGGAAAGGTGCCAGAATCCTATTTGGGGAAGAAGCAAAAGGAAAATTGTTTTGCAGCTCCTCACAGAGATGACATTTTCCCTTATTTATTTATTTGGAAAGTATTACAGAAGTGAGTGATAATTGTAGCCGAGATTATTTAGTTTCCCTTTCAGGAAGGTACCTTTCAACTGTCATCTTTAGAATATAGAGAGATTATGCTTGAAGGACTAAAATGGGCAGACAGGGATTCAAGCAATTTACCCAAATATAAAGTTAGTTTATTCACATTGTTGTTTTGAACAATTAACTTGTGGAAAAACAGAACAGATTTTTAAAAGACTGGCAACTTTATTCTCAATGCTCAGGAGACAACGTGGGGCAGCTAAAATTCTGTTTGCCAACTTTTTACTTAAAAGTTTAACGAAATGGGACAAACTTCTGTTTGCTATAAGCCCATTAGCTTTAGTGAAGTTATACTTGCAAAGGTTTTGGTCTATTCTGTTCCATGCTGGTTACTCAATGTTTAAATGACTGTTTGGAGGAATAAGAAAGGTCAAGGATTTTTTTGCTCCTTAGACAGGAAGTGATTCTCGTGTATAAAATGGGGGGAAAGCTCCTGATTTTGAAAAATATCAACTGGAGGAAGCAAGGAGGCAGAAAATTCTTGGCTACAGAAAACAATTGAAAATGGCTATTTCACAGCTGTTCAACACCCTGCATGTAATGAATTGGAGGTCCCAATCCACTTCCTAGTGGATGAGTATTGATACAAAAGTGAGAAACACTATCAAAACTGGCATTAATTGTCACTCTTGTTGGCACACATCATTGAGGCCTAGGGTGAAGGGAATGGGGGGATGCCAATACTTTTAACTTGTTCTGTCTGGGACAGGGAAAGGAAAGCTAGGTATCTTCACCCACTCTGTTGATGTGGTGAGTGGGAGTCACTCTGGGCAATCCTTTCCTCACCATGGGAAAGGGATTGCACCAGATGGGACCCTCTTCTCCATTCTCACCCTGATGCCCAGGAGTTCTTTTCTCCCCTCATCATGACATCACTGCATTAGGGAGCATCCTCAGTAAAGCTGTGTTTGGGACATTTGGTAAATTTTAGTGATAGTGTTAAATACTCCACTTCAAAGGGCTCCATATAGTATTGACCTACAGCTCCTCCAAATCAGTGGGAGTTAGGCACCCAAAACCTGTGCCTAAACAACTATGCAGGGCAAAAGAGAGAAAACAATCCTTTGTCCCCAGAGCTCTCACACTATCCCTGCTATGAAATCGTTAGGAATTGGAAGAGATTTTTGGGTATTGATTATTCAGAGAAGCAAAAGCTCACATCTCTTTTTTGCTCCAGAATGCTAATACCAGTATTGTCCCAATAATAGGGGCAGCTCTAGGAATTTTGCCACCCCAAGCATGGCAGGCAGGCTGGCTTCCATGGCTTGCCTGTGGACGGTCCGCTGGTCTCGCGGCTTCGGTGGGCCTGCGGGAGGTCCTCTGAAGCTGCGGGACCAGCGGACCCTCCTCAGGCAAACCGCGGAAGCAGCCTGCTTGCCCCTCTTGCGGCGCCGGCAGAGTGCCCCCTGTGGCTTGCCGCCCCAAACACGCATTTGGCATGCTGAGGCCTGGAGTCACCCCTGCCCAACAAACAACATTTAAACTGGAATAAAGTTTACCCAAGCTAGGGCTGCAACTTTGGATAGTTATTGGGTCCTAGTAAAGGCTTAGTGGCATGAGGGAGCTAAGGACTAGTGGAAACAAAGGATGGGAATAAAAGTCATTTTGACAAATTGAGAACCCAGTCATGAATCATTGGTTCTAGATTTACAATTAAATTCAGAACTTCTGTTTGATTCTGGGAAAAGATGTTCTGGATTGACACATATTTTTTTCTCATTTCTGTTTTATTTCTGTGGTTAGTGGGGTTGCAGAATTTGGCCCACACTTTTTTTTTAATGATACAGTAAAGAGGCCATTTAATTTACATTAAATGGTGCCAGTTCTAATTACAGTATAACTACCCCCATATAAATAAGAAAAATAACTATAATAAGCTGTTTTATGAACTTAAAATGAATCTGATGGTGTTAAATGATTGAAGTATATAATTAAAGACTAATTTGTAGGAATAAATATGTAATTAAGCAGTACATGGATAGGAAGTGTTTTTTTTAAGAGTCAGATAACCACAAAATGAAAATATATGGTATTTACTAATTATATACTGCCTCTCTTGCAGAGTAATTAGTGACCTTTTCTGTAACCAGTTTAATTACTCTACGTGGTGCGTAAAGTCCCATCATTTTTTACAAATTACAAAGCTTGTATATTTTCAGCTTTATTATTTTTCATGTCCTCCTATCTATCCTTGGTGGCAATTATACAAGTGGGTATCTTATTCCATACTAAAAAACTTAATTGAAAGAATGTTAAGGTTACACAGTCAAAAGTCAAGAAATGCCAGAGTTAAGAGTGCAAATACAATAACCGTTGGATAGAGGCCGGGACTTGGGAAATGTGGGTTCTATAGCCACCTTAGCTGGTGGCCTTTGGTAAATTACTTCACATCCCTATGCCTCAGTTTTGCCATCTGTAAAATTGGAATAGCGAAACCTACCTCCTTTATAGAGTGCTTGGAGAGCTACTGACGACAAGTGGTATGTAAGAGTGAAGCATTATTAATTTCTTAAGCTGTCACTTGAACTGAGACACCAGAAGAAGTTGGTCCAATAAAAGATATTACCTCATCCACCTTGCCTCACTGGACTCAACAATTAGCCTTTCTTCCCCTTTTTCTGTCAAAAAGTGCATATATATTTTCCTTCAAACAAAAACTGAGAATACTCCACAGATCTGCATATTTACCCCGTGTTTTCTTAAATATCTGAGTTTATTATATACAAGGCCTGACATATTCTGTAGCAGTTTTAACCTAAATTCCGTGTCAAGATCCTTAGATGCTGTAGCAGGCTGGGAGATAATTTTATAGTGAGAAATTAATTTCCATGTAATACATGTGCAGAGGTATTTTCAAAAGCACTCTGCTCCCTTTGTTGACTGCAATGGGAACAGGCTTAGGCCAGCAATGAGTTGGTTTGAAATCCTAATCCTAATATAGGCCTATTCACAAGTCACTTGGCCCAAAAGTTATAGCACTTGTTTGTGCTGATTGATATTCCTTAGTGGTGATGGATGAAAATCAGTTGTTCACGCTGATACTTTTAGAACTATCAGCTACCTTCAGAACCATTGACCATGAAGTGTCCTGTGTTCTGACAGCCCAGGAGTAGAGTTGGATGAGTCATGGAGCTCAGAGGCTTGTGCCCCAATATCGGCCCTAGAGCAGAGTAGTGGTGGGTGAAGCAGAGACCTTACAGAGTCCTGGGTCCTGACTTAACTGATCTGTTTTGGGTATATCTACACTGCAGCTAGGAGCAAGCCTCCCAGTTTAGGGAGACAGATTTGTGCTTGAGGGGCTTGTGCTAGCATGCCCAAAATAGCCGCATGGACACAGTGGCACCAGCAGGGGCTCAGGCCAGACACATGAGCCCGAAACCAACCCTACCCCAGCGGTTAGCCTGAGCCTAATATAGCAAATTCACACAGCTATGTTTAGCATTCTAGCATGAGTCTATCTGCCTGTCCTGGGAGACTTGCTCATAGCTGCAGCATAGAAATACCCTTACAGACTATAGTAAAAACTGATGAATCCTCCATATTATGGTGTTCCTTATTTATTCATTCAGATTTTTAAAATACTCCTCTAAACCCACCACCTGCACTCTGGGTGCCTATCCCATATTTAAAAAATGACACTATTAACAGAGACAAAGAGCTACCCATAAGTATATCCACATCAACTCACATGTTCCTCAGAAACCTTAACTACGAGAGGAGGAAATAGAGGACTTCACAGCACAACTGGACAACTAAAAAATCTGAGCTCTGGGGGGAGCAAGATCCAGCACTGAACCCCCCCTCACAGTGAGCATCCTGCCAGCAGCTCCCTCTTGTTTATATTATGGGAGCTCTAGTTTGAGTGCCTCTGCTGATCTCAGCTGTCTGTCTTCCTTGATGTACTTCCACAATCTCTCAGATGACCATAAACCAATTAACACTCTCCAGGTTAAAACCAACACCTTGAATTCCATCCAGAAGTTTACTGGAAACCAGTGCAGATCACAGTGTATTGGGCTATCTTGCTCCCAATGTACAACTCTGCTTAATAAGCGGGTTGCAGCACTGTACATTAGCTTAAGTAACTGAATGGTGCCAAGGTTTAGCCCCACATAGAGCACATTACAGCAATCAGATTTTGAGAGGAAGAAGACATGGATAACTGTGGCTAGGTCTGATTAAGAGTGAAAAGGTCAGGTAAGTTATAAAGAAACACCTCACACAGGATATAGTCAGCCTGTGGAATTCTCTGCTGCAGGAAGTCAGAGATTTAGGATTGAAAAAGAGGCTGAACAATAACAAATGTTGGTAGATGAATACACTGAGATTGGGTAATCCATTCTCATGCTTCATGCTCATAAGCTCATTAGGTCAGAGAGCAGGGAGAGAATGTTTCTCCTTTTTCATCATTGCCCAAATGATCAAGTACCCTGTTTGTTTTCTCTTTCTTTTGAAGCACTAGCCAGAGGTCCCTGATAGAGGCAGAGTGGTAGACCTGATGGATCAATGATTGGCAATGGCATACTAAATCCTACATTAGTGAGACACAGTAAAATCAGTATTGTTAGGAGTGAAAAGTTAGCTATTGTCTGACCCCTTACAGATAGTATAGTAACTTTGCTATGTTTTGCAAATACTAAAAAAAAAAAAAAAAAAAAAAAAAGACAGATGATAACAAAGTGGTAGATTGCATAATCCTGATATTTTCCCACTTGTTTTTGCTTGTTTTGGCCCTTCTTTAGCTGGAGAAAGACACAAATGTCAGGAAACAGAATGATTTCCCTGTGGGACTTGATCGAGTGCACTGCCACAGCCAGTAACTTCAGCCACTTGGACAAAAAACTATGTTGTGTCTTCCAAAAACCGTTCCCAGGGCATCATAATATTTGATGATTAGGCCAGTCTTGTTTGTACACCGTGGGATGGCAGCTACATTTGGGACCAATTGCTTGCTTTATTATGCACTGCCTGAACCTGTTTGTGCAAGATTTGTCACATGGTGATAAAATCAATTAAAACACACTAGCTATGGCTCAATATTATCTAGTAAACTATAACCATCAATGTTTTACTCTTTCCAGCTCTGTGTACTATTGAGTTATTGAGCTATGTGCATTGCATGCCAGCTGTGCTTTAATGTAAGAAAAGGAGTTAAGGTGTAAGGTGTAATAGATTATGATGAGCTCCGTCTGTCTGCTTCTTATATAGCCCTCATCCCCTATAGGACTTTTCCATAAGGGTTACCCTGGTCCCCCTTCCTTCTTGACCTTCTGTTCTATCAGCTGTCAGCCAGCCCTTCTAAGATGTTACTTTCTATGAGTAAGAGGCAAGTGCAGGACAGAGGCAACAGCTGCTTATTGTTGTTTCAACATCAATACCATGTTTTCCATTTCTAAAGTAGTTCCAAAGTTTGCTTTCCTTAGTGAAATGAAAACACTGAAGAGAGCATGGTCTGTTTGTGTTCTCATAAACGAGTACTCAACTATTTTTAAACCCAACTCTTACCTACATTTTCCCTCTCCCTCTGAGTCTTCAGTTAATTGGTTTAGTTTAGTTTAGTTTTTCATTATTCCATAATCCTCTGGGGCTGGAGACTACAGGGGTTGCGTTTTATTTATGCAGGCCAATTATATAAAGAACATGTCCACCGTAACTAAAAGCCTGATTTATAAACCAAAATGTAGCCACCGACTATTCAAACAGGATTTGTGCTTTCCATATTATTAATAGTACCAGCTCCCCAGCTGATGTAAACCAGTATAGCTCCATTGACTTCAATGGAGGCTATATAAGTACATAAGATAGTGTGATGGGGCAAGGCCAGATGGCTACAGTAAAGTACTGAGGAACAGGTATGTTGGCCCCAGGCTAAACAAATCCCTAGTACCATGGTAACCAAATGGCAGTTGCTCCAGGTTAATCAAGGCACCTGGGGCCAATTAAGATCTTTCTAGAAGGCAGTGGAGATAGCTACATTGATTAGAACACCTGCAGCCAATCAAGGCAGGCTAATCAGAGCACCTGGGTTTAAAAAGGAGCTCACGCCAGTCAGGTGGGGAGGAGCCAGAGGAGAGGAAGTGCGTGTGAGGAGCTGGGAGCAAGAGGCACAAGGAGCTGAGACTGAGAGGGTGTACTACTGGAGGATTGAGGAATTATCAGATAATCAAGCATTATCAGACACCAGGAGGAAGGTCCTGTGGTGAGGATAAAGAATGTGTTTGGAGGAGCCCATGGGGAAGTAGCCCAGGGAGTTGTAGCTGTCATGTAGTTGTTACAGGAGGCGCTATGGACAGCTGCAATCCACAGGGCCCTGGGCTTGAACCTGGAGTAGAGGGCGGGCCCGGGTTCCCAACTCCTGGTTCCCCAAACCTCCCAACTCCTGATCAGACACAGGAGGAGTTGACCTAGACTGTGGGTTCCACCTGAGGGGAAGATCACTGAGGTGAGAAAATCCGCCAGTAAGCGCAGGACAACGTGAAGGAGGAACTTTGTCACAATAGATAATTTTTAAATGGTTCAAAAGGTGCTTTAACCACAGATTTGTAAAACAAAGTTCCAAATGAAAGGCTACATTCTCCCCTCACTTACACACCCAAAGTATCTTTGTCTCCGTTGAAGACTACCATAGCCACCAAAGCTATTTCCACAATTCCACTAACTGGTTTCCTTTTGCTGGCAGTGGAGAAGCCAAGGTTGAATTGAACTAACCTGTCAGCTCTAGGACTGACCTCTCCATAACAGAATTGAGGTACTTTATTTATTTAATAAGGAGAGAGAATAAAAAGAAAAATATACGGCTCCCCCCAGAATGGCTGCAAATATCCCAAAGCTGTATAAAATCTTATAGCCGGGGAATGGGCACTGGGAAATAGTCCCAGATTCTTGCCAAAAATTGTTCAAACCCTATAAAGCAGTGGCATGAGCCATATGAACAAAAATACATTGAGCAATGGACACCTCCTGCCATGTCAGTTTACAGAAGCAGCTCAGCACATTGCAAAATTGGATCATCCTAGTGGCTTCATGCAATGAGATGTCTGTGACTCATAAGGGATCTGGAGAAGCAGGCTCTATGGGAGAGTTACAGTCACACTGAAGAGCTAGAATGAACATTGTTTATAACTCTTATTTTTAAATGGAAAATGTCTTGTTGAGAGTAAAGCCATTTAAAAAAGATATCTTGTGAACTGATATTCATTTTTTATTCCTTTTTTGAATTTGTATTCTTTGAACTGCCAACTCATTCTTTCTAGGCAACAAAAATCTTACATCAGCAAGGGCCTGAAGACAACTACCCAGAACTCAGTAAATACACCAGTGCATAGAGAACTTAGTAAACACACTCAATAACAGTTCATATTAGCAGTGACTATAGACAAAGATTGTGGGAGAGAAGATCAGAATTATTTGTAAGAGCAATGTAACAAAATTGTATAATATAAAAGGTTTGTTTATTTTTCTTTTAAACTGTAATATCTGTAGTGCTCAGTTTGCTAATAATTTGGATTATGGCCATATGAGAAAACTTAATGAGCGATGCACTCTGGCTAAAGATCTTCAGCAATCTTCAATTAATATAGTATTTCTAGGAATAGATCAGACAAAGGGCTATGTTCACTTACCTGTAGCATGGCACCTTGGAAGACTCCAGCAGCTAACTAAACACTACACCTAAAAACTTTGATCTGGTGGCTGTTTCTAATTACATATGGATAAAGTTGTTTATGGAGTAAGGCTGACTTGCCCTTTCAGTATAAAATCCACAGTTTCAAAATAGCACTAGAAGTCACTCTTATTTATTTTTAGATTTTTACACAAGACCCAAAAACCTTTGAACTTGATGTTGCAAAATATCAGCATTCTGTCATAGCCATCTAGCTGTGTGTATTATGATATATGAAACGGCAAAGGGTGATGCTTTGTATCATGTCAATATGACATGATTGCTAAGTTCTTATAGGGCTACACCCCTAGTCCTGTGTATATTAGACATTGTCTGATATTCTTTTTAAAATGGGACTACCAGTTTAATAAAAGTAAATGTATTACTTTTACTTCTATTAAAAGTTACTTTTAACAGGGGAGGGATAGCTCAGTGGTTTGAGCAACAGCCTGCTAACCCCAGGGTTAGAAGTTTAATCCTTGAGGGGGCCATTTAGGGATCTGGAGCAAAAATCTGTCAGGGACAGTACTTGGTCCTGCTAGTGAAGCCAGGGGACTAGACTCAATGACCTTTCAACATCCCTTCCAGTTCTGAGATAGGTATAGCTCCATGTATATTATTATATAACAGTGCTGATGTAATATACTTAGATTTCTGCAAGACATTTGACTTGATACCTCAAAATGTATTGACAAAAAAGATATAAAATTAATGTGGCACATTCTACAGAGATTAAAAATTGAGTGACTGATAGGTCCCAAAATGTAACTGTAAATGGTGAATCATTATATGAGTCTATTTCTAGTTTGGCCCTGCAGAGATCAGTTCTTGGCCCTATGCTATTTGACATTTTTATCAATGACCTAGAATAAAACATATAAGCAACACTGATAAAGTTTGCAGATGACACAAAAATTAGGGGGCTTGGTAAGTAACAAAAACAAGTTAGTGATACACAATAATCTGGAATGCTTGGTAAACTGGGCTCAAGCAAAGAATATATGTTTCAATATGGCTAAATGTATACATCTAGGAACAAAGAATGTAGATTGTAATGACGTGATGAGGGACTCTATTCTGGGAAACAGTGACTCTGAAAAAGAGTTGGGTGGTCACAGTGGATAATCAGCTGAACGTGTGCTACCAATACAATGATGTGACCAAAAGGGCTAGTGCAATCCTTGGATGCATAAACAGGGGAATCTTGAGCTTGGGTAGAAATGTTAGTTTACTTCTGGATTTGACAGTGGTGCGACTGCTGCTGGAATACTATGTCCAGTTCTGGTGCCACAATTCAAGAAGAAGTTGATAAATTGAAGAGGATTCAGAGAAGAGTCACGAGAATTATTTAAGGATTACAAAACATGCCATATAGTGATAGACTCAAGCAGCTCAATCTGTTTATCTTAACAAAGAAGGTTAAAGGTTACTTGGTTAGTCTAAAGGTATCTACATGGGGAACAAATATTTAATAATGGGCTCTTCAGTCTAGCAGTGAAAGGTATAACACGATCCAATGGCTGGAAGTTGAAGCTAGACAAATTCAGACTGGAATTAATGTGTACTATTTTACCAGTGAAGGTAATTAAACATTGGAACAACTTACCAAGGGTTATGGTGGATTCCCCGTCACTGGCAATTTTTAAATCTAGATGGGATGTTTTTCAAAAAGCTATGCTCTAGGAATTATTTGGGGGGCAGTTCTATAGTCTGCGTCATGCAGGTCAGACTAGATGATCACAATGGTCCCTTCTGGCCTTGGAATCTATGAATCTATACATCGGGGGAAATTTAAATGTGTTCAGGTCCAACATAAGGCACCATTTAAACCCTATATCATGTGTATATTATTATTTTCCTTCAGTTTAGACCAATAAATCATGTTCATACCCTGGCTCTGAGCACCTTGCCAACTATTTAAAATAAAAAAATAAAAATTTCAGTCAGTTGACCTCTTTAGCCATGCAGCATATGTAAATTCAAACAATAACATCCAGCTCACTGGCCAGTATTTCAGTCTCCCTTACCCCTCCAAAAGTGTTACACAGCATGCCCTGACGGTCAGGAAAGCAGTCTACTTAGGAGGATAAAGGACAGGAGGGTATTGTGGACCTCCAGGGTTATCACCCAAAACACCCAGCTAGCCACGCCAATGAGGCAGCAACATTGTGAACTATCATATACTCTGGCTGTGAATCTACATAACACTTCCCAATTTAATTATTTAGCTCTCTAAATCCAAATCTTCATCTCTCTTGATTTGTTAAAAATGTCCTTTGTGGTGCATATACATTGGTGAGGGGGTATATTGTCCCCATCTGGCCCTGAGGAGATTCCCTGGAGAAGGCAATACAGCCCTGGGCTTTCTTCTCTTTGCTGTGAAATATCCCCAAGAGAGCGGGAGGACCAGTTGCAGCCCTTGGGGTCCTTGATAGCATAGTTGCAATGAAACTGGGGAGTCATTCAAGGCCACAGCTATTTTTGAGCCACAAGGTTCCCACGTGTATGGCCCAGGACTCTCAAATTGGTGTCAATTTCTGAGGTATGAGGGGGGATACCATGCCCTTTTCCAGCAGGGGAGTACCCCACCTTTAGTCCCTACTACCCAGTGCGATGATGCAGTGGCAGCTTCACAATCCTCATGGAGATTTTCTTGTTTTACTTTGGGAGGATATGACTCTGGTGACACCCAAAGTAAGTGCTTACAAAATCAGGCCCTAAAACCTAAAATTTTGCTTACTTTTAAAAAAATAATATGCTGATTATATTTAAACGTGTTAAGTCCAATGATAGGCAAGCAATGAGATGTTTTTCAGATATAACATCCAATGTACATTATTATGAACTGAGTTCTGGGAAAGAAAGTGAAAATTGTTATTGTTTTCATAATCATTTATTTGTGTAAAACTAATTACCTGTACCATGACGCTTTACGCAATTAGAACAAAAATAAGGAGCCCCGTTTAGCATGTTGTTACTTCAGATTTACACTTCTGTAACTACCTTGAAATCAGATATAAAATTGGAGTAACTCTGTGGTAAATCCACATTTCCAATGTAAATTTAGAAGTGACAGATGAATCTGCCAGCCAGCTCTCTTTGATGAGGGTCTTCAAGTTCTTTTCTTTTATAACAAACCTTTATTTTTAGATACTAAAGGGTTGGCTGGCAGGATGGTATTTTAGGGAAGATCCAAACTAATGTTGACCCAGTAGTGTGGCTGGCTCTTTGGGGTTCAGAAGAATATTTTGTATAGTGAACAGAGTTTTTTAAATAACCTATTGGGAGCCAGAGAACTGGAATGAAATAAAGGGGGATGTGTGATTTCTTTTTTAGCTTCTTGATAACCAGTGTGTGTGTGTGTGTGGGGGGGGGGATTAGGAGCACAGTTTGTGACTGGTTGGTGAGTCTAAGTACAGTGTTAACCACCAGTTTTGGGAGAATCTGCTCTCCTTTTTGCAGCCTGCCCTGACCCTGGCATTTTCAGCCCTATGCACAATAGGTCACACTTTATATATGGTGAATAAAGTTTTAAATAACCCTCACTAATAGACTCTGCTGTCTGGGGGGGAAACCAAAGGCCGGCTTGCTTAAAAGGAACTGTATTTTGGCTTCTTGGCAACCAGTAAGGAATTACAGAAGCTGTTTGGTTACTGGCTTGGTGAAATCTAATTATAGAATAAACTAACAGTTTTGGTGATCATCTCTTTGGTGATTGAGCATCATAAGTATAGCCCCTGCCCCCAGCAACCATGGTCAAATGGGTGAACAATAGATTTTTTTGGTTTGTTGAATCTGAAAAATCGGGGTGCGGGGGAGTTCCATTTTGGGTTAAACTAAAAACTAAAGTTTTGATGGATTGAAAAGTCAAAAACCATGAAGTTGGGGTGAAACAAAATGTTCTACCCCAGTGAGAGTCTAACCCAAAGAAAGCACCAGTGGTGGGGATGGAGGACCTCCCATATCACTTTTAGCTCAATGGGATGTGGGACTCCCAGCTTCAATTCCCCCTTCTTTCTGATGTAGAGAAGGGATTTGCACTTGAGTCTCCACATTGCAGGAGATTTCCCTGCCATTGGGCTATAAGACATTCTGGGGTGGGTCTTCCTTACTCTCTCCTGTTTAAGCTGTTCCACTTTTTACAAATAATTGAATAGTCATTGGTGCAGTGACATGACCTTGGGTGTCCCACATCCCAAGTGAATGTTGTAACTATCAGGCTGTCAGTCTCAGTGTCTTGCCCTGGCCCAGTGACTAGCCGTTGTCATTATGAGTAGCTATGAATTGCAACTCAACACAAATTTGTAAATTGTTCAATCTGACTGACGCTGCATTTTTCGGCAAATAGTTTATTCATAAATCTTGAGCTACTTCAAGTGTAGACAAGCCCTGAGTTCAGTACACGAAGGAGAGAGGAGATTGTTCTGGTTTTTTTTGTTGTTTTTTTTGTGTGTTACTGATGAATGCTTGTAATAGAGCAAGAAGGGCTGTAATTCTGAAGGGCAAACCAGGATGCATTGAGCTGAGGGAGATAGGTGTGGAAAAGACTAGATTTAGAGTGGAAACCGCAAATCTGACAGAACCAGCGCACCTGATCCCCCAGATGTCCTGAGACTACTACAGACCAAAGCTGTTGCACAATCAGAGGATGAACTAAAAGTGAGTATTATCTTTGCATTAGAAGGGCTAGAATCAAAATATAATGGGAGCAAAGAAATTGTTGGGACACCTGCATTCCAAGAAGGATGTCAGGGCATATTGTAAAGGAAGTAGTAGAGCACCCATCTCTATAATTCTCTGGTTGAAGGAACCAAATGGGATATTTTAGGTAAAACTATGTTGAGGAATGACACCAAGAAGGCAACTCAGAGTAAAGAAACAAAGGAAAAACTTAAAGCAGTGGCTATAAAGATATTTTGGGTCTGATTCTCCTTTTGCTTACACCCATTTCACATTGGAATGATACCATTGACTTCAGTGGAACTACTCCTGATTTACACATATGTAAGGGAGATTAGAATCAGGCCCATTATATGTTGGTGAGAGACATATTGGCATTGCTTAGTATGGGGAAGCTAGATTTGGAAGTTATCTTGTGCTTTTCTTAGCTATTTCACAAGAAAATGTACAAGTTTAATACACATTCTGTTAACTCATTTTTTCAAGATTTGTAACTCCAATGTAAAGCCATTGGATGGAAGTGAACTGGTTTGGTTAATAAAGCAGCTATCTAAATTGTAGAGCATTCAGGACATTGGGAAATTGTCATCTTCAGTTTCATTTATTTTTCTTATTGCTGTATTGTTTGCATATTATATTTCCCCATGTTGAGGCAGATGATAAAACAGAATAACTGAGCTGAAGCCAAATCACCTCCACACAGAGCTGACTCATCTTACGCTGGGGTTACATTCCACAGTTAGCGTGTAAAGCGAAAATCACGTATAGTCAAAATGGTGGACGGAATGGCCCGCATTACAGAAACAGTATTTAAATTGTTATTTTTCTCTTTTTTTGTTTTTTGTTTTTGCCACCGCGTAAAGCTGAAATTGTGCATGTTAAATGCGCCTAAGATGCAACAGACCTGTAAATCTACCCTTCAGCCTGGTGATGTGGACTCAGTTGTCATAAATTCACGTCTTGAAAATAAGTAACATCGTTAAATATCATGGCATACTCCATCCAGTTCTTCCACAAAATAATAGTATGCTCATAAAGGAAATTAGTATCAATCAAACAAAACCATACAGCATTCTGATTACATACTGTGCTAATATCTTCCAAAGGAAAGGATCAGATTGTGACTGACCCTTGGGCTGCTGTGCAGGTGAGGGAGAGAGAAAGCATTCTGTCCTTTCTTGTATGCCTCTGCGTACAAGACATGGATGAGTGCAAGGCCTATTTTTTTTGTGTGTCCCTGCGGTCACACATTGCCACAAAAGAAATAGGGAGGGGAAGAGGTGGGGCCATGGACCAGTAGGCCAGGCTCATCAGGAGTGGCAGTCTATGACATACTAAAGAAGGTGGGCATAAATTATGTAAATAGGGGTGCTATTAGTTCTACAAGCGAACAGATTTGTTTTCCTTCAAACCAAATATGGTCCCTGAAGTTCTGATGGGTGTTATATTTTATAGACATAATTTCCCCCAACGTTATTTGGAAAAAACTTGTGGAAAAGGAGATGGTCCTAACCCAAAAGAAACCCTTTCACCCAATTAATCTACCCAGGACAGGGTCAGGGATGTATAGGAGCAGTCCCAGAGCTACGTGAAAAGTTAGCTGTAGGAAGAGGATAATTAGGGTCTGCTTATCTCTCGGAGCAGAGGCAGTAAAAAGTCAGGAAGAGGGAGGACCCCCAAGCTGGAGAGGAGGAGAAGCTGCATTTCATCATAATCTCCCTCTGCTGCTGAACCCTCGTGGAGTGGTGACAGTATGACAGAGTGAGTGGTGGGATTTGTATGCCACTCCCAAAGCCTAGTTGCAACTAGACAAGCAGTCTGGGAACACATTTTGGGTAACAGAAGAATTTGATATCTATAGCACCCCTAAATACCCTTATAGCCCAATTCAGTCTTCAGCTTCAGAAGTGTAACTCAGTGAAGACAATGGGATTTGCACCATGGAACTGTGTGTGGAAAACTGGGCCCTTTGTGCTGTATACCAAAGAAGGACACAGCTCTCCCTCTATACTGAAGGATTTACAAGCTACCTAGTGCTGGCTTTCTGCACAGGAATCAGTTTCATCCCATGTATTTTCTCTCTCTTTCACTACTGCTGGCTTCACAATTGTTGAGTAACATTCTGACTTCTGGCAGTGATGAATACCTATCTAAGGGCAGCATTTGGCTTACGGCTGGACAAATCCACAATCCCAAATATTTTCTGATCATTATTCTAACACATTCAGATGCTATGAACCCATTTAAGCTGGCTGGCTCTACTGTGTTAGGAAAAGGGTTAGGAGGTGCCATGTTTGACCTATGTTTGAACTTGGTTGTTAAACATACATGTAGCATAAACAGGGTCACTGTTATACTGATAACTCTAGAAAAGCAGTGGGTGAATATCAAGTAAGTTAAGATAGAGTAAACATAGCTCTTTTATGTGTGTGGGTAACCTTAGTGGGCAAAGGGTGAAATCTATCCCTTTGTCAAAGGCCAGCACTAGACCTATGCACTATTTAAAAAGTGCATTGACTTTGTACAGGTGCTTGGCCCTGGGGTGAATCTCACCAAATTGCATCACTCATAAGAAACAGGTAGATTTTCAGATTCCTGTGAATACACCAAATGTCTTGATTTTACTGGGACAGCCTTGTTTTTTATCTGATGTCCTGACATCCTGGGGATTTCTTTCAGGATAGTTGAAATATTCCAGTTTTTCATTTCATTAGTCAAAACATTCATTCTTTATATAAATACAAAATATTTGTTCAAGATATTGCTACACCAAGTTGAATTTGCTCCCTGTTTACCTGGAGCAAACCAACAGTCCAGTGACTGAGTGTTTAGTATGACAAATACTCTTTGAAGTGAAAAGAAAAATCAAAGGAGTGGGAGTGTACATTATCAATGCTGGTCTTTTGTACACTGAATGTTAATGACACTTGTTCAGAGTTTCATGATCAGTTTATTCCCATCTCTGCAATAGAGGCACGTGCTGCTGTTGAGCCAAAAGCTGGCCAAAACAACAGCAGGACACCTTAAAAAAAGGACATTTGTCTTTTATACAGGTATTTCACAACCCTATATACGGTGCCACAAAAATGGCATGGTTTTGAAAATATGCTTAGTTCAGGTATATGCACATGCAATGAAAATATAGCATAACTGGCAATAGTGGGTGAACTTACTTGTTTTTCCTTTTCTACTGGTAGGTTTGAACAGGTATTCTCTATATTTATAATAGGGAATAGCACTAGAAGTGGTAACATTCTTGCCTTCTATTAAAAAGTAAACTCTTTAACTGCACCCACTGCTCTTTCATTTTAGCCAGGCACTAGTTTTTTCATCCCCATTTATAAGCCTAGTGGCCAGAATATCTGTGTGCAAAACAGTGCAAAATGAATATTTTGCAAAAGTCTGTGAGTTTGGTTGGGTTAATTCAATTTCGTGTTAAGATTGGTTGGAAGGTTCCCCCATTCTCTCTTGACACCATTCTCCTATTCACATGGATCCTGATTCTCCACTTTGTAAATCTGGAGTTCAACCTATTGAAGTTACACTGGAGTTACAATGGTCTAAACCAGTGTGAGTGAGAGGGGATTCAGGCCCATGCTGTATAAATGTACCTGACATTTCATTCCACCCTTAGACCTGAGACACACAGTCTAATTTTTCTACAGAAATGATGGAATTCCTGCTTTGTTATTATGCTAAAAGAGACCCTAAAGTGAGCTGAATTACTTTGAACAAGTTACTCCAAGTTTGAAAAGCAAGAGCCTGTAAATTCCATGTGTTGTGACTTGTTGTATAGATTATAATTTATTTAACTTTTATAATCAGATGGATTAAGTCTGAATTCACTTGTTCTGCCATGTGTCTCATAGTTTTAGAGGATACTATGGGTCATACTCTGCCAGAATGTCAACTGTAATTATCTCCTTAATTTATTAGCTTTGACTATGAAAGTCAATTACAAAAATCCTTCACGAGGCTCTGTTTAAGTTTTAAGTGCTGGATTAGAAAACTGCTTGCAAGATTTACTATTTCCTGAAGATAGTGTTATGACATAAAACACTTTGAGGGAAAGGTTTGTATTTCTCTTAAGCATGTCAAAATGCAATGTTTATGTTTGTCTTATGAAACAGCTACACCAGAGTAGAAGGATCTACATCACCCATGCTGCAATGTATCTACTTATTTTTTTCTCTTAGGATTCTATATGGATTTCATGAAACATGATAGCTATTGCTACAATACCAATTTCTTCAGGGTACATAGATATAAGAATTTTATGTATAGTGCCAATAATATCAAGCTAAGAAATGTGTTGCTCTCAGGCAAACAAATGGTAAGTTTTTTTAATGCACAGTTTGTGAACTATCAGTAACAATTAAGGGAATAATCCTTAATTAGTAGCGAGTAGGATACCTGGAAAATCTGTGGTGATTACCTCAGTCTCTCATGTAAACTTTGAATTAATCCTGTTTTACTTTAAGATTTGATTTCTTTCGTTCTTTGTTATCATTTCAAATATACACCCACTACTGTACAAAAAATTGTTTTAAGGTTAGGTTGCTACTCACATAATATCTTAACAAAAGCCAGCTTGTGGCCACTATCCAATTGATAACAATGAGAGATAACAGCCATTTTGAAAGAGAGCAATTCTTGAGTTTCTCTGAAAGAAATTATTCACCGGCCTCTGACAACAAATTTTTACTTATGAAGAATGTCAAAAAATTTGAAACCTATATTTTTAAAAACTACATGTACCAGAACTACTCAAGTTTTACCTCACTTCCACTTGTTGAGTAGGCAGACAATATTTTGTAAGATGCCGGTCAACAAAAAAGCTTGGCTGCTACAGAGAATTTCAATAACAGACCAATTTCATATACTTATTTCTTTTCATACATTTTTAATACACTGCACAGAAAACTCAATAGGTACAAAAACTAACATTATGAGAATGTTCACACTTAAAGGCCACCTACATATAAAGAAACATAAGAGTTTACGCTTCAGTATAAAATCATTTCTCAATGTAACCTTAACTGTGGAGTTCTTGTCAGCCCCTCCATAATAAAATATATAAAATTTACTCCTGTGAAGAGGGTCCAATTTTAGAAGAACGAAACTGTTACCTTGATCAAGAATTTCAAAGCATACAAAAAGAAAAAGAGTAAGGATCATTTATCTTTCAGTAAAGAATAGTGAGGTACTGAAATCTATGATGTACATATGTCCAGAATTGGTGATTACAAGTCCAATCAAAATATATCAGAAACTCAGCTTGAATACTTAAATATCATAACACATATCACAGTAAGAGATGAACTGTCTCCCCAGCAAAGGTTAACTATTACATTACATTTATATTATGTTACAGCCTGCCTTGGCTCTCTGAAACTGTGTTATTTCAAGGATTAGCAAATTATCACAAAAGAAAATACAGTAGTAATTCTTTGTGATGTTTGCCATTTTATCTTTGGATAGATTAGTAAAATATCAATGCACACATCATTCGCTTTAATAATTATATTTATATTACTTTTGATGTTTCACTCATTATGCTATGAACTTCTTCAAATGATAGATTAACTCACTAGTCTGTCTTGTTTAGAATTTACATAGGCCTAGATAGCAGTAAAATGGAAAACTGGTATTTTAGAGAAATTTGGACCTTTCTATAATGCTTTGAATTAAACTTCTGGTGCCTTCTGAATATCTTGTCTTCTTCCCCTCTACCAAAGTATCCTTTCAATAAATCCTGGTCTCATATGTCTTTCAACCATACTATAGTAGTTGCACCTGTGAACACTATAATTAAGATTGCAGAACAATTGCAATTCTCACCCTCTGTTTACAGATGTTCATTATTTTATTATGAATTATGTTTAATTACTTTTATAGTATTATTTTGGCACCCAGAAGTGTGATAGGTACTTCACAGTAAACATGGAAAGACTTGGTCCCAAAGGTGCTGGAACAATTTTTATAGTGGGAGTGCTGCGAACCATTGAACTGTAAACCCTGTGTATAATGGAATCACTTCAAGACAGAGGGTGCGGCAGCACCCCCAGCACCCCTAGTTCCAGCACCTATGCTTGGTCCCTGCCAGAAAGTGGACACAAGTTAAATTTCTGACAAGATTCAGTAAATGAGATGACTATCACTGGAGTTGGCAGGGAACAGCTCTGCTCCTCCCCTGATACTGTGGGATAAGGGCAAAAACAACTTTTGCCCTCTACATCACAACCTGCATAATCCCACTACACAAAGACCAATGACTTGGGCTGGTACAGAGAATTTGCTTTAGAAAGTGTAAATTTATGTAAATTACATATAATATACTTCACTCTCCAAGTCTCTCTTGTTTACTGTATTTCCCTCTGTCACACAGTGAGCTCAGCTTTTAAGGGGTTCTAGTCCCAGTTTCAGTCTGAGCCTGGCCCCGCCTATCCACTGAAATCATGTGACCGAACAGGTGACTAAAAGCAGGTCAGCTGGGAAGTACAAGTGCTCCCTGCTAGAGCTGATCAAAAAGTGTGTGTGTGGGGGGAAACTTTGCAAAAGAATTCAAAATTGTGAAGCTGTTTCTGATGGAACATTTAAAACATTTAAAACATTTATGAAATATTTTTTCAATTTTTTTTTATTTTTCAAAATTTGAATTCACAGCCGCCATCATTTCCCCCTTTCTACCCTTTGTTTGTTCTTCTGCCAATGAGTGCAATAAAATTAATGATATTCAAGGTGTTTTCTTTTTTACTTTTTTCTTTTTCCACTCAATATCTTTTCAAAACATCTCCAACTTTGGAAAAGTTACAGAGATGCAAAAGGAAATTAAACACTATAACTTTGTAACATTTTAAAACTTCTCCAACTTTGGAAAAGTTAGAATTGCAGAATGGAAAAAGGAAAGGAAAAATGTAGAAAAAAATCACCCCCCAAAATCCTAGACATCATTTATTCCACTGCTTTCAGAGAAGGAGTGGGGGAAGAGGGAAAGAATAAAAGGAGGAAAGGAAGAGAAAACAAAGAACCGATATTTTTTCAGACACTGAAATAAAATAAAATTTTCAAATTGATAAAAAATTATTCATTTTGTTTAAAAAATTCCCATTGAAAAAATTGTGTAAAACATGAGATTTTTCTAATAGAAAATGATTGTTGACAAAGCTCAATTTTTCAGTGGGAAAATGTTAGCTCCACTGCGTGTCCCTTAGCAGGGAAAGTTCAGAAAGGGGAAATACTGGCTATGAGGCTTTCCAGAAATGGGGAAATGAACCTGGCTGAGAGATAGCTGGGAAGGGACCCTGAGAAATATATGTCAAGCCAAGAGGCCTAAAGGTGAGCTATAGAAGAACTCTGGGGAAACATTTGGATACTGGGAAAGTCAGAAGAGAAGGTCTGACCAATGGCAGGCACCATAGGAAATGGCCTTGGGAGACAGTGGAGCCTGGCGGTTTTGAATTAGGGGAGACTGCTGTCTGCAATTTAGAGTCCCAGGGCTGGGACACATGGTAGGGAGCTTATAGGCTGCCATACGGTGACACTTAAGTAAGCAGTGCAGAGCACGTGCATTGAGGAGACAAAGGACTGTTGAGCCTCAAGAACGGCTGAAGATGTGGTTTTGGGTTTGAATTATTTTGTTATACTCTACAAGGTGAGGACTTTTCTTGGCCAAAGCACAAAATCATCAACAATCCCAAAATCAAGTGTCCAGCCAGAGGTGAAACTGAGGTGCAGATGATGTGATGCCAGACTGGTTCAAACACTGTAGTGCCACCATTACATTTTCATTGTGACATGAATAATATTAATAGCAACTCAGGGATGAAGTCACATTCTCTTTTTTCATTAATGTGGACCCGCTTCTTTAGATTTGCAGTTCTGAGGGTTCTGTAGTAAATTTTATCCTTAATTAGATGTCACACAGCGTATATTATGGAAAATTTTATCTATTGCTTAGGAAAACTAACCCATCTGGTGACATGCTGTGACTGGGGCAAACACATGCATAATTCTATATTTTTGAAGGAAGCTATATAGATTTATGATTTAATTATGCATATCTATGGCAGACTGTACTATAAATTTAGGAATAATTTGTTTTGATTGCTCACTGGAAAATTAGCATCATTCCTAACAAGAAAGAACATGTTTACAACAGAAACCTGCTGAGATAAAATGCCTTAAGAACTAAAGATCCTGGAAAGAATGTTAAATCTTATTACACAGATAAGTAATTGAAGGAATGCTAATTCTGTGTTTACTAGAAATGACTGTGACATAAACAGCTAAATATAAAGCTACTGCAGGGGTGCTGATAGTTAGCATTTTTGTAGCAAAGTTATATCAGTCCTTTTACTTTCTTTACATGAGCATTTATAGTCATTCACACAAATTAAGAAACAGACATTATTATAGTATAAAGTCTGAATACAAGCACCATATTGTGAAGCAAGGATTCATGATTTTATTAAGTGTACTATTGTGAGTGAAACAATGGCGCATACCTAGTACTGGAGAACTCATTGCAATAAGGTATTAGCAAGGCTAAGAGCTCAGAGGGAACAAAAAAGCTTGAACTCTTATGGATAACAAGAACATCCAGAGTTACAGTCATAAGAACTGTAATCCATAGTAAGTACATATGAGAGCAATAAGAAAATAAGGAGTTTGGAAGGAATAAACCCCACATTCTTCAGGACATAAGCCACCTCCTAATAACGAAGGTTAGGAAAAAACATTCCCTGTGTGCAGATTATTTCATAACTTTCTATGGCTGACTGTTTTGTACCTTTCTCTGAATCATCTGGTACCAGCCACTGTGGGACAGGATACTGGATGAGGTGGACAATTGCTGATTCGGTATGACAGTTCCTATGGCAAAGATGTTCTCTGTGGAAGGGAAAAAGATCTTTGAGAAATACAGATATCAAGTAACTTGTGCTTTTAATAGGTCATTTATAGCATTCTGCCATTTTTTTAAATGAGGACATTTCCCCAAGATACTCTTTGAACTTCAGATCAAGATAAGAAGACATAAGCTAGAGCCTCATCTGGTGTAAACTGGCATAGCTCCACTGACAGTGGAGAAAAAATACAAGAAAACATTACAGGTATAGCAACAAAACAGTGAAACCTACCACTGAATGAATAAATGCACTAAATGAAAGCCCACAGCTGACCTGTTGAGTCCACTATCCATTAATACTTTCTCTTGGGTTAAAAAAGTTAAACTAAGAAACATAAGCTGTTAGGATTGTATATGCTAACATGGAGGGTGATTCCTGTGTAAAACAATGCAAGTGAGATGGTGGCATGATCCACAGGCCTCAAACCCAGGTCTGCAGTGTTTCAAGAAGGAGGAATATTCCATGTGGCAGTCTGTTGACACTTGTGTACCTGTGATCCATGAAGCTCAGCCCCATTTTGAGGCTCTACGCCTGCAGTCATATTGGTTGAGTCCCAAACAGCTGATTGGCCTGCATGCCCTACTTAAGGCAGCACCAGGAACAGGAAACTGTCTGAACAATTGGCCTCTGACTCTGGTTCCTAGGGGGACTGGGTGGACTCTAGCCAGCATATGGGAGTTCTCCACCCGTTGTGTCTCCTATTGTGTTCTCCAGGAGGTGAGGGCAGCCCTAACACCCACCTCTTGTGTTTTCCTCACGTGGGTCTTGTGTGAGAGTTCTCCCTACCCACCCTGCCCCATCTCTGTCCCTCTGGACCATCCCATTGGGCCCCTGCCCTGTGAGCCTCCCCAGCCACCCCTGATGCAACATCTGAGCTGGATGCCAGACATGCAGTTGGTCTATCTCTGAACTGCACTTAGGAAACAGCTATATGTGCTTGGGCTCCACACCCTTCATTTCCTTACCCTTCTGTCCTGCCCTGACACTAAGAGGTGGGACCTCCTACCACTCAAGAAGGGTGAGGAATCCTGGTGGGCCAGTCCTTATTCCACTCTGGTTCCATGGCCCATTGGGGATATTGGTTGTCATCTCCTTCATGGAGCCATGAGCATGGGTGCGTAGTGGCGTGGTTCACAACCTCCCCAACACCTGTTCCTTCTGTGGTGAGAGGCAGACTCTGGGAGAGGGAGTCCATTTACATCAAGTACACCAAGTTGCAGCCCCTTTTCCAGCTACTCTAGAACCTCCTTCTCTGGTTCTGGCTGCACTTCTCCCCACACCTCCTGATTTACACACACTGTATCTGTGGCCACACACAGTTGCGAGGCATCATTGTCATCCTCCTCCTGGCCATCTACCATAGCAGGAGAAGGAAGCTGGATGTGGGATTGCTCTGTGAATGCAGGACCTACTTCTGACCTTTCCTCAAGTCACATCTCCAGGCAGAGTTCCTTTGGGCTGTGTCCACTGGCTTCCTGGACACCTTCAAGGAGAAGTGGGCACTGTCCAGGTTCTCTGCTTGGTGTCCCCCTCTGGATCCCTGATTTTTAACCTGAGACCCTCACTCCTGTCCCTGTTTTTCATTTGTTGTCCCTTGAACATATGTGATGTCTAGGTCTGGTGGCTCCTCTCCTTAGGCTAAGGGAAGAGGCCTTTAGATGGGGCAGACTTCTGCTCACCCATCCCCAGTCCTTAAATATGTGCTCCTGCTCCTACTTGATTTCCTGGTGTCTGATTTGTGCTTCTGACCAGTTTGTCCAGTTTGTCTCCTGCTTTTGGTCTCCTGGTATGCTGACCCAGTTGACTACTGTCTTGTGACTGTGAACTCTGGCTCTGACTACTAGTTCTGGCTGTCCACGACTTGTGCCATCTGTCATGGCAAGAACTTTCCTTGCAAGCTAGAACCAACTCAAAAGATAAAGGAATGATGAAACTTTAAAAAGCTTCTGTATACTGTGATTTTATATTTTTACTTCATATTCTGTAAGATAAAGAACTACATCTTCAGCTGGTGGAATTTGGTGTCATACCACTGAGGTCAGTGGCGCTATGCTTGTTTGTACTAACTGAGGATCTGGCCTTCAAAATATGGTGGCTAAAGTTTGACTTTAGTTGTTTGTACAGCATTTCTGTTGAAAACTGAGATTTTTCTTCTCCTTTTGCAGCAGCACTTGATTGGCTAGCGTTAGTGCCCATATTAGTGCCACAGCCCTAGGCAGTTTTTGCCCCCGCCTCCATGTTCAGGAAACGAGCATACACGTACTCTCAAACAAGAAGCATTTCCCTGAAAGTAACCGTTGGGGCTAGGCAAATTTTGTGGTCAGCCAGTTCCTGACAGTCCCCCCCCCCCCATGAGGGTGGTAACGAGACATCTGTAAATCTCCTAATTAGGAGAAACCTGGCCAAAAAACTGAACACATCATGACCCTTATAAATGGCCCACCGTGCCAGCGGTGGGCAGGGAGAAATGCAGAGACCCGTACCCGTAACCGAGCCTGATCAACTCGAGGTCTCCCTCAGCTCCGTGTTCTCAGAAGCCTACCCGTTTGCCGGCGATGATGAAACTTTTGTGGTTTCTATGTGTAAGTACGCCTAGCTGCTAATTAACTGAGCCTGTAATCGTCTGTTGTAAGCCGGAGACGAAAGCCGATTCTAGCCGCCCCAAGGCTCCTGCGAGGGGAAACCCGCTAACCAGGAAACCTTGAACGCAAGGGGGATTGGCCGGAGTCTCACGGCGATTTTTAATTGTCTTAATGCATTTTTTTTAATTAGACGAGTAATTGCATTTATGCTTAATAATAGCACCAATAGCACCCTTACTAACCCTTGGAAGGACCTGAATAACTACTGGGACCTGGAGAGGTACCAGGGTCAGGTTCTGTTTGTAATTGCAGTATTTTTATTATTTGTTCTTATTATATTGTAGGCCCAAATTGTGACTAATATTAAGCTGTTCCTTATCCGCACCTGTGACTCATTCAATAAACCCTCAATTTTAATTCCACGACTCATTGTTTGCGTTATCCCCATTGCTACCTTCGGGGGCACTTGTCACCCCTCCTGAGGACATCCAGTGATCGAGCCTCCGCCCTATCCCAGCGCTCATTACCTGGTAGATAACAGGCACCTTGTGACCATTTCGGTGGAGCGAGGGGCGAGAGTAATTAGAGATCAACATGGCGTCATGAACAGGATGCCTTCGGGAGGGCCAGTGCCCATGGCGTAGTGGGGACCGTGAACAGTCTGAGCTCGAGCAATTTCAACACCTACAATTTTACCAAGTGGCCAGCAGACAATCTGAGAGGCCCACCCTAGATTGGGTTTGCGTTATAGAGTCAGGGTCAGGGTCAAAAAGCTATACGACCTCGTTAACCCTGACTGCCGTAGGGTGTCTCCTCCATTGCCATCCCACGTTTAAATGTCACCTGGCCGATAGTTCCCTGCAGCCCCAGTGCACGGGGGTTGCGGATACTAGTCGGACTGAGACACCGTCCGGCATTTGGAAGCAGTGTAGCCGTATCGTTAAAAAATCCCAGGCCACCATTTCTAAACTCATACCCCCGCCCCAGGTACAGCCGGGTGACCCAGCACACGGGTTGTTAACCCAATTAATGGAGGAATTAGAACAGACCAAGCGGTCGAAGAAACTTAGACCGGACGAGCATAAGTCGGAAGACGTGTCCACGGTCTTGTTCAGCGCACTAAACAAAGCGCTGGACCTCTGTGCGGTCCTTCATGGAAGCACTATGTTTGCCGCTAAACAGGCCGCCGCGAATGACACCGATAGCGCAGAAAGCGAGATGGGTGACAAGGAGGAGGAGGACGGGAGTCAGGCTGGCGGAAACCCACCCCCCTACGAAGCCCCGGCCCCCTCTTCGATCTATCCCGCTCTCCCCTCAGCCCCACCCGCGCCTGAGAAGGAGATGCGGATGGAGGCAATGCCTGTCGCTATTACAAAAAGCAAGGTGGACTCTAATACAGGCCAGATGACTACTACCACCGAATATCGTACCCGCACTAAAGGAGAATTGAAGGAATTTATGGTAGACACTAGGCATGGGGAGAGCGAGGCCGCCCTCGTTTGGCTGGGCCGTCTGGCCCTGGATCACGGGGCAGAGGTAGTGGACAGGGAGGAGGCTAGTCTCTTCGCCAAAACATCCACCTGGTCGGGAGGATTTTCAGACCCTCTTAAGAAACGGGGTCTGGCCACTTACTACACCAGCTGCAGCCTCTTTAGCCATGAAGGGCAGTTTTAAGGGCATGTATATACCTCCCGGCAGCAGAAACACGCCCCATGAGATCATATGGGCTATTGCCGGGGCATCCATCGTAATGTGGGACCCACAGACGGTGCCCTTGAACTTGAATCCGCAGCAAGCCCAATCCAACACGCCACTCATTTATGTCGGGGACCCCACCCAGATCCCGGTCAACAGGGATGCAGTGGATTTAGCCATAGATGGCGCCCCACCGATTGACACAGGGGGAACCCTTTTGCTGCATGGTTGGGTTGGGCAACCTCTTATTACTTTATATGAGGCTATGTCCCGTCTTCGGATGCCACAAGCCCCCAAGAGCCCCATCTCAGCCCTTCCAGCTGAGAACCCTGTTAATAAGGGTCAACCTAAGCACCCTGAACGTACCAAGGCCGAAAGGGCGCTTTTTGGGTTCCTATTACATAAGGGGGTGCCCAAGGAAGCACTGCGGAAGATGTCTAACTCTCAACAACAAGACCTGGGGAAACAGTTAGGATGGAAGGACTGGGACGATTATTTAAGAACAAAAAACGAGTAGAGGCCGGGTGCGCCCCGGCCTCCACGGAGACATGGGATGAGCGACCATATCACACCCTATTGGTAGCCGGTCCCAAACCCCTTCACACCCCTGTATCTTTCCTGTTGGACACCGGAGCTCAAATCTCCGTTATTAAACCCGATGTACCGCATATACCCACAAGTTCTACTATGTTTATTCAGAGTCTTAACAGCATTGAAGAAAAACCCGTAGTCCGCTTCACTCTGATTCATAAAGGGTACAAGCGGAAAGTTAAGGCTTTGTTGGGAGGAACAAATTTGCTGGGGGTTGGGGATATAAAACGACTACGATTACAAAAACAGGTCTGTCAGGCCCTGCCTGTCACCCTGTCGCCCCCCCCCCCCTTATAGCCCCGAGCTGGTTAATAACAGCTCATGGAAATTTTCCCCTATTCCCACAAAGCCTGAAGGCATCCCCCTCATTAAGCAACTGCTCAACCAATTATTAAAAGAGGGACGGATAGCGCAGGCAACCGCGTCAAACTATCTATCGCCCGGCTGGGGTATTCCCAAGCCCGGCAACCCCTCTGAATTTCGATTGGTCATCGACTATAGACAAGCAAACAGCCGAGTCCGACACCTTCCATTTGCTGGCCCGGCCACCATTCCAGAAATACGGCAACAGCTAAGCGATGCCAGTGGGAGGTGGGCCTGCACCCTGGACTTAAAGGATATGTTCTATCAAATACCGTTAGAGGACAAACCCCAAATCCTAAACTTCGCGTTCCAGGGCGCACAGTACCAGTGGAAGGTGTGCCCTCAAGGGTTCTGTAATTCCCCCGCCTTGGCCACGTCCGCTCTTGCAAAAACCTTAAGAGGGGTAGAAGCCACTGGGGCATCACCATTTTAGCCTATGTGGATGACATAATCATAATTGGGCCCAACGAACACATAGTCCAACACGTAACTAACACCGTGGTAGCCGAACTAAAGGCCAATGGGTGGCGAATTAATGAGACGAAAAGCCACCTCGTCCCCTCTCAAAGCTTTTCCTTCTTAGGCCAACATTATGACCCCTACAACTGTGGCCAACCTACCTCGGGACTTCTAGACCCTTGGGTAACAGACCCGCCCGAGACTAAAAGGCAACTACAAAGACTTTTAGGCCTAATTAATTATCACCGACACTTTATCCTGGATAAACACCTCATAGACCTTGAGACGATCCAGGAGCCCCTCTCGTCGAAACGGAAACGGGAAATATGGAATCCTGAGGTCCAAAAGAGCCTGGAACGAATAGCCGCCTGGTTTGCCTCTAACCCACGGCTGGTGCGATATAAAAGGGACTCACCTTTTACCATTACCCTTTTCTTTACACAACATCATTATGGGTACTCAGTATCACAAGACGGGCAACTGGTCTATAACTGGGCCCAACGGCTCAAGGGCCCTCAGTATCGATATGGACCCATAGGACTTATGCTGCTAGCCGCAGGCGAGGCGCGCATTTGGGCTCCGCTATCTAGTAAAGGAACCCTGATCGGCCCAGAGGTACACCTCATGCCTTGGCTCACGCGGCTGCCCCCCCTCCCCAGTTTTCATGGCACCAGCCTAACTTGGCAACAGCTGTGTTATTTGGGGGAAATCACGTGGTGGGAATGGACTCTTAAATCGCTGCCGAACGATGTCCGATTCCCAGCAGCCTCGGAGCCCTTGTGTATAGAAACAAAATATGACCCCTGGATTGTGTCCGACGGGGGCACTTCCCCGACCCCCCAGGCAGGAGTCCTCTGTGCTAAATGCAACCACTTCCAGGTTGATCTCCTCCCACCGGGTTCATCGGCCCAGCATAGCGAAGTCCATGGGGGTCCTTCTCGCTGCCCAGCACGTTACCCAGGCCCATTCCGTTTCTGTTCAAGTCGTGTTGGGCATAGACTCACAATTTTGTCTCAGCATTCTCATGGGAGAGGCTAACCCCACAGCATTTATGCCCCTGTGGGACACTATTTTCAGCCTTGTACGTAAGTTCTCCCGGCCCTGGTTTATAACCCATTGCCCGTCACATCGTCCTAATTCTAACCCCCTCCACTCCAAATTGGACCAAAAAATGAGGGAAATTCAAGCGCCCCAAGTGTGTCTGGGGCAACAGCTCCAGCTCAAAACCGATCCATTCCTCCGATGGCTTCATGAGGATTGGGGGCATTTGCCTAGCGGCCGCTTATACGATCAGTTAGCCCTAGGTGCTCAGGGTAAACCCGAGGTACGGCGGCAGGACTGCGAAAGGATAGTACAGTTCTGCCTTAAGTGTGCACAGATCAAGTCCCAAAACCGCCCTCGTTACGAGCGGTGGGCGTACGCGGCAGAGTATTTTCCCCCTGGCACGGTGTGGCAGATAGATTTGATGGGACCCCTACCCGGAGCCCGTCGCCACCCAAAGGCTCTTGTCATGGTGGATATGGGCTCCCGTCAAACTCACTGCATCCCCTTGAATACCACCACGGCGGCGGCCGTGGCTGGGGCGCTGCAACAGGTGGCCGCGGCATGGGGAGTGCCCTCTGAAGTTCAAGCAGATGGGGGACCCCCTTTTACCAGCAAGCGTTTCGAAGCATTGGTGTTGGGATGGGGGGCCTCCCTCCATATTCACTTAAAATATCACCCCGAAAGTAATGGCGTTGTAGAGCGGAAAATCGGGGTTCTGAAAACCATGATACGTTCAGTCAATCCCAACGTTGACTATAAGGGTTGGAGTACGCTATTACCACAGGTCCTTATCTCCCTCAATGCAAACTATTCTCGTTGGGCTGAAATCAGCCCCAGGCCTAGAGGCCCCTGGACTCCCGTATATCACCCTGACCAACTTGTCTGGGTGGCCGAGCCACAGGCCTCGGGTCATCGAGAACCCTATGCCGCACGAATTGTAACTGCGGGTAAATATCCCAATACCTATACGGTTGTGGATGTCCAGGGCAATCACACCTTGGTCCACCATAACTGGATAAGCAAACGTTCTGAATCCGGAGAGAACTAACAAGGGCCAATAAGGCCGCCTTCTGCTTTGTCTTGCAGCTCGCCATAGCGGCGGGAAGCCGGGACGACAACCAGAAGGGCCCAGATCTGCTGAACCTGAGACATCCGTATCCCGTGGGCGAAAATACCCATCAGCTTATGTTTGCAGCCTATTGGATCCAGGAAGTTCTGGGAGGAAACGTCGACTTATCCTCACTGACCCCTGATAACTGCCTTGCATGTTCCAATAAGCTGTCTGTAAATAGGTCTTTGTTTGATTTATTGCCATTAGTGTTTAATTTTAGTAGCATTAATGGTCCCCTTAATTGCTCCTCCCCCTTTGCTCAGTGGCTCCCCACCGTACAATGGACAGGTTACACAAACGATCTTTTCGATCCCATTTCCCCCCTTGTTTTTTCTATTTTTAATGAAACTAGGGTACGTCGTATGGGCCCACTCCTCTTGTCACCTGGGGAAAGGCCCATGGCATCCCACTGTTGGGCCTTTTTGGGACATAATCGAACAGAAACCATTTGGGTTGGGGCCTACCCCAATTGTTCCCAGTAGCAGCTTGTGGACGGAAATGAGACTGCCAGCAGCCCTATTTTCATATGTACGTCCCCACCCCCCGTTTTATGCGGTAGCCGCGGCCGGAAAATTAGGTCTGGCGACATCACTTATAGCGGCAAAAGATTCTATCAGCCCCTCAAACACACATATCTATCCCACAGCCACATTAAGAAATTAGTTTTTAAGGGAGGCTCGGCATGTCAGGACTCTGCCTTTTCCCCCTGGTCCCCCAGACCCGGTCACTTCTGGCTGTGTGGCGAGGCAGCCTATACGGCGCTCCCCCCTAACCCTAGAGGCATATGTACCATTGGCTCTATCCTGTTAAAAGGGGGTGGTATTTATGTTAAGACCTGGCATCCCAACTCAGCCAGACGGGTTCGACGTTCCTGGGGTTGGTGGGAGAAGGCAAAGGGTGCACTGTCCTCTGTAGTGTCTTCAGTGGTTTCGTTTAACCCTGTTGGATATATGTTATTACGTGAGCAAGTATTATTCCAATCACTGGCTATTGAAACGCTGGCAAATACCACCGCAAAAGGTTTTAATTTAGTCAATCAGCAGCTAACGGAATTATCAGATTATTCTTTTCAGAACCGATTAATGATGCAATTTTTGCTGCAATCACGGGACTTTTGTGAGACCCTCATATCCATGTACCCACAGTTTAAGGATAAGTGTTGTGTCTCTGTTTCTTCTGTATCTGGAAATTTAACGGAAGTAATTAACAACCTCAGGGCTTTAGGAACCGCTGTGCGTGAGTCCAGGGAGACCTTCCGATTTTGGTCCTGGCTCGATTGGTTGGGTCTCGGAACCTACAAGGCTTATTTCCAATCTCTCCTTATCTCCTACCTGGTCGGGTGTATCCTGCTCTGCCTTGGCTGTGCCTGCTTGAAAGCCTGCATCCATCGTGTTATCGGGTCGGCCTACATTGCCTCTTCCCCCGACACACGCCCTCTTGTAGAAGGGGATGGCGAGTCGGACGATGAATCTAAGGTATAGGCATAACGTTCACATGGAGCCCAGGGCACGGGGGCATGTTAGTGCCCATGTTAGTGCCACAGCCCTAGGCAGTTTTTGCCCTGGCCTCCATGTTCAGGAAACGAGCATACACGTACTCTCAAACAAGAAGCATTTCCCCGAAAGTAACCGTTGGGGCTAGGCAAATTTTGCGGTCAGCCAGTTCCTGACAGTCCCCCCCCCCCATGAGGGTGGTAACGAGACATCTGTAAATCTCCTAATTAGGAGAAACCTGGCCAAAAAACTGAACACGTCATGACCCTTATAAATGGCCCACCGTGCCAGCGGTGGGCAGGAAGAAATGCAGAGACCCGTACCCGTAACCGAGCCTGATCAACTCGAGGTCTCCCTCAGCTCCGTGTTCTCAGAAGCCTACCCGTTTGCCGGCGGTGATGAAACTTTTGTGGTTTCTATGTGTAAGTACGCCTAGCTGCTAATTAACTGAGCCTGTAATCGTCTGTTGTAAGCCGGAGACGAAAGCCGATTCTAGCTGCCCCAAGGCTCCTGCGAGGGGAAACCCGCTAACCAGGAAACCTTGAATGCAAGGGGGATTGGCCGGAGTCTCACGGCAATTTTTAATTGTCTTAATGCATTTTTTTTAATTAGACGAGTAATTGCATTTATGCTTAATAATAGCACCAATAGCACACTTACTAACCCTTGGAAGGACCTGAATAACTACTGGGACCTGGAGAGGTACCAGGGTCAGGTTCTGTTTGTAATTGCAGTATTTTTATTATTTGTTCTAGTATTATATTGTAGGCCCAAATTGTGACTAATATTAAGCTGTTCCTTATCCGCACCTGTGACCCATTCAATAAACCCTCAATTTTAATTCCACGACTCATTGTTTGCGTTATCCCCATTGCTACCTTCGGGGGCACTTGTCACCCCTCCTGAGGGCATCCAGTGATCGAGCCTCCGCCCTGTCAGGACTCTGCCTTTTCCCCCTGGTCCCCCAGACCCGGTCACTTCTGGCTGTGTGGCGAGGCAGCCTACACGGCGCTCCCCCCTAACCCTAGAGGCATATGTACCTGGTAGATAACAGGCACCTTGTGACCATTTCGGTGGAGCGAGGGGCGAGAGTAATTAGAGATCAACAGCTAGGTGCATTGGAATTGATCCAATGCTGACTGAAATCCATTGTTCTCAATGGACATTGGGTTGAGTGCATTGTTCTTAACAGGAGCTATGCACCATCTTCTGAATAATCAAGTTTTGGTAATTGCTGAAGCCAGGATACTGGTTTATCAATTATTCCAGTAATAACTGTGCTTGAGGTCTGAAAGCAGAGTTTGACAGGTAGGCAATATTTTGAAAGATTATTGTTATACCCAGTAATGTGCTCTTCTGTAGCTCATGCACATAACAGGATAGTTTTAATAAATTCCATAGATTGGGATTGTCTGCATATGTGGAACAAGATCTGCATGTTGTTGTGTAAGAATCATTGAATTGCTATAAAGGATGGAAAAACGATTTGAGTGAACTGTGAATTTTTTTCTCATTAGATTTGCTGGTTTTCATTGTATTACAGGATTGTAATATGCAAATATCAATATATTTTTTCTCCTGATTATGATCCCATTACTGCACATGACCATTATAAACCATACACATTTTCCAGATACCATGTTGACCATTGTCAATGGCAAATGAAGTTTGCAATCAACATCTCTAGTAATTTAAGAAAGGTATGACACTGTTATGTACAGAAAAACAGGAGGAAATGTACAAAATGCATTTCCAGACACTCTTGGTAAATAAAGAGATTTGGAACTAGTACAGTGTAAATCTGGTGTAATTTTAGGACATATTTACTATAGTCTTTCAGCTAAGTATGACATAATTCCTTCAACTAAGTCCAATGGACATCTTTATAAATTATAATTTGTCTCTGATTTTAAATCGTCTTCTAGACTATGAAGAGAATATTTAATCCTTATGAAGGTTTTATCTTCCAGTGTCACAAAACTTGTTTTATGTATTCACCCATGACCCTTCCTCCTCTGACAAAACGAAAAAGGAACATGTACTACATCAGTCATCCTGGGCCAGACTGTGGCACTGAGCCACTGCCACGCATTGGTGGGAGTTGTGTGGTTTTGTATAATTCCCTGTATAGTGGTATGGCATGGAAGAAATTCTGAGCTCATCAGTGTGTGGCAGAGGGTAGAAATTACTGTACCCCTTTAAGGAGTGCAGCACACTCAGCCAGGAAACTGACCACTATACGATGAGGTGATGCTTGCATAGCCAGACTTCACTTGCTCTCTGTCCCTCTATGATGATTTCAGGAACCTGTTCAACTTTTGAATCCTGGTTGATATTATGAAGTAGTTACTTTGAAAATTACTGTATTGTTGAATATACCCATGTAAATGTGGAATTCACTACTGCTGACAGTGCTGTGAACACATCTCTGGCAGCCCAAGGACAAAGATTGGTAATTGACTCTTAAATGGTCACTTAGGTGGAAACACCTGAATGACAAGGGCTGTAGGCTGGGAGAAACTACTTCCTCCAATTTATCTGCAGAGAGGGAGTTAAAAAGGACTTAAAGGGGAAGGCTTTGGAGAGACTAAGTTAGGGGCAGGAGAGGGGAAGAGAAAGGCATGCTTTTGTGACTGGATGGCTAGTTAAATTGTGTTACCAACCAAAGTCAGAGCAAACTGATCTAGAGACAGGGGCTCTATAACTGGAAGATAAGCCATGTACTGCAGGAGAAGGATCCCGGATGTGCCCAGAAGACTTTGACCCAGCCCAAACTATGCTCTGGAATGGTGAGGAAACTGAGGCAGGGGAATGTGTGCAGGTGTGATGGTGTGGGAATATGTCTGTATCATTTATGAATTCTTTATGAAACTCTGACCAATGCATATCTCTGTCAGGCTGCAAATTGCATTTTGATTGAGCAGCCTTTTGACTTCTCTATCATCTGTCTGCATCAAGGTTGAGTTGAGATCCCAGAGTCTGGTGGCGAGGGAATAACAAAAGAGAAGAGTTGAAGTTAAGTGTTTTGACTACTGAAACATAACTGCTCTAGACAAAGGATGAGCTCCCTACCCAGGGGAAGCGATTTAGTGGCAGGGAGATCACCTGGGCAATGAAATCATCTGGAAGGGGTCTTTGTTCATGCAGGGAAGCTGGCAAGGACGTCACTTGACCCAGGGGTTTTAAAAGGGGCAGAAGCTGGTCTGTTCAGGGACCATTTTCTCCAGTCCGTGAAAGACATAACACTGACCACGTGATACTTTGCCTGCCTGGACACTGATAGTTCCTAAGGACTCCCAAGAGAGGGGTGAGATAGAAAGGGACGTGCAGGTAATGTTTATTGTTTTGTATGAGCTGTATTCTCCTGTGCTTTGTATGATTAAGTATGAAAGAGCTTAAAGGTGTTAGACTGTGCAAAGTGTATCAGCGCATGTTCATGGCTTCCCAAATTCTGTGTGTCTCAAGGGAGTTAAACTACAAACCCGAAGCTTCACAATGTTAGGGCTGAGTTCCAGGAGAAGGAATTATTTAAGTACTAAGGAGTCTGAAGGGCAAGTGCAAGTGCTGTACCCAGAGGAGGTAGGCAGCTGGCCAGCAGGCTCCAGCTCTCAAAGGTGGAGACAGATAGAAGATCTGTGACCTGAGAGTGTGGGGCAGTAACCAGACTCCATTCAGGCTCCAGGGACTTTCAACACCTGGGGATCCTGATCAGCAGAGGTGTGACTTTCCCTCACAGCAGTCCTAGAGGGTGGCCAGGAGGAGGCACTTGCTAGGATCTGTGGCAGGAGGGTTTATTTTTGTCTTGATCACTGAATTTCTTGTGCTATTAAAAAGCATTGGTATTTTAGAATCCTGTTCAAAGTCTTATTGTGAATGTTATATGTTACACCTACTAACACATTGAGGAATGAACCTATGAACCCAGAACACCCACTGGAGTTCTGGGAGAGGGGATATCTAAACAACAGAAAAATCTGAGGGGTCAGCACTCATCTCAGGGGCTACTGAGGTCTCAACTTTCAGGAGGGAAGATCTGCACCCAAAGAGTGCGTCTAGAGACCCCAAGCCAAGGGCAGTTTAGACTCTAGAGATTTAAAGCACATGGGGATTCAGCATTTGGATCTCCTCACAGCACTTTGGTGAGTGTCCTGGGTGGGGGACAGGTCTCCCCAATACTGTGCAGCCATGTAAGGGATAATTGCCATCTAATCCACAATTTAGAATATCACCATCAAACTGAGTCCATGGCTGGGGTCCCCAAACATAGCCACAGAACAATTAGAATGACTTCTGCCAATGGGGGGAAGCTAAAGAGAAATTTTATGATAGGAATGATGGCATATGTAGCTAGAAGCAATAGACTCTAGGCACCTAGGCTCCCTCTACAATGAATGGGAGGAGAGAGGTGACTTAGAATTCATTTCACAAATGCCAGCATGCTATCTAAAGGAGGCCAATGGGAGACGCTGATGAGAGGGGTGTATCCTAAGCCCTCCCCCTGTTGCAGAGTTTAGTGCCTAAGGCAGCTGTTTTCCTAGAGATATACGAATGGGACCCCCTCTCTTGGAGTCAGGTACTCAAGTTGTTTCTTTCGAAAAAGAAGAAGGAAGGCACTTAACACTACACAAAACAGGCCAGGGGTAGGGTTGAGTTGAGTGGCCTTCCCTTAAAACCTTTAGCCCAGTGGTTAGGATACTCATCTAGCATGTAGAAGATCCTGGTTTAATTCCCCTCTCTGCCAAAGAAAGGATTTTAACAGTGTTCTACCACCTCTCAGGTGAGTACCCTGGCCATTGGCCTATAGAGTGATTCTCATTCTCTTTGGACAAATTCCGATTCAGTTATTTAAAACTGAATAACTTCAGAAAGAGAGATTGAGGGCTTGTCTACACTTTCATTTTATAGCACTCTAACTTGCTGGCTCAGGGGTGTGAAAAATTACCACCTCCCCCGGCCCCGAGTGCAGCAAGTTTGAGTGCTTTAAAGCACTAGTGTGGACAGGCTCGGAGCTAATCCCCTTGTGGAGATGGATTACCAGGAGAGCTGGGAGACCTGTCTCCTAGTGCTTGTGCCCACCCCACTCGCACTTCAAAGTGCTGCCATGGGAGCAATCCCACAGCAGCGCTTTGAAGTTTCTAGTGTAGATGTAGCCTGAGAGAGACTTGCATCAAAATAGCCCAGAGTGTGGATGCCCAAAGGCAGAGACATAGGTGTCTGAGGGAACTTTTACACTGAAAACTCTAAATGCTGAGTGAATGTAGGCACCTACAGGGTTCAGTGGAGGCTGAGCAAGGTTTTTGTGTATCACAGTGCCTAGAATTGGGACATAGGCACCTCAACCAGGTGTGTAGGTGCCTGTATACCTTTCTAGATCTAGACCCGAGTTCTCCTGTCCTAGCCTTCCTCTTCCCGCCATCCTCTGTTCTTTTCACACTTTCCACCATTCTTGAAGAAATGGGGCAGGAATCCTATCAACAGCCGCATTCACCACATAATTCTAATTTATTTTCCTGAGCACTGAATGAGGGAGAGGTCCTATTTAAAAACACTGTATGTGATCAGACAATTAAAGGCAATACAATACAAAGAAGGGGGTTGAGTTACAGTTGCATAGGCAACTTTAATTCTGGCATTTCCTAATTGTCAATTGACTTTGCAACTTTACGTTCTCTTAATGATGTTTTTAAAAATGTGTTTTCCTAGGTTTTTGTAAAAGGAAAACAGATTAAAACAAATTTTTTTAGTGTACAAATGTAGTGAGACACCATCATGCATTGTCAGTGGGGTTTGAACCCTGAAGCTTGAGCTACAAGACTAACTACATTAGCTGGCAAGAGAATGGTGTTAGTCCTGGGGCGGAATGAGTTGCTAGGGCCTTAAACTGGTTCTTGGACGTGTTTAGCGGGGCCTGGCCTGGTTCTCTCTACCACCCCTGAGGAAGTAAGAGAACTCCTTTCCCACGTGGTGCCCCCACAGGGGAGAGGGGAGAGATGGGTTACTGGGCTCATATGCATGCGCTCTGTCTCCCACACCTACCTGCCTGGAAAGTCTATCTTTTTGCAAGGTTGAGTGTAATGTGCGCTGCTGCTGCTTTGATGGTAGTTTGGTCCAGGCTTTAGATTAGAATGTTTGTTTGGTTATTATTTTGGCATCCTACCAATGTTTTTGCTGACAACACAGGGGAAGAGAATGGCAATTTTCAAAAGTTTGGATCTCAGCCAAACTCTAATGGAACTTCAGGGACAAAGAAAAGGCACTTCTGCGGCCTCAGGGCTTTCTCTCTACTGAATTCGAAAGGTCTACTGTAAACAATGGAGATATTAAGAGCTTCCCAGAAAGATCACAAGAATCTTTTTATACTGAAAAGTATTAGGCAACCCAAATATATGCCATCTCCCTTATAATATATATACATACAAGCACATGATGTTAGTGGTAGACGAGATCTGTGCTATGGCCTCTGATCCTACAAACACTCATGAGTAACTTCATGCACATATGAATTCTCATTCAGTTCATTGGAGCTATTCATTTGCAGTCACTCACATGCGTTAATGTTTGCAGGCTCCAGCCTATGTGTGTAGTCCCTCCAAAGATTAAATGAAGTTTGCCAAGGGGTGTAGGGAAGAGTATAGAACGTATTTATGCTTTTTCTTTGCATATTTCAATGAGAACTTAATGAATCCATGTGATTTTCCTCCTAGTACTAACTTTGAATCTCTGCATTGGAGAACTTATTTTAAATTAATAAGCTGTTTGGCCTGTTTGGATTTCCTGTTGACATTTTAAAGCAAGACGTGCATAAGCCAAGCCACCCAAAGTAAATTAAATTAAATTTTTAGAAGATATATTAAGGTCATGTTCCAGTTAGCACAAGTACCAGCCTTTCAATTTAACCACATTAGCTACTGAATATTTACTACAGAGTAAACAAAAAAAGAAAGTCCATCTCGAAAAGAAACAAGAAATTATAAAAAGAGCAACTATACTTCATGTTCACTTGGGGAACAAGCTGTAACTTCTGCAGATATTCCAGACAACTAACATCTGCTGGAAGGCAGTTGAAGGTCTGATTCAATGCTAGCTGGAGTCAATGTGACTTTTCCCATCATTGCATAAAAAAGGGGGATTTGCAATAAAGTGATATCTTACCTTTTGTACTTATTTGATTTTCGCATCTGGCTTCAAAAATATTTTATATATCCTGTAAGTTTAAAATGGTTAAATTAGGCAAACTATATTGTGAAAAAACTGCCCTTTTACAATATTTAATAAGCAATCATGAGAGGTTTTTCCTACTTCTCTTTCATAAAAACACCCTTTGGCATGCAGGCCAGTTGCAAAGTCTACACCTAAAGAAAATGTTTGGAAAATCATGTCTTGACAATTTATCAAACAAGATCATGGAATGGGCAGGATAATCCTTTCACTGACTGGATCAGTATTGTTTCCCCTAAACAGTTTTATGAGACACCTATACACTATTGATTTCCTGTAAGATTACTGAGTAGCAAACCTTTACACAGTATTTTTTCAAGTTCTCTGTAATGTAATGCAAATGAGCATAAACAATTATTATATAACATGGCTTTGGATTAAAGGGAAACTAAAATTTATGTACTAATTAAGTTGTATTTGATCCCTTGAGGAATAAATGGTTTAATGAAAACTGAATGCGATTTATTAGCTGTATGAGTGCTAGTGGCGATGATGTTCATATGGCACAATGTCTGCATTTGCTGGGTGGGTGTAGATGGTTGATATATTGATAATCTGTGATAAGATGATAGATTCTGTGGATAAATACTGACTTGAAATACTTTGTCTCAAAGGCAAGGGAAATGTGATAGCTGCAAAGTACAATAGAGTGAATTTGGGATTGTTATCAGTTTGTATCATGAAAGATTAAGGCCCTGGTTCCTAACCTTTTTGTAGCCTTTTACAAATTAACTAAAAATCCCATCTATGGGTACATCTACACTGAACACCACTGGCAGCAGCATGTAGAGTATGTGTAGCTAGACACTGCAGTGAAAAGCAAGCTCTGTCCATACGGCAGCATGTAGCTTTGGCAGGGAGAGGTAGTGGAACACTACACTACATTACATTGCTAAAAATAGCAGTGTAGACAGGGGAGGAGCTGCCAGCACATGTAGAAAGCCATGTAAGGGATGCACCCTAAGGTTCTGGCATGTCTTTACTCTACTCACCTAAGCAGCGCCGCACCATCTACACTACTATTTATACCCGTGCTAGGGGTGTGTGCAGCATATGTACTCTACATGGCACCATAATGAGTGTGCAGTGTAGACAACCCTGATCAGCTGGGGCCACCATCTTACATTCAGCTATGTGTAATCTAACCTACAAGGGACCTTGAGCTGCTCCAAACCCCAGTACTTGAAACCTTACAGGACTGAAGTTTAGATCAACCCCAGTAAGAATGTACGTTGAACGGGGAATGGACAGTTGTGGCATGCTGGAGTGATGGTAGGGAGTGATGGCTAGACCCACAAAAGGGAGAGTTAGACTTAGGGCATGTCTATACTACAGACTTAAGTCGACCTATGTTAGGTTGACTTACAGCCACCGCAGTTCATGTCCACACTCCCTTCCTTCTGTCAGTGGTGTGCATCCTCACCTGAAGCATTTCCAGCAACTGAAAAGGGTCAGTGTGGGAGGATAAGAGCCAGAGATCTCAGCTCCATGCAGCTCCTCACTAGGAGCCCAGTTGCCCCCTGGGCTTCTTGCCTCCCCGTTCCTCACTGGGAGCCAGGGGCAGCCACCTGGGCTTCTCACCTCCTGAGTGGGGAGTGAGGTGTGCAGCCTGGCTGGGAGTGTGAGCCAGGGGCAGCCGAGCTCTAGCTGCCTGGCTTTCTTGTCATTTTCAGCTCTCCAACATGGAGCTGTGAAACTGACAAGACAGCCAACAGCAGATGTAAGGAACACATTGTCTGCAGAGACACTGCGTCAACCTGACTACACCGACATGAGCTCTACGACTCTCATGGGGGAGGACTTATGTCAGTGTAGTAGGGCACTTACATCAGCAGGACAAGGCTGTAGTATTTACACTGACATAATTAGGTTGACATAAGGCAGCTTAAGTTGACTTAATTATGTAGTGTAGACGAGGTCTTAGGCTCACCATTGCAGTGCCTAACTTTTAGATGTCCTGCCCCTTAGTGGAATCCACAGCCCCGAGATAGGAGCCTAACTGCCACTGTAGACACCTGTCTCACTGAGCTCCTGCTGACCCCAGTAGGCACTTAAAGTTCATAAGGCGCCTAATTTTCTGCTGCTGGGCCTAGCTCATATCAAAGCTTCTGAAAGATCATTGCCTGTTAGATCCACTCCCTCTGGGGCACCTGGCATTGGCCACTGTCGGTAGACAGGATACTGGGCTAGATGGGCCTTTGGTCTGACCCAGTACGGCTGTTCTTATGTTCTTATGTTCTAAAGATCTGTGACACACTGGCACTCCCATATTCACCACTGTCATATAATTGGGATATGTTTTGTAGAAAGTATGCCTTGTGAGGTATCATTCTAAGAGTCTTGATAAGTTGAACATTAATATCCTGTTGGATTGTGTGTGTTATCATTGTATGTGAAGTTATGTAGTTTTGCTGTGTATGTGTATATGTGCCTCCCTAGAATACCTCATAGCCCTGTGGTGAGAGCACACTCCTGGGCAATAGAAGACTTGTAATCAAGTACCTGCTGTGATTCAGGCAGAGTAGGGACTGAATCTGAGTGAGTGTTGTCACTCCTGGGTTATCAATTATAAGGGGTAGGTGGTGCCATCTCCTCTTCTTTTGCAAAACAAAGACTGACTTGTTTTAGGCACCTAACTCCAGGAGAGGTTTTACAATTGTGAAACCCAAGTGAAAGGAGGTGCCTAAATCCCTTTGGGGGAAGCCCTTAAGCCACACCTCTCTCCTTAGCATTTCCTGTTGTCTATCTTAGGTGGCTTCCCACTCAGTTTGCTGGCTTCGTGGATTCTATCCTTAGGTGCCTAACTCTTCCCAACTGGACAAAAGCCGACACCAAGGTGTTGGTGGTTCTCCAGTGTGAGGCTAGCAGGGACCACAGCTTTGGGGGAAAGAACTGAAAGGCAAAGCTTTACAATGACATGTCTAATAAACCAGCTGAGCTGGGAATCAAATCTACTGGACTACAATGTCGGGAGAAGATCAAGGGGATTAAGAAAACCTATTGAAAGATGAAGGACCATAATTTCCAGTTTAGTAATTCCCTGCTGGCATGCCTGTTTTATGATGAGCTGGATCATCTCATTAGCAGCACCCTACCAGGCATAGACCCTGAATTTACTCTGGACAGTGAAAGGGCTCCAGGCAGGGTTGTGGGTAGGTTGGACAGTGGGGGGACGGCATAGAGAGCATGAGTCAAGTGAGATGGGGGACAGAGTGGGGAAGAGTGACATTCAACAGTCTGTAAATAGCTGAAGGGTTTAAGCAGTGAGTGCTAAGGATTATTTATTGTCTGGTAGTGAAAGAGGGGAAAAACATGGTGATGAAATGGAATTAAGACAGGGAAAATTTAAACTGAATATATGCATGGGTGGTGAGTATAATAAGCCAGGGGAGGTTCAGCCTCCCTTAGCACAGCTGCTGCCGCTGGACTCCAATTGCAGGTTTGGCAGGGGAAATTTTTAATTTTTATTATGCGACGTGCAGGTTCCAGGGCAGCTGAGGAGACGGTATCTGCTACTCAGCTTTCTGGGTTACTTAATAATCTCCCTGTACTCCAGGGAGATTACTCATGAACCCGGGAAGCTAAGTAACACATACTGCCTCCTCAGCAGCCCCAGAATCTGCATGGCGCATCTCAAAAGCTCAGGTTCTTCTCCCAGAAGAGAGAACAAAAGAGGTTTTGAATATTCCTGTGGGGCGGTTTGAGGGCTGTGGAGGGGAGACGTGACTGTGGCGGCTCAGGTGTAGTGGCACAAAGTGCACTAAACCCACCAGCCTGGGGCTTCTCCGAGCAGGTTGGACTCGGGAGTCTCAGTGCTCCACCTGGCCCGGGGCTCCTGTGGCTGCGGGGGGGGTGGGGTAGGGGGGTCTCAGAGCTCCAATCGCAGAGGGGGACTCGTGGCCATGGCCGGGGGGGGGGGCGGAAGGAGTGGAGCAGGGGCTAGCCTCCCCAAAGAGGGACTCCACCTGCTACCCATGAATATGTGGAAAATCTTTGTCGCAGTGAGATAGACTCATAGACTCCTAGGTCAGAAGGGACCAATCTGATCATCTAGTCTGACCTCCTGCACAAGGCAGGCCACAGAACCCCACCCATCCAATTTTGTACAACCCCTATCCCAGGACCGAGTTATTGAAATCCTCAAAAATGGTTTGAAGACCTCAAGCTGCAGAGACACCACCAGCAAGCGACCCGTGCCCCACGCTGCAGGGGAAGGTGAAAAACCTCCAGGGCACCTGCCAATCCGCCCTGGAGGAAAATTCCTTCCCGACCCCAAATATGGCGATCAGCTAAACCCTGAGCATGTGGGCAAGAGTCACCAGCCAGCACCCAAGAAGGAGTTCTCCGCAGCAACTCAGTACCCATCGCATGCAACATCTCCCCGCAGACCATTGAGCAGACCTGTCTGGTGGTAATTCAAGATCAATTGCCCAAATTAACGATCCTATCATAACATCCCCTCCATATACTTATCAAGCTTTGTCTTAAAGCCAGGAAAGTCTTTTGCCCCTACTACTTCCCTCGGAAGGCTATTCCAGAACTTCACTCCCCTAATGGTCAGAAACCTTCGTCTAATTTCAAGTCTAAACTTCCTAATATCCAGTTTATACCCATTCGTCCTCGTGGCTACATTAGTACTAAACTTAAATAATTCCTCTCCCTCCCTAACGTTGACCCCCCTGATATATTTATATAGGGCGAGCATATCCCCCCTCAGCCTTCTTTTGGCCAGGCTAAACAAGCCAAGCTCTTTGAGTCTCCTTTCATAAGGCAGTTTTTCCATTCCTCGGATCATCCTCGTAGCCCGTCTCTGAACCTGTTCCAGTTGGAATTCATCCTTCTTGAACATGGGACACCAGAACTGCACACAGTATTCCAGATGGGGTCTCACCAACGCCGTATACAACGGTACTAACACCTCCTTATCCTTGCAGGAAATACCCCGCCTGATGCATCCCAAAATCGCATTTGCTTTTTTAACAGCCGTATCACATTGGCGACTCATAGTCATCCTGCTATCAACCAGTACCCCAAGGTCCTTCTCTTCCTCCGTCGCTTCCAACTGATGCGCCCCCAACGTATATCCAAAATTCTTATTATTAATTCCTAAATGCATGACCTTGCACTTTTCACTATTGTATTTCATCCTATTTCTATTACTCCAGTTTACAAGGTGGTTCAGATCTTCTTGAATAGTATCCCTGTCCTTCTCCGTGTTAGCAATACCCCCCAGCTTCGTGTCATCCGCGAACTTTATTAGCACATTCCCGCTCTTTGTGCCAAGGTCAGTAATAAAAAGGTTAAATAAGATCGGTCCCAAAACCGATCCTTGAGGGACTCCACTGGTGACCTCCTTCCAGTCCGACAGTTCACCTTTCAATACGACCCTCTGGAGTCTCCCCTTTAACCAGTTCCTTATCCACCTTACAACTTTCATATTCACTCCCAGCTTTTCCAATTTAACTAACAGCTCCCCGTGCGGAACCGTGTCGAACGCCTTACTGAAATCTAGGTAAATTATATCTACCGCATTTCCTTTATCTAAGTAATCCGTCACCTTCTCAAAGAAGGAGATCAGATTGGTTTGGCACGATCTACCTTTAGTAAATCCGTGTTGCAATTCGTCCCAATTACCATTGACCTCTATGTCCTTAACTACTTTCTCCCTTAAAATTTTTTCCAAGACCTTACATACTACAGACGTCAAGCTAACAGGCCTATAATTACCCGGATCACTCTTTTTCCCTTTCTTAAAAATAGGAACTTCTCATAAACAGATAGCTAAGGGTTAATGTCTCTTTCACCTGAAGCACCTGACCAGAGGACCAATCAGGAAACCGGATTTTTTCAACTTTGGGTGGAGGGAATTGAGTGTCTAAGGTCTTTGTTTTCTGGCTGCCTGCTTTCTCTGAGCTTTGGAGAAGTAGTTCTACTTTCTAATTTTCTGTTTCTAAGTGTAAGGACAAAGAGATCAGATAGTAAGTTATATGGTTTCTTTTCTTTGGTATTTGCATGAATATAAGTGCTGGAGTGCTTTGATTTGTATTCTTTTTGAATAAGGCTGTTTATTCAATATTCTTTTAAGCAATTGACCCTGTGTTGTATCATCTAATACAGAGAGAACATTTGTACTTATTTTTCTTTCTTTTTATATAAAGCTTTCTTTTAAGACCTGTTGGAGTTTTTCTTTACTTCAGGGAAATTGAGTCTGTACTCACCAGGGAATTGGTGGGAGGAAGAAATCAAGGGGAGATTTGTGTGTTGGATCGCTAGCCTGATTTTGCATTCCCTCTGGGGGAATAGGAAAGTACTTTTTGTTTTCAGGATTGGGAACAGAGAGGGGGAGTCTCTCTGTGTAGTTTCACAGAGCTTGTGTCTGTGTATCTCTCCAGGAGCACCTGGAGGGGGGAAGGGAAAAAGGATTATTTCCCTTTGTTGTGAGACTCAAGGGATTTGGGTCTTGGGGTCCCCAGGGAAGGTTTTTCAGGGGGACCAGAGTGCCCCAAAACACTCTAATTTTTTGGGTGGTGGCAGCAAGTACCAGGTCCAAGCTGGTAACTAAGCTTGGAGGTTTTCATGCTAACCCCCATATCTTGGACGCTAAGGTCCAAATCTGGGACTAAGGTTATTACATGAGTGGCAGCTGGTGGGAGACAGAATCCAGAAGCCAGTAGAAATATTATATTTTTCTTTTCTCTGCTAAGGGCTTTTTAGCAGAGAGAAGCAGTTGGTTTTAAAAGGGAACCAGAGAGAATTTTTTTTTCTGCTCTCTCTCGCAGTTTGTGGCTTGCATGTTAAGGGTCTTTTGTCATGCAATAGCCCTCCCATTAGGAGGCAAGTACCGGCACTTATATGCATGCAAATAAAGTGGTTTTTCTGGTTTCCCTTCATTGAACATTAGCTAGAGAGAGAAAAGGAAAATTAACTAAAAGCACTGTTGCTAGGCAGACTTCAGGAGGCAACAGAGAACCTGCAGTTCAGAAGATAAACACCGGAGGGCACCCCAACACAAGAAAACAGGAACCATGACTTCTAAGGCAAAAATTGGCGCCGAAGAACAAATCAAAGAAGCTGAACACAGGCGACAGATGGAGATGAAAGAAAAGGAAGAAAGCATCAAACTGGCAGCCTTCCAAAGAGAACAGGCAGCCCAAGAGGCAGCACACAAAAGAAAACTAGAAGAAGAAGAGGTGGCCCACCGCCGAGAAATGGAAAAGCACTGCCGAGAAATGGAAAAGCACCGCCGAGAAATGGAAAAGCACCGCCGAGAAATGGAAAAACAACAAAAAGAAATGGAAAAACAACAAAAAGAGAATGAAGAGAAGGAAAAACAGAGAAAACATGAACTGGAATTGGCAAAAGCTGGGCTGCATGTGCCAGCCAACCCTAACAACCCGGTGCCAAATATTGCTCCACAGCACAGGAAATTTCCCACCTACAAGGCAGGTGATGACACCGAGGCCTTCTTGGAAAATTTTGAAAGAGCCTGTCTTGGGTACAACATCCCCGAAGACCAGTACATGGTAGAATTGAGGTCACAGCTCAGTGGACCTTTAGCAGAGGTGGCAGCTGAAATGCCTAAGCACCAAATGAATGACTATAAACTTTTCCTAACCAAGGCCAGATACAGGATGGGGATAACCCCAGATCATGCCCGTCGGCGTTTCAGAACCCAAAAGTGGAAACCAGAGGTGTCATTTCCCAAACACGCCTACTACATTGCAAAAAACTATGAGGCCTGGCTAACAGGAAACAACATTCAAACCTTGGAAGAACTGAACCTCCTCATACAAATGGAGCAGTTCTTGGATGGTGTTCCTGAAGACATCACACGGTACATACAAGATGGAAACCCCAAGAATATCGCTGAGGCGGGGGAGATTGGAGCCAAATGGATAGAACTGGCAGAAAGCAAGAAAGCTACTGTCAAGGGGAACGATTACCCCAGGGGGCACACAGACCATAAACCCTACAACCGAGGACAGCCAAAGACCCCACATACCACCCAAGTAAAGCCACAGATACCCTACCCTTCAACCTCACCAGTCTCCAGTAACTCACCTCGGCCCAGTGACCCATCAGATGGAAGATGCTTTAAGTGTAATGAACTGGGACATATCAAGGCCAACTGTCCCAAGAACACCATGCGAGTGCAATTCATTACACCACCATCACACCAAAGATTCCCAGGCCCGGATGCCTCTCAAATACCCTTGGAGCGAAGGGAAAATTTGAGAGTGGGCGGAAAGAAGGTTACTGCGTGGAGAGACACGGGGGCACAAGTGTCAGCTATCCACCAATCCTTCGTTGACCCCAAATTCATCAACCCAAAGGCCAAAGTTACAATTTACCCCTTCATGTCACAAGCTGTAGACTTGCCTACAGCTCAACTGCCTGTCCAGTACAAAGGCTGGTCAGGAATGTGGACTTTTGCAGTCTATGACAATTATCCTATCCCCATGCTACTGGGGGAAGACTTGGCCAACCAGGTGAGGCGGGCCAAGAGAGTGGGAATGGTTACACGTAGCCAAACCAGGCAAGCTTCCAGACCCATTCCTGTTCCTGAACCGTCCACAGAGGCCCCGTCTGTGTTACCAGAGACCCAGACAGAGGTAGAGGACCCGGATTCCATGCCTACCACTGAAACAGCCACAGCATCTCCAGTCCCAGGCCCGGAACTGGAACAGCAACCAGCACCAGCAAGTGCAACCCCATCTTCAAACTCAACACCAGAGGGCGCCAGCGAGCCAGAACTGGCAGAAGCACAAGACAGCCATACCCAAAAGGCTCAGCCAGAGCCTGAAATACCCTCAGGTGCACCAGCGGAGAGCGGTACACCAGCAACGGAAACAACCCCATCACCTACATCGCTTCCAGAGGGACCAAGCCCAAGTCCACAGTCTGAGGAAGAACTGGTGACCCCAGCCTCAAGGGAACAGTTCCAGGCTGAGCAGGAAGCGGATGACAGCCTTCAGAAAGCTTGGGCAGCGGCACGGAGCACCCCACCGCCTCTCAGCTCTTCTAATCGATCCCGGTTTGTTATAGACCAAGGACTTTTGTACAAGGAAATTCTTTCTGGTGGACACCGGGAAGAATGGCAGCCGCAAAAACAGTTGGTGGTTCCAACTAAGTACCGGGGAAAGCTCTTAAGCTTAGCCCATGATCATCCCAGTGGCCATGCTGGGGTGAACAGAACCAAGGACCGGTTGGGGAAGTCCTTCCACTGGGAGGGGATGGGCAAGGACGTTGCCAAGTATGTCCGGTCTTGTGAGGTATGCCAAAGAGTGGGAAAGCCTCAAGACCAGGTCAAGGCCCCTCTCCAGCCACTCCCCATAATTGAGGTCCCATTTCAGCGAGTAGCTGTGGATATTCTGGGCCCTTTCCCAAAAAAAGACGCCCAGAGGAAAGCAGTACGTACTGACTTTAGTGGACTTTGCTACCCGATGGCCAGAAGCAGTCGCTCTAGGCAACACCAGGGCTAACACTGTGTGCCTGGCCCTAACAGACATCTTTGCCAGGGTAGGTTGGCCCTCTGACATCCTTACAGATTCAGGGTCTAATTTCCTGGCAGGGACCATGGAAAAACTGTGGGAAACTCATGGGGTGAATCACTTGGTTGCCACCCCGTACCACCATCAAACCAATGGCCTGGTGGAAAGGTTCAATGGAACTTTGGGGGCCATGATACGTAAATTCATCAACGAATTCTCCAATAATTGGGACCTAGTGTTGCAGCAGTTGCTGTTTGCCTACAGGGCTGTACCACATCCCAGTTTAGGGTTTTCACCATTTGAACTTGTGTATGGTCACGAGGTTAAGGGGCCATTACAGTTGGTGAAGCAGCAATGGGAGGGGTTTACGCCTTCTCCAGGAACTAACATTCTGGACTTTGTAAGCAACCTACAAAGCACCCTCCGACACTCTTTAGCCCTTGCTAGAGAGAATCTAAAGGATGCTCAGGAAGAGCAAAAGGCCTGGTATGACAGACATGCCAGAGATCGGTCCTTCAAGGTAGGAGACCAGGTTATGGTCTTGAAGGCGCAACAGGCCCATAAGATGGAAGCATCATGGGAAGGGCCCTTCACGGTCCAAGAGCGCCTGGGAGCTGTAAACTACCTCATAGCATTTCCCAATTCCTCACTAAAGCCTAAAGTGTACCATGTTAATTCTCTCAAGCCTTTCTATTCCAGAGACTTACAGGTTTGTCAGTTTACAGTCCAGGGAGATGATGCTGAGTGGCCTGACGGTGTCTACTACGACGGGAAAAAAGACGGTGGCGTGGAAGAGGTGAACCTCTCAACCACCCTGGAACGTCTGCAGCGGCAACAAATCAAGGAGCTGTGCACTAGCTTCGCCCCATTGTTCTCAGCCACCCCAGGACGGACTGAACGGGCATACCACTCCATTGATACAGGTAATGCTCACCCAATCAGAACCCCACCTTACCGAGTGTCTCCTCATGCCCAAGCTGCTATAGAACGGGAGATCCAGAACATGCTACAGATGGGTATAATCCGCCCATCTACCAGTGCATGGGCATCTCCAGTGGTTCTGGTACCCAAACCAGATGGGGAAATACGCTTTTGCGTGGACTACCGTAAGCTAAATGCGGTAACTCGTCCGGACAACTATCCAATGCCACGCACCGATGAGCTACTGGAGAAGTTGGGACGGGCCCAGTTCATCTCTACAATAGACTTAACCAAGGGGTACTGGCAAGTACCGCTAGATGAACCTGCCAAGGAGAGGTCAGCATTCGTCACCCATGCGGGGGTGTATGAATTCAATGTCCTTCCTTTTGGCCTTCGTAATGCACCCGCCACCTTCCAAAGGCTGGTAGATGGTCTACTAGCTGGACTGGGAGATTTTGCAGTTGCCTACCTCGATGATGTGGCCATTTTTTCTGACTCCTGGCCCGAACACCTACTACACCTGGAAAAGGTCTTTGAGCGCATCAGGCAGGCAGGACTAACTGTTAAGGCCAAAAAGTGTCAAATAGGCCAAAACAGAGTGACTTACCTGGGGCACCAGGTGGGTCGAGGAACCATAAACCCCCTACAGGCCAAGGTGGATGCTATCCAAAAGTGGCCTGTCCCAAGGTCAAAGAAACAGGTCCAATCCTTCTTAGGCTTGGCCGGATACTACAGGCGATTTGTACCACACTACAGCCAAATCGCTGCCCCACTGACCGACCTGACCAAAAAGACCCAGCCAAATGCAGTTAAGTGGACTGATGAGTGTCAAAAGGCCTTTACCCAACTTAAGACAACGCTCATGTCTGACCCTGTGCTCAGGGCCCCGGATTTTGACAAGCCATTCCTAGTAACCACAGATGCATCTGAGCGTGGTATAGGAGCAGTGCTCATGCAGGAAGCAACAGATCACAACTTCCATCCTGTCGTGTTTCTCAGTAAGAAACTGTCTGAGAGGGAAAGTCACTGGTCAGTCAGTGAAAAGGAATGCTATGCCATTGTGTACGCCCTGGAAAAGCTACGCCCATATGTTTGGGGACGGCGGTTCCAACTACAAACTGACCATGCTGCACTAAAGTGGCTTCATACTGCCAAGGGGAACAACAAGAAACTTCTTCGTTGGAGTTTAGCTCTCCAAGATTTTGATTTTGAAATTCAACACATCACAGGAGCTTCTAATAAAGTTGCTGATGCACTCTCCCGTGAGAGTTTCCCAGAATTCAGTAGTTAAAAAGTGTTCTTAAAATGTAGAAGTCTGTTAGTTATATACTTAGGAGTATATGTAAAGGTGTATGTGTTGTATTAATCTGTTTATTTTCAAGTTCTAGAAGGAAATCGCCGCCAGTGAGCTTCCCCACTGTCTGCAATTTGGGGGGCGTGTCATAAACAGATAGCTAAGGGTTAATGTCTCTTTCACCTGAAGCACCTGACCAGAGGACCAATCAGGAAACCGGATTTTTTCAACTTTGGGTGGAGGGAATTGAGTGTCTAAGGTCTTTGTTTTCTGGCTGCCTGCTTTCTCTGAGCTTTGGAGAAGTAGTTCTACTTTCTAATTTTCTGTTTCTAAGTGTAAGGACAAAGAGATCAGATAGTAAGTTATATGGTTTCTTTTCTTTGGTATTTGCATGAATATAAGTGCTGGAGTGCTTTGATTTGTATTCTTTTTGAATAAGGCTGTTTATTCAATATTCTTTTAAGCAATTGACCCTGTGTTGTATCATCTAATACAGAGAGAACATTTGTACTTATTTTTCTTTCTTTTTATATAAAGCTTTCTTTTAAGACCTGTTGGAGTTTTTCTTTACTTCAGGGAAATTGAGTCTGTACTCACCAGGGAATTGGTGGGAGGAAGAAATCAAGGGGAGATTTGTGTGTTGGATCGCTAGCCTGATTTTGCATTCCCTCTGGGGGAATAGGAAAGTACTTTTTGTTTTCAGGATTGGGAACAGAGAGGGGGAGTCTCTCTGTGTAGTTTCACAGAGCTTGTGTCTGTGTATCTCTCCAGGAGCACCTGGAGGGGGGAAGGGAAAAAGGATTATTTCCCTTTGTTGTGAGACTCAAGGGATTTGGGTCTTGGGGTCCCCAGGGAAGGTTTTTCAGGGGGACCAGAGTGCCCCAAAACACTCTAATTTTTTGGGTGGTGGCAGCAAGTACCAGGTCCAAGCTGGTAACTAAGCTTGGAGGTTTTCATGCTAACCCCCATATCTTGGACGCTAAGGTCCAAATCTGGGACTAAGGTTATTACGTGCGGAACCGTGTCGAACGCCTTACTGAAATCTAGGTAAATTATATCTACCGCATTTCCTTTATCTAAGTAATCCGTCACCTTCTCAAAGAAGGAGATCAGATTGGTTTGGCACGATCTACCTTTAGTAAATCCGTGTTGCAATTCGTCCCAATTACCATTGACCTCTATGTCCTTAACTACTTTCTCCCTTAAAATTTTTTCCAAGACCTTACATACTACAGACGTCAAGCTAACAGGCCTATAATTACCCGGATCACTCTTTTTCCCTTTCTTAAAAATAGGAACTACATTAGCAATCCTCCAGTCATACGGCACAACACCCGAGATTATCGATTGCTTAAAAATTCTCGCTAACGGGCTCGCAATTTCACGCGCCAGTTCCTTTAATATCCTCGGGTGGAGATTGTCCGGGCCCTCCGACTTCGACCCATCGAGCTGTTCAAGTACGGCCTCTACCTCAGTTGCAGTAATATCCACTTCCATATCCACATTCCCGTTTATCATCCCTCCATCATCGCAAGGTTCCTCACTAGTCTTATTAAAAACCGAGGCAAAGTACTTGTTTAGATGTTGGGCCATGCCTAGGTTATCCTTAACCTCCATTCCATCCTCAGTGTATAGCGGCCCCACTTCTTCTTTCTTTGTTTTCTTCTTATTTATGTGGCTGTAGAACCTTTTATTATTGGTTTTGATTCCCTTTGCAAGTTCCAGTTCAATGCGGCTTTTAGCCTTCCTCACTTTATCCCTACATGTTCTGACCTCAGCAAGGTAGCTTTCTTTACTGATCCTGCCTTCCTTCCACTCCCTGTAAGCTTTCTGCTTTTGTCTAATCCCCTCTCTGAGTTGCTTGCTCATCCAGTTTGGCCTGCAACTCCTGCCCATGGTTCTTTTCCCCTTTCTTGGGATGCAGGCTTCCGACAGTCTCCGCAGCTGTGACTTAAAGTAATTCCAGGCCTCCTCCACATTTAAATCCACTAATTCCTCCATCCAATCCACTTCCCTAACTAATTTCCTTAACTCTTTAAAATTAGCCCTCGAGAAGTCAAAAACCCTAATCGCAGATCTACATTTGTTTATCCTTCCATCTAGTTTGAACTGAATCAGCTCATGATCACTCGAACCAAGGTTGTCCCCTACCACCATTTCTTCTACGAGGTCCTCACTGCTCACCAACACCAAGTCTAAAATGGCATCCCCTCTCGTAGGTGCTTCAACTACTTGATGAAGAAATCCATCTGCTATCACATCCAGAAAAATCTGACCCCTATTATTTGTGCAAGTACTCGTCCTCCAGTCTATATCCGGGAAGTTGAAGTCCCCCATAATCACACATTTCCCCTTTGTGTTTACTTCATTAAAGACATTAAAGAGGTCTCTATCCATATCCCAATCCGATCCCGGCGGTCTGTAGCACACCCCAAGCACTATCTCAGGGGAAGCTCTAGTTGCTTTTTTACCCAGCGTGATTTTTGCCCAGACGGACTCCGTCTTATCCATTCCATCGCATCTTATTTCGCTACATTTAATTTCATCATTGATGTACAAGGCTACTCCCCCACCTTTGCCTTTCTTCCTGTCTTTTCTGAACAGCACATAGCCTTCAATACCCGTGCTCCAGTCATGAGTACTATTCCACCAGGTTTCGGTAATCCCTATAATATCCGGCTTCACTTCCTGCACGAGTAACTCCAGTTCCTCCATCTTGTTACCTAGGCTCCTCGCATTAGTGTACAAACCTTTTAATTTTCGGCGTTTGGCGTCAGTGACATTCTTTCCCCCGTCGTGCACAAACTGTCTGCCACCAGCATCACCCGTTACTCTGGTTTCTACTCCACTATTCCTCCTTGGATCAAATCTTGGGGCCGCAAGGGTATCCCCGCTCACTTTGTTTACTTCCCTCTCCAGGTTATGTTCTGGCGTAGAGATCATCCGAACATTTCCCAACCATCTCCCCCAACTTTCTAGTTTAAAGCCCTCTTGATGAGGTCGGCGAGCCTCCATCCTAGAATCCTATTTCCCTCCTTGCTGAGATGAAGTCCATCCTGAGCAAACAGTTGTCTATCCGTAAATGCGTCCCAGTGACCGTACATCCCAAAGCCCTCCTTATAACACCACTCCCTGAGCCATCTGTTGATCGCCATAATCTTGTCCCTCCTTCGTCGCCCTGCTCTAGGAACCGGCAGAATCCCACTGAAGATCACCTGAGCCTCGATGTCTTTAAGCCTCTTCCCCAGTCTGAAATAGTCCTCCTTGATACAGTCCAGTGAGTAACTAGCTGTATCGTTCGTTCCCACATGAAGGATAATCAACGGATTTTTTCCCGCTCCCGCTAAGATCGTATTCAGGCTCAAGTCCACATCCTGAATCTTAGCCCCCGGCAGACAGCACACTCTTCTGTTCTCCCGATCCGGTCTAGTTACAGGCCTGTCTACTCTTCTCAGTAGAGAGTCTCCAATCACGTAGACTTGCCTTTTCCTGGTGACAATGCGATTCTCTGGTCTATCCCCCACAGCAGCTGGCCGTGATTCCTCCTGATTTGTATTTGACCTCACAATCCTCCTAGGGCTCGTACTTGATGTTGCCTCCACTGACTGCTCCCCTCCATCTGCAGGACTAGCTGCTTGCCTCTTCTTCCTTGCCGTTACTCCTTCAGCAGCCCGCTGTGTTCCATCTTCATTTCCCAACTCAGCAAACCTATTCCTGAGTTCTATTTGTCCATCGCTGGCCCGTCTTATCCTCTGTCTGGTTCTCCTAGTGACATGCTTCCACCGTCCACTTTCCTCACCCAGCAGTCCCTCCTCAGAGTCCTTAGGTCCTGCTTTTGTCCGCTCGCCTGAGCTTGTCCCCTGTGCCTCATCATGTCTGTGTTCCATCATCTGCTCAAATCCCCTTCTAAACTCAGCCAGAGTTTCCACTTGCATCTCCAGTCCCCTTACCTTTTCCTCCAGCAGCTCTATCAGACGACACTTCATGCAGATGAAACTCCTTTCAGGTGCTCCCTCTAGGACCATGTACATGCCGCAGCTGCCGCACCCAGTCATCCTCAGTGTGTCTGCACCTGCTGCCTCTGCCTCCATCGTAGCGCTGCAACTCTGTGCCTGGCAATCCACAGCTCACACCGCACCGCAGGCCACCGACCAGCGCAGGGCTGCTTCTTCCCTGGTCTGCCTTCCCGGTTCCTCTGCCTTGACCTCCCCTGCAACCTCCCCCTGGAAACTCCCACTGAGACTCCCCTGTTAGCCGCTCTGTTCGCCGCCTCCTGTGCCGCTGCCTGAGTGCCTGGCTCCTTATATAGGACCCCTAATCAGGTAAGCCCCGCCCCCAACTCAGGGCTCAGCCTCGCTCTCAGCACACAGCCCCTAGCAGCCTGCACACACACTCACTCACACACAAACGCCACAAACTACAAAAACCACAAAAACCTGCTCCTCCAACAGCACTCCCACTGAAACTCCCCTGTTAGCCGCAGATCTAGGACTCTGTGAAGTTACCTCTCAAAGAAAATGGTGAAAGCCCCATTGGCTGGCCTATTTAAAGTTAGATTGGACAAAAGACTTAAATTACCAAAATTAAATAGGGAACAGTCCTACACTGGATGGGCTAATGGGTCTTTTTCAGCTGTAGATTGTGCAAGTCGTAGCATAATACAAATGGTCCAAAAGAGAAGAGTATTCTCTCTCCCTCTCTTTTACACCCTCCTCCATCATTTCTCATCATTCTTTTCTGATTTTTTTTTCTTTGGGGCACAAGAACGTGAAATCAGGATTTTCATGGCACATTCATGGCCAAGATCTATGAGATCATGAAAATGAATCAGGCTGGTACACTACAATCTACAACCTCCTTGAAGCTATATTGAGAAGATATTTTAGATTAGCTGTCTGGCATGCCTTGTTCATGTACTTCAGGAATGAGCTCCGTAGCCTCTGTCCATGCTACAATCAGAGGGGTAGCCGTGTTAGTCTGGATCTGTAAAAGTGGCAGAGAGTTCTGTGGCACCTTATAGACTAACAAACGTATTGGAGCATAAGCTTTTGTGGGCTCATGGGCCAATACATTTGTTAATCTATAAGGTGCCACAGAACTGTTTGCTGCTTTTACAATCAAATAGAAGCTCATCATGGTGAGGACTATTATATACAGTGTCAAGCAAATTGTTGGTGTGCCACAAATTGATCAATAAATACATAGGTGCTGACTGTGTGGGTGCTGCAGGGCTGGAGTGCCCACAGGGAAAAATCCGCTCTCACCAGCAGCCAAGCTCTCCCCGACCCCACCCCCTTCTGGCCTCCGTCTCCTCCCCCAAATGCACCACATCCCCACTCCTCCCCATCCCCCCCAATGCTTCCTGCCTGCTGCCTAACAGCTGTTTGCCTGCGCTTAGACCTTTCTGGGAGGGAGGGAGGGGAAGGAGCAGGGACGCAGCATGCTCAGGGAAGGAGGTGGAGAAGAGGCAGGGCAGGAGCGAGGACTTGGGGGAAGGGGGTGGAATGGAGGTGAGGTGAGGGCAGTGCAGGGATGGGTCCAGGGGTGGGGGAGCAGGCGAGGACCCACCGGCAGAGGGGAAGTTGGCACCTATGAATACATGGTTAACTCCACAACTGTCTCTTGACCCTGTTACAACACAACTGCAATTGGTAGTGTAGACAATATCCTAATCAGGTAATGTAACCAGGCTGAAGTCGTGTCTGACTCATAAGACTGGTAATGGAACATGGATAAGGTCTTGTTCACACAACAAATCAGCATCATGTTGCAACCAGGTCAGCTGATGTGGTTGTGTAGTGTAGAAAAGACCTTTATGTGACACTATTGGTTATCCAAGTCTACTACTTTATTTCAGATGGAAAAGACCTTGTATAAGCTGGGTGAGGTAATATTTTTTAGTGGATCAACTTCTGTCGGTGAGAGAGACAATTTTATAAGTTACACAGAACTCTTCCTCAGGTCTGAGAAAGGTACTGAGGTCTGGTCTACATTACAGACCTATATTGGTATAACTATGTCACTCAGGGGGGTGAAAACCCCACACCCCTGAGCGATATAGTTATAACTAACTAACCCCACATGCAGACAATGCTATGTTGAAGGGAGAGCCTCTCCTGCCAACATAGCTACGGCCTCTTGGGGAGCTGGATAAGCTAAGATGACAGAAGAGCTCTCTCCCATCGGCTTAGAGCAGGGGTAGGCAACCTTTGGCACGCATGCCAAAGGCGGCACATGAGCTGATTTTCAGTGGCACTCACTGCCCAGGTCCTGGCCACTGGTCCGGGGGGACTCTGCATTTTAATTTAATTCTAAATGAAGCTTCTTAAACATTTTAAAAGCCTTATTTACTTTACATACAACAATAGATTAGTTATATATTATAGACATAGAAAGAGACCTTCTAAAAACGTTAATATGTATTACTGACACACGAAACCTTAAATTCGAGTGAATAAATGAAAACTCGGCACACCGCTTCTGAAAGGTTGCTGATCCCTGGCTTAGAGTATCTTCATTAAAGTGCTGTATTGGTGTTGCTGCACCAATGCAGCTTTTTAACTGTAGACTTGCCCTCAGTGTGTCTCAGCTCAATGCAAGGTAGAACAGATAGTTTAATATGAGTAGTTAGTACATATAAGGGACTATTGAAGGTCAAGTGGCCTGTTAACACCTTTGTAGTCATAGGATAAAAAGGAGAGGGTAGTGGGTTATAAATTGTTGTAATAAGCCATAAATCTAGTGTTTTATTAAGACCATGATTTTTAGCAAAGTTATGAATTTAAGCTCCCAGCCTCATCTTTTGAAAGTGTTGTGCAGATTTCCTTTGAGGATGTGGACTAGGTAGGTCAGATATAGTATGATTCCTTTGTGAAAAGTGTTCACTCACAGGTGATGTGGTGTCTTTGTCATTTATCATTTTCCTGAGTGATTTCATTTGAGAGCACAGTGACTGGTTCCACACACACAGTTGTTATTGGGACATTTAGGGCACTGGATGAGGTATGCCACATATTGGAATAGGCATGTGTAGGACCCATGGATCTTGAAAGATGTGTTGTGGGAAGTGTTGATAGTTGTAGCAGTGGAGATATGTCTGCAGGTTTTGCATCTGTTGTTTTGGCAGGGCCTGGTGCCATGTTCAGTTGGTGTGTCGTGGGGAGCTTGCTTCTGATTATGAGGTTGGGGCGTTGTTTGAAGTGCAGAAGAAATATTACCTCACCCACCTTGTCTCTCTATTATCCTGGGACCAACATGGCTACAACTACACTGCATACTTGTATAACTTGGAAGTCCCAGCCAACAAAATACTTCACATTTTTCTATGATGACTCAACCTCTTTCATTAGGGTACAATAGGACCTCAATAATTCTTTAAACCATTTGTTTAGCAGTAGTGAAATTTCATACTTGCTGCTTACTTCTCCTTGGGAGGCCTCACCAAAGCCTCAAAATATAATATTTACTGAGATCTGTGCAGGAGGGAGGCTAATTAAAAAGAGGCTATTTTGTTAGTACTGAATGTCTGCAATTATGAATAACTCTTTTATTTCCATTTGTAAGATATTCTCAGAAATCTGATTCATGGAGATAATCTTCAGAACAGGATGACCTGACACTTCCCACACTACAGAAGTTCTAGAGCTCACAGCCTGGTGCTATTCTTAAGAAAAAAGTTGTGAAAAACTGGTTGAAATATGTCTTGTACAGTGATACTATGTGACTGGAAAACTACAGGCCCAGATTCCTTAAGGTATGACTTCATGGGACTTGTTCACCAATGTTCAAGACTGGACAACAGCCCATTTTACTCCAATAAAGGGGTAAATATGCTCTTTGTCTCCTGACTATGGAGACATATCTGTGGGAAAAACTGAGATATGTGTTTTGTCATTATACTGTACAGGCTTTTCAGTTTCAGAATATGAATCTTTCCCTTCATTTTTTCTCTCACAGTCAGACAGGGCTGGATTTAGGGGCAGGCGACTCAGGCCACTGCCTGGTGTGCTAGGCTTTGTGGTGCTGGGCTTGGGGTGCTGTTTTTGTTGTTAGCAACAAAAGTGAAAATAGAATGTTTGAAGTAAAATATTTCAGGTATTCTGTATGTGGATTCATTTTTCACTAATGTCCTAGAATGTTCTGTAGAATCTTATGGAACCTTCCAGACTTTCTGAGAACTACATTTGCCTTGAACCTCCTAGAAAGTTGTCATTCATGCCTTTGTGGGTATATAAGTGGCAGGGTGTCGCCAGTCAGTCAGTTAGTGAGATATAAGAATGAAGTGAAGTGAGAGGCCAGCTGCAATATTGTGAACCTTGTTTTATTGTGAAATTGTGAAAGCGTACTTGTGTTTAAGACTTGAAGAGTGCAACTAGCGATGAATAAAGCACATATTTAATGAGATGCCAGAGATATCTATCAAACCCCTATCTATGCAACAATATAAGAGAAATATTGTTACTACTTTTGCTATGCTTAATATGTAATGTTTGATGACTTTCCAGGACTGTGAAACACAGATTTTAGCTCTCTCTAATACTGTCTCTTTTCCCCAGTAGAAAAAAAAGATGCCCCCTGAAGAAGTCTTTAGGACTTCAGTATAGGAGCAAAAAGCTCATCTGCAGTCTAGTTTGCAGCAAGGGGTAAATCTGATGGGAAAATATTTGAAACAGAACAACACAGACTTGGCTTTAGTGAGTAGTGATTGTCCCAGGACATAAGAAATTGAAGACTGAAGCATAAATGATGTAGTCCTATTACTAAGGAATTAGTAGATTTACCTGAAGATAAGGAATGGAAATGTGAGGAAAATGATGGAGAATTGTCCAGTTTTCCTGGTGGCGTAAAGAAGAATGATAATAAAGAAGAATGTGGCTCCCATGAAAAGGATAGTAATGAAAAAAAATGGTTTACATGAAAAGGAGAGAAATATTGAAGAAGAATCAGCCTCCCATGATGACAAAAACAGCAATGAGAAAAACTGCACTTCACAAATTGATACATTAGATCCTGCTTTATGGACAGTGATCCTAAACTCTGCAGATACTGATCGTACAATTTTGAATGGGCTGGGCAAAATCTAGGCTAGAACATTTCCAGTAAATGAGAGGAAGCAACACTTCTCTAAGTCGCACTGTGAAAGAGTGCTTAAGAATAGTGAGAAACTAAATTGACATTGGTGCATTTACTCAAAATCAATTGACAAAGTGTTCTGGTTTTGTTGCAAAATAGTCGACAAGAATGCCAAATAGTTGTTTGTACTTTCTGGGTTGCTGGCATAACTTAGCTGCTGCTCTGTAGCAACATGAAAACTCACCCAGCCATTTTATGATCTACTCCAAATGGTTGGAAGTTGAGGCCAAACGCAAGCAGAATAAATGCAGATGTAGAAAACTGGCACATTGTTAATGTAGAAACACATCACTGGAGGAATGTGCGCAGGTGTCTGACCTCAAAATGTCCATATTTCAAGCATGTATTACACCGTAAGTCTCTAGCTGGATATGCCTATATTGGTCAAAACATTATTTCTTGAATTATGATTTTTTCTACCTCTTGTGCATGTAGGCTGGAATTTATCCCTCTTAGCCTGGGAGTTCTCACTCCTTGCCTCACAGGTTTTATGATAATGACTTTTAACACTCAAGTATCTGTTTATATCTTTTAATATTGTATGCAGTGTTTTTGTTGTGTTGGTCCTAGGGTATGAGAGAGAAAAGGCAAGAGATGTAATATCTTTTAGTGGACCAACTTCTGTTGTGAATGTTGCGGGGTGGGTACCCCGCTCCTGCCATGAGGGGTTTAAAATAGCCCTGGAGGAGGGCTGTATATCTCCAGTTTCTCTGTATATCTTGGAAACAATGCAAAATCTTGCAAAATAATGTTTCCAGTATGTCCATTTTGAAAGTTTGTCAAAGCTTAAATTTTCTGGTGCATTGGTATGTTGATCAGGTCCTACACTCTGGGTTTTTTGTTCCTTCTGTCTGCAACCTTTGTTGCTATTTTTGTTCTTTCTGTTCTTAGTTTATTCCTGACACCATGTCATGTTTCTCTGTACCAGATATGGACCGGCTACAGAGTTTGCTTATACACACCAGATATATTCATTATAAGATCATTTAACAGTCTGCCAGGTATGGCTGAGGTTCATTAAAACAAACATTTTACACTTTGTGCCACGTAGTCACTCACCAGTATAAAACAGTTTAACCTTCCATTACAAGAATGATTATGGGAAACTTGTTGTGTATAATGTTACCATAGCTGTGTTGGTCCTGGGATATGAAAGAGACAAGGGGCATGAGGTAGTAATTTTTATTGGACCAACTTGTGTTGGTGGAAGGGACAAACTTTGACCTTCACAGAAAGCCCTTCCTCAGGTCTAGAGGACATAACCAGAGTGTCCAATCTAAATACCAGGTGGGACAGATGTTAAACATAAGAAGTTGACATATGTTGTAGGACTCTACTTGAAATAAAGTGGACAATTAACATCTCTGCAGTCACAGGATAATGGAGAGATACTAGGCAGCAGCATAATAGTTGTAATGAGCCATACAACCAATGTCTCTGTTAAATCCATGGCTTTTAGTGTCCAGCAGAGTTATGAATTTAAGTTGCCAGGCTCATCTAACAAAGTGGTCTTCTAAAACATATGTGAGCCCCTTATGCTTACAATCTGTCCCACCTTGTATTTAGTTTGGACTCTGGTTACCTTTTCCAGACCTGAGGAAGAGCTCTGTGAGGGTTGAAAGCTTGTCCCTTCCACCATCAGAAGATATTACCTCACCTACCTTGTCTCTGTGGGTAATTAGATACTACTGCCCAATAGTGCAACATTTTTTTCTTAAGTAGTAAATGATGGCATAATACTTTTATGTAAGAGGTGCCATTTAGAATAATAGTGAACACATGATGCTGGATACATGGGGTATTATCTCAAATGGTAGAATGAAAAGAGCTGTACTAGCGCCATAACGACTAACCAGATAAAATTAAGTCTCCTCAGTAAGTGTTATCATGCAAAATCTTTCTCACACCAATAATCCCAGTGAAGTCAGTGGCACTAACTCACAGGTGAAATTCATCCCTGTGCAAAGGTGGGATTTAAATGGACCATAGGTGTTATGCTAGCTCTCTCTGCCCTGTGGTGTTTAACTACCATATGAGTAAGGCCTGTTCATGTGAATAAGTGTCTGTGGGATCAAACCCCAATTGATCCAGCAAATTTTGAAAAAAATATCTTTCCAATAATGGATGAAGTGATAGATTTCTGAAAATAAAGCCAATATTCATTATAGGCATGATTACAGAGATTTTGCACCTGACACAAAATAAGGCTACATAGTTTCATGTTTCTGTGCAGAAAAATGTATAAGATTCCTATATATACGTCAGGATACAAACATCAAAGAGGACCCTGTTTCTGTCTCAAAGTGTTTACTATCTAAACTGACAATAAACAGATTAGGTAATGGGGAAAGGAAAGTATAAGTAGTAATAAGCAAAGTAATGAAGAATAAATTAGCTATGCTCCTTGTAAGTTTTTGTTTATTTAAAAAAAGATTTCCACCCCACGATAGCTAGTGTTATCAAAGTCTTTCTCATCTCTTTTCCCCCTACTTTCCTTTGTCATCCATGCATGTCCAGTTTACCAGCCCCAAAGGCCAAAATCCAAGTCAGGAAGAACTTCGGCCAATCAGAGGAAGCCTATAAAATGTATCTAAGGGCATGTACATGCTATTGCTTATGTCAGTATAATTTATGTCACTCAGGTGTGTGAATAACCCACCCCACTGAGCAACATAAATTACACTAGCATAAGCACTAGTGTTGACAGAGCTATGTCAGCAGGAGAGCATCTCCCTCCAGCATAGCTAATGCCTCTCACAGAGGTGATTTTATTATGCCGATGGGAGAAAGCTCTTCACCAGATGTGCTGCATCAGTTCAGCTTGCGCCAGTGTAGTGCTTCTAGCGTAGACAAGCCCTAAGTCTGTGCTTCTGATGTGGTCTGGCAGTGTCTCTTCTTCTGACAGTGGAAAGGAGGGGTGTTGGTGTCTCTCCTTCTGGCATTTCTCTCTTTTAGCGGCTTGGATTGACTTCCACATGGTCTTTCCATGTTGAACCCTCACTGCATTCTCAGTGTTTCACTGATTCCATTAAGGATGATATAGGCCTTACTCGGGGACATTTCTGAAATAGGACATATATTTCAGGGGCCATTTTTGATCTTTGTGCAAGATCAGTGCAAATTATTCCAAATCCTTCAGATTATATTCTCCCCATCTCTCTCAAATTCTTTTAATTAGTGTCAAAAGACACTAATGTCTTCTCCTTTAAATCATGTATCTTGGACTCTTGGTTTCTCCTTTAACATATTCCTCTAAATAGAGAGTATTGCTCTTGGCTAACTCTGTATTTTCTACATTTAACAAAACATTGAGACCTTTTGATCTATGTATCCAGATTAGATAGCTCTGCCCTCTCTCTCAGGGAATTTTCTGGGAAGTTTTCTTTCTAACCTCTTGGTTGGTTCTTAATGTTGTTGGTTACAGTCTGTCTATATATCAGAAAATGTACTCTAGGTTCTGAACAGTTATTCAACTGCAGTGTAATACTCCTTCTTTCAATTACTTGTTTTACTTGTTTCTGTGGGATTCACCCCCACAGATGTCATAGCTAATGATGGGTGAACATCAAAGGCTGATACTCCAATATAAATAAAAAATCATCTAAACCTCATTTGGTCTGGAAAATAGACTGAAAATCTCATGAGTTCAGTTTTTCTTACAAATTTTTCAAGAATTTATTAAAATGTATTAAAGGCAGATAATCCAGAAACATGGGAGCTTTTACGGAAAAGATGTAGTGTCCTAGCTTGTATATTTGATGATTATATCAGTCCCGTCAGTTTACATATTTTTGTCTTTTTTTAGGAATAGTTGTTTTCATTTTCTACTGTTACCAGCGCCCATCACAGTATCAGCTGCTTTATTACAGTGGTAGGAATGCTATAAATCAATACAATAAATAATTTTATGAGACATTTATGTCGCTTTAAGTCCTCATGAAATTGAAATATAAATATAAATTGCAGATAAACATTTGGGTTTTAAAGTATTTGCTGAGGATCACAGATAGTCTCTAATATTAGAAACTCTAGCAGCCTCTAAAGGAAGTAGAATGACAAACCAGACACCACGGGGTAAAATGTGCTGCCTCAACCAAACCTAAACCAGGGAGAGCCAAGTTAACTTCGCTCATGTTTCAGATACACTCCACTGCCTTGAGTCGCACTCAGGAAGGGAACTCCTCCTACTTTAGCATGTGCTGACAGTTTTAAGGAACAGGGTATGGCTGTTTATGTTTCAATGAGACATCTCTGAGCTATGCCCATCCAGTCAGTCCTGTCAGTTTGTCCCTCATGGCCTGAGGTTTGTCTACAGGAGCAGTGCTATACTTGTACAGGAATACCTGTGTACAATACTAGCAAAATGCTCCAAGTGTTGCACTTTGTACTGGTTCAGTAAAAAACCCCATACCCTCCAAACAAAACAAGTTATACTGGCCAATACACAGTTTTGCCTGTATAACTGTGTCTGCACTAGGGCCTCTCTTGGCATAGCTATTGTGATGGGTTCCCCCCCAGAGTGCCACCTGGAATTGGGGTACCACTGAGCCCTCAACCCACCAGCCTGGGCTCCCTTTTACACTGTACTGCTGTGACAAGCTGCCATGCCCTGTCCAGGCTCCAGCCTGCACTTTCACCAGCACACATACAGGTACGGACACTCCTAGCTGCAGTTACATGCAGATGCTCTGCAGCCCTGCAGAGCATGGGGAAGCTCCAGCTATGGCACCTCCCAGTCCCTAACGCACACACCCCGTCTGGAGTATAAACCCAAAATTATACCGTTTTATGCTGCACAGGGAACTGTACAGTGTTAGCTCATAAAATTTGCCCCTCTCAGTGCGGAGAGGAACATGTGACAGCTTTTGCCCGAAGTTATGATTCCCACACACTGGTTTTAGATAAAGCAAAACCAAGTTTATTAACTACAAAAGATTGCTATTACTTAAAATCTAACAGATCAAAGCAGATTACCTAGCAAATAAACAAAAAAATGCCAACTAAGCGTAATATACTACATAGATCGGATATGAATAGCAAAATCTCACCCTAAGTGATGATATGAGCAGGCTGCAGATTCTTAAGGGGCAAGCTGCACGTGCTTACAGCTTGGAATCCCCAGGTGTTCCTTTCACAGGCTAAAAATCCCTTTTGCCTGTGTCCAGCACTTCCTCCAGTTCAGTCTTTGCTCCTCTGGTGTTTCCAGAAGTCTTCTTGGGTGGAGAGTCAGTGAAAGAACCTATATGATGTCATTCCCCTGCCTTATATAGCTTTTGTATAGGGTGGGAACCCTTTGTTTCAAAGCTTTGTTCCCACACCAGTCAGTGGAGAAATACTGACATCCCAAAATGGAGTCCATCATGAGGTGACCTGGTCACATGTCCCTGTAGTGTCATAGCAGCCATTACTTGGAGGCTGTCTGTAGCATCCTCCGGAAGGCTCCCCAGGTGGGAGATAAGCTGCTTCTAGGGCCTATTGTTTCTTCCTAATGGCTCATTAACCTTCCCAGCCAGCCATCTAGACTGAGCCTTTTGCCCAGTGTGCATTGCCCAGGAATAGCTACATGTGAAATAGATAGTCAATATTCATAACTTTGGATAAAAAGATACATGCATACAAATAGGATAACCATATTCAGCAAATCAGAACCTTTCCAATGACACCTCACATGCCTTATCTTGTATAAAATACATCATCATTTAGATATAATTATATCATACTAATATCACTGAAGAATATGGAGTGCAGTGTCACAGCTATGTCAACCAAAAATCACAGCCAAAATCAACATCACTATGCTGGCTGAAGTCTGTAGCATAGACGTGGCCTGAGAATCATGGCTTCAGGTGGGGAATATATGTAGGAAACCCACTCAATGCTGAGTCTGTGCTCTGTAGGAGCCTAAGGCTCTCTTAACAGAGAGACTGTCTTTGGTGGGGATGAGAATGTTTCAGACGAAACTGCCCAGCTCCGTGGGGACTGGAATCTCAGAGCCTCTCTCCAGGACCTGCTTCTCCACCCTGCCCCGCCACCCAGCAGCTCCTTCTTTGATAGCCCCACCCAGTATGAAACTAAAGCTCTCCAGTTTTCCCCAAGGCCTCCTGAGGTTACAAAGTCCAAGCCAAGTTAGGGGAAGGGAACTCTAGCCCTTGGGCTCCAAAGGCTGACATTTTTATACTTTTATGAAAGTAATGTAATTTTTTTATTGAAATATTGCTAGTCTTTTCTCTATGAAACCCTCTGGCCTGGTCTACACTATGCGTTTAAACTGATTTTAGCAGCGTTAAGCCTATTTAAAGGCACACCCGTCCACAGGATGAGGCTCTTTATATCGATATAAAGGGCTCTTTAAATTGGTTTCTGTTCTCCTCCCCGACTAGAGGAGTAACACTAAAATCGGTATTACCATATCGGATTAGGGTTAGTGTGGCCGCAAATCGATGGTATTGGCCTCCAGGCGGTATCCCACAGTGCGCCACTGTGACCGCTCTTGACAGCAATCTGAACTTGGATGCACTGGCCAGGTAGACAGGAAAAGCCCCGTGAACTTTTGAATTGCATTTCCTGTTTGCCCAGCCTGGAGCTCTGATCAGCATGGGTGGCGATGCAGTCCCAAATCCAAAAAGAGCTCCAGCATGGACCGTACAGGAGATACTGGATCTGATCGCTGTATGGGGAGACAAATCTGTTCTATCAGAGCTCCGTTACAGAAGATGAAATGCCAAAGTGTTTGAAAAAAATCTCCAGGCTACACAGTGCTGCGTGACAAGTGTAATGGAAAGCCAAAGAATCAAATGGATGCTCATGGAGGGAGGGAGGGAGGGGTACTGAGAACTCCAGCTATCCCACAGTCCACAGCAGTCTCCAAAAAGTATTTGCATTCTTGGCTGAGCTCCCAATGCCTGTAGGTTCAAACACACTGTCCGGCGTGGTTCAGGGTATAGCTCGTCAATTTACTCCCTCCCCCCCCACGTGAAAGAAAAGGGGAAAAATAGTTTCTTGACTTTTTTTAATGTCACCCTATGTGTACTGAATGCTGCTGGTAGACGCGATGCTGTGGCAGTAAAGAGCAGTATCTGCTCCTCTTCCCTCCCTGGTGGCAGATGGTACAATATGCTTGATAGCTGCTGAGTGCTCCTGGCTGGCCTCAGGTGAGGCCAGCTCGGGGCGCCTGGGTAAAAATAGGAATGATTCCTGGTCATTTTCAGTAGATGGTACAGAATGACTGGTAACTGTCTTCATCATAGCAACTGGGGGCTGAGCTCCATCAGCCCCCTCCCTTTCATGTGTAAAGAAAAGATTCTGTACTGCCTGGACTACCATAGCAGCGGGATGCTGGGTTCCTCTCCCCGACAGCGATTAATGTCCTGCCTGGACTATCATAGCAGCTGGAGGTTGCCTCCCCCTCATTTTATCTCACTAACAAGTCACTGTTTCTTCTTCCTGCATTCTTTATAACTTCATGACACAAATGTGGGGGACAGTACCACGGTAGCCCAGGAAGGTTGGGGGAGGAGGGAAGCAACGGGTGGGGTTGTTGCAGGGGCACCACCCGTGAATGGCATGCAGCTCATCATTTCTGCGGAATCTGACACGGAGCGGCTGTGGTCTCTGGTTCTTTGATACACTGTTTCTCTAGTACACTTGCCCCATATTTTAGGCAGGACTGACTCTATTTTTAGATACCATAAAGGAGGAATTGACTCAGGGAGTCATTTCCATTTTTGCTTTTGCACCCCTGGCCAGCCTCAGCTGGGGCACCCATGATAGCAGCAGACGGTACAGAACAACAGATAACTATCATCTCATTGCCAATTTACAATAGCAGCAGATGGTACAGAATGACTGATTACTGTCTCTGCTATCATGCAAAAGCAAATGAATGCTGCTGTGTAGCGCTGCAGTATCGCCTCTGTCAGTGGCATCCAGTAGACATACGGTGACAGTAAAAAAAAAGCTGAACGGGCTTCATGGTTGCCGTGCTATGGGGTCTGCCAGGGCAATCCAGGGAAAAAGGGCGCGAAATGATTGTCTGTTGTTGCTTTCCTGGAGGAAGGAATGACTGATGACATTTACCCAGAACCACCCGCGACAATGATTTTTGCCCCATTAGGCACTGGGATCTCAACCCAGAATTCCAAGGGGCGGGGGAGACTGCGGGAACGGAATAGCTACCCACAGTGCAAAGCTCCGGAAATTGACGCTAGCCTTGGACCATGGACACACACAGCTGAATTAATGTGCCTAGTGTGGCTGCATGCACTCGACTTTATACAATCTGTTTTACAAAACCGGTTTATGTAAAATCGGAATAATCCCGTAGTGTAGACGTACTCTCTCATAGAGAAATATGAATTATTGCACATCTCTTCTCCTAGTCTGCATAGAGACCACAAACTCATCCACTCTCTTATTCAGTATTTTACCATAATGAATACAACTGAATATAGCCATAGAATTTATCCTACATATTTTCTTTGAGGTTTTTAGTGTGGTCTGTTTTTTTTTTTTTAAGGACTTGCTGCTGCAGTTTCTTACTGGTGTGTCACTGATTTCACTGTACTAACCTGGGTAACTAAGGCCAATCCATGAGTAAAAGTTGCAAGATTTTCATTTTGACCCTGATTAAGCAAAGCACTTGGGCTTGGTGCTTAAACTTAAGTATGAACTTAAGTGCGTTGTTGAATGTGGGCCTTTAACTTCAGTAGCTGTTACTTGGTATACACACTTTCTTTCACATTCCTTAAGAAAAATTATAATTTGAAGATAGTTGAAATAGGATGTTATAAAACATGTTACTGACTGTCTGCAAATGTATCCCATGGTATATGTCTGCCCTTACAAAGGCTGAAATTCAGGCTTAAAGCCTGGATGTAGCTATTCCTGTGTTTTTATGAATTAAACATTATACAGCAATAAAATAACTCAAAGCAACACAGAGAAACTCTAGAAATATTCTCTTTCTGAGGAACTATTTCTATAATACCTATTCAGACATAATTCCAGGTTTCAGAGTTGCAGCTTTGTTAGTCTGTATCTGCAAAAAGAACAGGAGTACTTGTGGCACCTTAGAGACTAACGTTTATTTGAGCAAAAGCTTTCGTGGGCTAAAACCCACTTCATCGGATACATGCAGTGGAAAATACAGTAGGAAGATACAGAGAACATGAAACAAGGGTGTTACCATACACACTATGTCTACATCTACAATTTTGCAGCGCTGGTTGTTACAGCTGTATTAGTACAGCTGTATAGGGCCAGCGCTGCAGAGTGGCCACACTTACAGCAACCGGCGCTGCAAGTGGTGTTAGATGTGGCCACACTGCAGCGCTGTTGGGCGGCTTCAAGGGGGGTTCGGGGAACGCGAGAGCAAACCGGGGAAGGAGATCAGCTTGCCCGCGGTTTGCTCTCGCGTTCCCCGAACCCCCCTGCAAACCGCAGGGAAGGAGACCTGCTTGCACGGGGGTTCGGGGAACGCGAGAGCAAACCGGGGAAGGAGACCAGCTTCGCCGCGGTTTGCTCTCGCGTTCCCCGAACCCCCCTGCAAACCGCAGGGAAGGAGACCTGCTTGCACGGGGGTTCGGGGAACGCGAGAGCAAACCGGGGAAGGAGACCTGCTTGATTACCAGAGGCTTCCTCAGGTATGCTGGGATACCTGCTTATTCCACGGAGGTCAAGAAAAGCGCTGGTAAGTGTCTACACTTGATTACCAGCGCTGGATCACCAGCGCTGGATCCTCTACACCCGAGACAAAACGGGAGTACGGCCAGCGCTGCAAACAGGGAGTTGCAGCGCTGGTGATGCCCTGCAGATGTGTACATCTCCTAAGTTGCAGCGCTGTAACCCCCTCACCAGCGCTGCAACTTTGTGATGTAGACAAGCCCACTGACAAGAGTGATCAGTTAAGGTGAGCTATTACCAGAGGGAGAGTAGTGGTAATCAAAATGGCCCATTTCCAGCAGTTGACAAGAAGATGTGAGGAACTGTAGGGGGGAAAAATAAACATGGGGAAATAGTTTTACTTTGGGAGTGGTTGGGTCATTACACAGTCTTTATTCAAGCCTAATTTAATGGTGTCCAATTTGCAAATTTAATTCCAATTTGTTGGAGTCTGGTTTTGAAGTTTTTGTTGTAATATTGCAACTTTTAGGTCTGTAATCGAGTGACCAGGGAGATTGAAGTGTTCTCCAACTGGTTTTTGAAAGTTATAATTCTTGATGTCTGATTTGTGTCCAGGGCCGGCGCTTCCATTTAGGTGACCTAGGCGGTCGCCTAGGGCACCAGGATTTGGGAGGGTGGTAGACTGCCTCCCGCAGGCACGCCTGCAGATGGTCTGCTGGTCCCGCAGCTCCAGTGGAACATCCGCGGGCACGCCTGCGGCAGGTCCACCGGAGCCACGGAACCAGTGGACCGTCTGCAGGAACGCCTGCTGGAGGTCCACCGGAGCCGCGGGACTGGCGAGCCGGTCCTGCACCTAGGGCGCCAAAAACCCTCGCGCCGCTCCTGTTTGTGTCCATTTATTCTTTTACATAGAGGCTGTCCAGTTTGGCCAATGTAAATGGTAGAGAGGCATTGCTGGCACATACATGATGGCATATACCACATTAGTAGATGTGCAGGTGAACAAGCCTCTGATTAGCTCCTATGGTGGTGTCCCCTGAATAGATATGTGGACAAAGTTGGCAAAGGGCTTTGTGGAAGTATAGGTTCCTAGGTTAATGTTTTTGTTGTGTGGTTTGTGGTTGCTGGTGAGTATTTGCTTCAGATTGCCTAACACTTAAACACTATTATTCACAACTTGGCCCCTCCCTTTTTTTTTCCACAGTGCTGTATAAAGACACATCAGTCTATCATTCTGAAATGCCGGCCTAAGTGAAATGTCTGCCCCAGTACTTCACGAAGCTTTGAAGTGGCACCTGTGGGGAAAAAAGTACTACTTTATTTCTATTACAGTAGCATATAGAGGCCACAGACCAGTTGTGCTAAGCACTGTGCAAAGATATAATGCACAAAAGACGATCCCTGCCCCAAGGACCTGACTTAAGCACTTGCTCAGCATTAAGAATGAGTCATTCCATTATGAGAACTCACAGAGGTGTGAAGTTAGGCATCTACTTAAAATAACTTGTTGAATCTGAGTCTAATGGTTTGGGAGCTTTAAGTGGCAGGCAAAGGAAATTTAGTCTTCCAGGCCCTGGCGTCACAAAGGGACTGAGGGCAGTCTACACTGAAAATGATGCATTAGTGCAGCTGCATTGGCTGTAGGGCACAAGGGAAGAGGGTCCTACAGTGATGAGAGACAGCTCTCCTGTTGGCCTAGTTAATCCACCTCCCTGTGAGGCGGTAGCTATCCCATCAACATAGCATTGTCTACACGGAGGGTTAGGGTTGGTATAACTACTTTGCTCAGGGGTGTAGATTTTTCACTACCCTGAACAACACAGTTATAATAACCTGAGTCTGTAGTGTAGACTTGGCCACAGGTGAACTATGGCCAGTGGGAGCCGCGATCAACCGAACCTGTGGACACAGCAGGTAAACAAACTGGCCCGGCCCTCCGATCCCTGACCTAATTTATGGGTGCCTAGAAAATCACTGGAATAACACTGCAATCCACAAAGGCTGAACTAGGTGCCTAGACTCTCTACAATGAATGGGAGAGACAAGTGCCTAAGAATGCAATCTACAAAAGCCAGTGTGCTAGATGGTGACCAACCTAAGCTAGCCATTGGGAGATGCTGAGGAGAGGAGTGTGTGCTTTACACGGTGGAATAGCTTCCACAGGAGAGACTGAGGGATTCCCCACATCATAGTACTCCATAGCTCAGTGCTTAGAGCACTATCCTGAAAGGTAGGAGATCCCTGTTGAAATCCCTTCTGCCCTCCAAGAAGAGGTGGGTCCGGTGGTCTCCCACATCCCAGGTGGATGCTCTAGCTACTGGGCTCAAAATATAGATGACATCGTCATTTAGCCAGGTTTTCAACAGTAGGTGGCAGCTGAATATGGCTTCCAGATCAGGCCCCAAGAGTGAGATACTTGTTCCTCCACCTATCTTCCCCTGGCTTGTGATTGCCTCTTGGGTTTAGGTGGGAATAGGATGACCAGATGTCCCAATTTTATAAGGACAGTCCTGATATTGGGGCTTTTTCTTATATAGGTACCTATTACCCCCCACCCACTGTCCTGATTTTTCACACTTGCTGTCTGGTCACCCTAGGTGGGAAGTAGGTGTCTGGACACCCAGAGTGAGGCAGCACTGTGCATGCAGATCCTTAGGTGCCTAGGGAACTTTCACCCTGAAAATTCAGGGTGTTGAGTGAGCTTATGCACTTATAGGGTTAGGTAGCAGTCAAGTGTGTGTATGGAGTCCAGTGGTGTCTAAAAGTGTAGCTTAGGTGCCTAAATCTGGGGTTAAGTGCCCAAGTACCTTTGTGAATCTGGGCCTCCATTCTAGATAACTGGTTCAAGTCCAGCAATGCTGATAGCGACTAAAAGTTGCTCTCTGCTGGGCAGTGGATGGTCAGAAGTGACAGTGGTGCTGTAAATAACCTGTTAATGCAATTCACATGTGATATTAAATCAGTGATGGTGGTGGTGTTGGGAGGTTTGCAAATACCTGCATGGAGAGACATAATACAAGAGAAATTACAGCAGAGAAATTACCATGTGTAGATACAAACTGAAACTGAATGTGGAGAAACATTCAAAACAGTGTTCAATGGGAAAGAGAAGCCGGGGAAACAGTAAAGTTGATTTCATTGGAGTAACTCCAGAATTACAGTACTGCCAACATCAAGAGATAAAAAATCATGAGTCAGACCCCTCAAAATCAGGAGATTGGCACAAAGAACTCTCAAATGTCGTGATTTATCATGAAATCATGAGTCAAGCTTAATATTAATTAGAAATCTCCCCTCTTGTGATTAATTTGTGAGTTGGCATGTCTGGAATTACACTAAATGAGAGCAGAATTTAACCATATGTGTGCTAGTGTATGCTGCCACTAGAACTGCTAATTCAAGCACAAGGTGGGTGAGGCATTCTCTTTTATTGGACCAACTTCTGTTGGCGACAGTGACAAGCTTTCAGTTTACACAGAGCTCTTTTTCGGGTCTGTGTAAGCTTGAAAGTTTGTCTTTCAGCCACAGACATTAGTCCAGTAAAATATAATAAGTCATCCACTTGATGTCTCTAATATTCTGAGACCAACACAGCTACAACACTGTAATTCAAGCACAAAATTTCATCTAGCATGAGTCATTGTGTATAACAGCAAGGGTGTCCAGTGAATTCAGTTGGGAACGTGTGTGTGAAATAATAAATGGTATAACTTGAAATAAAAGAAGGTTAAATAAATACAACCTAAACAAATTGTTTAGCCTTTGTTAATTTCACAAATTTAGTAAACTGTTTATCAGCAAACTGTGTACTGACCATCCCCCAAAAGGGATTGTTCAAGTGGAGTGTAATGTACAATTAGGGTGACCAGACAGCAAATGTGAAAAATCGGGACAGAGGGTGGGGGATAATAGGACCCTATATAAGAAAAAGACCCAAAAATCGGGACACCTGGTCACCCTATGTACAATCATCCTGATAAAAGGGTCCAGTCCTACTCCCATTGAAATGAAAGGGAGTTTTCCTATTGACTTCAATATGAGTGATTCTGGCTGTGTGTGTGTGTGTTCTTGAAAAGTCAAGGTGCAGTAGAATTTGAGTTGCTGACAGCAGACTGAGTATGGATGTGGGACAGGATATGACTGTAAACAAGAACATGGTTACATTGAATGTTAAAATGCCTTAATCAGCTAAAGTAAGTATCTTTTTACATTAGCACATGCTTGAGTAGATTATTTCACAGGTAAAGTAGTCATTTGTGTACTTTGTTAATAAAATATGTTAGTTTATTTTAAATGTTGGCCTGATTCTTAGTTTATTAACTATGTAAGTTACAAAGGTTACATGTAATCACTTTCCAAGAAAACATACTTTATGAAACATGATGAAAAAAGGTTGAATAGAAAGCTAACCTCAGCCTACCCCGTAACAGTTATAGTAAAGTGGCTTGATGAGTATTTTCTGGCAGGAATCAAAGCAACAGATGAGGGGAAAAAATCTCCATGTGATAACACCTAAATCTCAATATACAAACTGAACAATATCAGGTTTGTGTTGTGGATTTTTTTTTCTTTTTACAAGTCAAACTTCTACCTTAAAACTCTGTCTTGTTTTGAAATTAAATATGGATTCAGCACAGAAAACACACACACATACACAAACCTCAGAACAAGAGCTAACTAGAAACAGATGTTGAGCAAGATGCCACACATGGAGAAACTCACTTTAAACAAGCACCACCTTAGTGTAGTAATTGAAGAAGCTTTTTCTTAGTCGCTATAAACTAGTACATGCTCTTTAGGGCATGAAACCAACACCTCCCTAAAACAGGCAGGGATTGGCTGTAGGATTTATAGTTTTATGATTCTGTATCCATAGTGATCTACTCCTGATGATACAAAATGAGTAGGCAGGCCAAGGCAACCAGTTTCAAGTCAGGAGATTTCCTGCCCCCCTTAATCTGAACCAGGCATGATTATAGCTTAACCTGTGTACATTCCAAATCAAAGTCATTGACGCTGTTAGGGAAATAAAAAAGGGACACTGTCAAGTTAAAAATCACACTTCTATTTGAATGTTGAAATAATATTGATGCACGCAATACTTAAACTACTATAGCTGAAGGAGATTAGAGAAGGAAAATATTGTTCTCTGTTTTTTCCCCAGTTTCTAGTTTACTTTGTGTATAAAAGGCTGGCTCTTTCTTTCAAAGGAGCTGGGATCAGCCCTGTCTGTGCCTAATTAGTGGCCTTTCAGGTGCTGGGCTTGGCTGGGGCATCAGAGAAGAAGGAAGAAGGCCAGAGAAGAACAAGGGAAATCAGCAGTCTGGGGTGGGCTTGGTAGAGAAACTTAAAGAACTAGGGGTCTGATGCCCTGGTGGAATGTTAAAGAAGAGAGATCTGAAGGTGACCGAGAGCTTGGGTGAAAGGTCTCCCTACCAGCCAGCAAAAAAGGCCTGACAGGAGCTACCTGTACTGAGCTGTAAGAACAAAACTCTTCAGATGGAATTAGGAGTCCACAAAGACCAGACACGCTGCTGAGTCCATGAAGGATACAAAGAGCTGCTGAGCCGGTAGAAGGTGGCTGTGAGTTTCTAATTCTGAATGAAATTGTTTGTTGTATGTTAAGAACCCAGGCCCAGAAGGGGACAGTAATTACAAAACCCAAGATATTGCGGTTTGATTGGCTGCAGGAGAAGGGAAACTGAGGCAGTGGCAGGCTCTGATGCTGGATGAGGCAAGGTTTTTACAGCATGTTACATGGCACTTTGTATATAACCATTTTCACTTTCTGCCAGGTGGTTAGTTTCTCCAGTCTCTTGAATGGATCCATCACACAGCAAAGGTTGGGGGAGGAGGGAATTAATAAATAAATAAATAAATAAATAATTAATAATAATAATAATAATAATAAAAAGGAAAATGTGACTGTATAGCCACAAAGACTGACCAGAGCCCTCTAAGCTGGGTGTCATACCTGAGCTACTTCTGGCTCAGTCTTCGGAAATGACTACGTGGTAGGCTGATATCCCTTTACACTGTCACAAAAGTAATTCTGATGCTGTCCCTGGATTCTTAAAGGTTGGAAAGAACATTTTTTGCAGCTCTTCACCAAAATAATTGGGGGCAGAGTGTTATTGGCTGTTGCACAGATGGGTAGGGATGGGAGAGAACAAGGCCTCTCCACTTCCCCTTATGTGATCTGTGGAAGGGTCAGTCACAATGGCAATCCCTGTTCTTGGAGGAGAACTCTGGAGGAGATGCAAAGGGGCTTACGGTGGATATATCTGTGTCCTATCCCTGTCAAAGGCCCCATTACCATAATATCTGAGCTCCTCACAGTCTTTGTGATGAGGATCAATACATTAGTCTGTGACATAGGGCAGTGCTTTTATCTCCATTTGACAGCTGCTCAGAGATTAAGTGACCTTCCCAAAGTCACACAGGAAGTTTGTGGCAAAGCAGGGAACCCAGCTCTCCCAAGTTTCAGACTAGTGCCCAACTCACTGGGCTGTACTTCTCCTTCCATACAGCAGCCTATGCATGCAGTTAGTGTGTGCACATACCCTGAGGCACAACCCTTCCCTGAGCTCCTGCCAGGGCACTGCAGCTCTACACCACTTCTAACACTGATCAATACCTTAAAGCAGCGGTTCTCAAACTTTAGCAACCTGAGGACCCCCATTTTGATTTAAATTATTTCATGGACCCCCAAACCCCAACTCAGCCTGAGGCCCTGCCCCTACTCTGCTCCTTCCCCAAGGCCCCACCCTTGTGCCACCTCTTCCCACCCCCACTCTACTCTGCCCCTCCTCTTCCTGCCTCTTTCCTCCCCCTCCCCTGAGTGCATTCTGTCCCTGCCCCTCCCTCCCAGCACCTGCTGAACAGCTGTTCCCAGTGTTCAGGAGGCACTGGGAGGGAGGGAGAGGAGCTGATCAGCAGGGCCAGTGCCCCCAGACATGATTCCGCCCCCTCCCGCAAGCATGCTTTGTCCCCACTCCTTCCCCTCCCTCTCAGTGCCTCCTGCATGCTGCTGAACATCTGCGGTATGCAGGAGGCGCTGGGAGGGTGGGGGGGGAACAGCTGATGAGCAGGACCCATGGACTCCCTGCAGTACCCTCATGGACCCCTAGGGGTCCACAGATCCCAGTTTGAGAAATGTTGCATTAAAGCACAGCTGGGCCCTTCAAGTTGATCAGATATAGCTCTGAAGGTTAAATTAATTACGTTACCAACTTGAAATCGTGCAAATACTTGTAGTGTTGCCAACAGAGGAAAAGGTGTAAAGACAGCCTCAGATCCATCAACAGGGCAGTTGTGAATAGTGTGGTGTGAACAGTTTGTCCCTGATTTTTACAAGAATTCAAGCATCACTACAGGCTTGTCCACACAGTGCTGCCAAGGTGCGCCAGAGCACTGATTTGTAAAGTACACCATGTGTTGTGCTCTAGCTGTCCTGTGTGGACCCTGATGTTGCTCACTAAAAGGTACTTAGGTCATGTTAGCATAGTGCTTTTGAAACAGGACTTGTGATCTAGGTACCTTTTAAAGCATACCAGCAAGGTCTACATGGGGCAGTTGGAGCCAAACATGTTAGAGCAGGGTTTCTCAAACAGGGGTCGCCACTTCTGTAGGGAAAGCCCCTGGCGGGCCGGGCCAGTGTGTTTACTTATCCCGTCTGCAGGTCTGGCAGATTGCGGCTTCCACTGGGTGTGGATTGCTGCTCTGGGTCAATGGGAGCTGCTGAAAGCAGCACAGGCCAAGGGACTTTCTGGCCACTGCTTCCAGCGACTCCCATTGTACTGGAGCAGTGATCCACGCCCAGTGGGAGCTGCGATGGGCCAGACCTATGGACGGGGCAGGTAAACACACTGGCCCAACCCACCAGGAGCTTTCCCTACAGAAGTGGCGACCTCTGTTTGAGAAACCCTGCATTAGAGCACTTTACAAATCCAATGCATTTTGTTAGCGCTGTGTAAGCAAAACTAAATCTAGTCCTTTGGAATTAATCATCCCTTCTATCAAGTCAGTACTACTTTATGCTGCATAATGCAAGTGACCCCCCCCCAAATATTTAATCCTAAAGACTTTAAAGAAGGCCTATTTGAAAACGTTTCAGTTCGAGCTGATTTGTGAAAAGTTGAGGAGCGTGGGATCTTTGAAATTGTGTTAATGTACCCACCTGGCACCATTACTTTCAAGCAGCTAGTAGAAGAATATGAAAGTGCGGGAGGTTTAGGTTGGATATTAGGAAAAACTTTTTCACTAAGAGGGTGGTGAAGCACGGGAATGGGTTACCTAGAGAGGTGGTGGAATTTCCTTCCTTAGAGGTTTTTAAGGTCAGGCTTGACAAAGCCCTGGCTGGGATGATTTGGTTGGGAATTGGTCCTGCTTTGAGCAGGGGGTTGGACTAGATGACCTCCTGAGGTCCCTTCCAACCCAGATATTCTGTGACCTTGATTAATCATCTAATACATTATCTGGCTTCAGACATAAGTTTTTCTAGTAATCATTTTTCGCTTCGTAGCTGCAGGATCTGTGCATGTTGAATGGAGGATTGAGATGAGTAAAGCAGCTAATGCATTATGTGATAAACCCTAAGATGACATCTAATATGGTAGTTGTACTGGACTTTCAAAAGGGACTCGCACAGGAGCTAACTTGGAAAAGAGCTTGATTTATCTTGCAGGAACAGAAAGGCTGCAACTTGCTCCTTAATGCATTCATAAGGACTGCACTCAAAGGGAGATTCAGTCTCTTGGGAAGTCTGTGAAAATATTTGCACTATTGCTATCCTGCGGGGCAGTTTTAGATTGTCTCAGTGCTCCACAGGAGCTGTACTCAGTGGATTTTGGGGAAAATGTGCTGAGTTAATGCACCACCCAAGTGCTCTAGGCAAGTCCCAGCTGGGTTCAGCTGGCTACCTCTAAGTGGTCTCTAGGTGCCTACCACTACTGTCATTCTCTCTCTGGGTAGACTTTCTGCCTCCAGCTCTTGTCTGCAGAAATTGAAGAGTCAGTTGAGCCCAGAATACATAAAACTCCAATTTATCTGGGTGGTCATTTTCTGTATTCTCGTTGTACTCACATACATCAAAGAGGAACGAATGCTTGGAGATCAAATGGTAGCAGAGAGAACAGGAGTTGCTTGCTATTAGCATAAAGCTCTTTTATTGCTTTATTTCCTCACTTTCCAAATTCGGCAGTCCTCACTTACCATCTGTGCTTGCTTTCTGTGTGCATCTTCTTGACTTGATTGACATTCTCCCCAGTGATAAAGCTCTGAATGCATATTAACTTACACAAGAGAGCCAATTTAAGCATCTCTTGTGTATAAATTAGCCAGAGAATCTCAAAGAAGCACCACTTATCAGCCTTATCTGATGGCATAACTGAGCCCAAAGTTTTAAAGATGATTTTTCAGAACAAAGCTGTCACGAGAAGATGGGTGGGGAAACCTCTCTACTGGAACGTCTTCACGCTCAAAGTTGAATTCCCTTTGCATAGAAATTCTGAGAAATGAAAGCATAGCAATGAAGCTCATACTCTTTCCACAGAAAAGAGAAGCCCTTATACTGAGTAATAGGGGTTGTATGTTAAAATTAGTGTTACCCGGCTATATTAAATTTTACTATTTTTTTTCCATTTTTTTTCAGTGTAAACTTGGTCTTAACTTGTGACAAAATTCACTGTCATTCTAAACTCTTCGGAGCACTATACTTAATTGCATTCTGTGGGAGAATAATGTGGAAGGCCTTCATTTTGAAACATTACATGGAACACAGTTCCAGTATTTCAAAATATGGTATGGGATTTGTCCAAGAGTACATTTAGGCAAAACAAATTGCTGACCAAAATCTCCTCCCATGATTTAAATATTTTAATGTTTTGCTGTGGCCACTGTAATACTTCAGGTGTGTTTCACAAATGATGTCATAATTTAAAACTGATAGAAGGTTGGGTTACGTGCAGCATTTCAGACAACTGCTTAGTGTTCGTATTCTTGAAAATGCATTGAGTGAAACGGCAATTCAGTGACACACCTGCACTGAGGGTTGCACCCAAAGGATGGTTGTACAGTATGTGTGAGCTGTGTCTCTGTTGAGTGGCTGTAGCGATAGTGGTACAGTATGTGATTGGATTAGTATTTCTGTTACAGTTAAAAATCAGTGTTCGGTAACACTTATCTGAATGTGCTATCTGAGTATCATGAGCTTTCTACTGAGAAAGGATGTAATTGCAGTATCTCTGATGTGCTAACTACTGGCAAATGTTGACTTTTTAGTGGCTACCGTCACGTGCCTTTCCTAGTTTCAAGACCATGCCTAATATATTGCACAAGTGTATCGGGGTGGTGGCGTGATACATAAGAACTTTCATTCTTGTAGTGAGAGCTAAGGCATACCAAAACTCTGTGATTTTCTGTTTTTTAGCAAGTGCTTCATACTGAAGAATATAAACTATTCAGGCTGTGTGAAAGAGTTCAGAATGTACATGCAGATAAAAATTCAAATGTCAGAAAATCTCAGTACTCTGCTTGCAGAGACAATACATTGAAATTGCTAGAGAAGTTTAGAAAATTTATATTTGTACAGATGAGAAATATTTCAAAATTAAGCTGAGGTGTAAATTTAGGTATTCCTTCCCTAGGGTAGCAGGACAAATTTCATCCTAATTTCCTTTAAAAATCAAACCTAGTATAAAGTTAAAAGAAGTAACTAAAGAATATTAAACTAAAGCATGTATAGACAAACACTGAAGAGTAGTAGCTCTGGATGTTGTTCATGTCTCCCAGAGTACATGGATTCTAGAAGTGTGGAACTTTTTCTCCTGACCTGAAAGCAACTTATAAGGCGCTCATGCAGCCACTCTGTGCTTATAGCCTATTGGACATAGAGGTGATAGAGCCCTCTGTGTCCCACCCTAACATGCTTTGTATCATTCAGAGTTGCTAGCTGTGATCCTGTGACCAGAGCTTACAAACTGACTTTGCAAGCTGATCTGTTTAATAACAATAATACATTTAAGACCAAGACGTCATGCATGGCAATGCTTTGAGACTAAAACAGCATAAAATTGGAGAAAAATCTCAAGGTTTTTGTTTTTGTTTTGGTAACCAATTTAACACAGTGCTACTTCTAGCTAACTGATATTACTCAAGCATTAGCAAGCGCCCATTGTCTGTCTTGCTTTCTCCCCACCCCCGCTCTGGCTGCATTGAATTTTGCTGTTCTTTAAAATGGCCAATGTTGAGCTTCCAGAAACGCTTGAGTAAACAGGTTACACATAAAATATCTTGATGGAATAACCATTAGAATGTACCAATAATTTATATCTGAGTTATAGTGTATTTTCCCTTATTTATGTCATTTTCAATAAATCCAACAAATTTGCTATATTTCCTTTCTCTGTCTCCTCCTTGTCCTTTCAGAATGGACAGGAACTAGGGCAGTGATGGGCAACCTGCGGCCCATAGGCTGCATGCAGCCTGCCAGGGTAATCCTCTATCAGGCCACAAGACGGTGTTTACACTGACCATCCACAAGCATGGCCTCCCGCAGTGCCCAGTGATTATATAATGTGGCTATTGCCTACTATGAATAAGGACACAAAGTACAGCTGCTCCTTCTAACTTGAGTGGCTAGCCAAAATTTGGGGCCCTAGCAGCAGTTTCCACTAGGAGAAATTGATGAGTCAGGTATTTCTTGACACAATCCTGCTTGTTCACAGAAACAGGACATTGTGTACATTCTTTGTAAGCAAACAGCAGGAGGCAGTTACCTTGCTCACAATTCCAAACCTACCTTTCCATACAGTACTATGCCCGAAAAAGGTCTCTTGGTGTCCTTTCAGGTCCATGCTACCAGTCGTGCTCTTGCTGTCCCCTGGCTTTCTCACTGTTTTCTGTTCCCAGCACACACAGTTCCAACCAAGGAATGCCCTAGCCTCTGCATTTCTGTCATGGAAATTCTTAAGCATGCATGGCTCAGCCTCTGTCCTGGCCTTGCATCTGGCCGGTGACTTCTAGATTTTCGGTCATCGTATTCCATAAAAGAGCTTAGTTGCTGCTTCCTTTTAGCTAGAATGAAGGGCTGCTAGCATGCCCATGGGCTTCAGCAAGGTCTATGAATGCCCACAGTTCAAAGACATAGACTCATAGATTTTAAGGTCAGAAGGGACCATTATGATCATCTAGTCTGACCTCCTGCATAATGCAGGCCACAGAATGTCACCCATCCACTTCAATAACAACCCCCTAACCTATGTCTGAGTTTTACTGAAGTCCTCAAATTGTGGTTTGAAGACCTCAAGCTGCAGAGAATCCTCCAGCAAGTGACCCGTGCCCCATGCTGCAGAGGAAGGCGAAAAACCTCCAGGGCCTCTGCCAATCTGCCCTGGAGGAAAATTTCTTCCTGACCCCAAATATGGCAATCAGTTAAACCCTGAGCATGTGGGCAAGACTTACCAGCCAGCACCCAGGAAAGAATTCTCTGTAGTAACTCAGATCCCAACCCATCACAAACCACTGGGCATACTTACCCGCTGATAATCAATGTTTGCTTACAGCTTCCAACACCTTTCAGATGGTAATGAATTTAGATTTCTACTATTCTGTGGCAGATTAGATGTGGCATCATAGAAATGAATAGCTCTTTATCCCCAAATCTGTCTCTTAAATTTTAAAAGTTGGACATTGACATAAAGTACACTGCAGTGCATAGTGTCTTCCATCTGAGTATTCAAAGGCATTTTAATGAAGTAAGGCCCAGTTTTGGACTTGGATACGAATGGGAGAGTTCATGTGCTGCCCACGCCTGGCAGGCACAGACAAGGCTTGCTGTGACACTCAGGGCAGATGTGATGCTTCCTAGGGTTGCGAGGCATCTCAGACGTTCTTAGGGCATCCATGGCTGCTAGGATACTGCAAAGGGGGAGGAGAAGGAGAAGGCAGGGCACAAGGGAACTGGTCAGATGTGGAGTGGGGTGCACATTGCACCCAAATGAAGTCTGCCAAGAGGTGTACACTGTTTGGGAGTCTCCATGAAATCTGGTTGGGGTAACCATTGTTATTTCTGGAGACTCTAACTGATGTACACTGGAGTAGACACAGAGGGCTGTACCTAAAGAGGCTGGGGCAGAATCAGCTCAGGAGAAACACATACTTCTGAAGACTCAGGTAGGTGGTGCTAGTAGCCACAGAATCCTTTTGATGGCTAAATTACCAGTAAAAGTGTTAAGAAATAAATTGGATTGTGGAAGTGACGATGAAGCAACCCACTGACTAGATACGCTTCTCAACTGAAGCTCTTCTGGCCTTTTCCTCTTCTGTGGGTTTTAGCTTATTACAGTGGCTTCAGCCTGGGATGGAAGCCAATCAAAGCAATCGGTTAAAGGAACATGTAGCAATGAAGTCAGCCAAGGGACCCTGCAGAAAGCCAGCTGCAAACTTAAATGACACTGAGTTTGCCTTTTGCTTTGCGTAAGTACAGATTTATATTATCTCCAAGAGTGAATCAGAATGATTTGAATTCAAAATCAGTAATGTGATCTTGGCTTACAGCTAGGGTGACCATACATCCCATTTTGGCTGGGATGTATGGTCCTGTCCTGGCGGTCCTGACTTTTTTTGACAAATCTGGAAATTTGTCCCATTTGCTCTTATCAGTTGATCATCAGATGGCACAAATACCTAGTTTTATCAAAGTAGGGCACGGAGAAACATGCAAGGGAGGGCACGAGTGGCAACGATGCCATCCCTGCACTAGAGGAAGGGCTAGGGAGAGCAGCTCAGGCCAGCTGGCCCACCCTGCACGTAGGGGCATGAAGGGGGGCCTCAGGCAGCCCTGCACATGGGGATGAGGGGGGGGGCTTAGCTGTGCAGCGGTGGGGCTCGGACCACCAGCCCTGCATGCGGGTGGGCAGCGAGGGGGCTTGGAGGACCAGCTCCACACATGGGGTTAAGGGGGAGCTCGGACCAGTCGTGTGGCAGGAGGGGAGCTTTGAGCTGCGGGGAGGAGACTCAGGAGGGCTCAGAGGACCAGCCCTGTGTTCAGGAGGGCAGAGGGGGGCTCAGACCAGCCCTGTACATGGGGGAGGTGGTGATGGGTTGTTGGATGTGGGGGGCTTGGGCTGGCCCTGCGTGCCAGTGGAGAGTGGGACCTCAGGCTGGTCCAGCACAGGTGGGAGGCAGGAAGGCTCAGGCTACCCCACTAGTGGGAGGATAGTGCAAGGGCTGGGGCCAGCCTCGGGGGAGGGGGACCTCAGCCCAGCCCCACACCAGTGGGAGGCAGGGGTGGGAGACTCAGGCCAGCCTGGGGGTGTCTCATTTTTCCTTTGGGATAATATGGTCACCCTACTTATAGCAGGTTGAATCGGGGATAGCTCCACTGAAGTCAATGGTAGGGCGAGGTCAGAATCCGGCCCGTACCATGGTGAGCATTTGAGGGCCTACTTTTCAAAACAGTGCCCCTAACTTGCACATCCATCTGTGAGACCAGGTGGGTGAGACTATTTATTGGACCAACTTCCTGGAAGCAATGTGTGCAGATCTAGTATCTGTCTAACTGGCCGTTTGCAAGGACTAATCACCTGGTTTGTGCAGTCCCAGTTGACTGAGCTCTCTGGGGTTGGGACTGTCACTTTCCATGTTTGTACAGTGCCTAATACAATGAGGTCCCCATGTAGCTGGCCTCTGGATGCTACTGCAATATTGATATTTAATAATCATACATGCAAATAAAGCCCCATGTATGGAATTCAGACTTTGTTTGTGGAAAGTATTTTAGAAGCTAATAAAGTAATGCAATGTGCTTATGGAGCACAAACATGCTGCACAGGTAATTCCATACTGTATAAGTAATATCAGTCTCAAAGAATGTGTCTTTCAGTAATTATTGCATAGCCACTTAGTGACTTTACCAAAATGAGATTTTTCTATTTTCATTTGTGGCCCAGAAGAAGGAAAAAGCTTCTGGGAATGGAAGCTCTTGCTACATTCCAGTCTCTACCTCTCAGCTGTATAGAGGTGCCCAAAGGACTCCTGCACTAGATGTTGCTCAGTGGTTGAGGCACTGGGCTGGGTCAGAAGATCGAGTTCTAGTCCTGGCTCTGCCATTGACCTGTTGGGTGACAATGGGCAAGTCACTTCACCACATTGTGCCTCAGTTTCCCCATATATAAAATGAGGATAACTATACTGACCCATGTGTTTAAAGTGCTTTGAGATCTATGGATGAAAAGTGAAAGGTGAACACTTATACGTAATTAACTTAAGAATGAATAACATTTATTATGAAAATACTTATGTCCAAGTCAGACTACACTTGCTGGTTTTGAACTGTATTGCATCCTGATCTTTCATGAAGTAGCTCTGCATTGTTTCAAGTTATGGGCACAGAGGGCTAAGTTCTGTGTTTACTTGTTAGACGAATATGTGGTCTCCCCATTCATCGCAGCAACTAAGAAAGCAACATAATCCTGAATAAGCTAATTCATTTAGAATCCTGATTCAATTCTGACAACAAATACCATCTGTCTTTTGAGCTCTTCTTTGCGTTTTGTAAAGGAAAAACACAATCATAATGTGAGTTGGTTTGGATTGAAATGGTTCATTAATATCCATTCATGTTTCACTTGCTAGATGGAAACATAAAACGTGAGGCCCCTATTGTTCTGTAGTTGGAGAGTGAGTTCCTCACCTTCAGGCTTCCAGATGTTTACAACTAGTTGCTACCAGAGAATGTTTTGATTGTGTTGGAAATTGCACTCATATGGAGTTAGCTGCTCTGAGAGACCTCAACTTTGTGCTGTTTTCCTTGTAATCCTGTTTGATTTTGCTGTGTTAAAGCAGGACTGCAATGCCTCATAAGTAAGGGAGCTACTGATCATATTGTCTCAGACTAGGGGAACTGCTCTTTATGAGGTGACTAAGCATCTCAAATTGAGACTATCTTTGTTTTGTTGCCCTGGTATCTCAGTGTAGGGTAGAAGCTTCGTAAGTATATGGCAGTGGCAAAGGGATAGCTATATTGGGGAGGAGCCACTGTTCACACCAGGCAAAGGGGCTCTCTACTTTGAGTTCCTCTTTGTGGGACTAGAGCTTACCACCATGTGGTCCTTCTGTCTCTGGATGGTAAAGGCTGCCCACCATCACCTTCGCTAAAATGGCACATACCACCTTGTGTATCTTACTGCCTATAATCTCTTCCGCTGGTAGTTAAAGGTGCTCTAAACTGGTTCTTCTGTTCAGTGACACATAGGCCTCTCTTACATGCAGCTTTTTTTGAGGGGCATTGGACACTGCAAACCTGATGCTCACTAGCTTTGTGGGTTTTTCCCCTAGCTTTCTAAAGAAGTTCCAGGATGACCAAAACCTTCCCCAACAACTGATGACTTAGAAGGTGTCAAATATTATGATCCACAACCTAGACAATGAACACAAGGCATCCAATGTTATTTATCCAACGGTAGAGCTCTGACTCTTCTAAAATTTAGCTCTTCTGTTTTTAGTGTAATGAGACAAACAACAGCATGATATCATTATCTAAAGAATTGCTATCTAGCTATTTTATGGATATAGCACGAGGAGCCAAATTCACCCCTCCAATGGCTGTGCCAGTGTAGACTGCTGTGCTCCTTGTAGCATCCCAAACCTTGAAGGCAATGGAACTCACTTTCCAGCTATAGAACAATGGTTTGTGCATTAATGCCCCAGTGGTCATTGTTTCTCCCAGCACCCTTTGCTTGGACCTATAATGTGTAAGGGCAGCGTTAGATTCTACTGGGATAGCAACTCCATTTTACCAGCAAAGAATACAGTGAGGATATGAATCAATGCATCCCCTAGTCACCCTGGCTGGTGTTTCATCCCACTCTTGCTCTGCATCAGTTATTCATCTCAGGACTGAAATATCTTGTGCTCCAACAAAATATCATTCCAGCTGGTGTCAGAACAAGATGCTCCAAGCTAGAGTTTTTCCAAGAGTAAACATACCCCTTTCAGAGGGCAACACAGATGTGATGTACAGTTGGTGCAAATCCCTGTTTGGCACAGGCAGAGATCCAGAGACTGATATTTCTACATTGCAGATGAAATAAGTGTTGCTCCTCTGAGACTTTCATCAGGGAACTACAGCATATTCATATGGGCAGGAGGAGACTATAAAGTATACTCTTAAAGAATATTGAAGTGGATTGCCCCCCTCCTATAGAAAAATCTATTTTGTGTGTGGTGGTCAGGAGAAGAATATTTCCACAATACTACCCTCTCAGATTCTCCATGTTTCTAGAGGGAGTGGGACTTGCACATTTCCCAGCCCAATGGAACAGGCCTTGTGATCCAACCACAATCCTGAAGGTCTCCATCTATGAAGGTCACATTTGGATCTGAATTCTCCCAGATATTGAGGTAGTCTTGATCTGATGTTCCTGTTCAGGCTTGTCAGGTATAATCTAGTTAATTGAAAACACTGATAAGGCCACTGGGGTTATCATATTCCCTCTTCTCCCCCCACCTCCCAAATTGCAGATGGAGAGCTATTAAAAGTAGAAGGAAGAGATCTCAGTCTGCCTCTGCTTGTTTTGTAATACTTGGTTATCTCTCTTAAATAACCTATTGGCTTTCCTTTATTTTGCATGTCTCCTATTTTCTATTTCTTGGTTTGTTTTTGAACAGTGCTGTTTTTAACCTCCATCTTTCCTACTTTCTATTGCAGCCTTACATCTTTATCCCCTTCCACGCTCCCAATGAGTGTTCCTGTCACATCTTGACCCAGTATAACCGGGTAATTCTAGCCTTTGGAACAGCTTCCTTTTTAGAACACTTGCTTACCTTTCCTTCCATACCCTCTGCTTATGTGTGTCACAGATGAAACACAAAGTGAAGACCGCTGATGGCAATAGACTTCTAGGTTATCAGAGCACTAGGATAAAAAGGTACAGTGAAAACTTCCTCAGATTATGTGAGGACATGGGTAGGGCTCTGGCTCCCGGAAACTCTGACTAATGCTGCTGTACTTTCCTAGTTAGCTGGGCCTTGTAATATGGCAGCCGCTTTCTGAGTGCCCCTCTCATGGTGAGAGTTGCCTGTGAAGCACTCTCCCTTTGCTCTCCTTTTTCAGAGCCCCTGAACTCCACAGTCCATAGGTAATTCAAACAATCCCCAAAAGGAGTCCAATTTATTTAGCCCCTCCTGGGGACACAATGGCTCTCCAGGTCTCAACCCTCCTTCAGTCTCTCTCTCTCTTTCAGTAGTCTCAAATAACAGTCTTTAAAAATAGAACACAATCTCTGTCTTCAATCCATCTTTAGCTGGGCACAGCCTCACCTCTCAGAGGGTCTGTCAGTCAGCTTCTAGCTGTTGCCTTCCCTCTGCTGACTGAAGGCCCTGCAGGAGCCTTCTGATTGCTCCCTGCAACATCTACAGACATAGCTGCCATTTTTAACTTTCCTCCCTTCACTGCAACTTCCTGCATCTTTTATACTGGAATCACCTGGTTTCTCTCAGGTGGGGCTCATTCTGTAATCAGGGTTGGTTTAACTCCAGGATCTCCAGCCCTTGGGGCAAGCCATGCTGGTATAGGCCTCTTTAAGTGCTTCACCTGGCAGACTGATGGGGTGCTACCCCAAGAGATGGCGGGGGAGTCGGGGAGATGACATGCATGATAGAGGTCTGGTGTTGAAAAAGTGAATAAGGAAGTGTTATTTACCCCTTCCCAAAATACAGAAACCAAGGGTCACCCAGTAAAATTAATAGGCCACAGGTTTAATAAAAACAAGAGGAAATACTTTTTCACAATTAATCTGTGGAAGGCATTGCCACAGGCTGTTATGGTGATCAAAAGTATAACTGGGTTTAAAAAAGAATTCAGTAAGTTCATGGAGGAATGGTCCATCAATGGCTATTAGTCAAGATGGTCAGGGATGTAACCCCATGCTTGGGGTGACCCGAAACCTCTGACTGCCAGAAACCCAGAGGGGCAGACAAGGGTGGATCTCCCTAAAATTGCCCTGTTCTGTACATGCCCCCTGAAGCTCTGTTACAGGCCACTGTCAGACAGGATACTGGGCTAAATGGACAATTAGTCTGACCCAGTATGTCTGTTTTTACATGGCTTTGGTGTGAGTGACTGGGAGGCTGCTGGAGTTTGATGGAGCTGGGGAGAAAAACATACCTGCATGGGTTATCAGTGGGGCCTGAATCCAGGACCTTCAGATCCAAAAGCACAGATATGTACCTGGAAGCAGTAGGCAGCTGTTATCTTTTTCCATCCAATATAGGGGTACTTGCTTGGCACATACCTCACCAGTATTAGAGGCACTAGAGGAATGGTGTTGCCTGACCTCTCTCCCACTCTACCCAGAGTTCCTGCTTCTGTTAAGCTTTCTGTGGTATTTTGAAGGGATATTGGACTCTTGTCATATTTTGGTTGCAGCTTTTTGGGCAGGGATTGTCTCTCTTTGTTGCTTGTTGCATGGCTGACACAATAAAGCCGTGATCAGAGCTGGTCAGGAATCTTTGGATGAAACATCTCTCAAAATGCCGATTTGTCAAAACCGAAATTGTTCATAGGGATGTACAAGCTTCTCTGAAAGCTTTGTCAAAAGAGCCCAGCATAGCCCATCATCTAGAGTTTAGGGTGCTTCCCCCGGGATGTTAGAGATCTGCATTCAAGTCCCTATGCTGTCTGATTTATATCAGAGACTTGCAGCCAGGTCTCCCATGTCCTGTGTGAGTGCCCTAACCCTATGGCTGTTCTGGAGCAGCTGGCTCTCTGGTTTTGTTGGGTTGGCATTTTTGTGTCCGAAAAAAGAAAAAGTGGGAAAAAAAACCTGTGAAAGGTCCCAGTGTGGAACATCCCAATGTGGAAGAGAGAAAAATTTCCAAACTCAGATGTGTGAGAAGGGAAAACCACTTCCCCAACCAACTATATTCCTTTTGAGGGCCCAGTGGGCACCTCCACAACACTGCTATTTCTAATATATTTAGAAGATTACTGTCTGGGAATGATTGGGAGACTGTTGAGACTTCAAATTGACTGGGAAAGTTGGTGAAGGGGCAGGTAAATATGCACTGGTTTGAGCTGGCTTTCTAGGTAGATTTTTCTGGCTCTCGATTCAGAGGCTGGAAGAGTGCCCATTCTGGAAAGGGAGGATAAAGCTGAAGCTTTTCCAAATGGTTTGATGGTTGGCACGTATTTTAGCTTTTAACTTAATTAAAATCAATCATTTCACCCTCTTCCTTAATTACAGGCTTTGGAGACTTCAGAAGAAAATTATCCTTCTTAACCAGAATGTTAAAATTAACATCAGTCAAATACCACCCTAAACAGGAAACTGCTTTGTATACACCCATTGTTTTCCATGTTGGAGCTATTGTTAGAACTGTGCAATGTTTGAAATGAAAACATAGATGGTATTTGGATGAGTTACATGTGATTTTAGCATGATGTTATTGCAGCTTTAGAAGTATCTGTATGGGACATCTGTGTATTAGAGCATGCATTAGCTGTGACCACTGTTATAAAACAGTTTCTATTAAAAAACCTTGTTTTTTTTATGCTTGTCCCTTTCCAAAATGTGAAGATTATGCACTAGTTTGCCAAGATGAGTCTCTCTTTGAGGTAAATTATTTGGGGGGGTTGGGGAAAGGGAGAATTCAGCGAAGTTTGAGTTTTACTAGGCTGAAAAATATATACTTCCTCCACTGTAAAACAGTCTAAATAATCTTTTCTTTTCTTTTCTTTAAGGCTGGAGCCATAATGGGTGGGGTTTAAACTTGATGCAGACATCATCTTTAAGAATCACCAAGCTCGGTTTGAAAAAACAGTGACTTTAAGACCTGGTTTAGATGGGAAGTGCAGGCAGAATATATACATATAAACAAATGGAAAAAAGGGGAAGTTGAAAGTAATGAATGTATATCAGAAGTTAGGAATTTGCTTCCCTTATCAATTTATTACCAGCAGAGTTAAGGACAATAAGAAGGTTTTTTTAAAGTATATTAGGATCAAAAATAATCCTGACAACAGTATTGTACCATTACAAGATGGAAATGGTAGAATCATGAATAATATGGCAAGGCAGAAGTGTTCAGTAAATGTTCTGTATTTGGGGAAAAAAGATGGTTCATCATATAACAGTCTTTCCTTTCCGTTCTATCAGGAGGTTATTAAACAGAAGCTACTAAAGTTAGACATTTTAAAATCAGCAGTTCCAGATAACTTGCTTTCAAGAGTTTTAAAAGAGCTGGCTGAGGAGACTGCTGGACCATGAATGGTGATTTTTTTTCAATATGTCTTGAAACATGGGGAAATTCCAGAAGACTGGATGAAAGCTGCTAATGTGCCAATATTTAAAGAGGGTAAGCAGGATGACCCTGGTAATTGTCTCACATTGATCCTGGGCAAAATAATGGAGCAGCTGATACAACTGTTCATAAAGAACTGAAGGAGGGTAATTAATGCAAATTGCCATTGGTTTATGGAAAATGTATATTGTCAAACTAACTTTATCTTTTTTTGATAAGGTCACAAGTCTGGTTGATAAAGGTAATAGTGCTGATATCTTATACTTAGACTTCTGCAAGATGTTTGACTTTTTCATTAAAAAACCTAGAAGAATATAAAGTTACCATGGCACAGATTAAATGGTTTAAAAGCCAAGTAACTGATGGGGAGTAGTCATCCAGTATGTGTTTCCAGTGGGATACTGCAGGGATCTGTTCTTGGCATTATGATATCTAACATTTGTATTACTGACTTAGAACAGGGATTGGCAACCCTTGGCACGCAGCCCGCCAGGGTAAGCACCCTGGCGGGCCGGGCCAGTTTGTTTACCTGCCACATACACAGGTTTGGCTGATGGTGGCTTCCACTGACTGTGGTTCACCACTTCATGCCAATAGGGGGTGCAGGAAGTGGCACAGGCCGAGGGATGTACTGGCCGCTGCTTCCCGCTGCCTCCATTGGCCTATAGCGGTGAACTGCAGCTAGTGGGAGTCACAATCGGCCAAACCTGCAGATGCGTCAGGTAAACAAACTGGCCTGGCCTGCCAGGGTGCTTACCTGTGCCAAAGGTTACCAATCCCTGACCTAGAAGAAAATATAAAATCGTCACTGATAAAATTTTCAGATGACCCACATTACGGGAGTGGTAAATAACAGACTGCTTGCTAAACTAGGCGCAAAAAACAATATGCATTCTAATATGTCTTGATGTATACATTTACGTTTAGGAGCAAAGAATATAGACCATACTTACAGGTCTTGTCTACATTGGCAAGTTTCTGTGCAGTAAAGCAGCTTTCTGTGGTATAACTCCTGAGCTGTACACACTGCCAAGCCACTTAGTGCACAGAAACTGCGCAGTTGCAGTGCTCTAAGAAAAACCACCCCGAGACACATACAGCTTTCTGTGCGGGGGCTATAGAGGTGCAGTGCCAATGTAGACACCCTTGTCAATTACAATGCTGTGATTGGCCTCCGAGGTGTCCCATAATGCCTGTTTTCGCCTCTCTGGTCATCAGTTTGCACTCTACTGTTCTGCCCTCAGGTGAAAAACTGTGAGTACCACCCCTCAAATTCCTTGGTAATTTTGAAAGTCACCTTCCTGGGACGCACTGCAGTGCAGGGTCAAAGTGAAGGAGCTGTGGAACACCTACCACAAGGTGTGGGAGGCAAACAGCTCTTCTGGTGCTGTGCCCATGAGCTGCTGGTTCTACAAAAAGCTGGATGTGATACTCTCTGGCGACCCCACGTCCACTGTGAAGGTCACTGTGGATACTTCCATGGCTCCCATGTCAGTCGAGAGTGGACCGAGCCAGGAGGAGGAAATCTTGCATGAGAATGTGGAGGCAGAGGGGACCAGAGGCAGAGGTTGACTTAGAGGTCAGAGATGCATGCGGACAGGAGGTCTTCTCTACCCTGGAGGAGGCTGGCCAGTCACAACTGTCAGAGCTTGGTGAAGCGCAAACAAGAGAGAAGGCCCCTAGTAAGTGGCTTTTGATTTTGGAATCTCTGAAGTGACTTGTTGGGGGCAGGAGGGTTGCAGAAAGCAGGCTTGTGTCTGTATGCGTGTATCACCACATGCCTAGTGTGAGCAGCAGAACAGACTGTTGGTTTGACTCCCTCATTTCATGGGAATCTGCCTCTGAGATCTCCATGAAACTCTCATAGAGATACTGGGCAATCCACTGCCACAGGTTCTTTGGCAGAGCTGCTTTGTTTCTTGCCCCATTAAGGGTAACTTTACTGCACCACTCTGCCATCGCTGGGGGGAGGAGGGGCAGGAGGAGACCATTGCTGCACTCAGGTGAGCAGCATAAAGGCCAGGGTGGAAGCTACAGTCTTGGAGAAGACCCTCCCTTGATTCCTTGCTCGCCCTCAGCAGTGAGATCTTCCATAATGAACACAGCCTGTGGAAAATGTGGGGAAAGTAATGATAAGGCCCCCCCTACAGTGCTGGCTCTCCCCAAGAGCCATGTGCCCAGTGTACAGTATGATCCTGGAACACTGATTTCCTCTGTGGTTACTCACTATTTTGGGGGTCTTATGGCTGATGTGTGCTTGCCTGTGGTCAACCAGTTAGTGACAGCATCTGTGAATGTGAGTGTGGTCAGCACCTCCGTGAATGCCACAAGCAATCTCATGTCGTAGCTACTACACATGGCAAGATCAATGTTGAACTCCTCTTGCCTTTGTAGTTTAAGGAATAACTCCACTGCCACTCGTGATGTGTTAGTGAGAGTGAGGACATATTGGTCAACAGTGCGGGATCCATTCCTGTGACCTGAAGAGGTAGAGTGCAGTACACAAACCATTGAAAGATGGTGCCAAATGCAGATGGAAGCACAGGCATTTCTGGGATGCGAAGCAATGCAAAATTGGGCGCTGGAACAGGACCCAGGATGCTCTGCGGCCTGCTCCACCTTCCCACAACTCTTAGCAGCGGAAGAGGAAGAGGTAGTCTGTGGGATAGCTGCCTACAGTGCACCACTCTGAATACCGCTGCAGATATGAACATGCTGTTGCGCAGGAAGCTGACTGTGAGCACACAACAGCGATTTCCCTTCAGCACTCTGAGTGGTGCTGTAACTGCTGGCAATGTAGCTCTGCCAGTGTAGACATACCCACAGAATGGGGGACTCTGTCCTGGGAAGCAGTGACTCTGAAAGAGATTTTGGGGGTCATGATGGATAATTAGATGAACATAAGCTCTCAGTCCAATGCTGTGGCCAAAAAGACTATTTCTATTCTTGGATGCTGTCATAAACAGATAGTTAAGGGTTAATAGAACAGGAGTACTTCATGTCTCTTTTGACTGTAAGGGGTTAACAAGTTCAGTGAGCCTGGCTGTCACCTGACCAGAGGACCAATCAGGGGACAGGATACTTTCAAATCTTGAGGGAGGGAAGTTTTTGTGTGTGCTGTTAGTTTTTGGTTGTTGTTCTCTCTGGGTTCTGAGAGTGACCAGATATGCAACCAGGTTTCTCTCCAATCTCTCTGATACAGGCTTTTATGTGCTCAGAATTGTAAGTACTAGGTAGATAAGGCGAGTTAGACTTATGTTTGTTTTCTTTATTTGCAAATGTGTATTTGGCTGGAAGGAGTCCAAATGTGTATTTGTCTGGAAGGATTTTTATTTGTACTTGTATACTTAGGCTGGGAGGATATCCCTAGCTGAAAGACCATGTAACATATTCCATCTTAAATTTACAAAGATAATTTTAACTGTTTTTCTTTATTTAATTAAAAACTTTTCTTGTTTAAGAACCTGATTGGTTTTTTATTCTGGTGAGACCCCAGGGGACTTGGTCTGCAGGGCTGGCTTTAAGCAGATTCGCCCGATTCCTGGGAATCGGGCCCCGCGCCTAAGAGGGCCCTGCGCTTTAGGTGCCTTTAAATTTTTTTTACTTACCCTGGCTGCGGTCTGCTCGGGGGTCTTCCATGGCCCCACTCCCCTGACTAAAGAGCCGGCGGGAGCGTGGCTGCCCCACAGCCCCGCTCTCTCAACTGGAGCTCTGGCCGGAGCGCGACAAGCCCCGCGGCCCCGCTCTCCTGGCTGGAGCGCTGGCCGGAGCGCGACAAGCCCCGCGGCCCCGCTCTCCTGGCTGGAGCTCCGGCTGGAAAGCGGCAAGCCCCATGCCCCCGGCTGGAGCTCTGGGCCCTTTAAATAGCCCCCAGAGCCCTGGGGCAGCAGGGGGCTCTGAGGACTATTTAAAGGGCCAGGGCACTAGCTGCCTCTGCCACCCCGGTCCTTTAAATAGCTGCCGGAGCCCCGCCACCTCCATGCATTCCCCAGGGCTCCCACTGCTATTTAAAAGGTCTGGGGCTGGGTAGAAGCAGGGTTGTCCCGGGCCCTTTAAATAGCCCCCAGAGCCCTGGGATAGCGGGGGGCTTGGGGGCTTTTAAAGGGCCGGGGCTCCGGCTGCCTCTGCTGCACCCCCTGCCCTGCCCGCACCAGCTCCGCCCCCCGCTGCCTGCAGCCAGCTCTGCACCCCCTGCCCACACCCAGCCCCTACCAAACCCCCTGTCCTGTCTCCAGCCAACCCCTGCCACACACCCCTGCCCGCACCAGCCCTGCACTGCCCGCCCTGCCCTGTCTCCAGCCAACCCCTGCTGCACCCCCCTGCGTGAAGCCAGCCAGTCCCATACTCCTGTCTCCAGCCCTGCCAACCCCTGCTGCACCCCCCTGTGGCCCTGCCTGAAGCCAGCCTGCCCCACACTCCCCTGTCTCCAGCCAGCCCCGCACCCCTTGCCCTGCCTGCAGCCAGACCCTACCTCCAGTCAGCCCCTGCCCTGCCTCGAACCAGCCCCATGTCCACTGCTGCCCTGCAGTTCACAGGCCAATAACCTGCACACCTGCTTCAATGAGGGGGGCAGGAAGCAGCGGGAACCCACACATGTGCACGCCCCCAGGGAGTGGAGGGGACCCACACGTGAAACGGCAGTCATTAATAACCAATTAACAGCATATATGATGCAATGTGCATAATATACAATTTTATTATTTATATAGTTATGGAAAGTAAATAATACATGGAAGAAATGGAAGGCTTTTTTTTTTTTTACACTTTTTTCTTTTTAAGTCATCCCTGCCAGGGCCTCGCCGAAAGTGTTCAAATTGGGCCCCGCACTTCCTGAAGCTGGCCCTGTTGGTCTGGATCCACCAGGGAATTGGTGGGGAGAAAGGTTATTTTCTCTCTGTGTTAGGATTACTTTCTCTCTCAGGGAGAGTCTGGGAGGGGGAGAGAGAAGGAGAGAGGAAGGTGAATTTTCCTCTCTGTTTTAAGATTCAAGGAGTTTGAATTATAGTGATCTTCCAGGGTAACCCAAGGAGGGGAAGCCTGGGAGAGGCAACGGTGAGGGAAAGGGTTTACTTTCCTTGTGTTAAGATCCAGAGGGTCTGGGTCTTGGGGGTCCCTGGGCAAGGTTTTGGGGGGACCAGAGTGTACCAGGCACTGGAATTCCTGGTTGGTGGCAGCGCTACAAGTACTGAGCTGGTAATTGAGCTTAGAGGAATTCATGCTGGTACCTCATCTTTTGGACGCTAAGGTTCAGAGTGGGGAATTATACCATAACAGATGCATAAACAGGTATCCAAGTAACGAGATTATTTTACATCTGGATTTGGCACTAGTGTGTTTGTTGCTGGAATACTGTGATAAATTGGAGAGGGTTTAAAGTAGAGCCACGAGAATGAACAAAGGATTTGAAAACATGCTTTACAGCAGGAGTTGGCAACCTCTGGCATGCGGCTCGCCGGGGGCCAGTTTTTTTACCTGCTGCGTCGGCCAGTTTGGACGACTGCAGCTCCCACTGGCTGCTTTTCGCCCTCCCGGCCAATGGGGGTGGCGGGAAGCGGTGCAGGAAAGGGATGTGCTGGTCCCGGCGTCCCACAACCCCTATTGGCCTGGGATAGTGAACCGCGGCCAGTGGGAGCTGCGATCGGCCAAACCTGCCGACGTGACAGGTAAACAAACTGACTCGTCCCACCGGGATGTTTACCCTGGCGAGCCGTGTGCCAGACATTGCCGACACCTGCTTTATAGTGATAAACTCAAGGAGTTCAATCTATTTATCTTATCAAATAGAAGATTAAGGAGTGACTTGATCAAAATCTATAAGTCTCTACATGGGGAACAAATAATGGGTTCTTCAGTCCAGCAGAGAAAGGAATAACACAATCCAATGGCTGAAAGTTGGAGACAGGCACATTTAGAGTGGAAATAAGGCATACATTTTTAGCAGTGAGTAATGAGTTATTGGAGCAACTTACTAAGGGTTGTGGTGGATTCTCCAACACTGACCATTTTTTAAATCAAGATTGGATGTTTTCCTGAAAGATCTCTTCTAGGAATTTTTGGGGAAAATTCTATGGCCTGTGTTATATTGGAGATCAGATTAGATGATCACAATAGTCCCTTCTGGCCTTGAAAAATATGAATCTGAGTTCTGGCTTCTGGTAAAGAGTGTGAGTAAGCCCAGTTTCATTCCCCTGCATGAAGGGGGGAAGATTGCTCAGGCCTCAAATGAGGGCTGTGGGCTAGAAAGGGTGAAGTGGCTGGTTGGAACTCAGTTTTGAAGAAGACTGTGGTTGGTGGAGGGAAAAGGACTGGTTTTTCCGTCTGAGTTTGGGTCTTTGCTACCCTGGAAGGAATGGGATCTTAATTTACTTTGATGGCCAGACCAAACCAACTGGAGATTGAAGTACTGGTTATGTCTGATGTTGATGAGGTAAGCCACACATGTATATGGAGCAATCCTGGAGTGGAAGAAGCAAGTTCTTAGTCATCAGCCCACTGTTCTTTTCCCTTCCCCTCTGTTCCCATCCCTAGCGCCTCCTCTTTCTGCACCTTTTTGACTGTGGGGATTTAAAAGTTTGAGTACAATATTTATTAAATCTGCACAGCTAAAACCAGGAAATGCAGCTGTTCCCCACAGCTGCATTGTACACTTCCCCTCCTGTTCTGGTTGTGTATCTTAATAGCTTACTCTTCTGAACAACAATATTCTTTCTGTCTGAAAAGTGATAGGATTGAAACTCTAACTTCGATTACATTGCTCAGTCAGTTTTTAACTATAGATGTGCCTTCTGCATCCACAAACAGATCTTGATTTTGTTTAAATGGTCCTTCAAACTCTGTGTATAATTTTTACCCTATGGATGGGCCACCAACTGTTCAGAACAGAGATTTGTTTAATTATTGATTTGGAGCTTGTTTAAATTGTCATTGGTCACCTAGAACAAGGTATTATCTCTGCTTCCTGGTTAGCATTTTAGTCATTCCACTGAAAACCAATTTATTTTAGTCAGAAGGTTAATTTTATTTCAAGGGTCTCAAATTGCAGGGGAAAGGATTGTACAAACCTGTAAGAACAAATCTTTATATAAACCAAGAAAATCTGCTTGACTTAGCAAATGTGATGTAGAATTCACAAAAATATTTGAGTATTTCCAACTACTCACTCAGCTCTAGGTGCTCAGCTACTACAGTGATGAGCACAGTATAAAAATCTGGAGTACTTATTCCCCTCAAATAAACAAATGCTCATTCTTACAATCAAAGGAAATCAACTATTTTTTCAGAATAATGCTATATTTTATTTTTTACTGCTAGGATGTGCTGCTTTCTAGACTAGCAGAGGACATTTTATGCTTGACATTATCTAAGGGTCTCCATTAATTCAGATTGTGGTCTCATATAAACTCCATACCAATGGTTGCTCATTGAAAGCTGCAGGTGCCTTTTACATACTTTTTTTGTTTGTTTGTTTGTTAAAGTCCAGAATAGGAGATACAGAGCAAAAAGCAGCAACATTCTCATCCACCACCACATCTCATTGATCATCAGTCACATGGCTGCTACAGTTTCTCCCTGCAACTCTTCCAGTAGGCACACATCACACCACTAGCCACGTCAGCCCTCCCCACATAGACCAATCAAACAGACGGGCTTTGCAGCATGCCAAAAATAAATTAACAAATTTGGGCTACTTCAGAGGTTTGGGAAAGTGGGCGCGATGGCAGAGCATTTCAAGTGAAAAGGCTTTATGGAGAACATCTGCCACCAGCCTGTTCCCATCTATACTGCAGGAGATCGGCCTCAGGGGCCTCTGGTTGCAATTGTGCCAGTATGGCAGCAGGGGAGAGGAGGTCCCCCATTTTGAAAGGTTGCAAACTGTTGATGTTTTGGACCAACAAAGGACTAATCTCCACCCAGAAACCAACAGTCCATGTAGGACTAGTAATACAAGCTACCACTGAGACCTGCTCTTGGACAAGCAGGCTGCCTTATTGTGCAACAGGTAGAATTCATTGCAGCAATCCAGTCTTGAGGTGACCAAGGGTGACGAGGTGTAAAAGTTCTGTCACCAGACCAGCAGGAAACATTGTAGGGACTATGAATTCCACACTGACAGCTTGTCAACATCCAGGCTGTTCCACCGCACCCCCTTGCAGGCAGGCCTGGTGTTGCAGGTGATCCCTGCCTTGACTTCCCCTTACCCAGCGTATCAACAAGCCCAGACAGACATTTAGATACTAATTAATGTCTCCTCTTGGAGTGTCTTATTTATTACTGGAAAGGTCAATGCAGAACATATACAAAACTTCCACCTCAGCATCTTAGCTGGGTGACCAGATTCTTCTTAGTCCATCTGTCCCCTCACCTGAGACCAGTGGCTCAGTTCCATCCAGGCTCTTCACCATGGGTGTTCTCAGCCCTGGTCCCTCGAGTTAGGTCTTGCCACTATCAGCACAGGATCCTTCTCTGGAGTCAGGGGTCTTTGGAAGCCTGTCTACTGCCACTCTTCTCCAGGGACAGCATGTGGTTCCTTTCAGGCTGGGTGTCCTGCTGGTGTCTGGGAGATCCCCTGGCTGAGACTAGACCCTTCTAGATGCCTTCCTACTGCAGCTGTCTTTGTAGGAGCACCTCCTCCAGGCTCCCCATTAGCTCTCTGTCTACAGCATCACTGCCTCTAGGCTTCCTGCTCAGCCATCCTGTGAGCTCCTCCTGTCTCCTTGGGAGTCTTTTTTTCTGACTGAGCTTGGGTAACATTTATGAAGTCTAGGTGCTCATTTGCTAATCACTATTAATCAGATACCTGGGGAATCCAGTTACTTTCAGGTGGGCCTTCAGAAGGCAATTGTGGGCAGACTGGGTCCTGACTCCCCATGAAGGGGCCGGTTGCCTTGCGACACTGCTGTAGAAGCCTGTACTTCTGGAGTGGGCTCAATATTAGTACACTTACAGATGTGTAAGTACCTGCTTAATCCAGGTCCTTGTTAGATTTTACAGGTTTGCAGGACCTGCTTTGTCATCCTACCAAAATATTTTTTTCAGTATGTATTCCCGTCAGGTCTTGAAAAACAGTCTCCTGGATTGTATTCATCTATGATAAACTAAGCAGAGTAACATATATTCCCAACAGGAGGAATTCATGCCCTTTGGGATCTTTCTTCATCTAGTGTCCGCTGGGATAGCTGATGCTGCAAGAGCAGTTCTCAAATGACACCAAATAATTCAGCAAACAGAACTGCTCTGGGAAATATTAATACTTGAACATCAGTGCTCTGGCAAGGGAGTATTCTTTGACTAGCATGCTAAGCTCTGCGGTTCTAGTTACTAAGTGAAGACAGAATCCAATGCAGAAGCATAGCTTTTATTAGACTGGAGACAGTAACGCTACTATCACTGTATTCCTCACCGAGGTTAGAAACTTCATCCCTGGAGCGGATTTTTATTTCCTGGCTTTGACTTTGCCCACAAACCATACTGTGAGATCTGTTTAGTTCCAGCTGGAAAGCTTGCTGAGATTCCCTCACAGTAAGCATAATCCATGGTTATAACTGAAGACCAGTCCTCTGCTCCCCCGAATCAGGTCACCATGCCCAATTTGCCCAGGACTAGTGGAAAGTCTGTTAGGGTTTGTAGACCATAATCTGGATGGCCAAAGGGTAGATCAGAAGGCATGAAGTAAAAAGACCATCCATAACTAGAGGGCAAAACCAAACAGACTGGAAGGGAAGTTAAACGATTCCTGCAAGAGACACTTAACCTTTACCTAATGTCATTTTGATGACATAGATTACTACTCAGAAATATAGTCATAACTGATAAACAATTACATAATAGTAGAAAATAGGACAGCATTCCCCAAGATGCAGGTGATGTTGAATGAAGATATTAAATATAATTCTTAATTTTTTTATAGAAGATGTAAATTGACACTTATTTGACCCCTTTTCATTTTATGCCTCCTGGGTGAAAAACTCTTCACTGCATAAAACTAGCACAATTGGGCTTTTTCAAGGGAAAATTATAGACTGGGGGGTATTGGCCATGGATTGAGGACACTAAATGGCTCACCCAACATGAGGGCAGGGCATCAGCATAGCTCACCTGAAGCTGTTATTCCAGCCTGTGCATCAAGTAGCCACGACAGCATCTCTGCGCCACTTTCACTGGGTGTTAAGTAGAAATGGTTGGAATTTTTCATCAAAACACTTTTATGCAGGTTTTGTTGAAATTAAAACATTTTACAAAAGGTGATTTCAACAAATTCCTGTGGGAAGTGGAATGTTTTGAAACAAAAAAACTTAACTTAGAAATTTGGAAACAAAATTCTCAAACAACTTTTCTGAATCCCCAAATTTTTTGCTAATTCCATTTCATGGTTTGAAAATTTTGCTTTTGTTCTGATTCAGAAAGAAAACAATTTTCATCATGTCAAAATTTCCCCTACTGTAGAAAGTCTGAGTTTCAACAGGCTCTCGTATCAAGAGCCAGAATTTCTGGGATCCTACCTTTACTGGACATCGTTGCTGCTCTCTGCATAGCCTATTGCCACCAATGAAGAGAACAGTCATCTGACGGATCTGTAATCATGTTGCTTAATGCACTGTTGGAAGGCTTTCAGATACTACAGCAGGGATCAGCAACCTTTGGCACACGCCACTTCCTGCAGCCCCCATTGGCCTGGAGCGGCAAATCGCGGCCAGTGGGAGCCGCGATCGGCCAAACCTGCAGATGCGGCAGGTAAACAAACCAGCCCAGCCTGCCAGGTTGCTTACCATGGCAGGCCATGTGCCAAAGGTTGCCGATCCCTGTACTACAGTGATGAGCATGGTATAAGAACCTATATAGACTAGAATTCCATAGCACACATGGCAAGTGGAGTTTTCCCTCATGTAGCTGTGTAGATGGCTGAAAAGGCACACAGAGAGCCTTGCTTAGGTCCCTTGAAGTAGAATGAATTCCAACTCTGCTGTATATCATCAGATAAGCCTTTCAAAACCCAGGTTTACTACATATTTGGTGCTGTAACAGAAGGGCCGAGTACAGGGCTTCATTAAAGGATACATGCAATAAACAAAGGTGTGAAAAGAGATTAAAATCAAACCAAAGTCATGTCAATAACAATTTATCTATCGCTTAATAGCTTTTAAATTGAGTTGTATCTAGTCTAGTACTGCATAAAACACTTTTTTCTTAAATGTCAGTTGTCCTTTAATGACCGGCAATATTTTAATCCACTGAATTGTCAGAGGGTGGCAATGTAAGTACACAAAATAACCACATGGCCGATTAGCTAGTGCTTCCTATACTTCAGAGCAACCAGCCTTTCCTGAAAGAGTCACAGAATTCTCTTTGTTTTCTACAGTAGTTTTCTGGTTCAGGTTTCTGTGAGTGCTACTCTAAACAGACAGGGTGGTCCTGGAAAAAAAAAATTCTGCTTAATGCCACACTGTCTAGTATATTGATTCTTATCCAGAAAGGGACAAACACACTGTGCTTATTTACACTTCAGCCATGCTCATCGTGGGCTGAATTTAGTCCGGGTCTGGTAGAGAAAATACAGAAGGCTATCTCATGTCTTGCTTGCATGTCTTAGTGGTGGTCCTGTGTCTCTACTACTAAACTTTTCTGCTCTTGTTGAGAGTCTGGCCTTCTCATCTTTGGTAGCCACTATGTGCCCCTAAACTAATAGTGTTGCAGGAAGTTGCAAAGTACCTGTTTATTTACAATAAAAACTCTGTAATGCATGAACGAGAACATCCAAGACTGACATGATCCCTTCTTCCTCCCTTTTCTTTTCTTTCACTCATGTCTAAAAGTCTCTCTCCTTTAATTAAAGAGGACTGTAGCCATGATAAATAAGGTTAAACCTCCCCATTTCCAAGTAGTAATGACTTTATCCTGTTCTTAACTCCTATACTATTTATGTACATTTAGTGTTTATTTCCTACAAAATGGTTTTTATGGCCAGCTGTCTGCCGGTGATGACCAGAGATGCTGTGGGATTAAAATAGATTTGAATCCTGAATTTACTGTGTACTGGAAATATCTAAAGAGGCAAGTCCCTATATGGTTTATACACACATGTATTCATCCTATTGAGAATGCACAGTTATGATAGCTGAAATGAAGACAGATTTCATGAAACAATTCTTTACGTTGCTATGTAGACTAAAAATTCTGTATTCAACTGCAGTTTTTATTGGTTACTTGTACCATTAGATGGTGCTAATGTACCTTGATACCCCTTTGAGCATAGGGCAGAGGCACAGCATTAGCCTTGTATGTTTACTTTCAAACCTGTGCCCTTTGCAATGCTGCACAGGCCAACTGAGAGAAATTTGGAGGCACAATACATTGTATTTGCTGGGATCACACCCATCCCATTTCACTCACAGAACAGAGCTTTGCTGCCAATGGGTTCAATAACACAGTTATGCCACGCTAATGTGAGTGAGGCTATCATTTCACAAATCCACACATGGCTACTGGAGGAAGTTCACAGGCATACTTGGATGACTTGTATTTTTAGAAAACTTGTCTTGGAGAACTGTCTGCTGCTATCTTCCTTCTAGTGTATTAGGATTAGGGGTGGGATTGGGTACCTGCGGAGATAATAAAGAAATATTGCTTTGGTGGCAATGTACAGGTATTGGCAAAATACAGCATTGTCTTTGACAATATGACATTTATTTTAATGGTACTGTTGGCGAGCTCCAATGCACACTTGTCAAGCATCTGATTTTTGCAGTATTGATGGCTCTGCTCCACATTCTCAACCCAGTTCTCTTGGGGTTTTTTTGTTTGTTTGTTTTTTTTTAAATTTTACCGTTCTGGACTAAAGAAGTTTATTATATTTATATCTTCAGATATTTCACTGCTGTAACACTCACTTGTATTCACACATCCAGTATATAAATGCATGCATCTAGGAATAAAGAACGTAGGTTATGAATGATTAAAAGATCAGAAAACATGCCTTATAGTGATTGTTTCAAGGAGCTCAATCTATTTAACTTAACTAAGAGAAGGCATGACTTGATTACAGTCTGTGAGTATCCACATGGGGAGCAAGTATTCAATAATGGGCTCTTCAATCTAACAGAGAAACGCAATCCAAATAATATTATCTAGTGGCTGGAAGTTGAAACTGGACAAATTCAGACTCTAAATGAGGAATAACCTTTTGACAGTACCAGTAATTAACCACTGGTACTGCTTACCAATTGTCAGTGATGGAGAAGACAGCATGACCATTTTTAAAATCAAGATTGGATGTTTTTCTAAAAGCTATGCTCTAGAAATTATTTTGGGGAAGTTCTATGGCCTGTTATACAGGCGGTCAGACTAGATGATCAAAATGGTCCCTTCTGGCCTTAGAATCTATAAATCTTGTTGTCGTCCCATGTGCCGTGTCTAATTCATATTGTAAGATCTCTTGGAGCAGTGACTCCTGTTATCAAGCACCATGCACACTCATGGGACATTACTAAAGTAATGGAGTAGAAGGGTCTGTGTCTTAGGGGTTCAGTGGTAAGGTCAGGGACAATTGGTTCTGTTGTATTCTATAGTAACACAACTTTTCATTGTTGTGTGACAGTGAGTGGGTCTCTCCTAGATCAGGTTGGGGGCTGATGGTGAGAGTTTTTAGCATGTTGATAAGCTAGCATGAAAGTTGAAAGTACTTAGATCCTAAAATAAAAACCAGATGAAGGTGAATGGTATGAATCCTTTCTTTTCTCATGTCTACCTGAAAATCTCAAAACACTTGGCAAACACTAATTAACCATCACATATCTTAGGAGGTAGTTCAGTAGGGGTATCCCACTGCAGATGGGGCACTGAGAGATGATATCACTTGTCTGAGAAGTCTGTTGCAATGCTAGTAATGGAGAATAAATCTCCTAACTATCATGCCTATGTCTTAGTCTCAAGTCCATCTCTCCTAATATCCCAATAGAGAAAAAATATTTAGCCCTGGAGACAAAGTTGGAGATTGGTCCCTGCAAAGAATAGGATCACTGCTGATGTGTCTAATGGAGATTAGGAATCATTATCTACTCCTCGGTAAATAGTATGTCTACATTACAATTAAAAAACCACAGCTGGCCCAATCAACTACAGCTAATTAGGGCTAAGGCACTGTTCAATTGTGGTGTAGACATTCGGGCTTGGGCTGGAGCCCAAGCTCTGAGACCCTGCGGAGGGTGGGGGGGTGGAGGGAGGCATGGACGAGCTGCGGGTGTCTAATTGCAGTGTAGACATACCTGTAAACTCCTTAAGTCAGGGAATCTGTCTTCTATGTATGATGCCAAACACACAATCGATACTTAACCATGAAAATAATAAAAGCAGGATGCCTTTTAATAATTTAAAACTGGGGTTTCAGACAAATTAGTTCACATCTCATCAGTCATGAACAGCGTTTTTCTTAGCAGACACCCATAATTAAGTAAGGATGACTGCATTTGCTTAGAGAGTACAATAGGTAGGGGAAGAGAGGGCTTGCAGTAAAGCTTACTTCTGTTTCCCCACCCCCAGCATGAATATAAAGGTAATTATATACTTCAGATAAGGATGAGGTTAATAAACTTCATAGTTGCTTGTGAGTAATATCACATTTTTATAGGTTAGGTGAAACAGAAAATGTTTCTAAAAGTGTGAAAGTTGTTTATACGAGCTAAAGAAATGATTATCAGATTATTCATGGCTTTGTAAAGAATGGGAACAATAAGCAGCCCAGCCATTGTGATGTGATTAATATTAGCTAAGCATTGTGAAGCTATAAAGAGCTCTATAAATGTTAACCATTATTATTATAATTGTTTAGAGTGATGGAAGGAACAGCGAAACCCACTTACCACGTGCAGTGCAAAGCTCTCAGAAATAGCAGTTTAGAACTGAGAGATTTACTGTTGGGATAAATAGCATTATCAGCTGGTGAGTTCTCTTTATTGCTTCTCACTGAGGTTTGGGTGATTGGCTACCTGAAGATACATGCTTCATAGTTAATGTCAGAACTAAAAAATACTGTACATTACGAGCCACCAAAATTTGTCCAGCTGTGGGCCATGTGGCTTCCTCAGACTGCCAAGTGCTGTAACATTGTAGATGTTCTAATCCAGGGATCAGCAACCTTTGGCAAGTGGCCCATCAGTGTAAGCCCCCTGGTGGGCTGTGCCGGTTTGTTTACTTGCTGCATTCGCAGGTTCGGCTGATTGCAGCTCCCACTGGCTGCGGTTCGCCACTCCAGGCCAATGGGGGTGGCGGGAAGCAGCGGCCAGCACAACCCTTGGCCTGTACCGCTTCCTGCAGCCCCCCGTTGTCCTGGGACAGCGAACTGTGGCCAGTGGGAGCCGCAATGCTGAACCTGTGGGCGCGGCTGGTAAACAAACCGGCCCAGCCCACCAGGGGGCTTACCCTGGTGGGCCACGTGCCAAAGATTGCCGATCCCTGTTCTAATCCTACGTAAGGAGATATAACCCATGAAAACTGCAGTCCCAATATGCAGTACTCCTTTTTGATCTGATTGACCTCTGAGTTAGATCAATATAGAAAAATGCATCCTGAAAACAGTAACTTTCACTGGTTGACCCTTGAATTTCTGGGTGACAGTGTATACTCCATAGATGGTATTTGGCCCTGGGCCATGTTTCCTGTATGTACTGAATAAAATTAAAATGGATTCCCCTACGATACTTTGTTTTATCAACACAGTGTTAAGTAGAACTGGTTGGAAACTGGAATATCTGTTTTGTGAGAAATGTTGATATCTCAATTTTTTTGTTCCTCAGGGGAAAGAAAAGATAAAAATCTGAAAAATTTCAGCTTGGGACCTTGGACTTCTTCTGTTTTTACAATGTTGTAATGTTTGTTTTTATTTTATCTCTTGATTCATTTCATATTTGTTATCTATCGCATAATAACTATAATATCTATTAAAACTGATTTTATATGTCAGAACAAAATGTATCAAAAGAAAGTAAAAGCATTCAGTTTAGACTTTTCCCATCAAATTTTATTGAAATTGACACGTCTTGATTTTTGGTGAGATTATGTCTTTAACAGAAAACTTTTCCAGTGGAACATTTTCAACCAGCTCTGGGGCTATGTTTATCACACTGTCTCATGATGGTATGGACCTTTAATAGGGAAGAGGCCAATGGCCCTGTCACTGGTCAGTCGACCCTGGGCTTAAGAGAAGGCACCTAGCTCCTAGAGAGAGATCAGCAGATTAGAGTGTCTGAGGCTGGGTGAGTCAGACTTGGTGAGCCAGGCCTGAGAGTCAGTTAGAGAAGGTGCCAAGAGAACAGAGGAGGGACTCTCAATGCCTGAGGGGGAGAGAGACTGCAGAGAGCAGGAAGCTCTGTGGGTGCTCTCGGGGAAGAAGAAGACAGGCCAGAAGCTGGGAGGCTCCAGTAATGAGAGGAGAAAACTCAGGAGGAAGAGGAAGGCCCAGGGGAATTGCCCTGTGGTAACTGTCCTGTACAAGGGCAGGGAGATGGAAGAAAACCTAGGAGACACATGAGATTTTCATTAAGACCAAGGCAGGTAAACTTTGTGTTATTACCTCATTTGTGCTTTTGAACTCTAGTAGGGGACTTTGGGGGGACCCCCGAGAGCCCTCCAGTCTGAAGGAGAATTGAGACTGACGAAAAGCCTAGAGCCACAGGAGGTGGCAGAGTGTGAACTTTTTGAGTTCTGACCTCTATTTTGTGACCTGAGGTGCTCCTAGTGAGGAGCTCCTTTCACTTAGGGGAGCTCCTCTCTAAGATGACAGCAACTATACAACTGTCATCTGTTAACCTCTCCAACATGACAGGTAAAAGGACTGAATTTGAAAGGGGCTAGCTAAAGGAGAAGCTGTCTGAGGGCTACAGCTAGCTTGAAGCATAACCCAGCTCCAGGAGGACAGACATGGACTCCTTATCTGGGGACCACAAGTTTTATTACACGATAACCCAGCTCTAGGTGCCAAGGAGGGAGAAGCCTCACAGGAAATCCCCTCTGGCCCAAGAAAGAGGTCTGGGATGCCCTAGAACAGGGGTCGGCAACCTTTCAGAAGTGGTGTGCCGAGTCTTCATTTATTCACTCTAATTTAAGGTTTCGTGTGTCAGTAATACATTTTAATGTTTTTAGAAGGTCTCTTTCTATAAGTCTATAATATATAACTAAACTATTGTTGTATGTAAAGAAAATAAGGTTTTTAAAATGTTTAAGAAGCTTCATTTAAAATTAAATTAAAATGCAGAGCCCTCTGGACTGGTGGCCAGGACCCAGGCAGTGTGAGTGCCACTGAAAATCAGCTTGTGTGCTGCCTTCAGCACATGTGCCATAGGTTGCCTACCCCTGCCCTAGAACCTAAAAGGGAGCTTTCTGGGGGCAAGCTGATTTGAACTACATAAACTGAACTCCAGGAGAAGAGATTACAGACATACCTGTCTTAAAAGCTCTGGGTGCAAGTAGATTCTGAGGGAGCTGATGGCAGGATGTCCATAGAACCATGCAAGGCCCCAATGAGTTATGACTCACAACGGCTTCCTTCTTACACATGCTAGATGTACTGTGCAAACATTCATTTGACTTTCAGCAAAACTTTTGGTAAAACTTGGTAGGCAAAACCGTAACTGGTGAATGAAGACACATTCAAGATTCAGGGCTGAATGTGACAACATGGTTTGTAGTATAACACAACCAGGGCCTTGGGTTTTTTTTTTTTTTTAAATTAATGGACCATTCCCTTTTAAGGTTGTACTAATAGGAAGAGACCAATCCTAGTTTTAGCTGTTATAGTTCCCTGTTCAAGCAGAAGTACTGTCAGGAGACCATAGAGAGTTGTTACAATTTGGATGGGATACTATTGTTTCACCTTTCAGTTTTGTTACCAAAAACTATTACTGTAACACCTATTTTCATTTATTATACTTGTAGCATCACAAGTATGGATAATGATTTACATATAATGCTATACAGATAAGGCCCCTGCCCTGAGGAATTTTCAGTCTTAAGTTATACAGGAAACATAAGTATAGATCAAATCATAGAGGATGGAGAAAACAAGGGAAGTAAAGGATATTGGAATATTGAATTAGCATACAGTACATATGCATTGGCATTTGGAACACATTTTAACAGATTATAGTTTAGAAATTTCAGTTTACTGGGAACTGACATGCAGAGTAACAGCACTGTAATGATTCTTAAAACAGTTCAGAGAAAAACTCTGAAGTGATTCAGTGGATGATTCATTTGTCATATTGATATTAAATCATCAACAGTAGCTAACTATGACACATACAGCATATAAAGAGAAGACCAAACGAAGACTAAATTGGGATTTAGCATGCATTTATGACTTAGTCATCTGGATAACACACAAAATGTAGCTATTGGTTATAATGACCAAAAGATAATTTAGAAATATTTTGACACTTCCAAATGAGATACACTCACATTTGGAAGTACTGTACTTTATCTTCCCAGAGGTCAGAAGAATTTATGTGCCCATATAATCTACCTGCTAAGACTGGCTAATTGAGACTATCACTTCAACTGTGATCTTTATTTCCCAGCTAATTTGTTGTTATGGGCAATCAGTTTAGTTAGTTTCAGGACTGATCTATACATGCAATTTAGATCACTATAGCTACAGCTCTCAGGGTTGTGAAAAATCCACACCCCTGAGTGCTGTAGCTATGCCAACCTAACCTCCAGTATAGCTGCAACTAGGTTGATGGAAGAATGCTTCTGTCAACCTAGCTATTGTCTCTAGCCATCTTACAATTGATGACCAAGGCTCTGCTGGTTGATAAAATGACTTGGTTTAGAGAGAAAGTGAAGGCAGCTATAAAAATATATATATAAAAGAAAGGAGAAGTTGACAGTAATGAATATAAATCAGAAAGTTAGAATTATAGAAAACTGATAAGGGAAGCAAAGGAACACAAGCAGAAATCTATGGCCAATAAGGAGGTGGAACAAGACCAATACCTGACAATATTATTGGGCCATTGCAAGATGGAACTAGTAGAATTATTAGTAATATTGCAGAAAAGGCAGACGTGTTCAGTAAATATTTCTGTTTTGTTTGGAAGGGAAAACAAAAATGATATCATCTCATCATAAGAACGGCCATACTGGGTCAGACAAAAGGTCCATCCAGCCCAGTATCCTGTCTGCCTGTCTACCGAGAGTTGCCAATGCCAGGTGCCCCAGAGGGAGTGAATATAACAGGCAGGGCTGCACAGAGGGGGGGCAAGTGGGGCAATTTGCCCCAGGCCCTGGGCTCCGCAGGGGCCCCCAAGAGAACGGGTAAGGCTCCTGCCCCAGCCCTGGCCCCACCCCTCTCCCGGAGGCTCAGCGCATCCAGGAGTGTCCCTGAACAGGGTTGCAGCATGGTTCCGGCTCTGAGTAGAGCAGGGCTCAGGCCCTGCCGGAGCCATGCTGCAGCTGTCCAGAGACACTCCTGGATGCGCTGAGCCTCCGGGAGAGGGGGAAGCCGGGGGTAACAGGCCAGGGCCGGGGGAGGGGGGTTGGATAAGGGGCAGGGAGTCCCAGGGACAGTCAAGGGACAGGGAGGGGGCAGAGATTGGTGGGGGGCGGTCAGGGGACAGGGAACTGGGGGGGGGGTTGGATCATGGGCATTCCAGGGGTCTGTCAGGACTCAGCTGGGGGGGGATGGATAGGGGTCAGGGCAGACAGGGAGCAGGGGTGGGGTCCCAGGGTCGTGGGGGGGGTTTCTGGGGGACAGTGAGGGGGCAAGGAGCAGGATGGGTTGGGGATTCTGAGGGGGGTGGGCAGTTGGGGGCAGGAAGTGGATGGGGGTCAGATAGGGGGCAGGGCCAGGCTGTTTGGGAGGCACAGCCTTCCGTACCCTAAAGCTCATTCAGCAGTTTGAGGCTTGCAGAAGAGCCAAGCTGTTAGGTTTTCCATTAGGGTTACCATCCCTTTCACTTCTCAAATGCCAAATTATAGTCTATATTTAATTTGAGTGCCATAGGGAGATTCATGTCAGGGGAGGGTAGCTTCATTTAAAATTAGCCACTGGGGGAGGAATCACATGAGAAGAGCAATATCCTACACCACCTAACTCCTTCCCAACACTACCAAGGGAGACCCACCCCGCTCCCCTGTATTCCCTGAGGCACCAGAGGGGTTAATTCAGTGGTTCTCAAACTTTTGTCCTGGTGACCCCTTTCACATAGCAAACCTCTGAATGTGACCCCCTCACCCTTATAAATTGAAAACAATTTTTATATATTTAACACTATTATAAATGCTGGATGCAAAGCGGGGTTTGAGGTGGAAGCGGACAGCTCGTGACCCCCAGTAATAACCTCGTGACCCCCTGAGGGATCTCGACCCCCAGTTTGAGGGCCCCTGGGTTAATTTAATTTTAGCACCCTTTGTCCATTCACATGCATGTGCTATTTGAGCATGTCAGTTTTCACAGCATAGGCTCATTCCAGATTCTGGAACAAGCTCAAATGCTCAATTCGTGGAGTATGTACATAAGCTCTACTAAAGACAAACCCACAGTGACCGTCTCCAGTTTGTGAGGGATCCCATGGAGGCAGTGTCTAGGAAACAGATAAATGCATGGAGGTTAAGTCCATTAATGGCTATTAGCCAGGATGGGTAACGAATGGTGTCCCTAGCCTCTGTTTGTCAGAGGGTGGAGATGGATGGCAGGAGAGAGATCACTTGATCATTACCTGTTAGGTTCACTCTCTCTGGGGCACTTGGCATTGGCCATTGTCGGCAGACAGGATACTAGGCTGAATGGACCTTTGGTTTGACCCAGTATGGCTGTTCTTATGTTCTAACTTAAATGAACCCAAAGTTATGGAGACAGATATGAGTCAAGGAAGCCAGCAGAGTATCAGAAACTTGGAAAAATCTCTGACTGGATGGGCTCAGGTGTTTGGTCACAAGCTGAGGTGGTTCAAAAGTTTCAAATTTTTTTAAGCAGATTTTTTTTATTGTTTCGTTAAACAATCAAACACAGCAAGCAGCAAATATTTGGACACATGCTTCTGAAACCTCAAATCATATTCAGGTTTTGGCAGATTAATTTCACCTTTTCAATTAGAAAAAACACAACAAATTTTGAAGGAAAGCAGACAATGTCCGTGATTTTTTTCTGCTTTTTAAAAACCTCTAGTTTTCAATTCAATACAAGTTTTGACGGAAAATATTTGTCCAATCTTTTAATGAGCTTTGGTGCCTTTTAGCACTAGCTGATTCTAAGAACCAGTGATACCTTGTAAAGAAGTTTTCTCAAAACTGGGTTTGTGCCAAGATGCGGAAGATTTATTTTTCCCATGGCTGCCCGTGGGGTGGAGCAAGTGGGGCAATTTACGTCAGCCAGGCATGGAGAGCCATGAGCTGCTGGAGCCCATGTCCATGTTAGAGTTTGGGACATTCCCGTGTGGGTTCTGACATGCCATCGCTCCTCACGAGAATATTTCATTGCAATTTTTTTTATGGAAGGGGCCCCCGAAATTGCTTTGCCCCAGGCCCCTGAATCCTCTGGGCAGCCCTGCAAACAGGTAATGATCAAGTGAGCTCTCTCCTGCCATCCATCTTCACCCTCTGACAACAGAGGCTAGGGACCTTACCTATCCTGGCTAATAGCCATTAATGGACTTAACCTCCATGAATTTATCTAGTTTTCTTTTAAATCTTGTCCTATAAGTCATATGGTTATAACACTATAACTTCAGTGCCCTCATGGCCAAGATGGAGTCCGCTCTGCAGGCAGCTTTGGCCAAGAAAAGGCATGTGCAAGAATGGAGCACTGAAAGTCCCTTCCACCTCAGGGGCACCTGTTCCAATCCCCCAGAGTGAACACACACACCTTGGAAGAGTACAATGAATATGGGAAAAGGAAATGTTTGTTTATAGAGGGATGAAAGGAGAAAAACAACAAGGGGAAATACAGGGGGAGCGGTAAAACAGGGTTACATTCAACTCAAGGCCCTACAGGCCCAGTGGTAGCACAGTCTGAAAGGGCAGACACTGAGCAATGTGTCTTCACACAGACTTCAGGAGTCCTGGCAAAGTTCCAGTCCAGTGGTTAGTTTTTGGTGCTTCTGGTTGTCTTTGGTGCCAGTGAACTTTCCCCAATAAACCCGTCGGGTGCCCTCTTCTGACACTCTCTGCAAAGCCACACACTTTCTCACTTAACTAGTTAACAGCCTCCCTCCTGATTCCCAGTGCAAAGTCACAAGCCGCAGTACTCACAGCCCCAGATAGCTCTGGGCAGCAGTGATACTGGGTCCAGCTCCAGTTTGTCCCTTTTGGGTGATTCCTTCCTCGTGGTTCCTCCCTTCTGATACTTGCATCCCTGGCACAGTGCTCCTCCTGGCTCCTGTCTTGGGGCATCCCCGGTCAGCCGCTCTGTCCCTCCCAGGCTTCTGGCAGGTTCTCAGCTGCTTCACTCTGTGAGGGCCTGATTTGCTGCAGCCCTTCTGTTTAGAACTCCAGACGCACACATCCTGTCTCTTTCTCCTCTCTTTCTGCTGCACCCCCTTCCCCCAACAGTACTTCCTTCTTCTGGAACAATCAGCACTTCCCCTTCAGGACACAGATTAAAAGGGGCCATGCTCTCAAAACCCTAAAGGGGTTACACTACTCATGCCATTCCACTAGTACAGGGGTTGGCAGCCTTTGGCACACGGCTCGCTGGGGTAAGTACCCTGGTGGGCTGGGCTGGTTTGTTTACCTGCCATGTCTGCAGGTTTGGCCGATCACAGCTCCCGCTGGCTGTGGTTTGCTGCCGCAGGCCAATGGGGGCTGCGGGAATAATGATAAACAATGAAGAGGAAAATTCACTGATTCAGAGTCATCTGGATCACTTGGTAAACTGGGAGCAAGCAAATAAATAAGCATTTTACTACAGCTAAATGTAAATGTATACATGTAGGAACAAAGAACTTAGGCTATATTTACAGGATGGGGGACACTATCTTGCGAATCAGTGACCCTGAAAAAAATTTGGGGGTCATGGTGGATAATTGGATGATCATGAGTTCCCAAAGTGATGCTGTGACCAAAAGAGCTAATACAAGTCTGGGATGCATAGACAGGGGAATCTTAGGTTATTTTACCTCTGTATTTAGCACTGGTGTGACCACTGCTTGAATACTGTGTCTAGTTCTGGTGTCAACAATTCAAGGAGGATGTTGATAACTTGGAGAGGGTTGAGAGAAGAAATACAAGAATTAATAATGGGTTAGAAAATATGCCTATAGTGATAAACTCAAGTAGCTCAATCTGTTTAGCTTAACAAAGAGAAGGTTAAGGGGTTATTTGATTAATTTATTGAATATTTGTTCCCCATGTAGATACTTATAACGGGCTCTTCAACCAGGGTGATGGATTCTTTCTAAGAGTGCGGAGGCCACTAGGCTCTGCCACCTCCATGGCCCCATCCCTGCCCCTCCTCTTCCCCCTGAGGCCCCACTGCCTGGCCAGGCTGGAAGCTGGAGCTGGGTTGGGGAGCCTGGGCCATTCCACCTGTTGAGGTTGGGGAGGACCCGAGAGCAACCCCCAGCCCATGTACCCGCCCCCATGGCTCCCCACCCAGGGCAGATGGAGGGTCTGCTGCTCCCCACAGCTTCCTGCATGGCTTTTACCCCGACCTGGCTCTGGCTTCCTTGGGGGTACTTGCCACTCTAGTCTTAAACAAATGTTCTGGAGTCCAGTAGTATCTGTTTAATATCTAGTTCTGGAAGAATCACAAAGATAAAGAATTAGAAGTATATTTCACCTTAATCCAGATAGAACTATCAACAGAAACCTGGGAGGCTGTTTCCCATTTTTCTTTGAGACTTAGATTGAGAAGGTAATGCAAAGCATTAAGCCCAGGGCCGGCGCTACCATTTAGGCAGCCTAGGCAATCGCCTAGGGCGCCAGAATAAATGGTGGGCGCCGTTTTGCCGGAGAGGGCGGCAGGCGGCTCCGGTGGAGCTGCCGCAGTGGTGCCTGCGGAGGGTCCATTGGTCCGCGGCTCCAGTGGAGCTACCGCAGTCGTGCCTGCGGACGGTCGGCTGCTCGCGCGGCTCCGGTGGACCGTCCACAGGCATCACTGAGGCAGCTCCACCGGAGCCATGGAGCACCGGACCCTCCGCAGGCACTACTGCGGCAGCTCCACCGGAGCCACGGGACCAGCACGCGGGGCAGCGAAATTGCCGTCTGCCTAGGGCGCTCAAACCCTTAGCGCCGGTCCTGATTAAGCCACCTATAAAAATCCCTACAAAGTCACCTTTGTTTCCATATTTCTTAACATGTTCTTCTAGAGATGAGAGTTGAAACAGACCAATCGTCCTCTATCCTTGTATGAATCCTTGAGAATAGCCACTGAAAGAAGGAACAGTGAGACAGTGGTAGCTGATATTTCTTAAACTGGCTTCCTTTGATTACATGTGTATCATCTTGTATTATATCTTTAATTGTTGTTAAGACAATTTGGAAAGGAAAATTATTAAGGATAGAGTTGGCCTTGATCCTAGGGCATGGGTTATCCCACGTGATAGAAGAGAACTAGTAAGATCACATGATTACTATCACTTTAACATGTTTCAGGATGCCACATGTAGATGCAAAGACTTGGCTTTTCCTTAAGGGCGTGAGTAGCCTCTTAAGGTATATAAAAGAAAAGAAGGAACCAAATGGCATAGCTAAACTTTTTTCAATCTCAAATCAGGCTGGTATGTATACAGTGCTATGGGAAGGGAATCACCTTACAGTAGGAGACATTTGGAATGCTAGATAATATAGATACAAATCTGGCAACTCCAGTTGCCCAGGATTTTTTAAGGGTCTTGTGTGACAAGCGAGGCTGTTTTTCATCCTATATAAATTTCATGATAATTTATTTATTCATGCAAAGGGCTAGAGAAACACCTTGAAAGACAGTTGGCTAATGATACAGGTCAATCTTAGGTAGGTAGTCATTTTGGCTATTTCTATTTTCCCCAGTAAGGATAGAGGGATGAGCCCATCTCTCTATATTCTTGGAAAATTCTTTTAATATATAGTCCATATGTAGAAAAATAATTTTGGGAAGATTAGGACAAATTTTAACACCTAGATAAGTTATTTCCTTGCATATTTGAAATGGAAAATGCTGAAACTGAGACTGATCTGGTCTTTTGGCTATATTCATTACTTGGTTTTCACATTAACTGGAATAAATCACAGAGAGCTTTCCCAAAATATCAATTACATTCAATAATGAAGGGGACTGACAGATGTACATTGCTAGTAGTTCTAGAGTGAGATTAGAACAGGTGTGGCAAGAGGGGACAGCCCTGTTATGTCCCTCTTTCTAGTTGAAATTTTGGAGAAATAAATCCGCTAGTTGATACTAAAGTGAGGGGAGAGTTGTATAATACACTAACCCAATTCAGGAATATTGATCCAAATTCAGTTTTTTTAGGACAACCATTAGATAAGGCCATTCAATCCTATCAAAGACTTTCACTGCATCTAGAGATAATGCTATGGAGGGAAGATCTGATATCTGAGCTTGCTGGATCAAGTGAGTGATTTTTTTTTAATCATATTATCAGCAGCTAATTTTCCTTTAATGAAACCAAACTAATCTGCATGAATAATTGATGGGAGGATGGTGTTCATTCATGTTGCTAAAAGTTTTGCAATTATTTTGCAATCTGTGTTTAATAGGGATATGGGGCAGAAGTTGCTACAGTTGCAATCATCTTTGTTCTTCTTTAATATTAATGTCATTACAGTAGTTCTTATAGCATGAGACATATTTCCTTTTCAGAATGTTTCAGTGAAGACCTTTGAAAGAGTAGGCGATAGCTGCTTACAAAATGGTTTGTAGAAATCTGCCAGAAAACCATCCATCCCACAGGCCTTGCCAGAATTTTAATATTGTATAGTCTGTTTGATCTCTTGTGGTGGTTATGGAAAAAGCTTTCACAACACGTGTTCTAAAGTTAGAGTATTAAAAGGTAGACTTCAACAAAATGATCAAATTTATTAGAGTCAAATTGATTGTCTGATTTATATGAAAGCATGATAGAATCACTTAAATTGATTATATCTATTGGTTCCAGGATGGCACCCACATCTTCTTGTAATAAGGAAGACATATTGTTGACTACTTCCATCTTAACTCTGCTGGCAAGTAATTTACTTATTTTTAATTCTGAGTTCTTTAAGCCTTATTTGAGCAGTTTAGCACACACTAAGGCACTGTTCCTTGTCTATGCTAGATTTTTAAAATGTGAGTTAAAATTTGTTAATATAATCCTTTAATGCCTATCCTAGATAAAGCCTAGGCATAAATGGGTTTTTCAAATCATGTTGGTTAACTTGAATTATCTAACTTGATTAAAACCCTCACCTTTTTTGTTTCTAGACAAACCCCCATTGGGTATCTTGCTTTCCGCCAATGCCATTCTTACTTACTCAATAGTCTCTCCTTTAGTTCTTGCAGGGGTCTCAGTAGGCCTTGAAAAATTTTGCTTTACTCTTCTGGAATTTGTCTGAACTTTAGCCTTCCTAGGTGCTATGGTAATACAACTCATGGTTTCTGAACACTTGGGTTGGCAATACTATACACATCAATCCATTACAATATTTACAAAATGATATGCCACAGTGTCTAGTGCAGTGTAAAACACGTATGAGCGGATGAATAAATATCAAACAATAAAGGATTCTTATTGGAGAGAAACCAATTTCTTGCAAGAAATTAGTCTTTCCATCAGAAAGCAGAGAAACGTTTAGAGCTAAAGGAGACTCTCCCATTTCTATCAGTAGCAGCGCTGTCTAAGACCCTGGGGTGAAAGTATGGACTTTGGCTTTTTATCTCTAAAAGTTTAAGTGCTACTTGAACCTCATCCTTGAGAACAAGGAACCTAAAGAGCATGTAGCACCTCAATGGCCACAAACAAAACAAAAAGTGGATATTTAGATCAGAAAATGCAAGATCCTGTTGGGGAACGTTGAGCCAAGAACCATTTTTAGGCCCTGATCCTACAAGCTGGTCCATGAGAGTGGGCTCCTTTGCCCATGCTAAGCCCTATGGGTTTGAGTGGCACTCAGGAATCTGTCCATGCTGAGCAGCTTGCAGGATCAGGGCCCTAGTTTCCTCTGGTTGACCAAAGCCAGCAGCTACTGCCAGTAGAGTTCTGTGATGGTACCTACAGTAAAGGAGCACTTTAAACATAGCTCTGTAGCCACTGTGCTTTTGCAGTCAGAGATCTGGTTCTTACCCTTGGTGCTCCTGTGAAGTTCTTTGGAATAATTATGTGCAGTATAATGACAGTTGTCAAGTCATAGGTGCCCATGTAAGGTGTATATACAGCAAACAGAAGCACAAGCATATGCGCGTAACATCTTGTATTGCTGTGTATATGTTTTCTGAATAATAAAATGCTGTAATGTATAGAAACAGAGAGAGAATCAAATTGGTCTTGCATTAAAATAGGAATTTTGTATATAGTAGACTATTGTGGTTTCTCCACTTTGAATCTAATTCTTGTAGCTTCTTGTTTTTCATTCAGCTTTTTATTAGTTTTTTTAAAGTGGGCAGCAAAGGTTACATGATCTCTCAGCATCTCTTGGCCACTTCCGTTTATTTCCTTTCCTTATGTGGGTCATGGAAAACCTGCAGAGTTGCTTTTTTTTTTTTTAAGGCAGAATCGGAGTGACCTGCTTCCTCTGTGCTTTCACAGGAGGCTGAAATTCCATCCCCCACACATCCCCCAATACACACTTAAATGCACCATAGATCATGTCCTTACTTTATTAAACTCTTAACAAAGATGTACCATACTTTAATGTCCAATCTTTCTCCTCTAGAGTTGCTAAGTGCAATCGATTTGTATAAAAAGAGCTCTCGAGAGGTGCTTGGCACTTCACAGTATCAGTCCCAAAGCCCAGTGGTTTTTCACTATTTATCTAAAGGCATAATAAGGAACAGAGAACCAGAACTTCAAGATGGGTAAACCGGCATGCCTCCACTGACATTAATAGAACTATCCTGATTTATGCCAGCTGAGAATCTGGCCCAGTGTTTTCAAATCAGTTGGAATCAAGTGGAGTTTACAAGGCACAATATAGTATGTACTAGAAATTGTAAGCCTCGACTCTGGACTGTTGAGTGACAGGTTAAATAATTGTGTTACACAAGGATTTTATAGGATTAGAGATTAAATCAGTAGAAGGCAAGGTGTCATAAACAGATAAGTAAGAGTTAATAGAACAGAAGTGCTTCATATCTCTTTGCCTGGAAAGGGTTAACAAGAACAGTGAGCCTGGTTGTCACCTGACCAGAGGACCAATCAGAGGACAGGATACTTTCAAATCTTGAGGGAGGGAAGTTTTTGTGTGTGCTGTTAGTTTTGGTTGTTGTTCACTCTGGGGGCTCAGAGGGATCGGAGGTGCAACCAGGTTTCTCTCCAATCTCCCTGATACAGTTTCTTATAGATCCAGAATAGTGAGTACGAGGTAGATAAAGCAAGTTGGGCTTATGTTTGTTTTCTTTATTTGCAAATGTGCGTTTGGCTGAAAGGAGTTCAAATTGGTATTTTGCTGAAAGGATTTTAATTTGTACTTGTATACTTAGGCTGGGAGGGTGTTCCCAGTGTCTATAGCTGAAAGACCCTGTACCTATTACATTTTAAATTTACAAAGATAATTTTTACTGTTTTTTCTTTCTTTAATTAAAAGCTTTTCTTGTTTAAGAACCTGATTGTTTTTTTATTCTGGTGTGAGACCCCAGGGGACGGGGTCTGGGTTCACCAGGGAACTGGTGGGGAGAAAGGAGGGAAGGGGGAGAGAAAGGCTAATTTATAGACTCATAGACTCATAGGTCAGAAGGGACCAGTCTGATCATCTAGTCTGACCTCCTGCACAAGGCAGGCCACAGAACCCCACCCATCCAATTTTATACAACCCCTATCCCAGGACCGAGTTATTGAAATCCTCAAAAATGGTTTGAAGACCTCAAGCTGCAGAGACACCACCAGCAAGCGACCCGTGCCCCACGCTGCAGGGGAAGGCGAAAAACCTCCAGGGCACCTGCCAATCCGCCCTGGAGGAAAATTCCTTCCCGACCCCAAATATGGCGATCAGCTAAACCCTGAGCATGTGGGCAAGAGTCACCAGCCAGCACCCAAGAAGGAGTTCTCCGCAGCAACTCAGTACCCATCGCATGCAACATCTCCCCGCAGACCATTGAGCAGACCTGTCTGGTGGTAATTCAAGATCAATTGCCCAAATTAACGATCCTATCATAACATCCCCTCCATATACTTATCAAGCTTTGTCTTAAAGCCAGGAAAGTCTTTTGCCCCTACTACTTCCCTCGGAAGGCTATTCCAGAACTTCACTCCCCTAATGGTCAGAAACCTTCGTCTAATTTCAAGTCTAAACTTCCTAATATCCAGTTTATACCCATTCGTCCTCGTGGCTACATTAGTACTAAACTTAAATAATTCCTCTCCCTCCCTAACGTTAACCCCCTTGATATATTTATATAGGGCGAGCATATCCCCCCTCAGCCTTCTTTTGGCCAGGCTAAACAAGCCAAGCTCTTTGAGTCTCCTTTCATAAGGCAGTTTTTCCATTCCTCGGATCATCCTCGTAGCCCGTCTCTGAACCTGTTCCAGTTTGAATTCATCCTTCTTGAACATGGGACACCAGAACTGCACACAGTATTCCAGATGGGGTCTCACCAACGCCGTATACAACGGTACTAACACCTCCTTATCCTTGCAGGAAATACCCCGCCTGATGCATCCCAAAATCGCATTTGCTTTTTTAACAGCCGTATCACATTGGCGACTCATAGTCATCCTGCTATCAACCAGTACCCCAAGGTCCTTCTCTTCCTCCGTCGCTTCCAACTGATGCGCCCCCAACGTATATCCAAAATTCTTATTATTAATTCCTAAATGCATGACCTTGCACTTTTCACTATTGTATTTCATCCTATTTCTATTACTCCAGTTTACAAGGTGGTTCAGATCTTCCTGAATAGTATCCCTGTCCTTCTCCGTGTTAGCAATACCCCCCAGCTTCGTGTCATCCGCGAACTTTGTTAGCACATTCCCGCTCTTTGTGCCAAGGTCAGTAATAAAAAGGTTAAATAAGATCGGTCCCAAAACCGATCCTTGAGGGACTCCACTGGTGACCTCCTTCCAGTCCGACAGTTCACCTTTCAATACGACCCTCTGGAGTCTCCCCTTTAACCAGTTCCTTATCCACCTTACAACTTTCATATTCACTCCCAGCTTTTCCAATTTAACTAACAGCTCCGTGTGCGGAACCGTGTCGAACGCCTTACTGAAATCTAGGTAAATTATATCTACCGCATTTCCTTTATCTAAGTAATCCGTCACCTTCTCAAAGAAGGAGATCAGATTGGTTTGGCATGATCTACCTTTAGTAAATCCGTGTTGCAATTCGTCCCAATTACCATTGACCTCTATATCCTTAACTACTTTCTCCCTTAAAATTTTTTCCAAGACCTTACATACTACAGACGTCAAGCTAACAGGCCTATAATTATCCGGATCACTCTTTTTCCCTTTCTTAAAAATAGGAACTACATTAGCAATCCTCCAGTCATACGGCACAACCCCCGAGTTTATCGATTGCTTAAAAATTCTCGCTAACGGGCTCGCAATTTCACGCGCCAGTTCCTTTAATATCCTCGGGTGGAGATTGTCCGGGCCCTCCGACTTCGACCCATCGAGCTGTTCAAGTACGGCCTCTACCTCAGTTGCAGTAATATCCACTTCCATATCCACATTCCCGTTTATCATCCCTCCATCATCGCAAGGTTCCTCACTAGTCTTATTAAAAACCGAGGCAAAGTACTTGTTTAGATGTTGGGCCATGCCTAGGTTATCCTTAACCTCCATTCCATCCTCAGTGTATAGCGGCCCCACTTCTTCTTTCTTTGTTTTCTTCTTATTTATGTGGCTGTAGAACCTTTTACTATTGGTTTTGATTCCCTTTGCAAGTTCCAGTTCAATGCGGCTTTTAGCCTTCCTCACTTTATCCCTACATGTTCTGACCTCAGCAAGGTAGCTTTCTTTACTGATCCTGCCTTCCTTCCACTCCCTGTAAGCTTTCTGCTTTTGTCTAATCGCCTCTCTGAGTTGCTTGCTCATCCAGTTTGGCCTGCAACTCCTGCCCATGGTTCTTTTCCCCTTTCTTGGGATGCAGGCTTCCGACAGTCTCCGTAGCTGCGACTTAAAGTAATTCCAGGCCTCCTCCACATTTAAATCCACTAATTCCTCCGTCCAATCCACTTCCCTAACTAATTTCCTTAACTCTTTAAAATTAGCCCTCGAGAAGTCAAAAACCCTAATCGCAGATCTACATTTGTTTATCCTTCCATCTAGTTTGAACTGAATCAGCTCATGATCACTCGAACCAAGGTTGTCCCCTACCACCATTTCTTCTACGAGGTCCTCACTGCTCACCAACACCAAGTCTAAAATGGCATCCCTTCTCGTAGGTGCTTCAACTACTTGATGAAGAAATCCATCCGCTATCACATCCAGAAAAATCTGACCCCTATTATTCGTGCAAGTATTCATCCTCCAGTCTATATCCGGGAAGTTGAAGTCCCCTGTGTCAGGTTTACTGTCTGTCTCAGGAAGAGTCTGGGAGGGGCAAAAAGAAGGAGGGAGGAAGGTGAATTGTCCTCTCTGTTTTGTGATTCAAGGAGTTTGAATCACAGTGATCTTCCAGGGTAACCCAGGGAGGGGAAGCCTGGGAGAGGCAATGGTGAGGGAAAGGGTTTACTTTCCTTGTGTTAAGATCCAGAGAGTCTGGGTCTTGGGGTTCCCCGGGCAAGGTTTTGGGGGGACCAGAGTGTACCAGGCACTGTAATTCCTGGCTGGTGGCAGCGCTACAGGTTCTAAGCTGGTAATTGAGCTTAGAGGAATTCATGCTGGTACCCCATCTTTGGGACGCTAAGGTTCAGAGTGGGGATTATACCATGACACAAGGCAATTGAGGATCTATGCAAGCAGGGTAGTAGACAATAATACCAGAGTCCTCTGATTAATATCTACCAGTATATTTTTATTATTATGAAACTTTATATCTTGTGCATTTTTGAATTTATTTTATTGCCAAAATATCACCAAAAGGATCCATAGTTAAGCCCTGTTATGAAAAATAACCCTAAAAAGGGAGGGGAAAACAGAGGAAAAGTTGCCTGAAGGTGATGGTTGTTAAGATGGTTCACACCATCTTCAGTGCATGACTCTCCAGCTTTGGAAAGAAATAAAACAGAAGCCAAAATTCAAGAACAGACAACAAATAATACTGTGATGGTCATTTGTACTTGTACATTTTTCTGCAACAGAACACGTCTAGATTTAACTTCACATCATAAAATGGGAAAGAAGAAAAATTAATAGGAAGCAACTGTAAGGGCCAAATAATGGCAGTTAACGATTGGCCTGCATTTGTTTACAATTCCCCCTGAGTAACCCAGGGCACAGCAAGACTATGCAGCCGGCTCCCCTGTTGTTATTAGCCTGTTTTGCATGCTGCCCTGCCTCCTCCTGGTCCCTTTGGAGTGCTGTGCACCAGAAAGCAGTCTCAGCACTACCCCGGGCTATTTCTCAAGAAGAGCAATTTCTTGTGTGTTCCCTGCTCTCTATGAAACCACAAGGACTAGTCACAACCTGGTCATAACAAGATATAAAACAGCAATCCGACTCTCTGGGCAGCAGAGCGTGAGAGATGTTTATAATTAAGTGGATATAAACACTTTTTTAGATTAACTATAATCCACCCTGATCTTCACAGAGATCAGCACTTTAACAATTTGTTATAATGCCTTTAAAAGAAATAGGGGAAGCCTTCAAAGGGCTAGCAGGGGTCTGGCTGCATGAACCTCGCTGACTTTAATGGAAGTCATGCAACTAAAACTCTTCAGTGCTTTGAAATTGTACGGATTACAGATAAATTATCTACTGTATTACATGTGGATCTGTGACACACAACACCTATTAGTATTAATGGCAGTTACAGATGAACATCTTAGAGTTCCAAGCAGGGTGTTTCTTTATCCTGCCCTATATTCATTCAGCTCCATAGATACCAGTTAACTTTGCTTTTAGGAGTCTAGACTGCAGACCTTCACTGTACAGTAGCACAGTTAGGAATAGTACTATCCTTTTTTTCCATATGTAAAATCCTGATCCTTAAGAAGCATTCTGCCTTGGATGTATTGCAGATCAAAGTGGGGATTAGCTGAGATAATCTAGTTTCTATTCAAGATTGAGAAACAAGAGTAATAATGATCCCATCTAATTATGTATATACTTTTAATGAACTCCCTGAAAGCTTGCTTTGTTATTGGCTGTCTCTTAAACTATGGGGGAGTAGTTGTGTAACAGTCCAGTTCTGTCCAACCTGACGAAAGTTTTGAAGCCTCCTCCACCACCCTAATTCCCACTGAATGTTTCAGGAAGTAGGATTAGTTGATGGCCCAGGATTGGAAGGGAAAGCTCACAATGGGCAGTCACACTAGTTTGTAAATGAAGGATTAAGTCAGGAAACTTTGCTAATAACCTAATTAGAGATCTCCTCATCATTCATTTTGTGGTAATGAGTTACTTGTATTCTTAGTAGGATTTAACTGGACTTCTAATTACCTAAGGGTGGGATCCATAAGGTACTTAGATATTGCAACACTGAGCATCATGGCATCTAGAATATCACAGAAACAACAAGGAGTCTGGTGGCACCTTAAAGACTAACAGATTTATTTGGGCATAAACTTCCACGGGTAAAAACACCACTTCTTCAGATGCATGGAAGAAGTTGGTTTTTTACCCATGAAAATTTATGCCCAAATAAACCTGTTAGTTTTTAAGGTGCCACTGGACTCCTTATTGTTTTTTGTGGATACAGACTAACACAGCCACCCCTCTGATACTTAGAATATCACAGGAACAACACTGCAACCCACAAAGCCTGAGTTAAGTCCCTAGGCTTTCTGTACAATTAATGGGGAAAGTTATGCATCTTTAGAATGAGATCCAAAAAACCACACATGCTAGGCAGAGAGCCATCTAAACTAGCCAATGGGAGATGCCAACGAGAGGGATGTGTGCTAAGCTTCACCCCTCTCTCAAAGACAGGCACCTAAGTCCTGGCTGCAAGGAAGTACATATCTCTGCTTGGTGATCTATAAACGAGAGCCGATCACCTGGAGTCAGACAGCTTAGGTGCTTAGGAGGTTCCGTTGGGAATGAGGTAGGTACTCCACACAAAATGGCTGGAAGAGGAAGAGTGATGGTGGTGTCCACCTTATAACTTTTAGTTTAGGGGTCAGAGCACTCACTTGGTTTTTGGGATAGCCAGAGGTGGGGGGAGAAGATTTGAATGGGGTTTCCCCACCTCTCAAGAGAGTGCGGTAACTCATAGACTCATAGACTTTAAGGTCAGAAGGGACCATTATGATCATCTAGTCTGACCTCCTGCACAATGCAGGCCACAGAACCCTACCCATCCACTTCTATAACAAACCCCTAACCTATGTCTGAGTTACTGAAGTCTTCAAATTGTGGTTTGAAGACCTCAAGTTGCTGAGAATCCCCCAGCAAGTGACCCATGCCCCACGCTGCAGAGGAAGGCGAAAAACCTCCAGGCCCTCTGCCAATCTGCCCTGGAGGAAAATTCCTTCCCGACCCCAAATATGGCGATCAGTTGAACCCTGAGCATGTGGGCAAGACTCACCAGCCAGCACCCAGGAAAGAATTCTCTGTAGTTATACCGGTATAACTCTTCATGTGGACACACTTACTCCAGTACCAGAATGCCTTTTTGCAGTATAGTTATGAGCTATGGGATATTCTGATATTGGGGCTCCCTCATTCACTCCTGTTGAAGTTGTTCCACTATGGATAAATAATGATAGTGACTGGAGCAGGAGGATTGGACCTGGGTCTTCTACTTCTCAGGTGGGTGCCCTGACCACTGACCTATAGAGTTGTTCTCACTCTTTCTCAGGCCCAATGACAGTGAAACAGTGAGTGATTCAATTGCTCTCCTTTCTTAGAAATTTGACCTTCTGCCTCCAAGTCCCTTGCCAATGCCACCAGACCACAGCACCTCCTGAAAAGAACAGGAGAATGAGTAATGAGATACAAACAGCTTAATGAACTCTAACAACCCTGTTGGTTTGCAAAAGCTCTGTTACCTGGAAATGATCAACTGCAGGAGCATGGCAGCAAAGTAGTGGTGAGCAAACTAGATTGTGAAAGTGCCTTTCCCAATGCATGTGAAGCGAGTCTATGATTAAAGTACTCTGAACAAAGAAAAGGACATAGATAAAAAAATGTACTAACCTGGTCTTATTAGATCTTACATGTGTCGTTTGGGATTTTTCAAAGCACTTCGCATTTGTCTAGCCCTGCTCGCATTGAGTTAAATATTAAAATTCCCATTGACTTTAGTGGGAACAGGATTAAGCCAATACTGAGTGCTTTTGCAAATCCCGTGCTGGAATGATTTTATTTATATATTCACCAAAAGTGTGATATGTTCTTTCCAACAGTAGCGCTCAACCTTTCCAGACTATTGTACCCCTTTCAGGAGTCTTATTTGTCTTGTGTACTGCCAAGTTTCACCTCACTTAAAAACTACTTGCTTACAAAATCAGACATAAAAATACAAATGTGCCACAGTACATTATTACTGAAAAATTGCTTAAGTTCTCATTTTTATAATGTAATTATAAAATAAATCAATTGGAATATAAATATTTTACTGATATTTCAGTGTACAGTATATAGAGCAGTATAAACCAGTCATTAAATGAAATTTTAGTTTCTACTGACTTTGCTAGTGCTTTTTATGTAGCCTGTTGTAAAACTAGGCAAATATCTAGATGAATTGATGTTCCCTCTGGAAGACCTCTGCATACCCCCAGAGGTATGTGTACCCCTGGTTGAGAACTACTGCTTTACAGAACAAAGACCTGGTCGTTGCCCCAAAGAATCCATGATCTAACTTTGGATGTGATGCAGCAAGTAAGAGTAACACTAACAAGGCAGCATGAAGTGAGGAAGCAGAAGGATTACAGTAATAAAATGATAATTATCCAGTTCTGGCATGTGTACACCTTGCGGATGCTTTTAAAGCAGCTTTCCTTATACATGGTAAGCAACAAGTGGATGCAATTTACATTGTTATCTTGAGGAAAAACTATGTTCACGCCAAATAACTTTGTGTTCTGATATTGTTTCAGTTTATAGCTTGCATATAAGGAAGTTCAGGGAGGAATTAAACTTCTAGGAGGCGCTGTCCCAGAGAGAACATACTGTTCCATGATCTAGCCCAGAGACAAGACTGAGGGCTTGCAAACCAAACATGCACAAAGTGATAGTCTCAAACAGGAGAAGGAGCAAAGATACCTTTTTGCACAACAGGGTTCCAGAGGCATTTCAGGTGCAGACCGTATGTGCAAACCAAATAATTAGGTTTATTTCTACCAACGTATAGGAATACTATTATTTTTTAATGGAGACAGTAAGTAATCTTTGGGAACAATTTATGTAGGGATGTGGTAAATTGTCACTCACTTCAAAGTCCTTAAATGAAGATTAGAAGTCTTTCTAAAAGATATGATCTAAATCAGCCACAAGTGGCTGGTTTGTTACAGGAATTACCAGGCAAAATCTCTGGTATGTTTTTATACAGTAGGTCAGACTGGATGGATCATATTGTCAGTTGGTGCAAATTGCTTTAGCCCTACTGACTTACTAAAATCAGCTGGGAATTTGGCAAGATCCTGGCCACTGATTCTACTGTCTCCATAGTTAAGGTTCAAGCTAGCTTGATATCTCTGGTAGCTCAGCCAAAATAAACCATTCTTGCTGGAAACTTACCTGCCTGATTTATTCTAAGATATAATGTCTCTGGAAACATAGAAGTAAACCAGACAAGGCATTTGGGAGATAAGAGTGTTCAAGAATTGAGATCACCTCATTTTTGGACTCTTGTAACTCTTTTTGGCTTATCACAATGTCAAATGGCTTCACCTAGAAACTCTATATTAATTTCAATCCGCTTTCCTTGGCAAGAACTGGTGTTAGTGCCTTTAACTCGTTTTTTGGCATAGGTGGAGTAAATGAGTGTGTTTTGGCTGAACACATAAGTTGTTAGAAACAAGGTGTGACTATATTATTTCCCTGCATCTATTCAGTTTTTACAGAGCCCGGGAAGCCCTCACCAGCTGCATGCAAGTTTCCTGTCCTGTGAAATGTGCCAGTAGATGTGCTTCTTAAATTGCAAATAAATCCAGAGGAAGAAGTGCCCTTCAGAAGCTCCATTATCTTGAGGAAGGAGCACAAGGTTGGGAAACCTAGTTTGAGCTCCTGAATCATTACCACTGATTGGTTTAAACAATACTCTGCCTTAAGAACATTCAGCAAACTTTGGTTAGACTCCACAACACTTTAATAAGGCCAGTACATAAAATCATTCTTATCTTGCAGATGATGGTGCTGATCCTGAGTGGTAGTGTGGCTTTCCCGCAGTCATACAGTAAGTCAGTGTAAATACCAATAAGTAGATTAGATCTCATGGCTCTCAGGCCTGTATCTAATCTACTTGACCTCAGTGTCCCAAAGGAAAGTCAAGCTGTGCCTCAGTTTCTCTGCTTGTAACATGGGGCGATAATATTTACCTCTGGGATAGCCTTCTGCTCAATACAGGGCTGGCATTTAATTTATTAGTGTTCTCACTTGCTGTTTTAGTGAGGTTGTAGGAAAGAACGCATGATCGGAACGTGTCTGAATTTTGTGAGATCTGATGTCCAGGTCAGGATTCAGACTTTGACTCTGAGTTATCTCTAATCCAAATGTCTAGAGGTCCCAGACGGGCCCTGCAGCTCTCCAGCATCACATTACCCCTTCATCCCTATGGACTTTGTAATACATCATTTCCCTCCTCTTCCTCTCCACCCCTGTCAACTTCAATGCTTCTCCTTGCACCTGAGTTTTCTTCTTGGATGGGGAAATGGAACTATGGCCTGTTACCCTATCTGCTGACTGGTGGATGGCCAGCCCTCTCTCCCACTGGCCTCCTTCAGAGGTATATCTCCCTACCTGCTTCTATAAAGACCTGGGGGAAAAACGTTAAAGTGGCTTTTTAGTTTTTAATGTGTATTACCATAGTGCCTAGTAGCCCCAGTCATGAAGCAGAAACCCAGTGTGCTAGGTGCAGTACAAACACAGAACAAGAAGATGGTCCCTTCCCCAAAGAGCTTACAATCTTAGTGTTAGATAAGAGAAAACAGATAAATACAGACAAGGGAGTACAAGAAAGCAATGAGATGATAATGGTCAGCATGATAAGTAGGGGTCTCAGTACACCAGAGGCCTTATTCTTGTCAATATTTTTGTAGGCATCGCAGAAAAGGAGCTTTTTTAAGGAGGATAGTGAGGTACCTTTGTGGATGTTTACAGGATCACTTCTGACTTGTTAGGCTCAACCAATAAGGGATCCAGGAGAAATGTCGTAAGAATCAGCCATGTGGACAAATCCAACCAATCGATCTCAAAACATGAAAATGCATTATGGAAAAGATACACTGAACATTTTGCTTGCATTTAGACAGGACAAAATACTTTGTGCCCAGCTTCAATGATGCTTTCATGGGAGTTCCTTGAACTCATTATAGCCCTAATTTTGAAAATGCTACATTCTAGCCCTACTTTTTGATAGCTACTCATTCAGTGGGATAATACATATTACAGCACATATTTAACAATGGCATTTTGACCAGATTCATCTCTGTCTTGTCAATAGACATTATGTTAACTGCACGCTTTTTTCTAACTTTTCAGAATGCTCATTTGATAAGCTGTAATATCTCCTTCAAACCTGTTCAGGGCTCAGGTGTTAATTTGGCTCCTACATTCACAATAAAAATGCTTGTATACAACATTCACAAAACTGTTTTTACTGTGACATGTAGAAAAGAGAGACGTGGCTGCTATTCAGAAGTTTATCAACTGGATGATTGCTGATAGCTATTATAATTAAACCAGATTTGAGCTAAGAAAAGCAGAAGGAGAAAACACTTCAGAAACATTTCTCTGCTTGCAATACTTTCTGTATTATTCCTGCAATTGTAAACTAAAAATAACAAAACATTTTTTCTTCATATTTTTTGTCATCTCTGTGTGTGTGTGTGTTTAATCTTGTAACTTAAGTAAATCTGCATTTCTGATTCCATCTCTTGCTGAAATGAAAAGTGTAAATTGAAGCAAAAGTGATAATTTATCACAATGCCTTTGGACTGTAAAGGGTTACAAATCTGGAGAATGAATGTTTAATGGCCTGCCAACATTTCATGATTCCCAATTACTCTGAAAAATTGGCATAACTGTGGCTTAATTAAATTTATGAACCAGAGACATTTATTTAACTTCCTCATATTTTGCCTAATGTTATAATGGGAAGCAGTGTTCCCCTTTTAAGAGTGGCAAATTAAAAAAAAGTCTAAAAAAATATTTTTTTAATTGAACCATGTTTGAGACTATCCCCTGTCATAAAGGTTTACAAACTCAGAAGAAAGCAGCAGGAAGAAGTTATATCAAATAATGCCAACCCTGCCCCGAAATCACAAGCTATTGATCATGTGGACATGCCCACCTGATCTGAACGGATGTCCTGGATTCACTGCACTCGAGGAAGGCAGAAAAATGTGACTGTCTCTGCCAACATGTCCTGAGGAAAAATTCTTTCTTGATCTCAGATTTGGCAATCGCTTAACTTTATGCATGTGAGCAAAAACTATTATAGTTATAAGCATCTGTGTTTATTTATACCTCGAGATATTGTTTGTGTCCTAGTAATTTTCAATTTTCTTGCCCCTTTAGTTTATATGATTGTGGAGTCTTCCAGTGCCTCTCTGGGCATAGAGTTTTAATTGAATACTAACTGAGGATTTGATTCCACCACCCTTGTGAACAGGTAGAACAGCTCAGCAGGACTTATTTCTCAAATGCCTTACATTCACAACTTGGATAAGAACATAAGAATGGCAATACTGTTGCAGACCAGTGGTTCATCTAGACCAGTAACCTGTCTTCCAACAGCGGCCAATGCCAGGTGCTTCAGAGGGAATAAACAGAACAAATAATCATTGAGTGATCCATCCTTTGTTGTCCACTCCCAGCTTCTTCAGTCAGAAGCTAGGGACAGCCAGAATATGGGGTTTCATCTCTCTTCCAAGCTGAAAAAGTCCAATCTTTTTAATCTCTTCTCATGTAGAAGCTGTTCCATACATACTCTTAATCATTTTTGTTGGCCTTCTCTTTTGTGAATGTTGGAACGAGATAAATATGCTTATTTTGATTGAAATGAGGAAAATGTGTCATGGGAAAACTACAGGCAATAGTAGAATTTTTTCCTGACTAAGTGGGAGTTAATGAGACTGCAGACCTAGTAGCATGATGTACTTGTGTGTGTTCATTTGAAACATACTTTCATTACAAAAGTGGGAGGATTTAATTCTACCTAGTGATTTGAAGTTAATTGCATATGCTGAAATACTACTTACAACAATGATGTTCTGATTCGTTAACACTATGTAACCTTCATTTGTTGTATGTAGTATTTTTTTTAATGAGGCTTATTGTGTTCTTGAGAAATTATATAGTCTTGTGCCTAGCTGAAACAAGATAATTTAAAAGAAACATCAACATATAAAAAATCCTCAGCCATCATTTGACCAAAACTAAATTATGTTCCTGATGGTATTTACAAAATATTTGTGGCAAGTACAGTGTGTCTGTGTTAAAGTAAATGAAGCATAGAATGAACAGGACATAATCACATGAGACTTGAATTCATTCCAACTTCTACTCTGGAGAAAAGAAAAATTACTCAGACAATTGCAGTGAGCAACATGTGATGCAAAGTGAGGCCTGCTCAGGTCAGCCTGCAGAAGCTAGTGGCAGAAGGCCTGAAAGCAGTTTAAACCAGGAATGTTTGAGTGTATGGTAGTTCAGTGAGTGTCACATGCAGATACGCATAATTTTTGAAAAAACGCCAGCCTAGAAGAGAGCTGTCTCATGATGACAATCTAACAAGGTGTTTTGTTGAACTGTAAACTCTTTTACGAAGATAATGACTGAAACTCTGGAAAACTGAATAACCCTTGTGTCACAGTTATGGGGCTAGTTGCATCTCTGCCCCCTCCTTAGTCCCTTTGAGTGTTGGGCATCCTGCCCATAGTCCCTTAGGGTGGAATCTCACAGTTCTTCCACTCTAAGGGCTTGTTTATAGGGGGAAGCAGACTGGCATAACTATATAATTACTTAAGAAGAGTAATTATTCTGGAACAAAATCCCTTGTCTTCTGGAATAGCGTCCACACAGTTAAGTTATACCAACATAGTTATCATGGGATAATTATTTCACTTTACCTATGCTAGTCAACTTCCCCATGAAGATAAGCCTCTAGACCTAGACCTAGGTAAATTACTCCACAAATACCTATCACTTCTCACCCTATGGCTCTGACAAGTTTTGGGTACCTGTATTTCCTTCCTTTTGGAACCTGTGAGGTAGTGACCATCAGCCTTCTTAGAACTAAGTATTTTTAGTTAGTTGGAACAAAGCTTTAGAGAAAAAGGATTTGAAAACAACCACCAGCCTACATACACATTTAGTCTCAACTTATCTTACACTTCCCTATAAGCTAATTTGGACAGGTTTCCCTCTTAAGTTACAGGAACAGAAGAGATCCAACTCACGCTCTCCTAATCAGATCTTCCTGTGTGACTCTCAATTTGCTTCTGTTAGTCTGACCCACTCTGTTCAGACTGGTTTGGGTGCTCCCCAAGGAGAGCAGAGAAGAGCCATTAAAGCTACTCTTTTGGCGTTCTCTGAATGACCCTTAAATCTAAGCTGTCAGGCAACTTTTAGAAAGGGTGTTTTATTTTCTCTCTTCAGCTAGTGTGAAACATCCACCCACATTTATGGTATAGATACACCATTCTAGTGACAAATCCAGTATCAATAATTATCTAAGAGCAACCCTCACTTTTTTGTTCCACCTTGGAACATAGGAAGAACGTTAATGTTTAAAATGTGCCAGCCAATATTCTACTAACTTTTTTTTCAACAAAAACAAAAGATTTTTAAAAGGTAGAACTCTGTAAAAATTTCTACAACAGTTCAAAATGCCAGTGAACTTCTGAAAAGCAAGTAAAAGCAAGTTAAGGCAGATCACATGCATTTGTCTTAGCAAATACTACATAGAAGAAATTGGAATACACACACACACACACACACACACATAACCCCATACCCCAAAGAAAATATTAGCATCTACAGTCAAAGGTATCACTAAGATGTCATAACTGGGGATTGGGTTATGGTAGGGCCCTACCAAATTCACGATCCATTTTGGTAAATTTCAAGGTCATAGGATTTAAAAAATCATAAATTTCATGATTTCAGTTATTTACGTCTGAAACTTCACGGTGTTGTAATTTTAGGGGTCCTGACCCAAAAAAGAGTTGTTGGGGGAGGAGGATGGCAAAGTTATTATAGTGTGGGGGTTGCGATACTGCTATCCTTACTTCTGTGCTGATGCTGCTGGCGACAGCTCTGCCTTCAGATCTGGGCAGCTGGAGAGCAGCGGCTGCTGGCCGGGAGCCCAGCTCTGAAGGCAGCACTGCCGCCAGCAGCAGCACAGAAATAAAAATGGCATAGTATGATATTGCCACCCTTACTTCTGTGCTGCTGCCTCAAGAATTGGGCCCTCAGTCAGCAGCCACCACTGTCCGGCTGCCCGGCTCTGAAGGCAGCATTGCAGAAGTAAGGGTGGCATGTATGGTATTGCCACCCTTAGTTTTGCACTGCTGCTGGTGGGGTGCTGCCTTCAGATCTGGGTGCCTGGCCAACAGCTGCCCCTTTCTGTCTGCCTAGCTCTGAAAGCAGCGCAGAAGAAAAGGTGGCAATACTGCTACCCCCCCCCAAATAACCTTGTGATGCCCCTGAAACTCCCTTTTGGGTTAGGACCCCCAGTTTGAGAAATGCTGGTCTCCCCTGTGGAATCTGTATAGAATGGGGTAAAAGCACACAAAAGACAGATTTCATGGGGGGAGACTAGATTTCACAGTCCGTGACATGTTTTTCATGGCTGTGAATTTGCTAGGGCCCTAATCATGAAGATACCATATGTAAAAGAGCCTGTTACCTGCCCAGCAGCCAAACACATTTCCATATCTTCCTTCCAGCAAGTGACACTAGCAAAAGCTCTTCTCTTTGAGCTGGGGAAGATGAAGGGAGACCTAAAAACAAACATATCCCAAGATGAATTGCTGAGGAAAGTTAGAATGCAGGTGTCCCAGTACCATGATGCATATGAAGAGTACAAAATGAAAAAATTAATCTTGTGCAAAAAGAGTCAAAGTAGGAGAGTAAAGACTAGAATCCTGATGTCCACGCAATAATTTTAAGTGCAGGTATGATGCATGCAGATGGCAAGTAAGCAGATTGTAGAAAGTTCCACTTACTTCGAAAACATTTGATAGGAGAGAAGTCAAGATGGCAATTTGAAATAGTGTTAGTAAAAGAGCACTGGCTGTTACCGCCCCTACAGGACTGAACTTATGGATAGCATGGCAATTCTAAACATTTTAACTTTAGCCTGGTATGAGGTTGTTACATACCGTAGCTCTCCAGACACATTATGAAATCTATGTATATTCTGCTTAAACATTTCTCTTTAGTAATGCATCTGATGAAATGGGCTTTAGCCCACTAAAGCTTATGCCCAAATAAATTTGTTAGTCTCTAAGGTGCCACAAGCACTCGTTCTTTAGTATAGATTATTATAACTTAGAGCCCTGTCAAAATGTAGGTGCCCTCTTTTAACTATTTGAATTTAAACTTTCTTGAATTTAAGAACCAAATGCTATAGCTTAGTGGGTAAACTGAGTGCTTTCTTTACAGGCTTGACTTCTGAATTTTTGGCTAAATTCTCCATACCGTTTTGTACCTCTTTTCCTCCTCTGCCTGCACAGCAGTGAATTTTACACACATGCAAGGGGCCTGTGCAAGGTGCAATGCAACATTTAAGTCCCACTTAATAATTTTATATCAAGAACTTAACTGGTGAATAGGCCTTGTGTTGTCCTTCTGAATAATGGTAAATTTTACCCTATTGCAAGAATAAACTTGGTTGAATTAATCAAAGCATTTTTGCTGAAGAAACAAGCTCAACAAAGTCTTATTTTCATCAAATCCTGCCTGCATCTAGGGCTTTGAACCAATGGGCAAGTTTGTGAAACACTAGCTGTATTCAGCAGCACAGCACTTTACATTTGGCAGCAGTGAAGAAGTTAATTGACACTTTGCCAATGTCAGCATGTTTCTACTACATTCAAGGGGTCATATGTGTTCATTGTAGTGGCTAATTTGACACGAATGGCTGAGTCTTATGAAAGAGCTGGTGTAGACAGCTAAAGTTATTGGGCCAAACTTTTCCTTCACTTACTCCTATGCAGACCCACTCAATTTAGTGGTAATGTGACACCAAGAAAATTAGAGCTTCTGAATGTTGCATACAAGTATCTGGGCTAAATTCTGCCCATTGCTATGCCAGCAGAAGACCATTAGGAACAATATTCTTATTTTACTTTTTACAAGTTTAAATCTGAAGAAACTCCATCGGATTCAGTTGACCATAATTTTGTCATTGTTTGGGATATTGAATTCCTTACTGAAATCAATGGACACTTCTGATTTCTAGTAGATGGTTTGGTATGGTGAAACAGCATTACTTAGGAATTACACCAGTGTAACTGAGATTAATATCTGTACCTTTGAATTTAATGGGTTTTCAGGTATATAAGAGAGGACAGGATTTGCCACATGGACTTTTTATAGACAACATCAGGACAGCATTTTGAAAAACTGAACCTGACTGTCCGTTCACATGATTTTTCTATATTTGCACACGCATTTAGCATCATTGTGCGTGGAAAGAAGGCATATACACGTGGAATTTGGATGTATGCACTTGCCCAACTGGCATGAACAAGTTTAATAATTTCACATGTATTTTAGCATCAGGACCTTGAGCCTGCTTTGAAAGAAGGAGGGAAATAAGTTGTTCCTGAATGCTTACATTTTTCAAAATCTGTGCCATTTTTATACCCCCTATTTACAATCAGTTCAAGGGTACTCCACAAATAGTCCTGTTGATTTCAATGAAACTACTCGTGAGGTAAGGTAATATCATTATGTATAGTAGTGTCATAATCTGGCCCTTTGATGGTAGTATTTTAATTTTAAAAGTGTTTTTCCCCCTCATTTTTTAATGGATAAAAGTATTTCAATTATTTGTCTAAAAAAAGTAATAATGAAAGCAGTATCAAGTCAAAACCTGTGATTAGTCAGGAAAATGGCCACACTAGAAATGAAAAGCTCTGCATGTACTGTATATGTTTGATCAAATTGTTCAGTTTAAATATATTTATAATGAATATTTTTGACTCTGGCAGATCTTTAATTCTTCTTAATTCCCACTTTTAAACTGCACATTGCATTTGGTCACCCAAAGCTTTTGGGGCCAGATTGTGGCATTTGGCGCAGCTCTGAACTAGGAGGGATGTGCAAAATCCACAACCTCAGAAGTAGACTGACTCACACCTCTGATAATCTATTCCTTTCTCTTTCCCCTCACTCCAGTGGTGGGATGGAGGAAGCAGTAACTTGCAAAACCAGCAGCAAATGATGACAGCTGCCATGCCGATATGAGTGGGAAGGCCAGCGAGTATGTGTGTGTGTGTGTGTGTGTGTGTGTGTGTGTGTGATGGGGCAGAGGAGGATGAAGCGCATTCACTGCCTCTAAACAGAAATGCAGAGCCCTCTTGATCCTGTGCACCCAGATCTAAGGGCAGGGTAGCTGGCATAAGGGGGTTTCTACTTCTCCTTATTCCTTGTGTTGGTATGTAAAGGAAGTCACAATCTACCTGGGGCTCCTGCAAATAAAATTCTATTGCACGCACAATGATCAAGTGTGCATGTGTTAAATGGTTTCTGCTGGCTTTATAGTTTTTCGTCTAATGTGGTCATCATGGGGAAATATTTAGCTATTTAAATATCCAAATTAAACAATATGCAAATGGGGCTACCATGAAAATTTCATTCAAGGATTTTCAAAGCACTTCTAAAAATTAATTGACTAGGCCACCCAACAGCTCTGCGATTTAGTAAGGCAAAGAATCACTTCACCCAGCACTGAAATGTAGCCACAGCTATGATGAAATGCAGCAACTGTGTAAATGCTGAATCCTGCTCCAGTGACAACAATGGGAGTGTTGCCACTGACCTCATACCAAAGCTGGCACAGGTCTGAACGGGGTTCAGAAATGCCACTCAGCAGTTTAAGGAGCGTAGAAGATTTCTACAGGGGAAATTAAGGTCAACAGATGGAGCTGGCATTTCTCCAGGACATAGGGGTTAGTATCTCCCCTCTTATTAAAAATGTGCCATGGAACACGTGGCCAGGGCCTCTATTTTATAGCTCAGCTGAAAAATACCTCTTCTGTCACTTTTTTTCTAAATAAGAATGAGGTCATAGAGGGCTAGATCTTCAGCAACTGCAAATTGGCATTGTTCCATTGAAGTCAATGAAGGTTTGTTGACTTATGCCAAGTAAGGATCCGTCCTACAATATCTGGTGCTTTGCCATACAAACTGATAGGCGGCACAAGATGGGTGAAAATGATGAAATGTCAGTCCTGCAATGTATCACTGCAAGTGAAAACTAGTGCTGGATAAAGTTTTCAAGAACATAGCTCTCTCATTTGGATGACTTCAATTAACAATTTCCTTGAAACACGCTTGACCTTTTTGGCTTAGTACAGCCAAAGTGAAAACAAGGTGCCAGTCTAATCCACTCAGATCCAGAAAGTTCAACAAATATCCTTAAGGCACACATCCTGTAACTTGGTTTAATCTTATGATCAGAGGAGTGTCACTTGACGTGTTAAGTACTAATGACTTAGAACCAGGTTGACCTATTGCACAATTAGGAGATCACTTATGCTTAGAACATAGGGAGCAAGGGAAAAATTTACAAATATTTTGCTGTAAAAGGGTACCAGCTCACATCATCTAAGTAGTAGGAAGGAAGCTCCTAGAAATACTGCTATTTTACATGGGAACAGTTTGCATTAAAACTAAATATCCTATGAAGTCTCCATTTTTAAAGTGAACCTGGTAATGTGCCGGAAATGCCATCTTACAGATCAGAACACTTGCAACTCTATTTTGTTGGCTATCACTGCTGTATTTCATTCAATTAACTATAGTATTTCATGGTGACTTCAGCACTGCTATGGCATCACTATGGCTATTTCAGATCAGCTTTGTTCTTATGTATTAAACTTTCTGCAAATCAAAATGGCTAATTGCCTGACTTCCACCAAAATGTTTTTCTCTGGCCTCAGTGAAGTAGTCATTTTGAAATGGCAGGCTTATATGGAAAGAAAATGTGCTCTTTGTTTTGTTCAGTCAATCGAATTGCTGGATTGCCTGAAAATTTCTGTACTTTTCATTTCAGATAGATGGGGACACACAATGTGCTAGAGATTGTCCGACAATTGAATGGATAGCTTTCAACACTTTTATGGTTTTGAGAGAGTTATAATAAATGTTGTGGGTGCATATTGCTCCATCATGTACCCCTATAATTAGGTGCTTCAACCGCTGCCCAGAAATTAACTCTCAGCTGTTGTGATTAAATCAGGGGGTTTCCCCATGGCATCATAGAAGAGGAAGAGGAACTAATTCCCTCCACTATACATCCCTCTGCCCTGGGTTGGAGCGCTATGTATTTGGGGACTCGTGCATTGAGAGAGAATGTGAGGGAGGGAATGGGAATGATAGTACATCACTGTTTCTAGACTCATCGCTGACACTGGAGGAAATATCCCTGCTCTTCACAAACTCTTCTAGGACTTAGTCATAATTAGCTTTCACTCTTTAATTTGGATATTTCATTTTTCTCATATAGACATAACTGAAAGTGCACTTAGATGGAAAGCTACTGGAATTAAATCATTCATCTTGTACACTTGGTATCTTACATTACAGGGGTGGCCAAACTTACTGACCCTCTGAGCTGCATACGACAGTCTTCAGAAGTTCAAGAGCCAAGGTACACCTGTCGGGGCTCAGGGCTTCAGCCCTGTGGGAGGTACCTGCCAGGGCACAGGGCTTCTGCCCTGCTCCTGCTGAAGCCCCAAGCCTCAGCAGGTGTGCCTCACAGTCAGAAACCCTGAGACCTCTAGCTGCAGGGCAAAAGCTCCTACCCCACCACCCCGCTGCAAGGCAGAGGTCCAGAGCTCCCCCCTGCCCAGTCTGGTAGGCGGACAATGGCGGCGTGTGTGTGTGTGTGTGTGGCGGGGGGCGGGGGGGCTCCATGAGCCTCACTTTAATGATAAAAGAGCTGCATGTGGCTCACGAGCCACAGTTCGGCCACCCCTGTTACATTAGAGGTGAGTATCAAACAGGCATTCTAGATCTGATCATTCTAGATCATTCTAGGTCTGAATTTCGTGGGTGTTAGGATCTCAAATCTTTTATCTTCCACTTCCACTTCCCGTGTTCCAGATCCGACTGGATACAAAAACTCGGAAATGGTTTCAGGAGCAGAAATTAGGCCTTGACTCTGCCAAATTCATTCCCTCAGTCCCTTGGCAAGCTCAAGAACTAACTCTTTAAAATATGTGTAATTTTTTAATCCTACCCTGCCTACGTTGTTACAGATAGTGCTATTTTTTTTTCAAAACCAGAAGCTATACTTTTCATTCAAGTTGTCCTGCCATCACCATTGATTGGCTTTCTTCAATGAATTTTCCCTAGCATCTGTTTTGTTTTAAATGAAATAAATAGCAAGCTTTTCAAGGAAGGGATCATATCTACCCACCTGTTTGGATAGTGCCTATTATAACAGAGCCTGATCCTGCTTGGAACCCTTGAGCACGTCAGTAATGAACTTTTCAGAGTTTACAAATAAGGCATTGAGACAGAGGGCCTGAGTCTCAGCTGAAGTAAATTGGCAAAGTTTTGCCCAGCCAGGTTAAATGACTTGTCCACAGTCAGAGAGAGAGAGTGTGAGGCAGAGAAACAAATAAGATCTAAATATTCTGAATCCCTGTACAGTACTTTAACCACAAAGCTGTCCTCTTCAAATCCATCTCCACCAATTCATTCCATTTGATACAATGATTTTAATTACTTCTCTGCCTTTAAGACATTTTTTTTTTATATTTGTCTGTAGTTCTTACTTCATTGCTGGGAGAGAGGAAAAAACAAACAAAAAACCCCCACCAACCGCATGACTTGGTTATTAATAACTAACATAAAATTTTATGTTCTTGGCAAAGCTCCTTTTGAAAGGTTGTTGCTGCACAGCTGCTGTTTCATCTCAGTGATAACTAGCTATCTGAGAAATTTCAGTCTGGTTTCAGGCTAGGTTATAGCACTGAGATTACTCTTACTAGGTCTTGTAATCATTTACTCATTCATTCACGTATTCATTCATTCAGACCATAGCGCATGTGTGCTCTGGATCCTGATTGATCTATTGGCAGGTTATAATCTCATTGATCAAAGGAAGTTACTCATCTGTTTTGGGCACCTTTTTGGCTCTTTTTATTTCTAAATTAATTTGAGGCCACCGTCTGCCCCAAAACACCCTCTGACATTAGCAGTGCTAGGTAAGTTAAATGAAAATAGGATATGGCCCTTGGTTTATTTAGTATATTCCTAAAGACTCCAGTTTTGTTTTTCTCGGTAGTCTGATGTCTTGTGCTACAGGATTCAGCTATGGCTCCAATCATCATAATACCATTAGAAAGTGTTTGCAGAATCTCTGTTCTGCAGGTGATGCATAGATGTCTTAACTATTAATACGGGTTCTTGCACTGAAATCTTGATACTATCCTTATGCCTGTCATCTATTTGTCCTTCAGTGAATTCCCTCACCATAAATATATTACTTCCAGAAATCTCTGTTAAAAGTTGAGGTCGCAAAGTGAACCACTCAGAAGTTAATAAATGCCGGAATTAAGGTTGCCCGTGCAACTTTCATTTGTTCCACTTGTGCATAGGTATATGATACTCTTTAAATACATGATCACATAATGGTTTTTCCACAGGACCCTAGCCTCATTCAGTTCTCTGTGAGGAGGGAGAGTGCTCATTGTAGTTGGAATCTTTGGAGAATTTTGCTAACAAGTCTACTAATCATACGGAAACCAAGTTTTGTATTTTATTTTATTTTATTTTATGTGAAAGAGGTTTATAACTTGGCCAAGTTTGGGAGGATTTTCTGATGCATGACAAAAGTTACATCCCTGACAACAGGGCTGCCCCCTGCCTTATTTCAAGTTTCTGATCCAAACCATGGAGGTGCTAGAGCTCTTCAAGAAAATAGGTACAACAATTATTTTTAACATAGGAAAACAATGTATTTTTCCTTCATCTCATTTTCAAAAATGGCTAAAACATTTTAGCTGGGAAAAACCAACCAAACCTGAATGATGAAAGTTTGAGATTTAATAAGCAGAGGAGCCAACTCCCTGGGTGCTTTGGGGCTGGAGCATTCACAGAGAAAAAATGGTGGGTGCTGAGCACCCCCTTATTACCTCCCCCCACCCTTCTGAGGGTCTCCTGGCAGGCACCACATATAGTGCCTCCACCTCCCTTCCCATGCCTCTCACCCACTGCTATCAGCTGTTTCATAGAGTTCAGGAGGCTCCGGGGGGTGGGTGAGTGCAGGGGGAAGAGTGAGGATATGGCACACTGGGGGGGGGGTGGACTGGGCAGGAAGAGGTGGGGTAGAGGTGGGTTGGGGGCAGGAAGAGGCAGGGGTGGGGCCTTGGGGGAAGGGGTGGAATGGGGACAGGGCCTGTGGCAGAGCCAGGGGTTGATCTCCCCTGCCTGGCACTTTGGAAAGTCGATATCTGTGTTTATAAGCAACTGAAAACATAGGGTTTTATAATGGGTAGTGTCAGGCATCTATAGGTGTTCCTACTTGGACCCCCTATAAAGATGAAACTGCTACTGAATGAACCTAGTTCACTGTTTCCTATTCTTCTTATTTTTTTTTCCTTAAAAGAAATAACAAATGTACCCTTCTGTCTGGAAGTACAGTATTTAAATGAATTGTGTAGGGTTGTCAAATAATTATTCAGCTGTTTGCAGTATACACTACTGTTCGATTGTCTCATTGTTTTATCTATTTTGTTCCCTCAAGAACAAACTTAACAGGGGAAGAACATTTTCTTTGAGTGGGGATTTCTCTGTGGTTTGCTCGTGTAGTAGTTGCGACCCTCCAGGTTCTATCTGTTGAGAGTCTGACTGTTGCTGATCATAGGATTTTCAATCCACAAAAACTGAATGCAGCCAGTGGAATTTGCCCTTTCACCTTCACTTGCCTTCTCTGTGAGGCACAAGTTTCTTTTCTTTTCTTTTCTTTTCTTTTTTTTTTTTTTTTTTTTTTGCTAAGTGAAAGGCAGTTTTTGCTGGTGGAAACTGCTTTTGAGCTTACAGTACAAACTTGCAAAATTGTATTGGCAACAAGCCAGAACCCACTTGCTGTAGTGTAGAGTGCAGCTACCAGGCTGCTTATGAAAAGGAAGTGACATGAATACACTGTCACCTAACTCAAACGTGATGTATTTGCTGCCTGGTCATGTTGGGTCACCTTGCCATTCCAGGGACAAGCCGTGCTGGTCACAGCTCTTCCAGTGTTAGTAATGGGGCAAGTGCTCTTATAGAAGGTCACCTGTGCTTTTTCGATCATGCCTGATGCTTTCTCTAACCTCGCATGGAGCAGATCTGCCCAGCATCACGCTTAAGATGCCAGTAGCTGCTGGTCCTTCTCTGCACTTGCACTCCTACCTTTGTTATCACTGATGGAGTTGCATTGGTAGTATTGCAACAGTAGGAGATTTCCCCAACATTGCCAGTGTAAGGCCATCGGGGTTAGAGGGTCATTTCAAAATGCAGAAAAGAATAATTTCTCAGTATTCTCCTTCTGTCACATTTTTATTTTGATCACTAACTATGACTTTAGGTGCCTAACTTCTTAGGAACCCTTGTTTAAAAATTTTGGCCTTGGATCTCTCTTCTGCTTTAACGTGGTCAGTAAAAGTCTCACTGAGGTGAAATTCTTTGCTCTGCAGGACCAGCATAAGTCTGATTCATTGACTCTCTTTGTCCCTTGTGCAGCTCGTCTGCACAGGGGTGAATTTCATCCTCCTATGGACTGTGTGAGGCTGAAGACACAGGGTCTCACCCTCGGTACTGTGCTCAGGGGCGACTCCAGACCCCAGCACATCAAACACGTGCTTGGGGCGACATGCCGCTGGGGTCACTCTGCCGGTCGCCGGGAGGGCAGCAGACAGCTCTGGTGGACCTCCCGCAGGCACGCCACCAAAGCCACGGGACCAGCGGACCCTCCTCAGGTACGCCTGTGGGAGGTCCACCGGAGCCACCTGCCACCCTCCCGGCAACTGGCAGAGCGCCCCCGGCGGCATGCTGCCCAGCTTGAGGCAGCAAAATGTCTAGAGCCGCCCCTGACTGTGCACCTGGTAAAAGTACTAGTAATCTGAGATCAGCACCACTGACAGATGTTGGGAACATCCAACAAACTGTTCTCCTAAACTGTTTCAGGAGGGACCTTTCAAAAAAAAAAAAAAGGAGTATGAGGTTTGATATCACTGTTTCCTGTAGTAATTTGGGGGGAGCAGCAAGTAATCTAAACATCTGCTATGTGATGAGACGCTATAAGATAATTGTTCTTAATGTGTCTCCTACTAGTGGGATTTAATACTCAAAAATGTTTTTATTAGAGTCATGTTTCTTAACCTATAAATAAGGCTAGGTTTTAGTCATGGGTATTTTTAGTAAAAGTCACAGACAGGTCACAGGCAGTAAACAAAAATTCATGGCTCGTGGCCCATCCATAACTTTTACTATATGCTCCTGACTAAAACTTGGTGTGGGGGCTGCCCAGGGGCGTGGTGAATGCTGGGAGAGGGCAGCTCGGGTACAGGAGGAGGCGGTGGTGAGTAGCCCGGGACCCCCGCTGGTGCTGGGGGGAGTTGGTGGGGATGGCAGGTTCCCTACCTGGCTCTGCACCTTCCCCCATATCCCCTGCAGCAGCAGAGTTTGGTTGTGGGAGGGTGCAGGGAGTTGCTGCACAGGATGGGGTGAGGCAAGCTCTGAGCTGTGCTTACCTGGGGGGCTCCCCAGAAGCGGCAACATCCTCCTTGCTCAGTTCCTAGACAGAAGTATGGCCAGGCAGCTCTGTGTGCTGCCTCTGCCCAGAGTGCTGGCTTCGCAGCTCCCATTGGCTGGGAACATTGGCCAATGAGACCTGTGGGATCGGTGCCTGCAGGTAGAGGCAGCACGTGGAGCTGCCTGGCCATGCCTTTGCCTAGGAACTGAGAGAGGGGAATGAAGTTGCTTCTGGGGAGCCCCTCCAGGTAAGTGCCACTCAGAGCACACCTCATCCTATCCCGTGCCCCAACCCTCTGGCCCTTCCGATAACCAAACTCTGCTGTTGGGTGTGGGGGCGTGGTGGTCTGAGACTGCCACAGCAGCAGCCAGTGCGACTGGCACAGGGGCTGCCTAAGCTGCCCCTGAACCAGGTGCACCAGCCTCTACAGAAGTTACGGAGGTCACAGAAAGTCACGGAATCTGTGATCTCTGTGACAAACTCACAGCCTTACCTATGAACAGTTATTTATTGTTTTGTGGTAGCACTTAACAGCCAGGGCCCCATTGTGCTAGGCACTAGACAAACATAACAACGAGATGGTCCCTGCCTCAAAGAGCTTACAGTCTAAGTATAAGACTATAGAGAACAGGTGTATACAACAAATAGACAGGAGAACAATGAAAAAAAATCTACATAACTGGTGTATTGCATTGGGTGCAGCTCCTGCTCATGATGGTTTGGTAAAAATAAAATGACAAACAACATACGTGGAAATTGCCTGTAACTACTGTTGACTTCCATGATCTCTAGATCTGAGTCGAGAGCAGGTGCAAAGGGTATACATCATGTAGGATCAGGCTTATTATAGGTATTCCTTTAGAGAAAATAGATTGTGATTTTCTGCTATTGTAACTCCAGTTTTGAAGACAGATATTAAAAGCTTTTGCCTTGATCAGACAACTGAATACAAGCCTTAAACAAAGAGTATTTTTAATCATGTGGCAGTATTTTTGATACAATTGAAGATCTCCTTAGGGATTTAATGCTGTATATAGAACATTTTTCTGTCTAGACAAACCACTAAGGCTGATGCTTCCCTTTTGACCTTGGTAATTAAAACTTATTCATAGTCACTTTTAATAAAGCGTTATTGGAATTGGTGTCTAAAATTAATTTTGTGTTCGCATATCCGAGGCAATAGAACAGATAATAAGAACTGCACTGTCAAAGCTTTCCCCAAGTAAAACTAACCTCTCCCCCTTCATACATAAGTCTCTCATTATACATATGTCATGTTATATATTAACTGGAGTAGAGGGTAATTATGGAAAGCTCCTGTCCTTTGAATTGAAAGAGTGGCTGTTTATGGGAGATGAGGCCTGAAGCTACTAGTAGAGGGCATTATTACCCAGAGGAGGTAATTTTTATTAACCCAAGGGGGAATAGTTCTATTAACAAATTACAAACCTTAGACTAAGACTTTCAAAAGTGACTGAGACATCTTTAAAGGGACTTTTTTTTTTTTTTTTTTAAAGAAGACAGGTGCACTAACTATACTGTCTGAAAACAGGCCCTTTTCAGGCTTGGCACTAAGACAACATAAATTGATGCTTTTAAAAATCTTGCCCTGTGTGTGTGTGTGTATGTATATTTACAAAGAAAGCCTTCCAATACAAATTGCGTATAATTGATGCAGTGATGTTTTCCTGAGTCTGCAGACAGACTGTGACAATGGCTCTGAAAGGTGTGAAATGATCTATTCCTCTCCAAGGAGTTATTTTAAGAAGCCTGATAAATAACAATGTTAACATTTAAATTGTCAGCTGTTTCATTGCTGACCAGAATGGAGGTGGATCAGATTATGAGGAGCTGGAAAATCTACTGTGAGTGGCATCTCATTTTAGTGTCTTGAGCGGGCACAGTCTGGAATAAATGTTAAAGCCTTTATATCTGACAGCAGATCAGTTCACCATAAATCCAGCTGCAGGTGCCTGAGTGTGACCTTAGGATGACCTCTATGTTTATGGGTTGAAGAAAACACATAAGTGAAAGCTAAGTGAAGGGATACATTAAAAATCCTCTGACCCGCTGACAAGTTCAAGGATAGTATATGTACTTTTGTATCAGTATAAAGGTTTGGGCAGAGGATTGGTGAAGAAAATTATTCATGGCTACTGAACATGTAATTTTTTTGTTATAATTTACAATAAGGGGCATCATATTTCTTCAGGTTATTTTGTGTCACATGTCATAGCAGGTGTAACACAATGTTGTATAACACTACCTGTTGAACCATGATGTGAAAATTAGAAGGAATAAAAGCTTTGTCTCATCGTTCTGCCAAAGCACTAAAATAGCAAATACCCTCTCAAAAGCTACGGGGTAATTCTCATGTAAATGTAATCCAGGCATAGGAGTTTCATAAGCGCTTTAAGACATGCTCTTGTAAGATACTGCATGCCATTTAGCTTCCACCTAAGCCAGTGAGAATTGAGGGTGCTCACCACCTTGCAGGAATCTCTTAACACCTCATAGGATTGGATCCTCTATTACACCATATATTACATTACCTGGTTCCCATGAAATGTTTGAATCTTTGCAAACTTCTAATGAATAAGTGCACTTAAACAATAGCTACAGATACACAATGGTCTTGAATGAAATGTTTTTTCCCACAATCAAGAAAAGATCCCATAACACAGACTTGAACAGAATTCTATTTACTCACCAGACGTTTAAACTGATGTGATATATAGTATTGATATTTGAACACTATTTTACACATAGAGTTTATGAAGAGCTTTTGTTTAGTAGTCCCCTGTGTAATGACAGAGAAAAGTGATGCGATCTGATTATCTAATTTTCTTTTGAGCTAGGATCCCAATTGCTATAACATTAGCACTTAACAATTGCTAGCCGGGAATTTGTGTCTGTAGGACTGTATGTGTTTATTTAGAGCAAAGATACACAGACAATCTGATGGAAATTTGGATCCATGATCTAGGGGTGTGTGCCAGACCAGTAAATGGACTTACATGTTCTGTTTAACTACCATTTATAATGCTTGTGTCAGTTCTTGGGGTAGCTAGGACTGAGAGTCTTCTTGCTACCCCCCTGGCTCCAGTGTGAGAGAATCTTGCTTGTGTCAGTTCCCTGAAACTGCCAGTGCTTCAGCCACTCAAGCACCCTCCTCTGGGCTATGTCAGCCTTTCCTTCACCTCGTAAATTAACGGTTGTTGCACCCCAAACCTGAAACCATTTGAGTCAGGCTCAGACACTATCTAGTCACAAAATCTCCAGATCTTCTCCACCTAATGGTGCAGCATGCCCCAGTTTATTAGTTTTTTTTTTAAACTACCGCTCCTGTAAACCGCATAGTATTTGTGAGCATTTATAATAAAACAACAGCAAAAATGTTTAAGAAAGAATAAAGATTTAACTAGAAACAAGAAACAGAGGTAGAAACAAATGGTTACAATACAATACAGAACCTGGGTCTACCCTTATCAATAGTTACTGTTTCTATCTAATAAAATAGATTTTCCTCCAAAGTTCAGTCCATTGCAAAGCTGGCTGGTTCCTCAAGAACCAGGAGCCAAACTCTTATGAAGGCGTTTGGAAGGGATTTGCTCAGTGAATGGATACAGAGTACCTTTCCCTCCATTCTGTTATATTGAAAACAATCTTTCTTTTTTATTCACAATCAGGGCAAACCCATGCCTTATTGTAGAGTTTCTTTTCTACTTTTAAGTGGTTTTTACTGTTTGTCATTGTCTCTGATGGTTTTCCATTGACTGTTACAGGATGTGTAAGGGTAGACAATAGAATCTTACATTATCTTGCCAGCTGACACCCTCATGCTTGAATGGGTCATCACTGAGACGCATTACCTCCCGGTGACGAATTTCTATTCCAAGTCCGTAAAGCATACTTTCAGTATAAACATAACATTTCTTAAATATTATCCATACATATGTCTCACATTGATTGAACCCTGACAAGTTCTGAGATTTCTGTAGATACATTACTTTAGTCCAGCGGTTCTCAAACATCATTGCACTGCGACCCCCTTCTGACAACAAAAATTACTACACAACACCAGGTGGGGGGCTGAAGCCCAAGCCCCACAATCCTGGACTGAAGCCCTCAGGCTTCAGCTCCTGGCCCCAGCAAGTCTAACACCAGCCCTGGCAACCCCATTAAAATGGGATAGAGACCCACTGTGTGGTCCCGACACTCAGTTTGAGAACTGCTGCTTTTAGTCCATAGGGATAAATAGCCTGCAAGACGTGTTTGGTGCAGTGAGTTTGTCTGGTTTGAGGTGAGAGCTTTTTGCAAAGAACACGGGACCCTCTGCCAAGGGATCTTTGTGTCACAATGCTACATATTTATTTATTCTATGTTTAAATCATTCTTTTTCCCCACCATGGATACATGGTGAGAAATATCACTCCATGACTTCCGGTAAAGTAGATATTTTGGAAGACAAGATTAGATGGCCTCCAACAACTCTCAAGGCCAGGCCTTTAAAATTAAGACAGAGGTTTTAGGAGGCTTCTATGGAAATGGTTCTCACCGCATGTGTTTGTGTGTATTTGTATCAAAGGTGATATCTAGAGAATGGATATTGTAAATTCAGTATATTGAGTCAACGATCTGATGATGCACATAAGTCCATGGCCAAAACAGTGATGTCCAAAGGAGCTGCAGGTGCTCACAACCTCTGAAAATCAGGTTAACTGCTTAACACTTGAAAATCTTGGGCCATATCTGTTCCAGTGGATCTCAGTTAAATAAGAATCAAATCAATTGAAGTAGACTGAACTCCCGTGTCAAGTCTAAACTTCTCAGTAAAGATTTACCAGCGTGATGCATCAATGCATGATGCATTAGCACTACAAACTGTGCTCACTAAAGGTCAGATCCTGCATCACTAAGCTGATAAGAATTTCCCATTGACTTCAGTGACTTCAAAGGTTATTGAAAAGTCATCTACAGTACAGTCTGTTTCAGTAGGTACCCTACTTCATTATTTGCCTCAAAATTTAATAATTACATTGATAGAATGTCGAATATATGTAGGTTTTTTTTTAACAAAAGCTGTGATTTGATGAATGTATATTCTTTGTACAATGCTACAGTCAGTTTCGATGTTTCAGGATAGTGCTGTTCAGCTACAGAGGGAGAGCACTTTATTTCTGATACATAATTTATTTTATGATGGTAGAAAAATAGACTTATGAAAGTTTTCATGCATACAATATGTTAGTTAAAATAAAAATTTAAAGGGAAAACACAAGTAAATTACTGGTTTAAAAAGTAATGACCATCTGATATTTTATTCCTGTTAAACATCTTTCATAGGAAGTTTAGACAAAGTAAAGCTAAAGTTCAAGGCCTTGTACTGGAGAACCCATGAATATATGGATATGCCCTAAGGTATTGATTTATTGTCATCAACTGCAAACTTGAAAATAGCTCTGCTTAAAAAAACATGTTTAAACCACTTGCTTTGGCTTTTCTCCCCTCAGGTTAAAAAGTAGCCACTCTAGTTAGTCAGACAGTTATCAACCACCGGCTAGTTCTCTTTGCTGATCCGCCAAATAGTCAAGCAAAGTTGACACCTGATCCACAGCAATTTCTGCTCACATGATTTGGAATCTACCAAATCAGCTAGGTTCAGCATTCACTGTTGCCTGACACTTTGCTACAATTTACCTTTGACCCACATTTTTCAGGTCCTCACAAGTAAAGGAAAGGGCAGATGCATTGTATCAACACAAAAATGGGTTACGGACCTGTAGTATGACCTTCTACATACACAAACCTTTACAATAGGGAGCAGGAGGGGGAAAAATCTCTATATCCAGGTCAGGTAATAAAGAAATTTAAACAAACCACTAACTATTGTATATATACACAAATGTCATAGTAAACATACTGCCAAAAGCAGTAGGGGGACTGTTTTAATGAAATATTCAATAAGAACACTTTGTACATTTTACTGAAAGAACATTCCATTGTGTGAAAGAACAATTTGAAGGGATGATTAATACTATTACTGGCTTCTGTGATGAATAATTGCAAAAGTATAATTTTATTAACCTAAAATGGCACATACTGTATTTAGCCTCAATTGAAGATTAATACAAAAGATAAATGCTGAATGTATGTAGAAAGGAGAGTGTTTACAGCCAGAGAAAGTACTTCTTATTGTGTATAAGAAGCATTTGAAACAAGCGATAAAATGTTGATAATGGGAATTGTCTGGGCTTTGCAGTACTGATGAAAAGCAGTGACCAGGCAACCTCTGGGTCACCTATTTCTTGCACATACTAAATCAGAGTTGTAATCAGGGCCAGTGCAACCATTTAGGTGACCTAGGTGGTCATCTAGGGCACTAGGATTTGGGAGACGCCATTTTCTTCAGCAGCGACCGCAGCGGCTGGATCTTTGTCTGCCCCAGTCCCCGCCGGCATTTAGGCGGAGGGAGCTGGAGCAGGGGAGCACGGGGAGGGCTGCCTGCAGCAAGTAAGGGGGGGCGGCACTCAGGAATTCCCCGCCCCAGCTCACCCCTGCCCTGCCTCCTCCCCGAGCATGCTGTGGCTGCTTCACTTCTCCCGCCTCCCAGGCTTGCAGTGCCTAAAACTGATTGGCTGCCGCAAGGGGGGTGCCTCAGGGTGGAGGGGGGGAGCTGCCATGGGGGAGGGGAAGAGGGCGCAAGGTGGAAGTTTCTCCTGGGGCGCAAAACATCCTTGCACAGGCCCTGGTTGTAATAATTATTGCAATGCACTTTACACGGTTTTTCAATCTGGAATAAATAAATCTTAGAGTTCTATTACTTCCTCTCTATTATGTGGGGATTTAGGCACATCCTTCCCAGGCCCCATTAGCATTGATGAGAGTTGTGTATAAATCCTCAGATATCTAGAGGAGACTACACCTGTAATTTTTCAAAATCGCTATTAACCTACAGATATAGAGTGAAACAGAAAAATGAGACTCTTGCATAAGAAATTGAACAGCCCAGAGCATAGCAGCTGACCCCCCCACATAAATTGTGTGACATGGATGCAGAACAGTGCACAAGAGAGCGCTTGTCTCTATGCTCCTGTCATGTGCAGGCAGCACTGTGCCAGACTGCAGTGCAGATGTAAACTGAAGGTATGCTACCATGGAACGGGGGTGTTGAACTAGGGAAAGTGGAAGGAATGGGCATAGAGCCACTTTGTCAATGGGACGGATTGCCCCCAGCCATGCACATGTAGCCCAGGGAAGAATAAACTAAAGCAGTCATGAGGAGCTTTAAATTACATACCATACTTGTGGGAACCAGGGAACCATGCACAATAACAAGAAGGCAGATGAGAGATGAATAACATCACCTGGCCTATGCTCCATCCCAAGTACCTCAGGAAATATTTTAGTGTAAAGAAACTACTGTGATGGCATATTATTAACACATAGAGGGATAAAGATAAATCTCTTCTGCATCGTTGGTCAGCGCAGACAGCATACTAGAGACCAATCTGTGTGAGGATATATTCGTTGTAGCATTCTGTCTCTATACTAACATGTGCTCCTCATGTTTCTCCACTTGTTCATTCTATGTTACTGCTGTTCCCATTTCATGAACAACCTGTTTACACAACCACTGACTCCAGTTGGTCTTAGCCTCTCAGTGCTGTTCTACCTCTAATTTCTCCATCATGTGGCTTGACCAGAATTGGTGAGCTTCTTAACCTTTGTCTCATTTCACCAATCTTTTCAGCTGGCTTTTCCCTTTGCAATAGTACCTCCCCTATGGCCTAATTTAGCCATATAGAACCTTTTGCTTATTGTGTGCACACTGTTCTGAGGGATGATGTGGCATTGTTAGTTTGTCTGCAATTGTACATGACTGTGTGTGCCTTTATTCTTTTACCAGTGTGTCTTTTCATGGAGAAATCAAAGCTTTAATAACTCCCTGTCAGTCTCTTTTTGTTGTTAATTACAACAGTAACCTCGCATGGATGTCTGGAGAATACACCATGACAGGGATGTCTCTCTTATCAGCTGAAGATGTTGAAAATGTGGCGGGGTGGTGGTGGGGGTGGTGTTCCGATCAACCAGATTTCAAGGTTTTTTTCAATGAGGTGCTTGGGCTAAAGGTTGCAAGGGTCTAGCTTCATGAAACTCACAGTTTTGCTGAGAAAACTTTCTAGAAAGAAGAGAAGCAGTAGTTCCACTTAGCTTAAACTTATTATGTTAGTAGCAGTAGCTGTATTACAGTAAGGCATGGGGCCCAAGTCTAGTCGCAGAGCTCCTTTGTACTGCATATTGTACAAACAAGTAACAAGACAGTTCCTGGTCCAGAAAGCTCACTTTCTAGGTTTATGATATGACCCAACAGGTAGATGAAATAGATGAGGGCATGGGAGGACTGTATTTAGATTTTGATTGTGTTATAATGTGTTTCAGAAATTCTCAAACTGATATATTTGTAACTTAACATTGCTATGTAAACTAAATGGGTTAGGGATGACATCTTTCTTTGTGTTGGTACAGCACCTAACACAATGTGTTTCCAATCCTGATTAGTGCTTCTGTGCAGTAACCCAATGTAAATACACACATACTGCATCATTTGTTTGGTAGTATATTACCAGCAGCTCAGGCTTCTCCCCTTCCCTTTAATATATAATATTAATTAGTGTTCATTTTAAGACTAATAATTTTATTCAGTAAGTGGCAATGGACTTTCCATTTTCACTTTATACAGTAATTTCCTAGTTCAGATAGTATCTGATTCCCTACTGCTTTTGCTAATGGATAATGCTGCTTCTGTCATGTTTGAGCTATGAAATTTAATTGCCCAGAGGGGCTGATACCTATTTGCAACAGCTGCTGAACAAAACTCTTTTAAATGTTATAATTGCATATACAAGGCTCCTTTAATTTAATGTACATTGCTTAGTATTAAAATTTAATTATGCACAAGAGATATAGAGCAGAGGATCCAAAGGTGCTTTATTTTGGGAGGACCACATCTTAAAACAGAGATCTAGGGCCAAATTCTCCTCTCTTACACGTTCTCGCTTGGAGTCATGCCATTGACTTCAGCTGAGTTATTCCTGATTTAAACCAATATCAAGAGGTTCCACTTCCTATGCCAAGCTGGCCATCCTAATTACATAGTGTCCTTGTGGCAACTACCATGTCGTGCTTGGTTACGTAAATGAAATAAGCTCTGTTCCTCTCTCTGGGAACTGTTCCCGCTGTGGTTTGGAGTATAGTATACACAAGTAGGCTTTCTTTTTGGTAAGGAAGCAGGCTTCAGGGTGTGTTCCTAGCAGTTTACTATGTTTTAACTTCAGAGATTCATCCAACTTCCTGTTAAGTGTCTGGGTAGCATAATCTAACAGGCATTGACTATACTACATATTGTGATAAGAACTAAAACAGCAAGGGCCAAATTCGGTTCCGTTGTACTGGTGAAGCCATTGATTTCAGTGGGTTGCAGTGATATAACTAAAAGCAGAATATGTTCCTGTTTGCAGGTTATTGTTCCATACCTTTCTGCAGCACCCACTTCTTTTTTCCCTCCCCGGACATACTGAGGTTTGGTTCTGTCCCCGTATATTTTTGCTTCCTTACTAGATTTGGTAGTGTCCACAAGTCAGTTTGCAGTTGACTTTGAACTAAATAAATTCCCAGCAGAGGCAAGCATTAAGCAACCAGTGTTTCTGGTTGTTGGTACAACACCTCGCACACACAGTGAGGTCCTGGTCCATGATGGCTCTATGGTAATACAAATAATAATAATAATTACAGAGAAATGTGAGTGTTTGTTTTGTTTTGTTTTTCATGCTGTATTTAGTTGATCAAAAACTCTCTTGAAAGGTTAAAAGTCCTGGACTAGGCTGCCGTTTGTACTAAACATCACTACTTGAAAGAAGACGGATGCTTCACCACTGCGATGGGAATAGCTCTGTTGGCCACCTTGAAGAGCTTCTTGGACCACAAATTGGGAACTGCTCAGTTAAAGGAATAGATGTATAAAAACCAAACAGGAATCTAATACATAGGGCATTAGCCAGACTAAAACCGCCTTTATGCAGCTGGGAAGCAGCCAAAGCTCAAACTATGCAAAGCCAGAGATTGATCTTACTCTGCAGTGTACATCTTCCATATAAAGCTGCAGAGTGTCAGTTTAGGCACCTAAGCGTGTCATCTTTTCAAGGAATAGAGTCATTGCCTAGCCCAGGACACAGGAATATTGTCAGGATTCATTCAATTCATAGCACAACCCCCAACATGCGAAGAGGAGAGATTAGGTTCTTTTCAAGCTGACTATTGCTCACTTCAGGGTGGAGTGTAGCCCAGACATCAATGCTTCATGGATGACAGTTAAAACCAGAGTCCATTCAGGAAGAAGAGGGAATGGATTAAAGCAAGGGTTGGCAACCGTTCAGAAGTGGTGTACTGAGTCTTCCTTTATTCACTCTAATTTAAGGTTTTGTGTGCCAATAATACATTTTATTGTTTTTAGAAGGTCTCTTTCTGTACGTCTATAATGTATAACTAAACTATTGTTGTATGTAAAGTAAATAAGGTTTTTAAAATGTTTAAGAAGCTTCATTTAAAATTCAGTTAAAATGAAGAGCCCCCCAGACCAGTGGCCAAGACTCAGGCAATGTGAGTGGCACTGAAAATCAGCTTGCATGCCACCTTTGGCACATGTACCATAGGTTGCCTACCCTGGACTAAAGACTTCCACTCAACTGAAGATCAGGAGGAGGCCTTCACACCAACAATAGGCAGTTGCCTCAATTTCAGTGGTCAAGGATATGAGCTTTCCTAGCTTTCCCTTTTCAGCAATCGGCAAGAGAGGCCTCTAGATGAATTGATGAAAATAAAACAAGGACGTGGTTTGGAAGTCATTTTTCTCTTGTGCCCTGAATGAAAGGCCATGGGTCGGTGTTACCTTCACCCTCTAGTAACTCTTAGGATGCATATGACACCTATTTTGGGGTGTGGTGGTGGGAAGAAGGGGAGATGTGGGGCATGAGAGGTATGTGGTCTTTGCTTCCAAGCTGCTCTCAGGGGCAGAGGGCTTGGGTTTTGAGGATAGAGAGACTGACACTGCACAACAAGCAGATCTTTCCTTTCAATAGTATGGAAACATTACAAGGTTAATTAGAAAATGCAGGTTTAAAATCTTATCTGTCATTGGGAATCTACCGGAATTACTTCGTCTTCACCCTTAGTAGCTGCTGAGTTTCAGGGCAATTGAACGCTAAATTTCCCAGTGTATCACAATTACAGAAACAAATGTACTGTGAGAGAGGGAGAGCTTTTGAAATGTTACTAATTACTTCATCAAAGGCTTTAATACTCTTTCTTGTGAGAATCCTGGCTCACCTCCCCTTATTCAATAACTGTCAGTGGGTCTGTTCCTTAACATTTCCTTTATCCTTTTGGTAACTATACTTGTGTGCTAAGTACGGTATCTTTCTTGCTCTTAGTTATAAAATACTTAAATGCACATCTGAGGGTGTGGGGGTAAGTGCAGGGGGAGAAAGAGATTCTGCCACATAACATCCTGTAGCTTGGGGCACATTGCACTGAATGGCACCTCAGGAGAGTATGAATTCTAGTCCCAGCTCTTCCCTGAGTGTTGTTAATATTTCTGTGTCCTTCCTAACCATTATTCATATACCTCCTACTCCCCACCTTACAGGAAGTAATATTTTGCACTCATTTTATACATAAAGTAACTGAGAGAAAGCACAAGGTCACTTCATGCAGAACTGACAATAGAACCCCAGTCTGTAATATAACACGGCTAAGTCTCATCAACTTCCTCATTCTTTTTGAAGGAGTTTGCTAAATATGTGCTTGAGTAACTCACACTAGCACAATATGACTCTTACCCCCCATGGTTAGACCATACTCAGAGGCTTTGACTCTGCTATTACCTATGTAACCCAGACCACGATGAGTTTGCTACAGGTTTGGCTAATGGGCCTGTGGCTTTTAGCTCATGGAATAGAAGCTCATACACCAAGATTTAGAGGTCCCAGGCTCCATCCCACCCACTGCAACTGGGGTCTGCCAGCTTTACAAGTGGAGGTTTGTCTAGGATATCAACTGGGAAGGCTCTGAAACTCAGGATGCAGTTCCTCAGCTAAGGGAAATGTGTAACCCATGCCTGCTTGATGTGGTGTTCTGTCACCTTCCAGTGGCACGTAGGCCATCTAGCGATGGATGAGTCTGCTTCAGCTTTGGCTAAGAGGCATGTGGCATTTAGCTCATCTAGTAGATGCTCATACACTACGCTTCAGAGGTCCCAGATTTGATCCTGTCCGCCAAAGACTGGGGTCTCTCGCAGTGTTACATGCAAACAGAGCTGATTCTTTAGTTCATATGAAAGAGGCTCATGCTCTTATCTAGAGATCCTTGGTCAGCCTCTGCAAATGATTGAAACAGGGATATTACACTTGGCAATATTATCTCTAACCGCTAGACCGCATGCTGCTCCCAGTGCCAAGAACAGAAACTAGGAATCCTAGGCCCAGGTCCACAAAAGTACTTAAGCACCGAAGTTTCATTTTTAGCCATCACTGTGATCTACAAAACTCCTGCTCAGCTGCTGCCTAACCCTGTAGGCACCTAAATGTACTTGGTATCTATGTTTTTGCAGTAAAAGTTCCTTGGTGCATATGTTTCTGTGTCTGGGCATGTGCACTGCTGCCTGCCTTTAGACAACTAGATACCTATCTCCTGCCTAACCCCAGAGCAGTTCATGAACTAGGGAGAGAGAGGTGCTCCTCTGCCTAACTCACTTGAAAGGTCTGATCCAGTCAACAGACTCAGAAGCTACCTAATGCCACACAAAGCTGCCAGTGAGGGGCAGGGAGAACAGCCTCTGTTGTAGCCTTTAGCACAATGGCTAGAGTACTCATCTGGGCTATAACAGACCAGTGGTGCAAGTCCCCCTTTTGCCTGATCAGGAGAAAGTATTTGAACAGAGATCTGCCACCTCACAGGTGAGTGCCCTAAGTTCTGGAGTAGTGCATGATTCTCACTCTTTCTCTGGCCCAAATAATGTTTAATGATACAATTATTTAATTGAAGTGGAACTTCATAGATATTGAGAGCCTTCACATCAGAATATCCGATAGCTCAGTGGCTAGAACATCCACTCAAAAGGTTGAATTCCCTGTTCAACTCCCTTCTTCTCAGCAGGCAGAGGGGGGGTTTCAACCAGGGATCTCCCTCATACCAGGTGAGTGCCCTAGCCAGTGGGCTAAAATTTATAAGGGATGTTGGCTGCCTCTTTTCCCTACCCTTCCCCAAAATTCAACAGGAGAGAGAGCTGTCTCAGAATACCCCATGGTCCAGTGGTTAGGAGACCCAAATTCCTGCTCCACATCAAGCAGAGTGGGAAGTAGAGCACTCACCTAAGATGTGGGATACTTAGTTTCCTACATCCTAGGTGACTGCTGTAATCACTGGGCTAAAAGTTATAAGATTGGCAGCATCACCACCACTTCATGAGTTTTGTGAAGCTAGCTGTTTAAAAATGGCTGGAAACAAAATGTTTTGGGTAGAATGAAATGTTGGTTTGAGCAGATATGCACCTTTATAATTTGCTGAATTTTTTCTAAATTTCAGGCTTGAGGGGAACTGAAGTTTTTTCCCCAATTTTTCGGAACTGCCAGCAAACCAAAAAAATCATTTATTCACCTAGCTCTATTTCAGAGCCCTCTGCTCCCCAGCATAAATCCAGTTTTGCAACCAAAACAAGCATATAACATAAAATAAAAGAGAACTCGATTTTATTAAAGTTACAAGATGGTAATCCCAACATCTCCCTTAAAGGCACATTTCAGGGCCTGTATTCTAAGCAGGTTATTTTGTTGTATAACTATCTCATCATCAGCTGGTATTTTGTTTTTCAGAACTGCTAGTGCAATAATAATGAGCCCAGCAGTAATCTCTGCAAAATCCCTCCCCATAGCCAGCTATATTGAAGCAGAATGAAAACAAATCAGCAGCAGGCATCTAGAAAATTAGATATTAACTTTCAAAAGTTCCTGCTAGTTTGCCCTGTAATAGCTGCGAAACAAGAACATTATGTTTTTGTGCCGAACCTTTTAGTGGAATCAAAACATTCTCCTACTACAACCTGGCTCACAACTGCTATGGGCTTGAATGTTAACAATACTTGTGACTGCAGTAATAGAAATGTAGTCAAGGAGGAAAAAGGGAAAAGTCCTGTGATTAGTATTCAGAACTCTCATTGCACAATGCAGTGAATTCTACTGCAACTACTGAAAAAAAAGGAGGAGGAATAAATCTAGGAAAAGAAAATTCAAATACAAAACCGTGCATTTAATTAATGGTGAGGGTGTGAAATAAACCCACATAAGCAAAGAAATTCATGATTGTGATTGAAAATCTGGATCAAAACTGAGATCTTAAGTAAAGACTCATTACATAAAGAATATAGTGGACCTGAATCAAAGCCCACTGAAGTCAAGGGAATCCTTTTGAGTACAGTAGGCTTTAGGACAAGTCATGCAAGCAGGTGTTAAAGTTAGGATGATCTGGGACACCATAGCTCACCTTCCTGCTAAAAGTGGGAGAGCTGACCTTTCTCCGGCTTGGGCAAATAGCACCTCCTCATGTCTCTCCCTCCTCTATAGCAGCTGTGCTATGAGCAGCACATCTCTCTTTGATCTATTTTAACCACTACCTGTATGAGTTAAAGCTCTGATTGTCCCTCATCATCCCTCTGTGTCACCATATCAAGTCTGTAATTCTTGTCTTCAGTCAAGTATTTTTGAGCTCTGCCCTTCCCTACTTTACATATACTTGGGTCCTATGTCTGCTCACTTCCCTGCCAACAATGCCAGCATCAATTACCACCTTTTCCTGCCAGTCGTTTTTGTGTTTCCTTCAGGAGCAAGAGGGAGAGGTTAAAGGTAGGATTATACCCTATTGGCTTGCTTAAGCACATCTTTGTCAATTTCTGAACCAATGGAAAATAATAATTAATCAGCCCAAATAAACTCTATCTAGCTGGACTTTAGCACAGTTGTAAATGTATTATTTTAAGAGTGTGATTAAATTATTGGTCAAGAATAGTGTGGAGACATCTAATTTGCTTATGTATGGGAAGTGTTTCCTGCAGATCCATATAATCTTAAATATTATTGTGTCTTGGATCGCTCCAAAAGAACATTAGGATCCTTTATGAACATTGTTGCATAGCCTTAGCCAGGGCTGGTGCTACCATTTAGGCGACCTAGGCAATGGCCTAGAGCACCAGAATTTTTTGGGGGGGCTATTTTGCCGGGGGGGAGGGGGTGGCACGCGGCCCCGATGGACCTACCGCAGTAATGCCGGCAGACAGTTTGCTGCTGGAAAGGCTCCGGTGGAGCTGCTGCAGTCATTTCGGCGGGCGGTCCGCTGGTCTAAAGGCTCCGGTGGACCTGCCGCAGGCGAACTGTCCGCCGGCATTACTGCGGTAGGTCCACCGGGGCCGCGGGGGGCGCCGAAATGGCCGTCCGCCTAGGGCGTCAGAAACCCTGGCCATGGATCATTTCCATGGATATAGAAACTTACTCTATATGTAGTGGTATTTAATGCCCTCTGGTTATGTGTAACTGACTACTTAGTTTAAAAAATTTGTAATCGCTCTTGGGGGTGATCATTTTGGCATTGAATACTTTGGAAGAAACCCCTATAAAAGCTATAATTAAACCACAGTATGTTTCTTTTATAAACACACACTTTTGAGGGAATGGGAAGATTTTCATTTTTTAAGCTGTTCTGCCACTTCAGATGTGTCATGTTGGGTTATCATTGTTCACTATACATTTGGCCATGTTCTGATGGCCTTAGCATAACATGATATGATGTGTTACAATGTGTCAGGTCAGCCTGAATGTTTTAAAATACATTTTCCTTCGAAGTTATGAGAGACATTAGTGTTTTAGTTACTAACTTTTTATGAAAGAGAAATGTTATTGAGAATCAGAGGTGCTGGAACAATTTTTATAGTGGGGGTGCTGAGTGAGAGCCACTGAACCAAACTGTAAACCTGTATATGATGGGGGTGATTCAAGCCAGGGGGTGCAACAGCACCCCTGCACCCTAGTTCCAGCACCTATGTTGAGAATACCAGTTATTTCCTTACATATGTATTAAAGAGAGATGTAGGGTAAAGGCACTAAGATGAGTTGGGCATTTATTTGTTTTGTTAAATAAATAGAAAAAGGAAAATAACCCTAACTACCTTTTGACAGAGTTATTAGTGTGTCATGTCAGCCATAATGAACAAATATAGGGCTAACTGTTGGCATTTCAGCCATACTCCGTAGCAGGAAGCATGTGCTCCACCATTTGTCATCACTATTAAGAATATAAGAACATAAGAATGGCCCTGTTTGGTCAGACCAAAGGTCCATCTAGCCCAGTATCCTGTCTTCTGACAATGGCCAGTGCCAGGTGCCCCAGAGGGAATGAACAGAACAGGTAATCATCAAGTGATCCATCTCCTGTCACTCATTCCCAGTTTCTGGCAAACAGAGGCTAGGGACACCATCCTTGCCCATCCTGGCTAATTGCCATTGATGGACCTATCCTCCATGAATTTATCTAGTTCCTTTTTGAACTCTGTTATAGTCTTGGCCTCCATAAAATCAACTGGCAAGGAGTTCCACAGGTTAACTGTGCATTGTGTGAAGAAATACTTCCTTTTATTTGTTTTAAACCTGCTGCCTATTCATTTCATTTGGTGACCCCTGGTTCTTGTGTTATGAGAAGTAGTAAACAACACTTTCTCTACACCAGGCACAATTTTATAGACCTCATTCATATCTCCCCTTAGCCGTCTCCTTTCCAAGCTGAAAAGTCCCATTCTTATTAATCTCTCCTCATATGGAAGCTGTTCCATACCCCTAATAATTTTTGTTGCCCTTTTCTGATCCTTTTCCAATTCCAGTATATCTTTTTTGAGATGGGATGACCACATCTGCACACAGTATTCAAGATGTTGGCTTACTATGGGTTTATATAGAGGCAACGTGATATTTTCTGTCCTATTATCTATAACTTTCTTAATTATTCCCAGCATTCTGTTCACTTTTTTGACTGCTGCTGAACACTGAGTGGATGTTTTCAGAGAACAATCCACAATGAGTCCAAGATCTCTTTCCTGAGTGGTAACAGGTAATTTAGACACCATCATTTGATATATATAGTTGGGATTATGCTTTCCAATGTGCATTACTTTGGATTTATCAACATTAAATTTCATCTGCCATTTTGTTGCACAGTTACCCAGTTTTGAGAGATCCTTTTGTAGTTCTTCGAAGTCTGCTTGGGTCTTAACTAACTTTAGTAATTTTGTATTATCTGAGAATTTTGCCACTTCACTGTTTACCCCTTTTTCCACATCATTTATGAATATGTTGAATAGGACTGGTCCCAGAACAGACCCTGGGGCACACCACTATTTACCACTCTCCATTCTGAAAACTGACCATTTATACTTACCCTTTGTTTTCTATCTTTTAACCAGTTACCAATCCATGTGAGCACCTTCCCTCTTATCCCATGGCAGCTTACTTTGCACAGGAGCCTTTGGTGAGGGACCTTGTCAGGCTTTCTGAAAATTTAAGTACACTATATCCACTGGATCCCCTTGGTCCAGATGCTTGTTGACACCCTCAAAGAATTCTAGTAGATTGGTGAGGCATGATTTCTTTTTACTAAAACCATGTTGACTCTTCCTCAACAAATTATGTTAATCTATATGTCTGACAATATTGTTCTTTATTATTGTTTCAACCAGTTTGCCCAGTACTGAAGTCAGGCTTAGAGGCCTGCAATTGCCGGGGTCATCTCTGGAACCCTTTTTAAAAATTGGCATCACATTAGCTATCCTCCAGTCCTATGGTACAGAAATTCATTTACTTGATAGGTTACAGCAGGGATCAGCAACCTTTAGCACGTGGCTTGCCAGGGTAAGCACCCTGGTGGCCCGGGCCGGTTTGTTTACCTGCCAAGTCTGCAGGTTCGGCTGATCGCGGCTTCCACTGACTGCAGTTCGCCATCCCAGGCCAATGGGGGCCGCGGGAAGCAGCACAGGCTAAGGGATGTGCTGGCTGCCGCTTCCCGCAGCTCCCATTGGTCAGGAACGGTGAACTGCAGACACTGGGAGCTGTGAGCGGCCATGCCTGTGGATGGTCAATGTCAGCCAACTGTCACGCGGCCTGCCAGCGGATTACCTTGACAGGCCACGTGCCCACCACTGGCCTACAGGATCATCCTTCCTCTAGTGTACTTAGTCTCCTGTCTGTGCTGGTGAGTGCAGGGAGGGGCAAAGGAGTGTGACCATGGCAAGCTGCAATAACCAATTAAATAAATGTTTTTATCTCAAAATAGGTGGCTTGTTATGCTCTGTTAGATTTACGCTCATGGAACTCCATTGACTTACTGGAGTTATTCCTGACTTAAACTGGTGTAAATTATGGGAGAATCAGGCCCATAGTGAGTAGCTGATGATTTACAGTATGTGAGACATCATGCCCACCATTAACTGTTCCATATGTTCTTTTTTCTTAATGTTAATTTTTCTAAATCCTGGCAATAGCTGCATCTTTCACATCTTTTTGACTGTCATGCATCAGTCCTTTGTTCATAGAATCAGATTACTAGTAGCACTACACAGTTTTGTTTTATCTAAAAGCATCTTTATAAAATGTGCACAATAAACTTTGTCTATCTCTTGATCTTGCATATGGATAGGTCATCTCCACAATGCATTTCTGATAACACCTCCAGGTGCAAGCCAGGTGAGACTTGTTTAGGGAAGGATGCTGCCTCACTTGGTTGCAATCCAAACTAAGAGTACTTCAAACTGGTGTCAGTCAGCCTGAGGATAACATTGCCTGCAAATAATATCTGCACACAAGGATATTGTTTCATTCCCACATGAGCATTTGGGTAGCTCTAAAAACAGGAAGAAAACAAATATTTGTTCCCACACTATCGTTACAGTAAAACAAAAGCTTTCACTGTTTGAAGAAATTTTGGAAAGCTACTAAGTTTCAGTATTGTAAGGGCTAAGTACAGGTAAAAATGGGATCTTCTGGGATACCTTAGCTTGATTACTTGAGAAGAAGCATTTACCAGGAGTTAATAAATATTGTTCTAATTTAAGCCATTACTCAAGGGATCAACACAAGTTGTTAGCAGAACAGAGTTGATCTTATCATGAAGGTGGAGCAGAACTGTGTTTGACATGGATGGAAATAATTTGTGGTGATCTCAGGCAATAAGGTTACCTAATAATGGTCAGCACTTGTACAGGTTTCATATATTTAAACCAGTTATTGTCCCAGTAGGAAACATTTCTTTTATCACAACTCAGAAGCCCACTTTTCTCATCATTTAATTATTTTACATTATCCTTTAACATTATCTACACTTGCATTGGCTGTTAAAAATCTTTTTTTTTCTTTTGAAGTGTATGTGTGCAGATTAAAAAATTAGGCCCTTTTATGTCTACTTTAAGTGCAGATCACCCACATTTCTAAGTAGGGTGACCAGACAGTAAGTTTGAAAAATTGGGATGCAGGTGGGGGGTACTTGGAGCCTATATATGAAAAAGACCCAAAAATTGGGACTGTCCCTATAAAATCGGGACATCTGATCACCCTATTTCTAAGTGAAATCAATGGAAGGTATTCAGCAGCTCTGAAAATCAGGCCCAAAATGAAAAATATAAAGCCCTTAAACAAGTGTAGATTTCTCATCAGCAGCATAATCCTTTTCTGGAAAATAACAGATATGGAAACATGTAAATGATATTCTTTAATCCATGTTTAAGTGCTCTCAGACAACAATGGCATAAGATGCACCAATAATAAAGGTAAGAAATCAAACAAATATAAAAATGGTAAAACAATTGTGAATATTTAGACGGTCATGCGTGATGTCCTGGATGACTTAATTCTGGACACAGTCATTTGAGCACATCCTGTACTGTACAGGCACATTCAGTTTGGGAAAGTATTAAGAGGCTTTTAACTATAGCATAAATAACATTGTGGCACAAAATGTTTTGATATGCCTTTAACAGAGAGTAGATAAGCAGAGATAAGAAAGGAATTGGAAGAATTCTATCTAAGGACAAGACTTTTTATGCTCAGCCCTTAATATTATACATGGGATTAGAACTGAATTGTTAGGATACCATGAGACTTTTTATTGTTTCCTTTATAGTTGTAGTGTTACTATTGTATAAATTAATGCTGTTGCTTAAGGTAAGGTTAGGAACTTGACCTTAAATGTAACAATTTTGGCCTGTGGATTCCGATGAATGTTTCTAGAGTAGCACGTGCATTTAGAGGTAAATATAGCTCCTACTTCGGTGGTGGTAGTGGTCTGTCCTGTCAGCCACAAAACCAGTACAATTTTGCCATACAAGGAGCAGGCTTCATTCAGTGGGGATTTTTCATATAGTTTACAGCACCTGAGTGGCCTGGAGTTCATCTTAGTGTGACTCCTGTTCCTGGCTGGGAACAGGATGGAAGGGAGGGGGTCCTTATGTATTCATTAGTCAAATTGTTTGACAAATATCTTTTTGAATATTTTTGCTATGTAGGTTTATTGCGAATAGTCTACATTTGAGCTACATTTAACTGAGGTGGGTCAGATAAGCCACATGATGATATTTCTGATTTCTGATTGGATAAGCTCTTTCCAAATAAAACAGTGATATTCACTTCAAAGATTTTTTTCTATGAACATTTGTGTTACAAAACTAAATGATTTAAATGCTCATAAAAACTGAACACAAAACAGGGACAAACATGGCTGAAGCAAATTCATTTTAAGATATCGAATGATTTTTCACTGTAAGTATTTACACTATTTATTTAGCTCTGAACAACGTCAAATGGACATTCTCTCGACAGTAAATGGACACTCGCCCTCCCTAAATGTCACAAACTTGACTTGTCAGCTTTTATCAGGTATTATCTGGTTCCCATACATTCTATCTCACTGAAATCTAGAGAAACAACTATCCATGACATGTCCCTTACTTAGGGTCAGGGCCGGTGCAACCATTTAGGCTAACTAGGCGGTTGCCTAGGGCGCTGAGATTTGGGGGCGCCAAAAAGCGCCCCCCAATTTTTTTTTAAATCGTTGAGCAGCCGCTGCTGCTGGGACAGAGAGGGAGTCTGAGCTGCCGGCGGCAGCCGGTAGCCCAGGGTGTCCCCCCGGGTAAGTGCGCCCCCGCGGCAGCCGGCAGCCCAGGGAGTCCCCTGAGTCAGGGCATCGCCACGGCAGCCCGCAGCCCAGGGGGTCCTCCAGATCAGGGTGCTGCCACGGCAGCCGGCAGCCCAGGGGGTCCCCCGAGTCGGCGCCGCCGCGGCTGCCCGCAGCCCAGGGAGTCCCCTGGTGCAAAATATCCTTGCACCGGCCCTACCCCTGGGTTAAGGCGCCGCCGCGGCAGCCGGCAGTCCAGGGGGTCTCCCTGGTCAGGGTGCCGCCGCGGCAGCCGGCAGCCCAGGGGACCCCTGGGTCAGGGCGCCGCTGCGACTGCCCAGAGGTTCAGGCTGCCGGCGGCGCGCTGACCCAGGGGAATCCCTGGGCTGCTAGCAGAGGCTCAGAAATCAGAATCCCTCTCCCTACCAGAGCAGGGGCTTCAGCCTATGCAATTTTTCTCATTGCGGGAGAGGGAGGGCGCTGGTGGCTGGGCAGAGCTGCGCAGCTCTGCTTAGCGCACGTGGTAGGAGCCCTGCAACAGTGCGACAGAAGAGATTCTGGAGGAAACTGGGGGCTGCCCCCTGGCTCAGCCTCCACGTCAGCCCCAGCGAGGGGCATGGAGAAGAAAAGAGCCTCAGCGGTGGTCTGGTGGAGTGGAGGAAGAAAGAGGACCCTGATGCTCATGTGCAGGGCAAGGTAAGCAAGTGCTTCCCAACAGCTCGGCCTGAGGCGTCTGTGCTCCTGCCCCCTTGGTCCTTGGCTGGTCCCTGCTCCTGCTCCCCTTGTATGTGGGCGGCTCAAGAGAACAGCAGCCTGCAGAGCTGAGCTGCCCCAGTGCCCCCAGGCACCCCCCTTGACCCCATCCCCTCCACAGCCCTGACCCCCAGCTCTGAGCCCAGCCCCTCTGAGCTGGACACCACCCTGACCCCATCTCCCCACATCCCTGAGCCCAGCCCCTGTGAGCTGGGCACCCCTGAACCCAGAGCCCAGCTCCCCACCCAGCCCTGGGCAACAGCAGCACCACCCCAGGCAGCGACAGCCCATTGGTACCAACCATCACAATCACCCATCATCTGCCCATTATGTAATTGCAAATGTATGCAGACCATTACAGCTTTTAATGTTTTTAAATAATGTATTTAGTGTATTTTCAAATTATTACAAGTTAATTTTTGAATGTATTTCACTAGTTATTTTTTACATTTCCTAATACATGTTACTATAGTATTGCAAATGTTTTATGGAAGGGGCCTCCAATTTTGCTTTGCCCAAGGCCCCCTGAATCCTCTGGGCAGCGCTGTCTGAGTTTTAAGCCCTGCTGCTGTGTTTTGCCTGCAACAGGCAGGCCTAAGCCTGTGAGTGACCCCCATAGCAGCTGCCTGAAGAAGTGCTTGGGAGAATCATGCAGAAGGAGTGTGATATTTATTTGAGTTCTCTCCTCATGGAGGCTGTGCTCCACTTGTTGCAGGACAGCAGTCTCAGCAGGACTCTAGGCCCAGAACCTTGCCTCAGTTTGTGGACTTGTACTGCACCCATCACCTGGCTCAGTCTGGCACCGTTACCCCTCACCAGTGCCCAAGAAGCAGTCAAAAAAGTTGGATGGACTGGTTAGGTTAGTTGTCGTGCTGTTGCTTGGCCAGTGTAGAGACCATTGAATGCATAATATTCCTCTGTGATGTTCTGTCCTGAGCACAATTGGCATGTTATGAGGTAGTGCCTGTGAGGGACAGGTGTCTGTTTATGTATCCAGCCATCATGTCTTAGGTCTTCTAGGGGGGGGAGCTTTTCCATCCTGCTTTCATTGGATCAAAGTCAAAGATTATTTTCACAGGGAAGCTAGTAGGCATTTAGAGCAGATGAACATACCACCACAGAGAGCACTTGGCAACCATTTGAGTGTGTGTGACCTATTTAGTTAGAAAATGGAATTTTTCATTCAAATTGAGTTTGTACCATTTGATGTTTTTAATCATTTGGAGGTGCATGGCTAGTTAGGCAGAATGGGTTCCGCAGCACTCCCAGTCAGATTTTGATATGAAGGAAAGACGCATACGTGACTAAAAAAGGTGTATTTCTGATTACAATCAACATTGCTTAATTTTAAGGGAAAGTCATCTTGATCTCTTAATCAATATTTACGTCAAACAGTTGATGAAATTCAAATAGTTAATTATAGTAAGTGACATGCATTCTCTATCCTTTACTTTTAATAGTGAACAAGAAAAAGGACTGATAGGAATAAAATTTCATTTTTTTTCGTTTACAGTTGATGCAGCCTCATGGCAGATAAAAAAAAAAAGGTCTGGGGCACAATTTCGTGACCGTGTATTGTGTATAATGTATGTGATTTTTTTGGGGGGCGGGGGGCGCAAGATGGAAGTTTCGCCTAGGGCGCAAAATATCCTTGCACCGGCCCTGCTTAGAGTTAGTACCTTAAGATGTCACAGGAGTCAGTTCAGAAATTCAAAAACAGTACTCTGAAATTCAGAATAAATACACACTGTAATACACACTGAAAATGCCCTTGTTCTAAGGAGTCAGATGAAGAGAATGATCTGTTAACCCTCTCAGACACCCAGAGGAGGAACACACACAAAGGGACACTTTCCTATCCAAAGCATTACACATTCTTTCCACAGTTTGGTGCATGTGACTGCCTGGTTCAATCTGTGACAGCCAGAATTGTAAGTAGGTGTAAATGACTGCAACAATAATCTGTCCTCAGACTCTTGTTTTAGCTTCTTCTCTTACGGTTGAACTTTAACAATCATAAACCCATGTGTGGAGTGTTGATGACAGACACTGTGCTTGTGGACTGCAATCTGTCTGATTAGAGTGTTCAGCCTGCAAAAGATTCCAATTCTGCCTTTGATAACTAGCTAGCATTGCCATGGTATTCCTGGTATTCTCTATACTTAGTACAGGGAATTCCTAGGGAATATTGCTAATATGGTGGTAACCCTATTCAGCTACAAAGGTAACTTAAACAATTTTAAGGGTGACCAATGTACTTGGGGATGGGAGGCATGAGCCGGGACTGCTCTTGGGCACCCTGGCCCAGGGCAGGTAGAGGATCTGGGCTCCTCACAGGGGTCTGGGCTCCCTGGGTGACTCTAACCATGGCCTGGTTCTGGCTTCCATCCTGACCAGGAGTTGGGGGCTCAGGGAAGAGAAGGAGCAGGGCAGAGAGAGGGAGGAGGTTTGTGGGGGCTGCAGGGGACATGCAACAATAAGGGGTTTCTGTCTTGTACATGGTTTCACTGTTTGCACTTCTTCATGCTCTCTCTTTTTTTTTTTTTTAATTTGGAAATGTGGTGGTGGTGTTGCTGTTTTGGTGTGGTAATGGCAGCTGGTCTGCCTGGCAACCAGTGAATGTTGTACTTTTATAATACATGTTTATAAATAAAGCTTTTTATGTCATCAGGAAAGTTTATTGCCATGACTGAATCTCATCATACAATGTGTATTTGAAATAATAAAGGTAAACACGTCATCATGGACAATTAGGAATTAGTAAGCAACCATTATTCCTCTATATAGCTAGGTACATCAATATTCACTTCAATCATATCCTTGTATGCATCCATCCTGTGAATCATCCTTCACCCACCCATTTCATAAGTGGTCATAACATTCATAAGTACATTGCATGGCAATCAAGGCCTATCCCTACCCCCACAAGCACAGCCATCAAGGTACTAGTCTCCCTCTTCCATTGGGCCATGCAAGTCCGTAATGTGGGAGCACAAAGCATCGTTGACCTCCATGTTGCTCAGCAGGAAGTGCTGGTAGGCTGTTCAAACTCTAATGTGCAGGATCAACTGTAAAGTTTTCCCACGGTGCACCTCAGTCAAAGGGCTCAAGTGGCCACATTTCAGGAGGATGCTAGGAAGTCTGGGATGTGGCTGGTTTGACTTGGGTCTGTGTGCTATAGTGTGGATGTCAGAGCCCCAGGTTTGAGCCAGGATTAGAAATTTTTTAATGTAAGGTTAGCAATCAGTGTAGACACTCAAGTCCTGGGTTCTCTAACCCAGGATCAGCTTATTCAAATCTCACTAAGTCTGGACTTACATTGCAGTGTAGGCATACCCATAGTTATGCTATTTAAAATCTCTGGACTTGATTCTTTTCCTTATACTAGTCTAAATCAGGAATAACGCCACTGAAATCCACAGTTATAAAAGAGTAAAAGTGGAGCAACTCACAGCAGGATCATGCCTACCACTTTTAGCTCATAGCTGCCATTAGTGTAACTGTGCTGATTGTTTTGCCTCCTGTATCATCCTTGATGGTTTCAGTAACATACACAGGTATATATTTATTGTATACCATTCAACGTGCTGAAGACTTTTGTATTGCAATGTGATGTACACTGATAAAATAATAAATAAACTATGGATTTGTGAACATATGATGTTCCTTATGAAGCACGCAAGGCTTGTTTCATTGTTTGAAAAAAACCCCTTTCTGCTAAGCCATTAGAAGCTGGATGGTATGGTGTGATTTGATATGACATGCATCTTCATAAAAATTTGGGATGCATGCAATACAAACTAAGGTCCATTGTCATTTTGTAGCTGTTCCGGCACACTCTGATGGCTAAATACTTCATGCATCTTCTCAATCATATGTTCAACAGATGCAGAGGTAATCATGCCGTTCTCTTATCACTTTTTAGTAAGCATCAATGACTACTAAGAAGAATTCCTTCCAGAAGACAAGCAAAATCCACACCTCTAGCTTGATAAAGGGCTGTGGTACACGGTTGCCCCCTATATCTCATTCAAATGGCTAGGAATCTTTTCCTTATCTGCCAGATGAGAAAAGAGTTGGGTATTGACTGACCGCCTGAGGAGTATGTCTCTATCTAAGGTATTTATATGGCCTTCATTATTGTAGTATCTGAGTACCTCACAATCTTGTATGTATTTATCCCCTCATCACCCCCTGTGAGGTAGGGAAGTGCTGTTATCCCCATTTTAAAGACTGAAGATCTGAGCCTTAGTCTCTGTACTTCGCTTCTCTAAGATTCTAAGTGCCTAACTTCTTTGAGGACCTGGGCTCAAAAGACATGCTCAGTATCACACAGGAAATCTGTACCAGTGCAGGGAATTAAACCCAGGTCTCCCAAAGCTAGTGCCCCAACCACTGCACCATCCTCCCTCCTTCTAGAAGTCACCTACTACAGGACAGGCCCAACAAAGATAGTAACAGAACCCCACTAGCCGTCACCTACAGCCCCCAACTAAAACCTCTCCAGCACATCATCAAGGATCTACAACCTATCCTGAAGGATGATCCCTCACTCTCACAGACCTTGGGAGACAGGCCAGTCCTAGCCTACAGACAGCCCCCCAACCTGAAGCAAATACTTACTAGCAACTATACCCCACACAACAAAAGCACCAACCCAGGAACCAAGCCCTTCTACAAACCCCAGTGCCAACTCTGTCCACATATCTATTCAAGGGACACCATCATAGGACCTAACCACATTAGCCACACCATCAGGGGTTCGTTCACCTGCACATCTATCAATGTGATATATGCCATCATGTGCCAACAATGTCCCTCTGCCATATATATTGGCCAAACCGGATAGTCTTTATGCAAAAGAATAAATGGACACAAATCTGACATCAGGAATCATAACATTCAAAAACCAGTAGGAGAACACTTCAATCTCTCTGGTCATTCAATAACAGACCTAAAAGTGGCAATTCTTCAACAAAAAAACTTCAAAAACAGACTCCAACATGAAGCTGCAGAACTGGAATTAATTTGCAAACTGGATACCATCAGATTAGGCCTGAATAAAGACTGGGAGTGGTTGGGTCATTACAAAACCTAAACTTAGTTTCCCCAATACTAATTTCTCCCTACTGTTACTCACACCTTCTTGTTAAATGTCTGTAATGGGCCACTCTCCTACCACTTCAAAAGTTATTTTTCCTCCCTTGGTATCCTGCTGTTAATTGGTTTAGCTCGTTAGACTGACCTAACACTTGGTAAAGCAAACCCAATCCTTTCATATATTTATACCTGCTCCTGTATTTTTCACTTCATGCATCTGATGAAGTGGGTTCTAGCCCAAGAAAGCTTATGCCCAAATAAATTTGTTCATCTCTAAGATGCCACAAGAACTCCTCATTGTTTTTGCTGAAACAGACTAACATGGCTACCACTCTGAAACCTCTTTGTACTGTGCATTGGAACCAGACTGGCAGTATACTATCTCCCAAAGAAAAAGTGAAAGCATCCAGATTAGAGGGACAGTCAGGGAAAACCTCTAGATGAGATTGCCTGGTGTCCTAGTACACATGAATCAGTGGGAGAACCCTGAGATCTTGCCATAGCTCTCACCCAGGGAAAGATCCCATCCTGTGAGTTTATAGTTTGTTTTAAAGCTGCTGAATTGTGGATTATTTAAGGAAAATATTGTTCCCACCAAAGACAGCTCCTGCAGCTCATCCTGTAAGAAACTATCTAATGGTTTATTAACTAGGAACAAGGAATAATAGTTATTTACAGGTTAAAGCAGGCAAACATATACACACCAATAAGTCACTATCTAAATCCTAAGAGTGACAGAGCTGTAGTAATGTCAGTTGAAAGTGTCTTTCAGGGCAGACACAGGAGGCAGCCCTTGGGGATCTATACCCTGGAGTCTCTAGCCTCTCAGAGTACGTCTACGCACTATCTTGAAAAACCCAGCAGACTCAGGCTTGTTGGGCTGGAGGGATGTTTCACTGCTGTGTAGATTTCCGGGCTTGGGCTGAGCCCAGGATCTAGGACCCTGCGAGGTGGGAGAGTCCCAGAGTTAAGTGTCCAGCTGAATCCTCTTGTAGTAAACTAGTATTTTACACTTGGTAATGCTTCTCTCCTGACTGTGCGGGTTTACAGTTTCAGAGCATACACTTAACTATTAACTTATAACTTGTCATATGGATATTATAAGTGAGATTAATACATGCAGCAACTTACAAGCATCTCATAGAGTCTAAACACTAATTACAGTCCTATGAGACTGATATCTATTTTGAGCAAAACTAACATTCAGGTGATCTGGTCTGGCCTCTAGCTACAAGGCTGTCCGTTCTTAGCTAATGCCTGCAGTCTGGGCAAGAGCTTGCCTCCAGCCTACCAGCATCACATTGTAAACTAGGGGTTGTGAGTTGTTCAGTTCTCAATGGGCCCTTACACCAGTAATAGAAAATTAAATAATTCTCTTTAACCAGTGGAACAATTAATCAAGGGTCATGGTGGATTCTCCATCAATGACCATTTTTAAACCAAGATTGGATTTTTTTTTCTAAAAGCTATGCCTAGGAATTATTCTGGGGAAGTTCTACAACCTGTATTATACAGGAAATCAGACTAGATGATCACAGTGGTCCATTTTGGCCTTGGAATTGATTAATCTATTTTTGTTTTCAAAGACAGCTTGCTTAATAATAAATGCCAAATCAGGTTTCCATGGTATACCGTGTCCTACTTATTTGTGTAATTATCTGGGAAAGTGTTTTGGCAGATCCTGATGCATAAACACACACACAATATCTGCAATATATTACAAGAAGGAATATGAAAAATGCAAAAATTGCATATTTGCTAGAAAGCAAACAGAGAGACTCCCAAATGCAAACCTACCCCAAAATGCACTTAAGCCTTTTCTGTGTTATTTAAACTTTACAGTAAAAGCACATTATCTGATACAATACTACTAACTCCCAGTTATATAGCATCTTTTATCCAAGAATCTCAAAGCTATTTGCAAAGTTAAGTAAAATGAGGATCATATTATAGATTGTGAAAGAGGTAATAGGTTACATTCTTTAGTTGAAGCCCTGAGCAAGATATGGTGAATAAATTGTATAAACCTAGGAGCAGCCTTGGGGGAGAGAGAGAGCGAGAGCGCGAGAGAGCGCTCCTGCTTTCTTCTTGCTCCTGTGGGATAGTAATTTACTGCTGGTCTATTCCAGTCACAGTAAATCATTGCCACCTGGCTCCCCTGCACTGCATCAGCTCTCCTGGTCAGTACATTGGGGCATGGAGCCAAGGATCTGCCCATTCTCTGCCCTCTGCATTGAGCAAGTACCCTCACTTACTCCTATGACTTGGACCAAAAGCCCAACTAGAGATGTAAGCGGTGTTCTAATTACCTGCCAATCCTTGGCATGGGCATATAATCCAGCAGAAACTTGCTCTGACTTGCCCAAATTGGCAGAGCAACTGAATGGAATTCAAGGCCATTCCCATCCCTTCTTCACTCACTTGGCCATGTTACCTCCAGGTATTATGTATGTGCTTTCTGGCTGCTATTTTCTGCACCAATAGCACTCAGTTGACCTGTCTTATTTTAATGACAATGAGATGGATTGGCAATAATCTCTTGTCAGCATCAGCCAGAGGGCAGAGTGAATGAGTTAATGGGCTGCAGTGATTTGTAAAGGAAGTTTGTATGTTTTGTTTTGTCTTTTCTTGAATAATGTAGTGATCAGGATAGAATGCCTACTTGTAGGAGAATGTTTTCCTTGAGCATTTCATAATGCAGCCAGTTTCTTTTATTTAATGTTTTATATTTTTACAGCATAACTTCTATTTTATACTTTATCACACAATGGGTAACATCTTGCTTTCCACACAAAAAATGTGTGAAAGAAAAAGATGACTTCTTTATTCCCCCCCCCCCCCCCCCGATCGCTGACTGGAAGGTAATGTATCTTTTCCTTGCACTATAATCTAGTGTAGTTATAATGAAGGCATCTATTCTGAACCCAACAGCTGAGGGTGTCAGTTTCAACTACAGAGGGCCACTTCCAAATAGAATATGAGGTCATCTGTCCCAGAAGACACTGCTCACACTTGTGAGAGTTGCTGCATGGTTGAAACTTGCTAATCACTGTTAAAGCAACTGGTTGTAACCTGTGATGTTTTTACATGATTTAGATGGCTTCCCTTATATTGTTAGAAAGTGAGGAGGACAGACTTGCTATAACTTTCTTTTGATGTGATTACTTGGTCACTAAATTTGAGTCCATCCTAATCCGACCAAGTGTCTGTTTCGTAACTAAGAAGCATATACAAAAAACAAACAAACAAACAAAAACTCCATATTAATGGTTACCTAGCAAGGGTCCTAAAACTGCAGAAAATATATAAACCCTCCTAGAAACAGTAAAGACAGGGTTTATGATCTGAAGAGATTGAGGATAGAGTTGGTCATAAAGATTTTTAAAATGGGAAAACAATTTACTATGCCTTTTTTTTGGTTGTTTTTGATTTTTTTTTTTCTATTTCTGCCTCCAAGCCCCATTTTCTTTATCAGCTCTGCCCAAGGAATAGTATCATTAGACTCAGTTACACAGGGTAACTATAACTAGCTTGGAAGAGAATATGAAAGTAACAGTAACCAGTGGAGTGAGGTCTACTGACCCCTGCCCGAACCCCTGACATGCACCAGGATTAACTTCTATAAATCTAATTGACGTCAGGTGGCTGATGGCTAGGGCCAGGAAAAAAAGGCCAGTCTCTTGCCAGCATTCTTGTGCATCACACCTTCATTACAGGTGAGTGAAAAGGAATCTATATAGGCCAGAATTTTCAAAATGTGTCTGGACCAAAGGGTAGTTTTTGCCCCTTTTGGCCATGCATTGCATTTTTACAAAGGGGGTATAATTGATCACAAAGGATTCTGAGTGCCCAGGTACCTGAGGGGATAGCCAATCAATTGGCATTTCTAAAAGGCTTACATTGGTAGTGCTTAGAAGCCCTTATCAGCATAGGGGCTCCATTAGACACTGTAGAAACACTAAAACAGTCATGGTCCCTGCCCAAAAGTGTGTGTATATTATCTATAAATAATTTGAATATTCTGAATGAATGGCCAGGCTACAATCCCTCCTGGACAAAGAGGAGCTTAAGGTCTTGCCATGTGCCACTCAGATCCTACATGATCCTACTTATGCTACACCATAAGTCGCCGAACAGATAATTCCCCTCGATTTAAAATGATTTACATCAGCTGATGATCTGGCCCAAGGTCTTGCTGTCAGGAGATATTAATGATCTCATATGTAACATACGGGCAAACTCTTGTAGAGTTGGAAGAATTGTATTAATTCACAAGGATACATTAAGTGAGAAGAAATAATTTGATTCTAAAATGTTACCTATTTACACCGAGTATCTTTGACTTTGAGGTGTGCCACTAATTTTAGGGCCTGATTCTCTTTTACACAAAACCACTTTGGTAGCATAGAGGAGGACCTTCAAGTAGGTACAGTCTCACTACTCTGGGCAAGTCTACACTTAAAACTCTGCATCAGTACAGCTGTGCCACTGTAGTGGTTCAGTGAAGATGCTACTACGCTGGCAGGAGAGCTTCTTCCACTGGCATAGTTAATCCATCTCCATGAGAGGGGTAGCTCTGCTGATGGGAGAAGCCCTCCTGGCGACATAGAGCTATCTAGGCCAGTGGTTAAGTCGATATAACTGTGTTGTTCAGAAATGTGGATTTTCCATGCTCTCGGAGCAATATAATTGTATGGATGTACGTTTATAGTATAGATCTAGTCTCTTTGAAAATGTTGTAAGGAGACCTTGGTATACATGAGAATCAGGCCTTTAATGTTCTCATGATTACACTGAACTCTCGAAGGGGTTTGGGATGGGGCTTGCTCCTGTGTTAAACTGTACATAGCTGCATTTGGATTCTTCTGCTGTTCATTATTTTACTGAGAAAACATACATTTTTGGCTGTAAAGAAGTGGGAAGAGTTTGATGAAACATTGCATTTTGATAAACTGGTGATGTCACTGATCCATAGTCTACATGTTATTTGGCATATCAACAGTAAGGGTCCAAAATTAAGCCATTTTTAATTTAAAAAAAAGTAGGAAAAGGAGAAATGCAGCCTCTTTGGTTCACAAAGACACTGTAAGGAGCCCAGCATAGCGCTTTTGTTTTTGGAGGAATGTAGAGTTTTTAGTGCAAGGTAGCAAATTGCATTTTATCAATTTTCAGACCTACTTTTCTTCACATTACCTCTTTCCAAGCATCTCTACTCTCCTGGGGATCTGTACTTTGGATTGTTTTTCTACACTGGCTAAATATCATGTTGCTAATAGATTATTATGTTATTTCACTAACCTCCTTTGCACCATTTGTATTTTCTTACCACCTCCTTCTTGTTGCCTGTAACTCCCCCCTAGCGCTGTATTGTTTGAAAATGTAGTATGAGTTGACTTCTCCATTTCATCATGGGCAATCCTCAAAGTCAAGGATGATTGTCTGTCATGGATTGTCCCTTTCAGGTTATCTGTGGGTCCACCGATGGCTGATGAGCCACAGACTCTTCTGCATTGCAGACACATATTTCTGAGCAGCTGGAATGTTGGTCCGAGCCATGGCACGCTGTGTCATTCCTATATTTCTGTTACACGTAGTCGCATCTGGTTTTCAAAGTGCTTTGTTCCCTGCCTCTTCTAAAGCAGTGACAAAAGCGTTCAATGAACAAGGCCACATTTTACATTTATGGGACTTCACTAGACAAGTGACCATAACCACATGTTAGATTGCTGTACAAGTGTGGTAATTATACATATAAGTCCAGGTTGTGATGCCATTACTCATGCTAAATAGCACCTTATTACACATTTAGTCCCAATTTAGTTCATTGGGACTGTTGTGGAGCAAAATGCCATTCGGCATAAATAATGGTATCCAAGCTGGCCAATGTTCATAATATACAATAAGAGTTCAAACCTGTCAAAGTTACTATGGCAAATGTGCGTTGCATTGTTTTGTCAAAACTGCAAGCACCCAATTTTATTCTTACTTAACATTTATATCGTGGTGATATCTGTCAGTCAACCCGCTGGGGCTTCACTGAGTTCGTTGTTGTACAAACGTAGTAAATTACAGTCTTTGCCCCAGAGAATTTACAATCTAGAACTGTAGTAAAATGGGTGAGTGAAAAACTGGTATCTCATATCTTATTACTTGCTATAATGTTTCTAAAAAGCATCATGAGAGTGTCGGAACCCTGGAATGCTATTCCATCCAAATGCCCCCTTTCTCTCTCCTCTTCCTTCCCTTTTCTTTTGAATGCACTTTCCCCTTCTGTCCCAATCCCACCTCCCTCAAGTGTCATTCATCTCCTCTCCATGTTATTCCATCCCTTTCTCCTCTCTCCCTCTGTCACATTCCCCTCATTATCTCTTTCCTCAATTGCTTAATTTATTACAGGCCTCTTTAATACCAGAAATCTCATTCATTCCTTGCTTTTCTCCTTATGGCTGACATCCGATCCCTCCTTAAATATTGTTGACCTAATTTCTCCTACTTAATCAGCATTTAGTGCAACGACTCATGTCCTTAACACCCAGAGAACTATGCTATAGCTTAAGGGTAGAACCATTAGTATTTTGTATAAATGAAACACTCTTGATGTGATGAAACTAATCTGTGAAGCTGTCACACTAACTGAGCTTTCCAAGATGCATTTGTTCTATTGTAAAACAGCAAAGTCACAAACAAAAGTATTGTAGCTCCACTGTAACTTCAGGCTAAAAGAGATTTCCTATAGCGTTGTAGCCAGGCTTTGTTTAACCTTTCCATTGATTCTCACTTATAATAATGAAAGAATGAAAAGTGTTGTTTAATATAACTACTTGGGATGGGAGATGCTAAAGGAAAGCCCCAGGGAAAACAGTGATTCACTGGTGGTGTTGAGTCAGTTGCTAGTATTTCTCCCCTGATGTCAATGCAGAACCAGTGCTAGCCTAGCGTGGGGGCATTGTGCTGCATGGATAAGGCCCTTTGTTTTCGCTTTTTATTTTATCTAAAATTTCCCAGGAATGTATCAGTGTTTATTCCAAAAAATTTTAAAAGGGTGAAAATCAGTAAAAACCAAAAATGAAGGGCAGCAGGAAGGGGACTGGATGCCCAGTACTCTCAGGGTGCAGCAGACGCGAGGAGGAAGAGAAAGGTTGCCTGGTACTCACAGGATGAGCAGGAGGTGTGGGGGAGAGGTCCCCAGTACTCACAAGGTGCAGTGGGTGTGATGGGGAGGGGTGCCTGGTATTCACAGGGTGAAGTGGTCAGGGGTGGGTACTCCTGATGTAGCAGCTGAGGAGGAAGCTTTCTGCTCCTTGCAGGCTATCACTGCAGTGGTCAGGCAGTCTCGGAACCGGGCTCCTTACCTGTCTAGCTCCTGCACTGTGCAGATGGAAGCAGATGATATCGCTGAATAGCTGGGATCAAGAGGGGAGCAGAAGGCTGCACCCCAGAGCACTGCCCCCACTGCCAGACAGAGCTGTCTCCTGGCCCTGGCCCTGCAGTGCTGCCTCTGGCTAGATGCATCTGCATCCTGACACTCTCCTGCCTCAGGAAAACCCACTCAGGCCGGCTACCAATGAAACAGAGGCCTAGAGAGGTCAAAAGGAGACACTGCCCAATAGGCAGCTAGCAGGCCAGATAAGAAGGCTTACTGGGTTCCTGTGAAAGGCAGAGCCAAGGGAGGTGGATAGGAGAATGGATTGTCAGTGCTAACCCACAACTCCAGGTCAGGTCAGGTCTGGTCCTTTGCTTAAATACAGCAACTGGGCATTTTGTGTGTGTTTGTTAGTTTAAAGGCACAAACAGCCAGTCTTGAGTTTGCTTAATGTTAACCATTTAAGTCTGACACTGAACTCATGGCACAGGCCATTCTGCTCCAGCCTGGCTGCTCTGTGATTGCCCATGGCAGTTTTCGTAAGAGCAAAGATTTCCCTAAATTCCAGTCTGGGTAGTTACTTTCTGTCTATTTAAATTCCCTCTGGTATTTCAATTCTAGATGGTCTTGTCCAAAGGTGTCTGGACTTGATCTTAATTCATATTTCTTGGCTAAAGACAAAGCTGCTTAGAGGGTTTTAACAAAAGTTTGACTGAAACTGAGTATAACCAGCCACAGTGGTCTTTAAAGTGCTATCTAAGGCTATGGCTACACTACGCAACTTTTAGCCACGTGGCTGTGCTGCTACAGCCATGCCGCTAAAAGGCGTGCAGTGTAGCTGCTGTTTGTCGGCAGGAGAAAGCTCTCCTGCCCACAAAAAACTTCCACCCCCCAGAAGTGGCAGCAGCTTTGTCAGCAGGAAAGCGCTCCTGCTGACAAATCATTGTTCACACTAGCACTGGTCATCGGCAAAACTTATGTCATTCGGGGTGTGTGTTTTTTTAACACCCCTGAATGACAGAAGTTTTGCCAACAAAGCGCCAGTGTAGACAAAGCCTGAGTTTCCTATCTGGGATTCTGGTTTGCTCCCCTTCTCCAATGACTGACAACTCTATATGTAGAGCAAAGATAGTGCAGTATATTAAATGGTTTCTGACTGTATGTAATACAGGAAAAAAGCAATCATTGCATCTGTGAATAGTATACCTGCATTTACACTAATGGCCATTTATATGTGGCGAATGGGTAATTGCAGCATAATATTGATCAGAGGCAAAATTCTCCTGTATGATATTCTTTTTTCCCTGAATGCACAGCTCTCCCACTTGAGCATAATAGGCAGGCCATGTATGTAGCAAGAACGGGACCTTGGAGTGGAAATTCTCCATGTAGAGCTTAGATGATAGGGACATTGTTGTGCAAAATTATTGGTTTAAACAATTGTTCGATTGTCTAGTCATTTAATATATTGTACCATTCATTGCTCCATACAGACAAGTACAACTCCCACTGAATTCAACAGAGATGTTGGAGTGAGCGGGAAAGAAGACCAGAATCCCATATAAAAACCTGATCCCACAATTTGAAAAAAACTCCTATTTGGATTCATGTCTTACCTCCAGCTCTAGTAAAAATCCAATTACTCTGAGATTAAATAGGTGACTTATATTTGAATTACTTATTTCATTCTAAGAGCCATGGAAAGTAAGAGTAGAATTTGGCATGATTTCTGGCTGAATTCAGCTATTATTACTACTGCAGATAATATTTTATTGCATTTCTAATGTAAATGTGCCATATCTCTCCCTCGTGTGCTAATTCATCACAGATAATATTAGCATCATTTCAGTTGGGCCAGAGCTATTCATTAAAGTTGTCCACTAGCTTGTGCTAAAAAGGTGAATTAATTTTTTAGTATCTGGTGCTTTGTGCTAACTAAGAGGTATTAACATGCAGACCAGCAGACACATAATTAGGTAAGTTCTATAATTCAATGCCCTGCTCTCTTTCTACTTGCTTAAGTTCAGTGGAGCCTTTCTGTTTCTGATTACAGTACCTAAAGATTTTGATGTGTTGCATGTAATATAACCAAAGATGAATTTAAAACTCAACCAGAGGCTTGAAACTGAATCTGAGGTGTGATATCAGCTACTGTATAATGCTGTGATAGTGAAAGGTATGCATGCTATCTTGGCCAGATCCTGTAAAACCTTTCCCATGCTAGCAGTCCACTGGTCTTTCATACACTACACTAAATTTTCCACAGTTGCTACCAGCTCAGCTGATAGTAGCAACAGTGAAAGAGCTGGTGTGATGAGATGCCAGGAAATGTCAGCACCTTATGCTGTCCTCAGTTCTGTCCTGAACTGTGGGGGTGGAGCACAGCTGGTCTTCACTAGTGCTCCCACTATTGCTACTACAAATGGAGATACAGCAATGGTAGGAAAGTTGCTGAGTTTTAAGGGGGAAAGGTTAGTGTAGACACCCCTTCCCACATATGGTTGCAGCGGGTATGTATTTGTGGAGGAGTAAGTGTCTGCATCTGCAGAGCCCATTGCAGAATCAGGGCCTTGTGTTTCCATTTGACAACCTCATGGTAAATAGTCACTCAGAGGACTGAAAAGGCAAAGAATTGAATTTCTAATATTCTTGGTGGGCTACATTGTCTTATTCCATAATGCTGATACTGCCTCTCTTGAGGAAATAAAGGGCCAGATCATGGTGTCCAGCAGATCTTTACTGAATGCTGATCAGGTGGTTAGCAGAGGCACATCTTTCACTCCCTTGATTCTTCTGCTGCTCTGTGCAGGGCTAGGCTCCATGCATTGTGTAGAGTAGCTTACGTACTGCTCTAACTTACCTGGCTGAAAGTGGAGCCAGGGATAAGCATGTCATACGGTTATCCAGGTCACACCCCACTTTCCCAGCTATGCTGGATAACAGTCCCTGGATTGGCTATATAGGACTCTTGCACTGGGGTGATCCTCCCTGGACTGTTGAAATAGCTTTGAGGCTACAATATGCTGATCTAAAATGTGTTGTATCATCTTGGGGTACTGTGAATACTGCTCACCATGCAAAAGTAGCTCATTTCACTGCTACCCTGTCCTTGCTCTGCTGTCCTGTTAGTTTTATCTCCCTTTTGAGTCATGTTATAAACCAAGATTTTAAAACCTTTGGGGGCAAGGACTGTCTTTTTATTACATTTGTTCATTTTCTTAACGTGCTGCGGGCCCTGATCCCTAATTCGATGTAAATAAGATTACATATCCTCCAAAATGCTTTAAATTATTTGAATCCTGTTTCCAAAACCAGAAGGCAGCTCCACTGACAGGATATTTTGTGAAACTTTCTTTTAGTCCTTCAGTCTGGGACTACAGTTTATAAAAACATAAAAGATTTCTTGAAATGGTTAAAGATAATGTAGACAGTTGGAGAAAGGAGAACAAGCTACCTTTCTGTTCTAATGTTTGAGTTTTTTTGTCTCTATAGGCATTTTCCATATGATATAAAAATTATGAACAGTTAATTATGTGATAGCTACCAGTTCTAAGCCAAAATATGCAAGATGATTAATTTTATTCTAACAGCAGAGGGAGGTGTATAGAAAGAGAACCATAATCTAAGTCTGACAAACCTCCTAGTATGAAACCTAACACCTAAAGCATACTCTCCATCCTCCCCATGCAGATTACTATTTGTTACTAACATTGAATGATTCTACCCTACACACAGAGCCACATATATGTTGTGGGTAGTGAGGTTGGTGCCTTCACTCAACTGTAAATGGGGGCCAGGACAGAAGACCACACTGACAGATGGACGCTAAGTGTGAAGGCCCAGGGTGTCCTTTACAAAGCACCAACACTACGGATAGTTGCACTCATGAAGATAACAAACTTGACTGTTGTCGATCATCGCTTCAGTCACTTTCATCAGCTGGTTTTATTATATTTTTCTTTTCTTTTTTTTGTGTGTTCAGCTGGGTGCCTCTTTCACAGCTGAACTGTTTCCTTCTCTGCGTTTTCCCTCCAGGTTCCAGGAGTTGTCTTGATCTGGCGTGAGGCTATCCCTCCATGAAGCCTAAAGGAATTCCCCCACTCTCATCAAATGCAGAGCGGATCTCTAGGGATGCATCACTCCTCCAGTAGGATTGTCAACCTTCTGGGATTGGCCTGGAGTCTCCTGGAATCGGCATTGATCTCCTGGTGACTACTGAAAGCAATCCAGGAGAGTTTAATAGGATATTTTAAGAAAATGACATTATGTAATATTGGGGAAAAAATCCTCTGGAGTAGCTTCAATCAGAGTTGGCAGTCCTATCCTCTAGCGTGGGAAGGCAGTCAGTGGAAGCTGGTGTCCAAGGAGAAGATCAATAGATTTTTGGGAGGCCTGAAGGACAGCTTAGTAGCCTGGCTTGTTTCTTAGTTAGAACTTTTTTTTGTCTTAACAGTTTTCTGTCAGAAAATTCTGTTTGGATCAAACCAAATTATTTTCACAAAATCATATAGATTATGGAAAAATTGCATTTGGAAAAAAGAATTTTTTTTGAAATATTGAAATGTCCCACGTTGACATTTTCAGAATGAAACATTTCGATTTTTCATTTTAAAACAATTTTCATTTTGAAATTCTACTTTCTTTTATATAAAAAAAATCTAGAAAGGTCAAAATCTAACCAAAACAGTTCAGATTTATTCCAAATTTTTTGAAAGGGTTCCTTAGAAGAGCCACGAGAATGATTAAAGGATTAGAAAACATGCCTTATAGTGATAATTTCAGGAAACCCAGTCTATTTAGTTTAACAAAGAAAAGGTTAAGGTGTGACTTGGTCACAGTTTATAAAGACCAACCTGGGAAACAAGTTTGTGACACCTAGGGAACAAGTAAGTGATAATGGGCTCTTCAATCTAGTAGCAAAAGGTGTTAGACAGTGGAGGGCAACCTGTGGCCCAGAGGGATGTGCTGGCTGCCTCTTCCTGCAGCTCCCATTGACCATGGGAGCTGCATGGAGTGCCGTGCCTGCAGATGGTCAATGTCAGGAAAATGTCTCACAGCTCTCAATAAGATTATCCTGATGGGCTGCATGCAGCCCACGGGCCGCTGGTTGCCCACCACTGGTGTAACACAATCCAATGGCTGGAAGTGGAAGCTAGACAAATTCAGATGGGAAATAAAATATACGTTTTTAACAGCAAAGGTAATTAACCATTGGAATAACTTTCCAAGGGTTGTGGCAGATTCTCCATCACTGACAGTTTTTATATCAAGATTGGATATTTTTCTAAATAAATGCTGTAATTCAAACAAATATTATTTTAGGTCAGTTCTATGGTCTGTGTTGTACCAGTGGTCCCTTCTGGCTTAATAATCTATGAAACCAGTTCTATATAGAATGCATTAAATGACTAATGTATGGAAAGTGGGAACAAAAGCATTCTAGGGAATGGTTATGTGTACACAATGTACACATGCACATATTTTGAGTGTGTATATATAATCACAAGCTATTTTTCAGTTGTACCTACCAAAAATGCTATCTGCAGTGGAAGCAAACCATCTGCTACACGGCATTTCTATTTTTAAGGTGCTCTGTATGCCAGTTTAACACACACACACAGTGTAGTTTTCACCCTCCTCCTTCAGATGAACTCAAATATGTCATTGGGTTGCCCTATCGGTTTTACATTTCCTCTGTAAACAGAAACTCTATCAGAGTAAGGCCTGAGTCAGCAGCTGTACTGGAGCAAGGCCTGTCTTTGAGACTTACAGAATGTGTAACCCGAAGTCTAAAAAAACCCCAGGAGGGTATTTGCCACCTGGCTTTGGAATGGACAGCGGCTCTTTAATAGAGGTTTTTACAAGTCTGTCCTCAGATACACAGATGAAATTCTTCAATGATGTTTGCTTGCACTTGCCCCTGGCTATTTTACAGACAAAAGGTCTGGATCCTGAAGTCATTACCTATGTGAAACTCCACTCCAGAGTCAAACCCTAGGACTAAAATTGCCATAAATATATTTTATTTAATCTTTACAGTTTGTATTTAAATCTGATTCAAATACAAAGAAATTAAGTATAGCCATTCAGGTCTTTGGATGAAACTTATCCATAGTCTAATATAACTTGATACATAGATTCTCAGAAGAAGAGTATTGTACAAAATTGTGTGCACATATACAACTATCCACAATTCTTAAATTACAATTTTTGCACACACATTAGTGAGATCTCAGCAGTATAGTTGTATGAAACTCTATATAAACTCTTAGTGTTAAATATATTCAGGAAATAGCCCACAGATAATAGTTACTGTTGATACTGAGGAAGGTTTCTAAATGTTTGGACGTTATAAATCTGTAAGAGATTATTTTCCTCCTGACAGGGGTGAGTATTAATATACCATAGAAAACAGTGTTTTTCTGGTGTGCTTTGAATGAAGGGAGGTATTGGAGGCATTGAATCACCACGATCCATGTTGCAATGAGATGCAGTTAATGAGGTGACATGAACTCCCCATGGTTAAGGAGGTAACACTATTGACACTGTTCTCTCCTTTATTTATAAGAGAAGACAGCAATATGCTTTTATGAATGACTTTTTCAGAATCCTCCACTGCTTGAAGGGTAAAACTCACTTGCCCAAATAAATTTGTTAGTCTCTAAGGTGCCACAAGGACTCCTTGTTGTTTTTCCTTATACAGACCTGTGACTTTCTCAGAAACACACACACACTACCTTGATGCAAGATATGTTGAGTGGAAGACCAGAAGAAATGGAATTAGCAATGTTCTCTACATAAACAGTGCACAGCATGATCTTGTTAAAGAATTATGTTGCCTCATAATCCTCAAACAAATAACATTATGCTATAATGGATCAAGTTTTTTTACTTCCTAAGCAGAAGATAGTAGGTTTGTTTTTCCTTTTAAACCTAATTTTCATTTCAAGCACAAGATAAATTATACATTGATGCATATTATTTACTTATCCTTTTCTTGAAAATTACAGCTGGGAATGGGAAACTTGTTTTGCAAATTGGTTGGTGTAAACAAAGCTCATTCTACCGATTAATCATTTCTAATTTTTTCTGCATTGCTGCTTTGAATTCAGGTATTGGTGGAAGAAACCGCTGGCTAATTAAATCCCACAGTATTGTCATTTTTGATAGCAAACAAGGATTATTTGTTAACTTGGGCTCTGATTTCATTTTCCTTTCACAGATAAGAAAAAAATCATTCTTAAATTCACATAACTGGCCAGCACCAACCACTCTAATGTCTGGTCTCCTCCTGCCTTTGAGCCTCTCTAGGCATATTTGCCTGCTGCAGCCTGATGGCAATGGGAAAGGACACCTGGACCAAGGCTAAGTGGGGGGATGTAGAAATTTTATCACCCTTCAGCATCTCTCCAACTACAAGATTTTCTTCTCTTTGAAGGCAGACTGCATGAAATCACTCCAAGAACAGTAATGTTAACAAAAACAAGATTTATTAAAAGCAGAGAAAATGGAAAACAGTTTGCTTAACATCTCTAGATTTACTCTTCTCATCACTAGATAGTGACAGTGTGTGGGGCGGAGAGAACTGAATAGCTTCCATCTCATGAAAGCATTCCCCTTGAATGCTGTCATCTTCATGCTGCTGTCTAGAGAGAGAGGAACTCCTTCCCTCTTTCCCTGAACCTCAACCATTTGATCAAGGACAGTCTACCCCCATTTTCCAAACCAGATTTCTCCAGTTTCACACTTACTCTGTCTGGAGAAGCAGACATAGGCTTCACGCTGCAGCCGGCAGCCCTCTGAGGCCAGGAGGAAATTAACAATTGTCTGGTGTATCTGGTTTTGGTGAGGCCTCAAATCAAAGTCCCCTAAGCAACTTTGTCTCTTGCTAAGAACTATGAATTTCAGGGAGGTTCTCAGCCCCTCCATCGCAATCCTATAAACAGAAAATCAAAACAATTGTTGCTGCTGCTGTTCTGGTTTGGACTTAATATGCCTTAAAGAGGCCTGACTTGAGCTCTAGTCACTTCTGAAAATCTGGGCCACTAGTATCTGCTTTCCTGCTGAGTAGTGACGGCAAAGTCACCTCCTCATAAAGTTACTCAAACTCAGAGTATATAAGACAAGAAAACGTATCATTATTGTTTCTGTTTTTCAAAGGTTTATACCAGCTGGTTGCCGTGGGCCCCAGTTTTACTTCACCTCCTGACAAACTGAAACCACTGCACTATACTATAATGAAAAACAACAACAACAACAACCCGAATACTACCTCAAGTGCATTTTCATTTGTCAAACATTTCCTTTTTGAGTATATGTGTGTTTTCTATCTCACTAAAATCTGATCTCCTCACTCTACTGTCATAGGCTGGAACAAAGCAGAGTCTCAAAAAAATGTGAAATATAAAGAAAAAAAGGTAAAAACCTCAAAAGTGAAAGATAGTTACAGCGGTTCTGATGGATCCCACTTGGATGGGCTTAGCAGACGTAAACCTGAGTTACAAGGGCATGCTACCATCTCTCTTGCTACTCCTCTGGTTCGGTTCAGTGTTAAGGGAGTATGGCTCATCGGAGCAACACTTCCTGAAGAACAGCACAGGAGAACTTAATACCACTCCAAGAAATCCCATCAGACTTCAAACAACTGGCATATCTGTCCCTCCTTTCCTCCTCCAATTCCATGATGATGAACTAAATGGAAAAAACTTATATAGATGATAAGTAGATTCTGGCTTGGGCTGTGAGTCCACACAGAGGTGTAAGAATTTTCCTTAAGCCACTGCACATGCCACCTATGAAGGTATGCTGAATTAAGCTGGTGCTGAGCACCTGCTATTTTCCCTGAGCAGGAAGTGGGTGGAGTCTTGGCTTTGTCCTCCCACACCTCCAATGTACTGGCCGGCGCAGCTGAGTATTTGTGTGTGGGTGGCTGTGGGGGAGAGGGCTTTTGCTTGTGAGACAGTCACAGTCTAGAACCAAAATATGAAAAAGAGATGGACTGAAGTACTTAGAGGATGTACTCAGTAGCAGAACTGCTGAAAGAAGACTATTGTTCCACTAAAAATAGACCTAAAGCAAGAGAACTGAAAAAACAAATAGTAAAATGAGGAAGGTTTGTACTGCTGGTTTTTATGAATTAGCCCTTACTTCAAGAAACAGAAAAATTCTGCCATCTGCCATTCAAAGGGACTGGAAAGTTGCCCTCATGGGGCACCTGATGATTCCCCCCTGTGTAAGGGAATCTCCAGCTGCCAAAAGTCTAGTCTAGCTGTTCCTATGTCACTCTTTCCTGTCCCCTGTCCCTACCGGCATGGGGAGCATGTTGGGAATATGCAGGTGTGGGGGGTCCTGGTTTACCACACTCTTATCAATCTCCAGCCAGTATAATAAACCCAAGGAATTACTACAAGTCAGGAAAGCTTAGAACTGCCCTAAGGCTTGTAGTGGGGTTCTAGGTTAGCATACATCAGTCTCTGGATCTGGAGGCCATAAAGAAGCTCAAAGACCTTTGCTCAGCAGTTTTGTTTCAAATGCAGGTCAGCCAGACTGGAAACCTGACTTTTCATTCCTCTGCTCCAGTCAATAGATATTCTGCCCCATTGGAGAATGGCTGAGATTATGATTGCTACAGGTGCTATTGACCTTTTGCTGTGGTTCCCCTCCCCATCCTCCGCTCCCTTATGTAAATATTTGTTTTAGAATCTTGGGAATTTTCTGTGTATTTGCATTTGGGAACCCATCCAGATTTCAGGTTTTGACTGTTAGAGGAAAGTAGTTTGTCTTACGCATGTAAAAGCTTTTTTCAAGTCAGCTAGGAGAGAACTAGGTCAAATTTTACATCCAGTCTTTTGATCCTCCAGGAGAAAAAAGCACAATCCCGTGACTTAACACTTACACTTTAAGATGCTGTTTTTTTCCATCAGAGTCACATGCACACAAATCCATATACCCAGATGCAAGTGCAGTGATTAATACACTAGCTCAATCATATGCAAACACACATAACTATGATTCAGCCCACTCACTTATTTTCACTTCCCTTTCTCTGTTCTGGGACTGTGTTACAAAGAAGGACAGAAGATGGCAGCAGATCTATCACATATTCAGCTGATGGTATGTGGAGTTGCCATCTTCACAAGGGATAGAGTATTCCATCCATCTCATTAGTAGCCCTACCCCATAAATCTCTTGTCTAGCATTGTCAGTTTTGCTGTCATTTTAAAAATGGACAATTATGGTTTTAATTAAATTAGCTTAAACCTTTGTCCCTTTCTGATTTAGTGCTGCTGAAATAGGATTTTGCTGTGGCACCATTTTTTTAGCCATGGTTTTTAACAGCAGTGGCAGCAAGCAGTAACTTCCTCGATCTTTACATGCCAGGTGTCCATAAAACAGCTCTTCTCTGGGGAGTTGGAAGTAATGCAAGAGAAGCATTAACTGTCTTGGCTGGAAGCCTAACCTGCAGTGGCTTGAGCTCTGCTGTGGGAAAACTTACTGCAGAGTCACAGCCCTGCTACTATCAATTAATCTCAATATGCACAAAGAACAGCAGATATAAGGTGAGTGTTGTAGAATTATAACAAGGAAAGTGATTTGCTTCTAAGCTGAAATTCCAATCTGTACAAGAAACAGGACCTGAACATCAGTAAAACAAACAGCAGATTGGTCAAAGGTCTAAATTTAGGGGTTTTTTTATTTTTATTTTTCCTTCTGTATATGCTACAGTTTCAGATGGGTGATGGAAATCAATGCAGTAATTATGACTGCATTATGACCTCATGTGAGCCCAGGGTAGCTTGATAGGAGGATTTGGCAGGGAATGGTTAGGACCTTTTTAATTATCGGACAACCCCTTTTGAAAAGCAACTGGTATTTTACTGTCAGCTCAGCAAATATAACCACCCCACCTTTTAGGCCCACCAACTAGTTTGTTCTGGTACCAGATAGTTGACTTGATTTTTTGACTTGCTGTACTTCAAGGCCACTCTGGACGTACAATTCTCTATGAAGGAAAAAGCCATAGCCTGGTTTAGTGATGCCAGACAAGCAGCATACCTATCCGTTCAGCAGGCCTGCCGACACGGTGGGGAAAAGGGAGCCCAGGCAATTTAAAAGGGCCCAGGGGCCCATGACTGCCACCGCTGCCACAGTAGCAGTGTCCTGGAGTCCCGGGCCCTTTTAAATTGCCCAGGCAGGCTGCAGAGTTCCTAGGAGCACACAGCGTGGTATCAGCAGCAGCGAAGGCAGCTGGGCGGGCATGTGTAAGCCCTGGCCATCATAGGCACCGAGTTTCTAATCTGATGGGGGGAGTGCTCCCCCTGGCTCCTCCCAGGCCCGGACTCAAAGCCACTCCTTCCCTGAAGGCCCCACTCCCTCCCTGCTTCTTCCCATCCCTGCTCTGCCACCACCCCACCTCTTCTCCACCTCTTCCCGCCCCCACTCCACCCCTTTCCTGCCGAGTTCAGCCCTCGTTGTGCCCTCGCTCCTTCCTCTTCCCCCCCAGCACCTCCAGATGCTGCGAAATATCTGATCTGCGGCAGGCGGTAGGCTCTGGGAGAGAGGGGGAGGCACTGATTGGCAGGGCCCTCTGGCAGGCAGAAGGCGCTGAGGGGAGGGTGAGGTTCTGATGAGGGGGCTGCTGGTGGGTGCTCAGCATCCACCATTTTTTTTCCCATAGGCTGGTGCCTATGATGGCCGTGCTGGAAGAGTGTGCTCAGCAGTGCAGCTGGCAGCAGCTCACTGGGCCCCAGCCAGTGCAAGTGCAGCACCGCCCAAATGTCAGGCAGACCATGTCCACACAGGTGTGGCTTGTGTGTGCATGCAGCAGCCACCACATGTGATCCAGCTCTGTGCCCATATGGCAATACCACACTGGGTCAGCAGTAGCGTGGGGCCTGGCTCCAGTCTGCCCTGCACAACAGGGCTCCCCAGAGGATTCAGGGGGCCTGGGGTCTTCAGTGGCAGAGGCCCCTCTCTGCCGAATTGCCACCGAAGACCGGCACTTCAGCAGCGGGTCCTGGAGCAGAAGGACCCCCCCGCTGCCGGATTGCTGCCAAAGAGCCGGAGTGGAAGAAGCTCTGGGGGCCTGGGCCCCGCGAGAGTTTTCCGGGGCCCCGGAGCGAGTGAAGGAGAAAAACTTTTCTGGGGGCCCCTGCAGGGCCTCGGGCCTGGGGAAAATTGCCCCACTTGCCCCTCCCCCCCCAGTGGCCTTGCTGCACAAATCAAACCTCAGCCATCCCTTAAGAACATAAGAATGGCTGTACTGGCTCAGACCAAAGGTCCATCCAGCCTAGTATCCTGTTTACCGATGGTGACCAATGCCAGGTGTCCCAGAGGGAGTGAACCTAATAGGTAATGATCAAGTGATCTCTCGCCTGCCATCCATCTCCATCCTCTGACAAACAGAGGCTAGGGACACCATTCCTTACCCATCTGGGCTAATAGCCATTAATGGACTTAACCTCCATGAATTTATCTAGTTCTCTTTTAAACCTGGTTATAGTCCCAGCCTTCACAACCTCCTCAGGCAAGGAGTTCCACAAGTTAACTGTGCGCTGTGTGAAGAACTTCCTTTTATTTGTTTTAAACCTGCTGCCCATTAATTTCATTTGGTGACCCCTAGTTCTTGTATTATGGGAATAAGTAAATAACTTTTCCTTATTCACTTTCCACATCACTCATGATTTTATATACCTCTATTATATCCCCCCTTAGTCTCCTCTTTTCCAAGCTGAAAAGTCCTAGTCTCTTTAGTCTCTTCTCATATGAGACCTGTTCCAAACTCCTAATCATTTTAATTGCCCTTCTCTGAACCTTTCTAGGGGGCCCATTGACTGTTGTGCCCTGGGACCTGGAATTGCTGTCAGTGGGCCTGACATTCAGAGATGAGAGGGATGCTTTCCAGAAGGTTTCTGGGAAGTGCAGCCTTATTCCATCCTCCATGGTAGGACACTTGACCATGCCATGCTAGTAGCAAGTAATTTGGTATCATTGCATGACAAAGCCTGGCAGTGTATGGTCCCGGCGTTTGCTGGCATTCAAGCAACATCTCATTCTTTATCTCACTGTGTTATCCTCAGGAGAGTGATATCGTTCATGGTAACCTGGTTGAAATATGGGAATTTAATTAAGGGGACAGAGGTGGCCATTCCTACTGGGCTGTTTGCCTGTGGCTGAAAAGAAATCCTTCCCTACAGTTAGCTAAGCGGGGTGGAAGGGAAGGAAGAGCATTAGCGCTGAGCTTTTTGTGTTTGGCTAGCAGGGATCTTCCCTGATACCAGCCACACGGTGGTGGGGAGGGATAAAGCAATCATCCCAGAGAATTGGATGGGGGGGGCGTTAGTTTGGTTTCTGCTGCTGCACATTAACAGGAAAACTGCAGCACTCAATGGGCTTTGCTTGGTATGTGGGAAAGGAGGGCGCTGCTTTTATGAAGGCTGCAGAAGCCGAAAGACAGTGGCTTATCAGTTACCATGGCTGCATGCAAGCCGAATTCTGTTGCCCGGACCTGCATCTGTGATCTCTAACACCAAAGCCGCAGGCACTCAATATTAAGATGCAAAATGCGACCTTGTACCGAAATCACATGTGCTATGTAATGTGAATAGTGTTGTTCACCGTGAAGGAGTATAAACATTGTTCTGTAAAATGTATCTTTTTAAATAGTTCTCTCCCTTTTTTCCCTCCCTCCCACAGCTGCAAATTTTTCAAGCCTCCCTCCTCCGTCCCAAAGGCTATCTCAGATAAGGTGGCAAAAAAAAATGGACGTGAGACGAAATGTTCTCTGAAATCATGGAAGTGACCCGCAATGAAAGAGCTCAGCTGAATGAGTGGAAGGACATGGTATCAAAGTACAGGAAAGATGCCAGTGAACATGAGGAAAGGAGGGACCAACGTGAGGAGAGAAGAGACACTTGAGATGAGACGTGGCGACAAGAGGATCAGAGGAGGCATGATGCAACTCTGAGGCTGCTGTGTGAGCAAAAGGACATGCTCCGGTGTCAGGTGGAGCTTCAGGAATGGCAGCAGGATCACAGAGTGCCACTGGAGCCCCTGTATATCTGCCCTCCCCCATCCCCAATTCCATAGCCTCCTCACCCAGACGTGTAAGAACGCAGGGCGGGGGGAGGAGAGGCTCCGTGCACCCTCACACTCCACCCCAGTGGACAGCCCAACCGAAAGGCTGTCATTATTTTGAACTTTTTTAGTGGCCTTTTCCTTCCCTCCTATCCTCCTCCCAAACCTCACCCAGGCTACCTTGTCACTTCTCTCCCTCTTTTTATAATCAATTAATAAAGAATACATTATTTTTAAATGATAGTGACTTTATTTCCTTTGAAAGCAAGCTGTGATCGAAGGGGGAGGGTGGGTTGATTATAGACAATGAGTCAATCAAGGGGGTGAGTTTTCGTCAAAGAGAAACAAACAGAACTTTCACACTGTAGCCTGGCCAGTCATGAAACTGGTTTTCAAAGCTTCTCTGATGCGCAGCCCTTCCTGGTGTGCTCTTCTAATCGCCCTGGTGTCTGGCTGCACGTAATCAGCAGCCAGGCAATTTGCCTCAGCTTCCCACCCCACCATAAAGGTCTGCCCCCTTACTCCCACAGAGATTGTGGAGCACACAGCAAGCAGCAATAACAATGGGAATATTGGTTTGAATGAGGTCTGAGCAAGTCAGTAACGTGCGCCAGCATCCCTTTAAATGTCCAAATGCACATTCTACCACCATTCTGCACTTGCTCAGCCTGGAGTTGAACAACTCCTGACCACTGTCCAGGCTGCCTGTGTATGGCTTCATGAGCCATGGCATTAAGGGGCAGGCAGGGTCCCCAAGGATAACTATAGGCATTTCAACATCCCCAACGGTTATTTTCTTGTCTGGAAAGTAAATCTCTTGCTGCAGCCGTTTAAACAGGTTAGTGTTCCTGAAGATGTGAGCATCATGAACCCTTCCCGGCCATCCCATGTTGATGTTGGTGAAACGTCCCTTGTGATCCACCAGTGCTTGCAACACCATTGAAAAGTTCCCCTTGTGGTTTATGTACTGGCTGCCCTGGTGCTCCGGTGCCAAGATAGGGATATGGGTTCCATCTATCACTCCACCACAGTTAGGGAATCCCATTGCAGCAAAGCCATCCACTATGACCTGCACATTTCCCAGAGTCACTACCTTGATAACAGCAGCTCAGTGATTGCTTTGGCTACTTGCATCACAGCAGCCCCCACAGTAGATTTGCCCACTCCAAATTGATTCCCGACTGACTGGTAGCTGCCTGGCGTTGCAAGCTTCCAGAGGGCTATTGCCACTCGCTTCTCAACTGTGAGGGCTGCTCTCATTGGGTATTCTGGGGCTTCAGGGCAGGGGAAAACGAGTCATAAAGTTCCATGAAAGTGCCCTTACACATGTAAGTTTGGCAGCCACTGGGAATCATCCCAGACCTGCAACACTATGCAGTGCCACCAGTCTGTGCTTGTTTCCCAGTCCCAGAATCGGCATTCCATGGCTATAACTTGCCCCATTACCAGCATGATCTCCAATGCGCCGGGGCCCGCGGTTTGAGAGAATTCTGTGTTCATGTCCTCATCACTCTCGTTGCCGTGCTGCCATAGCCGCCGCCTCCTCACCTGGTTTTTCAGGTCCTGGTTCAGCATAGACCGCGCAATAATGCGTGAGGTGTTTACAATGTTCATGACTGCTGTCTTGAGCTGAGCGGGCTCCATGCTTGCCATGGAATGGCGTCTGCACAGTTCACCCAGGAAAAAAGGTGTGAAACGGTTGTCTGCCATTGCTTTCACAGAAGGAGGGAGAGGATGTACCCAGAACCACCAGCGACAATGTATTTTGCCCCATCAGGCATTGGGATCTCAACCCAGAATTCCAATGGGCAGGGGAGACTGCGGGAACTATGGGATAGCTATAGGATGCCACAGTGCAATGCTCCGGAAGTTGACTCTAGCCTTGGTACATGGACGCACACCGCTGAATTAATATGCTTAGTGTGGCTGCATGCACTCAACTTTATACAATCGGTTGCCAAAAAATCGAAATCCGTAAATTCGGAGTAATCCCGTAGTGTAGACATACCCTTACTCTGAACTCCTGATATTTGTGGGCACCTTGACCTGATGTCCTGATGTAGTTGTTTCTTTAGTTCATATATCTATGTGGAAATTATTTTATGATATGATCTTTTAAATTGTTTCTGGAGACAATTTGTGCCCCACATGTAGATGTATTGGGCCACAAGTTCAGCTGTTGTAAAGCAACGTAGCTCTGTTGACTGCATCAATTTTTAATGCCTGGCTGCTTTGGAAACTCTAAAGTTACAACATAAGTTTAGCTGCAATCTCAAACTATACCACAGTTTTACAGTATATTTTCTTGAATTATGATGTAAGGGGCTAGAGGGGATGTTTTGCGCTCTCCCTCGCTTTTGAAAGACCAATGGGGATGATTTCCCTGCTACAGGGAATTCACCCCTTCTGTGAATAGTGGCCTGAGGCCAATCAGTTGCTTCTAATGAGCTAATATTTCCCTGATCTGTTCCCCTGTCCCTCCAAAACAAGCAAGCAAGCAAGCAAGCAAACAAACAAATTTTTTTAAAAAAAACTTGTTATGCAAAATATTTCTAATACCACTAGAATTTTTTTTGCAATATGATGGGCTACCATGGTAGTTTCTGATACATAGATTCAAATCCTGTGCTTGGAGGTAAGGACATGGCAAGTAATGTGTCTGGGTCAGTGTACTGCTTCTCCGTTAGGTCCTGTATTTTTGATGGGTGACAATATGCTCTGAATAGGAGACGGCAGCATGCTGGGTATCCAACTGAACATGGCTCCCACTGCGGTGCTGTGGCTAAGAGAGCTAATGTAATCCTTGGATGTATAAGCAGGAAAATATCAGGTAGGAATGGTATTACCTTTATATCATTGGTGAGACTATTACAAGAACATTGTGTCCAGTTTTCAGAGTGGTAGCCGTGTTAGTCAGTATCAGCAAAAACAATGAGGAATCCTTGTGGCACCTTAGTGAAAAATACAGTAGGCAGGTATTTTCCACTTCATGCATCTAATAAAGTGGGGTTTAGCCCATGAAAGCTTATGCCCAAATAAATTTATTAGTCTCCAAGAGGACACGAGGACTCCTCGCTGTGTCCAGTTTGGGTATCTAAACTTCAAAACGAGTGTGTTGACCAGTTGGAAAAGGTTCAGAAAGAGCTGCAAGAATGATCTGAGGACTCGAAATCTGGCCTTACAGTGAGTGACTAATGAAGCTCAATCTATTTAGTTTATCAAAGAGAAGCTTACAGGGCCAGATATTTAAAAGTATTTAGGTGCCTGAAGATACAGTTGTTGTCCTTTGGTGGGATTTTCAGAAGCAAGTAGGGGCTACATCTCATTGAAGTCAGTTTTTGAACTCTGGCTCAAGGTGACTTGATCACAGGTTATAAGTGGGGAGAAAATATTTGATAGTAGAGAGCTCTTTAATGTAGGAGACAAAGGCATGACAAGATTTAGCTCCTGGAAACTGAAGCTAGACGAAGTCAGACTAGAAATTGTTTCACTAGCAAAGACTAAGGCTGAATGCAGGGTAAGTTGAACATGTGAAATATTATTAAATCCCTGTACACTGCTCTATCCATGTGGCTGCATTGCTTTCAGCCTAACTCCACCCTTTTCCAGTTCCCCTGCTGTCCCCTCAGTAACAGTCCCTCCAGGGAACATGGGCCATCAGGCTCCAGTTCCACCAATCATGATGCATCTTCCGTATTTTACAAACATTTAATATAACTATTAGAAGGAAACAATTGACACCCAAAACTCTACCCCATGTCTCTTCAGGCAGAAATTGCTAGCATATAGCTGAGCTGCAGTCTCTTCTGTACCACAGACTGAGCAGGTTACATAGTCTTTGAGATAGTTTGGTCTCCTCAACAGGTGACCACACTAGAAGCATGTCTCCCTGTCACCTGTCTTTGAATCTCATACTATCTTTTTGTGGCGTTTCCTTCCTTCCTGGGGGGTTGGCTTCTGAGTGGTCCCTTGTTTCTCCATTCTGTGCTGATCTCTGTAGGCTGTCTCTGGGAGTTGTGTCTCCTGGCTTATAAGTGCAAATGTCCCTGCAGATAACTTGTCACTCTTGTGTATGACCTTGTATGATCTGGGTGCCACTGTACCCCTCATGACTTCTTTATTGCACTCCTTCTGATGTCTCTCTAATGGTTGTATCCTCAAAGGAGTGCCTGTCTCTAGGGCCAGCAGGTCATTGGCTGATCTATCATATTCTAGTGTCTGGGGACAGGTGAGCAAAGCCCACAGGTAAGTGGGAAACAAGACCTGGGAGATGGGTTGGAAACAGGAGGGAGCACGGGCTATAATGGCAGAGAGGAAGGAGGGTCAGGGCAAAGCTGGGAGGCAAGATCAAACCAGTATCTTAGATGCCTATATACAAATGCAAGAAGTATGGGTAATAAGCAGGAAGAACTGGAAGTGCTAATAAATAAATACAACTATGACATTATTGGCATTACTGAAACTTGGTGGGATAATACACACGACTGGAATGTTGGTGTGGATGGGTATAGTTTGCTCAGGAAGGATAGACAGGGGAAAAAGGGAGGAGGTGTTGCCTTATATATTAAAAATGTACACACTTGGACTGAGGTGGAGATGGACATAGGAGACGGAAGTGTGGAGAGTCTCTCGGTTAGGCTAAAAGGGGTAAAAAACACAGGTGATGTCATGCTGGGAGTCTACTACAGGCCACCTAATCAGGCGGAAGAGGTGGATGAGGCTTTTTTCAAACAACTAACAAAATCATCCAAAGCCCAAGATTTGGTGGTGATGGGGGACTTCAACTATCCAGATATATGTTGGGAAAATAACACCACGGGGCACAGACTATCCAATAAGTTCCTGCACTGCATTGCAGACAACTTTTTATTTCAGAAAGTTGAAAAAGCTACTAGGGGGGAAGCTGTTCTAGACTTGATTTTAACAAATAGGGAGGAACTTCTTGAGAATTTGAAAGTAGAAGGAAGCTTGGGTGAAAGTGATCATGAAATCATAGAATTTGCAATTCTAAGGAAGGGTAGAAGGGAGTACAGCAGAATAGAGACAATGGATTTCAGGAAGGCGGATTTTGGTAAGCTCAGAGAGCTGATAGGCAAGGTCCCATGGGAATTAAGACTGAGGGGAAAAAACAACTGAGGAAAGTTGGCAGTTTTTCAAAGGGACGCTATTAAGGGCCAAAAAGCAAGTTATTCCGATGGTTAGGAAAGATAGAAAATGTGGCAAAAGACCACCTTGGCTTACCCTTGAGATCTTGCGTGACCTACAAAATAAAAAGGCGTCAAATAAAAAATGGAAACTAGGTCAGATCACGAAGGATGAATATAGGCAAATAACACAGGAATGCAGAGGCAAGATTAGAAAAGCAAAGGCACAAAATGAACTCAAACTAGCTATGGGAATAAAGGGAAACAAGAAGACTTTTTATCAATACATTAGAAGCAAGAGGAAGACTAAGGACAGGGTAGGCCCACTGCTCAATGAGGAGGGGGAAACAGTAACGGGAGACTTGGAAATGGCAGAGATGCTTAATGACTTCTTTGTTTCGGTCTTCACGGAGAAGTCTGAAGGAATGTCTAGTATAGTGAATGCTTACGGGAAGAGGGTAGGTTTAGAAGAGAAAATAAGGAAAGAGCAAGTAAAAAATCACTTAGAAAAGTTAGATGCCTGCAAGTCACCAGGGCCTGATGAAATGCATCCTAGAATACTCAAGGAGTTAATAGAAGAGGTATCTGAGCCTCTAGCTATTATCTTTGGGAAATCATGGGAGACGGGGGAGATTCCAGAAGACTGGAAGGGGGCAAATATAGTGCCCATCTATAAAAAGGGAAATAAAAACAACCCAGGAAACTACAGACCAGTTAGTTTAACTTCTGTGCCAGGGAAGATAATGGAGCAGGTAATCAAAGAAATCATCTGCAAACACTTGGAAGGTGGTAAGGTGATAGGGAATAGCCAGCATGGATTTGTAAAGAAGAAATCATGTCAAACTAATCTGATAGCGTTCTTTGATAGGATAACGAGCCTTGTGGATAAGGGAGAAGAGGTGGATGTGATATACCTAGACTTTAGTAAGGCATTTGATACGGTCTCGCATGATATTCTTATAGATAAACTAGGAAAGTACAATTTAGATGGGGCTACTATAAGGTGGGTGCATAACTGGCTGGATAACCGTACTCAGAGAGTAGTTGTTAATGGCTCCCAATCCTGCTGGAAAAGTATAACAAGTGGGGTTCCACAGGAGTCTGTTTTGGGACCGGTTCTGTTCAATATCTTCATCAACGATTTAGATATTGGCATAGAAAGTACGCTTATTAAGTTTGCTGACGATACCAAACTGGGAGGGATTGCAACTGCTTTGGAGGACAGGGTCAAAATTCAAAATGATCTGGACAAATTGGAGAAATGGTCTGAGGTAAACAGGATGAAGTTCAATAAAGATAAATGCAAAGTGCTCCACTTAGGAAGGAACAATCAGTTTCACACATACAGAATGGGAAGAGACTGTCTAGGAAGGAGTATGGCAGAAAGAGATCTAGGGGTCATAGTGGACCACAAGCTTAATATGAGTCAACAGTGTGATACTGTTGCAAAAAAAGCAAACGTGATTCTGGGATGCATTAACAGGTGTGTTGTAAACAAGACACAAGAAGTCATTCTTCCGCTTTACTCTGCGCTGGTTAGGCCTCAACTGGAGTATTGTGTCCAGTTCTGGGCACCACATTTCAAGAAAGATGTGGAGAAATTGGAGAGGGTCCAGAGAAGAGCAACAAGAATGATTAAAGGTCTTGAGAACATGACCTATGAAGGAAGGCTGAAGGAATTGGGTTTGTTTAGTTTGGAAAAGAGAAGACTGAGAGGGGACATGATAGCAGTTTTCAGGTATCTAAAAGGGTGTCATCAGGAGGAGGGAGAAAACTTGTTCACCTTAGCCTCTAATGATAGAACAAGAAGCAATGGGCTTAAACTGCAGCAAGGGAGATTTAGGTTGGACATTAGGAAAAAGTTCCTAACTGTCAGGGTAGTTAAACACTGGAATAGATTGCCTAGGGAAGTTGTGGAATATCCATCTCTGGAGATATTTAAGAGTAGGTTAGATAAATGTCTATTAGGGATGGTCTAGACAGTATTTGGTCCTGCCATGGGGGCAGGGGACTGGACTCGATGACCTCTCGAGGTCCCTTCCAGTCCTAGAGTCTATGAGTCTATGAGTCTGCTTTCTCTGATTGATGGCCACCTGCTCTCAGCAGTTTCTCTGCCTTTTGGTTATAACAGGTCTCCCCTCATTGGTAGCAGGGTTTTGGTCCTTCAGCCAGGGCCGGCGCTTCCATTAGGTGACCCTAGGCGGTCACCTAAGGCTCCAGGATTCAGGGGGGCATTTTATGCGCTCCCCATGGGGCGCACGGGAGCTTCTGGTTCCTTTTCCCTTGCGCCGCCAAAGAAGGACCTTCTGCTGATGTGCCACGGAAAACAGCGGCAGGCAATTGAGCAGCTCAATGAGTGCCGCTGTCGCCTACGGCATTTCGGTGGAGTGTCCTTCTTCGGTGGCGTGATGGGAGTGGAACCAGAAGCTCCCGTGCGCCCCGTGGGAAGCTCACAAAATGCCGCCCCCAAAATTCTGCCTAGGGTGCCAGAAGCTCTGGCGCTGCTCCTGACTTCAGCTCACCAGCCTATGCTGAACTGTTTAGGCACCCTTGTGCTGGGATATTCCTTTGTGCCCAAAATGCCAACAAGGAGTCTGAACCAGAAGACATAGCCTGATGTAACAGGCTGCTTGTGGCTTTCACAGCTGATTTCACCTTATCATTATTATATGGATATGCTATGGAGGAGATGTGGTGGTCAAATTCCCATATGCAAGCCAATTCCTTGAATTCTTTCAAGGTAAATTGGGATCTGTTGACATTGAATACAGTGTCCAGAATGCTATAACTCACAAAGTGGGCCTTCAGTTAACCACTCAGTGCCTTACTTTTTGTATCAGGAAGGGCATTGAGCTCTCAGAAATGTGAATAGCAATACACTGTAATCAAGTACTGCTTTTCCTTGAAGGTACATAAGTCCGGCCTCATCTTCTGCCATGGTTGAGTGGGAAGTTTGTGTAGTAACAGAGTCTCTTTCTGCTGGTGGTTATCATATGACCAGCAGGTGTCACATCCTTCTAATCAAGGAGTGGAGTTATATATTCATTCCTGGCCATCTCTCTGGAGTGGCTTTGCCATGGTTTCTCTAGGGGACTGTGGTCTGATTGCACAATTATTTGGTGGTCAGGTGTATTGATGGAATTGCTCCACTCCAAATACTACAGCAAGAAGGTCTTTTTCTATTTGGGAATACTCATGTTCAGTCTCTGACAGGCAGGGCCGGCTCCAGGCACCAGCTTTCCAAGCAATCTGCAAGGGCGGCAGTCCATGTGTTTTTGCCGCCCCAAGCAGCGCACTGAATTGTCGCCGTGGCTGGCGGGGGCAGTCCATGTGCCATTAGGGCGGCACGTGCGTTTCCGCGGCGGTGGCAATTCAGCGGCAGCTTCTATGTTTATTTGCCCGTAGCAGCAATTCGGTGGCTTCTGTCTTCCGGCTGAAGACAGAAGCTGCTGCCGAATTGCCACCGCTGCACAAACGTGCGTGCTGCCCTAACGGCACATGGACTGCCCTCACCATCCACGGCAGCAATTCGGCGCACTGCTTGGGGCAGCAAAAACAGTAGAGCCGGCCCTATTGACAGGACTCTGCTGGCATAAGTGACTGGCTGCTTCTGCAAAAGACCTACACCCAGTTCTTTCTCTCTCTCATGCATCACACTGGAGTGTCAGTGGCTGTCCTGGATGGCAGTGCTTCAGGACAGGGACATCCATTGTCATTTGTTTCAGCATGTCAAATGCTGGCTGTTGGGGACCTGCCTTGTCCTACTCAACATCTTGCCTTGTGAGTTGATGAATGGGTTCCTTCACTGCAGCCAGGTGTGGACAGAATTTGGGCAGAAAATGCACCATTCCTAGGAAGAGCTTGTCATGGTATAATTCCCCACTCTGAACCTTAGCATCCAAAAGATGGAGTACCAGCATGAATTCCTCTTAGCTTAATTACCAGCTTAGAACCTGTAGCGCTGCCACCAACCAGGAATTCCAGTGCCTGGTACACTCTGGTCCTCCCAAAACCTTGCCCGGGGACCCCAAGACCCAGGGCCTCTGGATCTTACCACAAGGAAAGTAAACCCTTTCCCCCACCGTTGCCTCTCCCAGGCTTCCCCTCCCTTGGTCACCCTGGAAGATCACTGTGATTCAAACTTCTTGAATCTTAAAACAGAGAGGAAAATCCACCTTCCCCCCTCCTTCTCTCTCCCCCTCCCAGACTCTCCATGAGAGAGAGAAAGTAATCCTAAAACAGAGAGAAATTAACCTTTCTCTCCCCCTTCCCTCCTTTCTCCCCACCAATTCCCTGGTGAATCCAGACCCTGTCCCCTAGGGTCTCACACCAGAATAAAAAAACAATCAGGTTCTTAAACAAGAAAAACTTTTCTTTGTAAATTTAAGATGTAATATGTTACAGGGTCTTTCAGCTATAGACACTGGGAATACCCTCCCAGCCTAAGTATACAAGTACAAATAAAAATCCTTTCAGCAAAATACAAATTTGAACTCCTTCCAGCCAAATACACATTTGAACTCTTCCCAGACAAATACACATTTGCAAATAAAGAAAACAAACATAAGCCTAACTCACCTTATCAACTAGTACTTACTATTTTGAATCTATAAGAACCTGTATCAGGGAGATTGGAGAGAAACCTGGTTGCACGTCTGGTCATTCTCAGAACCCAGAGAGAACAACAACCAAAAACTAACAGCACACACAAAAACTTCCCTCCCTCAAGATTTGAAAGTATCCTGTCTCCTGATTGGTCCTCTGGTCAGGTGACAGCCAGGCTCACTGAGCTTGTTAACCCTTTACAGTCAAAAGAGACATGAAGTACTCCTGTTCTATTAACCCTTAACTATCTGTTTATGACAGAGCTGTGTACTCCTTTCACATCCACTGGAGCTGGCATGTCTCTGACTGCTTTTATCTTGTTGAGATCTGCTTTTAATCCTTCTGTTGTGAGCAGATGGCCAAGGTATGTCATCTCATGGTGTTTGATTTGCCTATTTCCTGGGCTGCATTTTATGTTCTTGTCTGTCCTTCCAGAAATATTGTCCCTTTTACTTCAGTTCCATTGATCATGACACAAATGGGTTTTGAGCTGGGATTTGAAGGAGAGTGAAGGTGCTTAGAACATGTGAAGAGGGAAGTTTTCCCAGGAACAGGGAGAAATGAAAAAAGAAACATGAGTGTGAGGAAAACACAATAAGGAAAGTAACAAGCTGAGAAGAGAGGGGAGGAAGCAAGTTAGGGAATGAAATGAGATGAAGTGTTGAAGGGGTGAGAGGTAGAGGGGGAAGAATTATGCAAAGCCTCACAAACAAGGATAAGTCCTCAGGGACCCAGTGGCTGGATTTGAGGAAGGGTTGCTTTGGACAGAGCAAGAGGAGAGGGGGACTGTTGTAGCTACTGAATATTGGAGAGAGTGAAGGGTCAATGAATCTAGACGGTGGCTATAATTCTTGGCCTGAGAGAATCATGGCACCAGCCAGAGTACTGGCAGGGAGGACAGAGGAAGGGATGGATGTTTACGGTGTTGTATCAGTAGAAGTGACAAGATGTGTCAAAAGGACAATAGGAAGAGGTGGAGGCAAAGATACCGCCATGACTGTAAACTTGAGAGGCAATGAGGATGGTGCGGTTGTCTTTGGTGATGCTTAAAGAAGGGGAAAGAGCTTAGAAGAAAAGAAGATTTCAGGGTTCAGTTTTGGCAAAGTGCAGTTTAAGAAGGAGGATGGTTAAAATATGGATAGGAAGTGACACAAACCTGGACAGAGGAGGAAGAGTGACAGGTGAGGAGGTAAATTTCAGAGTTGCCAACCCAGAGTTTGTAAAAGGAACCATGGGATCACATAAGGATATTCAGAGAGTGAACCTAGTGTGTAAAAATTAATCAGATTGAAATGATTTACCTGAAAATAAAATATCTGTAAAGACCACTTGTTAAATTCCTTTGGAGCCTGATCCAAAGTCCATTGAAATGAATGGAGAAAAGTTTGATTTCAGTGCAATATGGTTCAGTCCCTTGCTACTATTGCAACATTAAGGGTATATCTACACTACCCGCCGGATTGGCGGGCAGCGATCGATCCAGGGGGGGGTCAATTTATTGCATCTAGCCTAGACACGATAAATCGATCCCAGGGCCCTCTCCCATTGACTCCTGTATTCCACTGCCGTGAGAGGTGCAGGCAGAGTTGGAGGAGTGGCAACACTTGACTCACCGCAGTGAAGACACTGCGGTGTGTAGGTCTAAGTACGTCGACTTCAGCTGTGTTATTCATGTAGCTGAAGTTGCATAACTTAGATCGATCCCTCCCACCACATACACTCAGTGTAGACCAGGCCTAACAGATAAATTTCTCCCTGATGTAACTCTAGTGAAGTTAATAGAGTTACTGCAGGGACCAATGTATCCTAAGAGTTTGTTATGTCAAGTATACAGTCATTCATTCAATTGGACTTCACAATATGCTGCAAGTAGTGTGCTGGCTGGAGAAGCTACAGGAAATGTGCACAGTGCAGGAGAGGGACATTAGCTAACAACAATTAGAGCTTTAGACACTATGTGCTCCAGCATATCCTGTTAAATAACTTTCATAACTATTATTCTGATAAAAAAGAACATAACTATCTGCAGGACACCCTTTGTCTTCCAATATATTTGTGGTTCCTATCTGATGAAACCAGCACTGAGCTGGAACAAACAATGCGTCAAAAATGATTATGTAACGTGAGATGAGGAAATATTTCTCAATCCAGTGCCAGGAAAGCTGCAGGCGATTGTGGAAGTCACATGCTTTCTGGTGGGATTTTTTTGTATTTTTGTTTTTGTATTCTTGTACAAAGAGGAGCCCTTTTTCGGAATTCCAGTTGCACAAGGAGGAAACAGCCAATAGAGAAGATCTTTCTGTATTTGTGAATTCCGGTTTAACCACAACGAGTACATTCTTCCTCCGTTTTTTGTTCAAGTTGTAGTAAAAGTTAAATCTGTAGGAAGAAATCAATGGCTATCCTTTTCAGCTGACCTCTGCAGACTTTCTAAAAACAAAGCAGGGTTATTAGATGGTCACTATATTAGCATGTTATATATGCAAAAAGTTTCTGTTTTCAGTTGAGGACTACTCCATATTTTGCCCAGCACTGCAGTTGACTTTTACTGAGGAAAGATTAAAGATGACTTAAAGTAAAAGGATTTTGAGTAATGTAGAACAAGTTCTAAAAACAAGATGCATTTTAATAAAACAGCAAAGAGTCCTGTGGCACCTTATAGACTAACAGACATATTGGAGCATGAGCTTTCGTGGGTGAATACCCGCTTCGTCAAATGCATCCGACGAAATGAGTATTCACCCACGAAAGCTCATGCTCCAATACGTCTGTTAGTCTATAAGGTGCCACAGGACTCTTTGCTGCTTTTACAGATCCAGACTAACACGGCTACCCCTCTGGTACTTTAATAAAACAATAATTGAAAAGGCTGTAAATAGTTCAAGAAGTTTGTCAGTTTCATATGAACATTGTATGGGCTTCAATCCAGATAAGCTGGCAACACCAAATTTTGGGGTTTGACTGAATTCTAAGCAAACTTCTTAGCAAACTTCAGTCAAAGTAATGAAGGCTTGGCTACATGGGGAAATTGATCAGCAGAACTATAAAAGTGTAGCAATTCTGCTTTAGCTATGCCAGCATAACTCCCTGTATGGACGCTATTCTAGGATAAAATTGACCTTAGGATATTATTATTTTTCATGATACTGCTATAGTTCTACTAATTTCCCTGTGTAGGCAAGTCCAGCGAGTTTCATCAGTTCTCAGATGGGAAACCATCATGCTACAATAGTCATGGTCAAAACTGATCAAGTTATAACTGAATTTCATAATAAAATATTCACAATTTCACATTGGCTTTCAAATAAAACATTTTTATTTGAAAAGTTTTCATAAATGTCACTACATTCACCTTGAAGGGGGCTGCATTTTGCCATTTATACTCATGTTTTGTAGTATCTTAGGTCCGAACCCTGCAAATGCTTGCATATGTGGTTAAGTGTGAGAACTATCTTACTCACATACCTGTAGTTAAACACATGCATTTTTTTCAGGACTGGAGCCTGTCTCCTCAAAGAGTTTCAATGGAACTATGCTTGGAGTAAACTTGTGAGTATCAGACTCTCTATCTGTAACTACTATAAAGGCTATTAAGTGTTTAGCTTCAGAAAGAACATCCCACATGTGCACTTTAACCCAGTTCAGTAGCCAAGTGGGTCATTGACATTACTCATTTTCAGTATTTATTTTGGTTTGGGTTGGGAAAAAAAATGTTTAATCATCTGAATCTAGGGCAGTAACTAACACAGGCCTTTTATACATGCATATGAATCAGCCATGTGACTAGGATACAAAAGGAGTCTACACTCACTTTGCACTGATCTATTTGCCTTCCTTCTTGTCCAGTAATTATACCCAAATATGTAACTTGGGGCTGCACCAATTAAGCCTTATCTAAGGCTACTTTGAACCCCCTTTCCTGAATTAGTGCCAAAACTTTTTCCATTAGTGTTTTATTTTGTGCCTCAGTTTCCCCTTTTTATACAGTAGACCAAGTTTGTAATTTTCTTTTCATTTCACATTTCTTTTACCCCTTCTACAATATACATTGCACATGTTTTGGGGAAAATGCACATTATTTTCATCATTTAACTTTTATAACATTAGCCATATCAATTTTTACATAAGATATAACTGTTTCTATTGTGCTCACAGAGTTTTTATGTACCCTTATCAAAGAGAGTTTAATTATACAGAGCCACCTTAAAGCTCAGTGTGGGGTACTTTTTTTTTTTTTTTTTACTACAACTCTTATCTGCTATTTTATTACCAAAAAACAAATTCAAATTCAAAAAACAAATCAAGAATCTTTCTCCATTCTTCTGGTTTTGACTGCTTTGCTGCGGCCATGACTTTTGTCTTTTAAAAAGATATTGAACTTATAAAGCATTAAGCTAACTTAAGGGTTAAATGCTAAATATCAAAGCCAAACAACACTAGTTACCTGTGTCTGGCAAAAAGTGTTTTTCGGTTTTGCAACTTTGAATGGTATTATTTAAAAACAAAACCAACTGGTCCTTAGAACTTTACATATTTACACACACAGATAGCTACGTACACATTTTTTCCACTTAATATCCCTTCTACACTGCTCCATTTTGACATAGCTGTACATAGATTACATTTCCTTTATACATTTGGGAGCAGTTAAGTTCCAATAGAAACCCCTTATTTGTTTTAGCAAATTTGACTAAAATGTTCATAATCTAATGATTTAAATCAGAATGTTTCTTTGCCTGGCTTATTTACAGACATTCCTTTGGAAAAGGGCCCATTTTTCTTTCAGAATGGGTACAAAGAAACCAAGAATTTTCTTTTTATAACACTTTTCCTTTTAAGATTTTTACAATGTTTAACTGCTTAATTTTCTCCAGCCTCTGCAGTGTTAACTTCTCACTTTCTTTCTTTAAATAACTCCCATGCCTGTTCTTACTTTTCTTTTTACTTCTGTCACTGTGCTCTCAGGGCTTCCAACCTGTTTTTCAATTTTTTTTAACCTATTGCCTGACTGCTTGTCTTGGCCCAATCCTATTTTCCTTGCTAAACTGTCCCTTTTCATGGACACAAGCTTTGTTCCACTACCAATTTAGCCAGGAGGGTGGGCTCCTCAACTAGCCTCCACCCCTCATGGGCCCTTTCCTTAAACATTTCTTTCAAAATTGTGAAATCACCAGAATATCACAGAAAATAAAAAATAAAAAATACTACACTGCCCAAACTCCTATATCCTTCAGAGTTTGGTTTAACAGAGCAAGATCTGTTTAAAAGGAGTAATCTCTTGAACAAAGTATCATCTTTGGATTGCTTCCTTTTAAACATTTCCTACACAATTGTCACTACTATTTTCCCTCACTCCTATATCCTTCAGAGTCGAGTCTTACATAGAAAATACCACCTGAGCATATCAGAGGGGTAGCCGTGTTAGATTGGATCTGTAAAAAATGACAAAGAGTCCTGTGGGACCTTCTAGACTAACAGACGTATTGGAGCATAAGCTTTCATGGGTGAATACCGACTTTGTCATAAGCTTTCATGGGTGAATACCGGTTTCTTTATGAATCTCTTTTACCTTTATAACTCTTCCGTGCCCATGCTCATGCTGGGACTTACAAAACACAAAAGTCTATACCCACTAAAAAGAACTCTGCCTGAGAGAGCAGGAGAGGGAAAAGCTAAGCCCCCTACCTTTTGGGCTCAATCCTACTACGACAGAGGGTATATTCACCTATGCAATTTTTCCCCAACACACGGGTTGGAGCTAGGACTCTAATCTTCCCCCTTATGGCCTGGCACCTCTACAACCAGGGGTGTATATACCTAGACACTTTGTATATATTTTATCTGTATAGTTTTCCCCGACAGAGGGGTCAGAACGAGGACTCTAATCCTCCCCCTATTGATGGGCACTTCTACAACCGGGGGTTCATACACCAAATATAAAAACTCCTCCCAGGGATCAAAGCGAGAAACACCAAGTTCTCCTCTTGTGCTCAGTCTTGCTACGGCTGAGGGTGTATGCACCTAGGATTTTTCGGTTTGGAGAGAGGATCTCTAAGTGTTCCTCCTACTGGCTGACCAAACTACGATCGGAGATATACCCACCTCCAATTATTTCCTCCCAGCAGTTCGGGGTGGAGAGAGGGATGCTAAACCTTTCTCCTGTTTTTCAGCCCTGCTACAACTGAGGATGTGTATACCTTTTAATCATAAAAATTCTTAATTCATAAAATATCAACAGTGAATATAATATTAACCACACCTGGTTCTCTCTGTACTGCCCAGTATCTCTATGAACAGGGGTGTGCACACCTGAATGATCAATCACCTTTAAGTGTATGGTATACCTTCTTAGAATCCCATAGTCCCAATGACCCTCATTCCTTTTTGCTATTCACAAAGGGTGGCTGGCAGGATGAAATCAAATTATACATTAATTTTCATAGTCCAATTATAAAATCCTGCTCCTACATTAAGAGATAGGTGCATCTCTGCTCATCTCAATTGATTGATCTCTTACAGTTGGCATGGCTACTTCCACCTTTTCATGTTCTCTGTATGTATAAATATCCTTCTTGCTGTATGTTCCAGTCTATGCATCTGATGAAGTGGACTGTAGCCCACGAAAGCTTATGCTGAAATAAATTTGTTAGTCTCTAAGGTGCCACAAGTACTCCTGTTCTTTTTGCGGATGCAGACTAACACGGCTGCTACTCTGAAATCTGCTATATTAAGACTCTATGAGGCTTTGTCCTCTAACCTTCCATAGGCAACTTTCCCACCACAGTGGGAACAGGGTGTACCAGAGGAAAAACAGGAAGAAAAGAACCTAATAGATTTTTAAAGGTAATTTTCTCTTCCATGTTTTTTGTTCTTTTGAGAGGGAAGATCCTAGATGAGGAAACAGAAAGCTGACATGAAAATGGCCTTATTATTTTTATCTGATATATAAACTGAAGGCTGTGTCTGATTCAGGCTCTATTCTGTGTAAGAAGGAATGTTTAGATTTTCATAGGAAAACCCAGGCAGTTTCCTCACAGAATTTTTTTTTGTTAGCCTTTCTGTCTTATTTATGAAGAAGCTAACACTAGCCCTGTCATAAACAGATAGTAAAGGGTTAACAAGTCCGGTAAACCTGGCTAACACCTGACCAGAGGACCATTAAGGAGACAAGATACTTTCAAATCTCAGTGGAGGGAAGTCTTTGTTTTGTGCTGTTTCTTTTGTTCTCTGTTCTCTCAGGGATCTAAGAGGGACCAGACAGGTACACAGACTCTCCAATCTTCTGTTCAATTTAGTAAGTACCAGTTAGAAAGGCGGTTTAGTCTTTTTTTGTTTGTTTTCTTTATTTGCAAATGTGTATTTTGCTGGAAGGATTGTATCTCTGTTGCAACTTGTATTTGTGCTGGGGGGAGGATTCTCCCTGGTGTCTATAAGCTGAAAGACTGTAACATTTTCCTTCTTGATTTTACAGAGACAATTTTTACTTTTTCTTTCTTTTATTAAAAACTTTTATTTTAAAAAAAATCTGATTGATTTCCCCCCCCTTGTTAAGGCTAAAGGGAATTGAGTCTAAAGTCACCAGGGAGTGGTGGGGGGAATGGAGGAGGCGGGGGGGGAAGGCGAATTTCCCTTTGTTTTAGATTCATGGAGCTTGAATCTGTCTATCTCTCCAGGATAGCCCAGGGAGGGAAAGCCTAGGAGAGGACATGGTGGGGGAAGGGTTTATTTTCCCTTGTGTTAAGATTCAAGGAATTTGGATCTTGTTTCACCAGTGAGTTGGTGAAGTCTTTCCAGATGACCCAGGGAGGGAAAGTCTAAGAGGGGGAAGGGTCGGGGGGGATAGTCAGTTCCTCCTTGTTTTAAGATCCAGGGGGTCTGGGTCTTGGGGTCCCCTGGGAAGGTTTTGAGGGGACCAGAGTGTACCAGGCACTGCAAGTCCTGGTTGGTGGCAGTGCTACAAGATCTAAGCTGGTAATTAAGCTTAGAGGAATTCATGCTGGTACCTCATCTTTTGGACGCTAAGGTTCAGAGTGAGGGTGCATACCATGACAAGGCCCGAGAGACTTTTTAGGCCCTTTTATGGCACTTTCTTGCAAAAATACTCCACAATCTTCCATTTCCCATTTTTTTGACTCAAGTATGTAATTACTGAATGAAATTCTGCAAATAAATACAACACGCACACAATCAAAATAATGTACGTTACTCATGTTCCTGAATTCTTCTACGCCATCACACCCTTTAAACAGTTATTGCATTTCATATTTCTTTCTCTTAGTAGAGCATTCAGAGACAAAGGGAAAGAACCCCATTGCATAACTTCACAAAGCATTGGACAAAAATCAGATCATCAACAACAACAACAAATCTAAAAACTCTATCCCAAACTCAAGAAGAGCATATTAAACATCCTGAATTAGGGAGAAGAAGAGAGAATAGCCAATTCTACTCGTTCATAGGATTAACCTCTTAGTTTCTGACAAAATCTGAACATATTCATGTTCTGAAGGCTCCAAGGCTACATACATAGTCAGACAGACAGAAAGAAAGAAAAAAAGAAAAGAAAGGAAGGCAGTGCTAACATGACACAATGGAGCATATTCTGCTTTCAGTTACACTAGTGTAAATCCAGTGTAAATCTCTTGAATACAGTGGATTTAATGATGTAATTGATAGCAGAATCTAGCTCTTAGATTATATAATAAGACTAATCTAGTATTAAATATTACAAAGCATATTACGTTGAGTGTCCATGCATGTTAGTAAAAGAGTCTTTACTGAATATTTAAAAATACATATTTTTAACGGTACCATTTTATATTCAGTATCATTAACTGGAGAGTCCATCAAATGAAAAGTGCACTCACCTGATTAGCAGGAACAACCTCTTCTGTGCACAAGGAGCATCATTTTTGTCAGACCTCAAAGGAGGGGGTCATGCTGGCAGTGAATGGCTTTGGCAGAAAACCCCCGGAATGAATAGCGAAGCATAGACTAACTCTTTGATATACATTTGTTTTCATCAGAGCTATTTGTAGAATGGAATGGTGACTTTGATCACTAACGTGTTGGGGGGGCATGGTACACTAAAAGGCTGACCATAGTGCAATGCTCAGTACAGGATACATTCTGATGGCTTGTTTGTGTGTCAGAGATAAAAGTGCTGTTATGATGGGAGCTAAGAAATTGGTGAATGATTCAAAGAACTAGCCAAACATTTAGAAATATATTTTAAAGGAGGAGATAAAAATGATCAGAGCATCCTATTGTTACTACCAGTACTTTGACCACCTGTCGTATGTTAGGGAACCATGAAGGTTTATTAGGTCTGTCTCTTGAGGTATAAGTGGTCAAGTGAACTATCAGTCCAGAGCATTATTATTTAGTTGTTGCTTTACAGTAACAAGCTAAGCTTGAGGCCTCATTGTTCTAGATATTCTGCTTATGCATAGAAACATACGATGCCTTGAAGAGCTTATATTCTAAATAGATGAGGCAGATAAAGAATGGGAGAAAGGAAGTATTAATATCTCAATTTTACAGGTGGGAAATCATGACAGAGAGAGAGTATGTAATTTGCCCAAGGTGAGCAGGAACTCTGTGGCAGAACCAGGAATTAAACCCAGGTGGCCTGCGTCCCAGTGCAATGTCCTAAACACAATAACCACTTGATATGTTCCTGTATTCCAGGAAGCTCTTAGATAGCATCTGATCACTGACCAGAACTGACATGATTACTGCATGGTAACATTAAGTATTAACTAATGGTTTCTTTGTATTGCACAAAGTGTGTAAACTTGCTACTTCTTTTCATAGTGATAAGAGTAATAATAATAGGCCCCTTTCATCTATAGATTTCAAAGTGTGTTATAAAGGAGAGTAAATACCATTCACTTGTCACATACTTTTGTCCGTTAGATCTCAAAGTGTGTTATCAAGGAAAGTAAATATCATTCACTTGTCAGGTCCCTTACCTGCTGTCTGCTCATTAATTCGTCATTCTGAGACTTATTCTAACATTCCAGACACTGCTGCATCTTCACACAGCTGTCTTGTGTTGCTTTTTTTAAATTAACCTGCTAGACAAATGTTTCCTCTTCGGGCCCCAACTATGAAATTTCTCACAGATATACACTAGTCAGAGGCCCCAGATGAGCAAGATTCAGATCAAAACCAATAAACATCATTTTTAGCCATACAGATACCAAGTCTAATATCTTCATAGATTCCAAAGCCAGAAGGAACATGGTGACTATTTAGTCTTACGTCCTGTCTAACACAGGCCATAGAACTTCCCCCAAATAATTCCTAGAACTGATCTTTTAGAAAAACACACAGTCTTGATTTTAAAATGATCAGTGATCGAGAATCCACTGGGTTTGTAAATTGTTTCAATGGTTAATTACCCTCACTGTCAAAAATTTATGCCTTATTTCCAAGCTGCGTTTGTCTAGCTTCAGCTTCTAGCCTTAGAGCATGTTATACTTTTCTCTGCTAGATCGAAGAGCCCACTTGCAGCTCTGCCATTCCTAGCTTGTCAATCTGACCCAGGCCTGGCCCTCTTGAAGGGTCAGCGATACCAATCTTTAAGCACCTGTTTTAGATGATTATTGGCTATTTTTATGGCTGAGCCGTATACAATTGGACTCTTAGGATTACTCTGCACTGCAGCGGGGTGGTATGATTCCCAGTGCAGGTAGACAGACTTGTGCTATCTACAGAGGCATGGCAAGGCCCCAGAGGGCCCTGATGCAAGAATAGGTGGAGGCCCCCTTCCAGACCATACAATTTTGCTTCCCTTTACCATCTTGGAAAATCAGAGCATATCCATCTTATCCACAATGACACAACTGTCTTATCCAAAATGACACAAACACAATACTCAGGGTAGGTCAATGCACTTTTGCAGGCTAGCAACACACACTTAAAGGCCTATTTACACATTTACACAAAATGCTCACTGGCAGTGATGTAGTTCTAAATTTTATAACACAGGAGCACTGCAGCAATCTCAAATGGGTCATTCTGTCGTGTGTGAGCTAGATTTTGGAGACGATCTTGTTGTGTGATGTCATGATAGGTTTTGACTATAGGTGCTCTATCTTAACAAACATTTTACCCGGAAATCTCATCTAACTGAAAGTCTGTACAACAGCAGTTATGAGGCTTCACACATTAGTAATACATGCAACCGAGCTTTAAATGTCAAACTTAAAACTAAGTAGCAAGGTACTTCCAAAGCATACATGTCATTTGTCAGAAAGCCCTAGGGTTTGAGTCACCACTGTGTTACTCCAGTTTCAAGTGCAACTCCACCACTGTAAAAGGGGAGTAATGTGATGGGAAATCAAGCCCCAAATCTTGATTCCTGGATGCAGAGTTTTGCCCAGGACAAAACTTGCAATTTGAGTACAAATAACATTTGTTTTTCATTCACTAATCATGAGGTTGAGCACCAAATGCAAACAAGTGTTGTCACAAATATACAGACCACTCTTGAAAATATGGTCTTTGTCACAGAACCCAAACACAGCGAACCATTCTGCCAGCCAATTAAAAAACAAAACTATGAAAACAACTACATCTTCAGCACTTTTCAAAGATCATGGTACCTAGTCCACTTTACATTACTGGCTAAGTCAGACACTTCTAGACTCATAGGGCTGGTGTACACTAGAAGCGCTACATCAGCCCAGCTACACTGTGCCGCTGTAGTGCATCTGGTGAAGATGCTGTATGCCGATGGCAGAGCACTTTCCCATTGGCATCATTACTCCCCCCTGCCCGTAAGAGGTGGAAGCTGTGCCAGCGGGAGAGCATGTCTCACCAACATAGCGCCAGTGTGGACAGCACTTAAGTCGCTGTAACTTATGATGCTCGGGCAGGGGCGGCTTTTTCACACCCCTGAGCGATGCAAGTTAGATTGACTTAAGCGGTAATGTAGACCTGCCCATAGGGTTAGAAAGGACTGCAATCAGAGCCGGCTTTAGGCTCATTTGCCCGATTCCCTGGAATCGGGCCCCATGCCAGGGCCCTGAGCCTTAGGTGCCTTCTTAATTTTTTATTTTTACTCACCAGGTGGCAGTCCGCTCCAGGGGTCTTCGGCGGCATTTCAGTCGAGGGGGTCTGCTCCGGGGGTCTTTGGTGGCATTTTGGTGGCGGGGATCCTTCGGTGCAATGGAAGACCCAGAGCAGAGATCCCTGCTGCCAAAGTGCCACCGAAGCCCCGGACCACCACTGGGTATTTGAATCGGGCCCCGCAGTTAATAAAGCCGCCCCTGACTGCAAGGGTCATCTATTCTAACTACTTGCCAAGATGCTGGATGTGTTGTGTCTAATCTAAACTATCTAAGACAGATGGCTGTCCAGTCTTCTTTTAAAAACCACCAGTGAAGAATCTTCCACAACCTCCCAAGGCCATCTGTTCCATTGTCCTATTGTTCTTACAGTTAGGAAGTTTTTCCTGAGGTTTAATCTAAATCTGCTGTGCTGTAGTTTGAACCCTTTTGCCTCTTGTCCTTCCCTCTGTGGCAAAAGAGAACTCTTCTCCATCTTTTTATGGCAGCCTTTCAAGTATCAGAAGACTGCTATTATAGTCCCCCTTAATCTCCTCTTTTCCAAACTAGACATACCCAGTTCCTTCAGCCTTTGCGCATATGGCTTGCATTCCATCCCTTTGATCACCTTTGTCACTTGCCTCTGGATCCTTTCCAGTTTCTCTCCATCCTTTCTATACATTGGTGACCAAAATTGGACACAGTACTCCAGCTGAGACCTAACCCAGCACCAAGTAGAGTGGTACTATCACCTCCAATGACTTGCATACTGTGCCTCTGTTAATGCAACCCAAAATTGCATTTGCTTTTTTTGCAACAGCATCACATTGCTGACTCATTCTGAGGTTGTGATCCATCACAACTCCTAGAGCCTTCTCAGCAGTGCTGCTGCCAAGCCAGTTTTCCGCCACTCTGTATTTGTGCATTTGTTTTTTCTTGCCTAAGTGTAGCACCTTACATTTGTCTTTGTTGAATTTCATTTTGTTGTCTATAGCCCAGTTCTCCAATTTATCAAGATCCCTCTGAATTTTAGCTCTATCCTCCAAAGTATTGGCAACCCTCCCTAGCTTCATGTTATCTTACGGTATGTCTACTTCTATATGGAGTAGAAGATGGCAGGCTTTAAGCGGTCCACTTTGTTAAGTGAGAAATCACAACTAATGCCATCAGCCCAGCAACTGAACATTGATCAACGATCTCCTGGTCTTCAACAACTCAAGCCACCATAACAGCAGTCTTCCGGACCAAGCAACATGCTAGATAGGTTCTGCTTCTATATCATAGAAATGTTATGTGACCTAGATAAAAAGCCAGGCCTCACTCATTCCTATCACATCTTCTAAAAATCTCTAAGATAAACACATTGTACATGTAGAGTTTGATCCTGCAGCATGTGAGGCAAGATTCACTGGCATGCTCCAGCTAATTTTGGACCACTCCATAAATCCTATTTAATGGGCTGAGCAGATCAGGATTTTCATTGTCAAAATGTTGCATAGGAGCTAGAAGGCACCAGTGAATCTAGCCAGCAGGGACGTGCTGGTCGTCACTTCCTGCAGCTCCCATTGGCTGGGAACAGTGAACCACAGCCAATGGGAGCTGCGTGGGGGGCCGTGCCTGCGGATGGTCAACATCAGCAAAATTTCTCACAGCCTGCAATCAGATTACCCTGATGGGCTGCATGAGGCCCGCGGGCCGCAGGTTGCTCACCATTGCCCTAGGGCGAGGCATCTGCTCCCCATATTCTCCCTTGCAGCTCTTCCCTGCCCTTAGCCTCCACCCTCCTCCCCCACAGGCCCAGGACCCTCTCCCCATCTTCCACCCCGCAATCCTTCTTGTGAAGCTGCTCTGCTCTCTGGAAACCCCTCACCTGGCAACCTGTACTTCACCAGCCCAAACACCCTGCACAGCTTCCAACCCCATCCTCATCCCCCAACTCTTTCCAGTTGAGCTCCTCACCGTTGAAGTGGCAGCTGCAGTACAAGTTTGAGGTGGTGGTGGTGACCGGACCCTAAAGGGGCCAGATGTGGAGTGGCAGGTGCAGGCAGGGCACTGTTGGGAGCCGTCTCAAGCAGCTCCACACCCGAGGAGCCACAGCTATGAGCTGAGCCATGCCAGGTGTAGGGAATAGATGAGGAGGGAGGTCAGAGAACTGCTCTGGTAGCCCGGCTTGCTGGGAGCCTCATTCTACTCCAAGCCCTGTCTTCCTATATGTAGACTGCCCAACGTAACTACAATGAGGTTCCTAAGATAGAGAGGTTGGTTGGGCCCCCATACCCCATGGGCCCTGCTGTGACTGCACCACTTGCATCAGTGTAGCTATGACCCTGGCTAGCTCTGCTTGAGCTAGTGGGCTGAAAATAGCAGTGTGGATGATGTGGCAGAGCCAGTGGCTTGGGCCACATGAGTCCAAGCCTGCCCAACCCCTTGAGTACATGCTCAGGTGGCTAGCCAGAGCCAGTGGCACTGCCACAGTGGCCACACTGCTATTTTTAGCATGCTAGCTTGAGGCTGTCTAACCGTGCTGGGAATCACACTTCCTAGCTGCAGTGTAGATATACTCTAAGGGCCTGATCCAAAGGCCATTGAAATCAAGGGACTCTTTCTATCGACTCATAGATTCTAAGGCCAGAAGGGACCACTGTGATCATCTAGTCTGACCTCCTGCATAACACCAGCCAGAGAACTTCTCCAAAATATTTTCTGTTTGAATTAGAGCACATGATTTAGAAAAACATCCAATCTTGATTTCAAAATTGCCAACGATGGAGAATCCATCACAATCCTGGGTATATTGTTCTAATGGTTAATTACCCTCACTATTAAAAAAAATATGCTTTATTTCTAGTCTAAATGTGTCTAGCTTCAATTTCCAGCCACTGGATCTTGTTTTACCTTTGTCTTTATAGTGAGGAGTCCATTATCAAATATTTGTTTCCCATGTAGATACTGATAGACCATGATCAAGTCATCCCTTAACTTTCTCTTTGCTCATTGACTTAAATGAGCTTCGGAGCAAGTCCATAATAACCACGCACCTGGGTTTGAAACAGGAGGGATACAAATAAATAGCCCAAATAAAAATTTTGCAAGTGCAATCAAACATTCCTAAGATAGTGTTTTTGTCACTAATATGCTCGCCCCAAAACTTTTACCACAGCATTCCATTATCTATTCCATCTGTATATAGATTAGCTATTTAACAATGACAAACACTCAATGACAGATGCTATCCCTAAGGCTATGCATGGAGGTCTATTGTAACACCTTTTTCGGTTTGCTCATATCTGTGAAAAGCCTGTGGTAAAGATTATTCTCCATATTGCAATGATGGTGACTTCACGTAGATGTTTTGAACTTATCTTAAGTTGTAAGAGTGTTGGTCTTAAATGATTCATATTGTAAATTTAAAATTCCTATACTTCCTACACTTATTTTGCTTCTTAAATGTGGACGAATAAAAAGAGACTTCTGTACAAACAGCTTTATTGATCACCAGGAAGCAAATTAACTGGAAAGCAGATTCTCCTCCAAGGAAAAATTAATGGATTTGGAGACTCACATACATTTTTACTTGAAATATCAGTTTGCAATTCCAGGAATAAATCAGAAGACTAGCTAACTGAATTTGGCTCCCCTTTCAGGAACATTTTGCTGAACACAATTTGATCTCTGACCTGTAAAAAAAAAATCAAGCAGACATAGCTTACTTTCTGTTTCAAACAGTGCATTGCCTACAATTAGACAATTGTATTACATGTCCTATTAGCCTTTATCTGTTAGTCAAGACTTATATTGCACCTTTCTCTCTTTTCCTTTTAGTTAGAATTATTACTACTCAACAATATTTCCTGTATGATCACATTTCCATATGTAAAATACTGTTGTTACCAGCTGGGATTATTTTCTCCTACATTTTTTTTCTTTCTTAGTTAATTTCATTGTATTATTACACTTTTAAGATGCAGTGGTTACGTTGAACAATGAAGAGGCAAAGATCTGGAGGTGCGCTGGAGTGCACTGTGTGAGGCTATGGGCCCACCACTGTTATATATTGAATAGTGAAAGTAAAATATATATCCCTCAGCTTTCTTACTTACTGTGCACCAGCCAAACTGCACACTGAAAGAGACAGGTGATATACGGAAAAAAGAACATGTGGCAATGTAATTAAAGACTGTTGTAATGCAAGCATGCGAGGGCAGATAAGTTTGCATGGGTACATTTAATGGACAATCCTAGATTTTTTGAGTGGTTTGCCTCAACATTCTTTTAATGTATCTTTCATTTTGAATGGAATTGAACAATAATAAATAGCAGTTCACATCTTCAAAGCTCTGTGCAAACACTATTTTGTCATTTCTAAGAGCAACCACCAATTCTAAAAACAAATATTAAAAAAAACAACAAACAAACTGGGAAATGAAAGTGAGGCTGTTGTAAATGGTGAATATCAGCAGACATGAAATAGATGAAGAATATCACAGCAGGGATTGCTGCCATGTTTACAGACCATTAAAGTCTGAACCAAAACTGTATATGGAGATATATGTGTGTGCTAGCTGTGAATGTTCAGGGCCAGCAAAACTCCTAGAGGCTTGATTTTGAATTTAATCTATATGACTAAAAGAGAGTTTATTTCTACTCTGAGAAAACACAACAAATTTCTCAGGCTATTTTCTTGTTCTCTGGTGCACAGTGTCATCACATATGAATGTCTGTCTCATTACCCAGCTAAGGACGCTGCATCCCAAAATGCACAGGACCGGTCGCTAGAAAGTAGTTTCTGCACATAGGAGAAGTGTGATCTCTGGGCAGATCGAGGCACTTATCTAAAAGATTTTTTGCTAGGAGAGGAAAAGAGAGTAGAGTCAGATGAGGTGAGATGTGAACAGCACATAGAAATAAGCTAACAAACAAAGGAAGGCTGATTTCTCAAGGCTGAAACTCTCACTTTCATGCTGCTCATGGTCTACAAGAGAACATACAGGATATGATCCCTTTTGCGGCTTTCTACCACCTCAGATTACATAAGGTAAAATTCTCCTCTGTGCAGCTGACCTGCCGAAGGCTCTCTGGACACTTAATCGCTACTCAAGGACAGTAATAAGATTTAACAGTGAAAAACAAACATGAGGAGGGATGACATGTGAGCATATGGTGCAGTGGAGAATTTTGGTCGGTAGCCAGGAAGGTGTGCCAGGGAGGGTTTTGGCAGCTTAGAGAGATGGGGGAAAGGTTGCTTGCTCTCTTTATTCCTCCTGCAGTAGCACAGCAGGGCTAGGAGAAGCTATCTGGTGGGTTTTCAAAATGAGTGAGTATGTGAGGAATAGTTTCCCCATCATATTAGACTAGAAGACCAGAATGTCTCTCAAAGCCTGATAGAATCCCAGTTTTCTGAGTTACATGGCATCTGGTCATCCTATTTCTAACAGGTGAAGGGTATTCAGATCTGCTAGGTATCATGACACTCTAACATTTGACAGCTCTGTCAGACCTCCCCACAGCTCAGGTAAAAGGTCACTCACTCTACAGCCCCTGTGCGCCATTTGGACAGGGGACTGTGCACTGGGTTAGGATCTAAGAGACCATACTTCTGGTCTCTCTTCTTCAACCGACTGTTTTGATATTTCTGTTTAGTTCACATCCTTTGTTACCAACCCAAGACCTCATATCCCTATGCCAGCAGACCTGCAGCTACCAGGGGGGTTACAAAAACAGACTTACCACCATCTTTTTGTAAAATAAACAGGGAAAAGACCAGGAAATACATACTTCTCCAGTTTACTAGGACACACGCTCACATCCTTTACTTCAGAGCAGAAGTGTTTTTTAGGGCTCTGGATGGGTTCTTTGCACTAGAGTGAATGTAATCCATGAGGAGTGTAGCATCACCACAGAAAACCTCTACTCCAGACCCCAGCGTCTTCCAATGAAGAGCTTAAGTAGCAGCCTACTGGTCAGACAAAATAATTTGCATCAAAGCTGGCCTTTCAGAATATCAGAAATTATCCAAAAGAAACAGCCCTGATAACATTAACTACACACACAACACAACAAGAAATCCTAGAAAAATAAGCACTTGCCTACTACCCTGATCCATACTCTGACTGGCTGGTGAAAGAGAAGCAAAGTATCTAGGAGTCAACCTAAGGAATGTGCTGATGATATCCTTTATTTTTACTAAAGTGACATCAGTTGTAGGGAAAAGAGAGGTTCACTCCTGAGGTCATCTTCGATTTCTGGACACTGCACGTTTTATCCTGCAAATGTAGCATACATAGTAGCTTTAGTCCCTGCACATTATAAAAGAAAGGATAGGTTAACTGCTAAACAGTATTTGGATTCTAAGTAAATGCTCTGTTTAGAGTTCCTTTCAGTGGGTTATTTACTATACTTCCTGTGCTGTTTTGAAATATGTACTGTACTTTTAGTCCTGGCATAAGCCTCTCCTTTTTTTGTTTGGTGTCACATCATATCAGCATAGTGCCACAGGCTGCTTGAACTCAGGTATAGGGAAGGTATCCTCTTTGGCCCAAAGTAGCATGGACAGTACTGTATTTACAGTACTACTTTGTTTTCAGTAAACAGAGGAAAGTACAGATTAAGAAGTGAATTCAGGTTACCTGGAGTGAGAGGGACTGCACAATGTAAATTTCACTTATAACCAAGTATTCCAGTGAAATGCTTTATACTATATTTCCTTTCCACAAAAAGCTGAATGAAGGAAGTGCAAGAGGAAGAGTGCGTGTGTGTGTGCTTGCTGGGGCAACATATCAATGACTTGCCCTTTTGCATTTAGAAGCCTTTGCTGAAGTCTGACATGCTGGCAACTTTTCAGATAACTTGCAAGAATTTCCTAGGAGATGCCGGTACATCAGGCAGCGAGCAATAGGAGTGTGACAAGAATGAGTGGTGTAGTGTTTGACTGTGCCCACTGCATGAGCTTTAAACTGATTATGATCATACATGATGCTGATGGAGGGCTGCTGATGTATTACTGGAGCTCTTTGGCAATGTAAATTCTCAGGCTCAGGATGGCCACCCCGATCAAAATGTATCACCAAAATTAGAGGTGAGAAGACCTGGTAGATCAGCTAGTGTATCTTCAGGGGGAGGAGTGGCCCTATATGTGAAAGAAAATGTAGATTCAAATGAAGTAAAAATCTTAAGTGAATCCACATGTTCCATAGAATTGCTATGGATAGAAATGTCATGCTCTAATAAAAATATAACATTAGGGATCTATTATCGACCACCTGACCAGGACAGTAATAGTGCTGATGAAATGCTAAGGGAAATTAGAGAGGCTATCAAAATTAAGAACCCAATAATAGTGGGGGATTTCAATTATCCCCATATTGACTGGGAACATTTCACTTCAGGACGAAATGCAGAGATAAAATTTCTCGATACTTTAAATGACTGCTTCATGGAGCAGCTGGTACGGGAACCCAGAAGGGGAGAGGAAACTCTAGATTTAATCCTGAGTGGAGCTCAGGAGCTGGTCCAAGAGGTAACTATAGCAGGACCGCTTGGAAATAATGACCATAATACAATAGCATTCAACATCCCTGTGGTGGGAAGAACATCTCAGAAGCCCAACTCTGTGGCATTTAATTTCAAAAGGGGGAACTATACAAAAATGAGGGGGTTAGTTAAACAAAAGTTAAAAGGTACAGTGACCAAAGTGATATCCCTGCAAGCTGCATGGAGCTTTTTAAAGACACCATAATAGAGGCCCAACTTCAACGTATACCCCAAATCAAGAAACACAGTAAAAGAACTAAAAAAGAGCCACCGTGGCTTAACAACCATGTAAAAGAAGCAGTGAGAGACAGAAAGACTTCCTTTAGAAAGCTGAAGTCAAATCCTAGTGAGGCAAATAGAAAGGAGCATAAACACTGTCAACTTAAGTGCAAGAGTGTAATAAGAAAAGCCAAAGAGGAGTTTGAAGAATGGTTAGCCAAAAACTCCAAAGGTAATCACAAAATGTTTTTTAAGTACATCAGAAGCAGGATGCCTGCTAAACAACCAGTGGGGCCCCTTGACGATCGAAATACAAAAGGACCGCTTAAAGACGATAAAGTCATTGTGGAGAAACTAAATGGATTCTTTGCTTCAGTCTTCACGGCTGAGGATGTTAGGGAGATTCCCAAACCTGAGCTGGCTTTTGTAGGTGACAAATCTGAGGAATTGTCACAGATTGAAGTGTCACTGGAGGAGGTTTTGGAATTAATTGATAAACTCAACATTAACAAGTCACCGGGACCCGATGGCATTCACCCAAGAGTTCTGAAAGAACTCAAATGTGAAGTTGCGGAATTATTAACTAAGGTTTGTAACCTGTCCTTTAAATCGGCTTCAGTACCCAATGACTGGAAGTTAGCTAATGTAACGCCAATATTTAAAAAGGGCTCTAGAGGTGATCCTGGCAATTACAGACTGGTAAGTCTAACATCGGTACCGGGCAAATTAGTTGAAACAATAGTTAAGAATAAAATTGTCAGACACATAGAAAAACATAAACTGTTGAGCAATAGTCAACATGGTTTCTGTAAAGGGAAATCGTGTCTTACTAATCTATTAGAGTTCTTTGAAGGGGTCAACAAACATGTGGACAAGGGGAATCCAGTGGACATAGCATACTTAGATTTCCAGAAAGCCTTTGACAAGGTCCCTCACCAAAGGCTCTTACATAAATTAAGCTGTCATGGGATAAAAGGGAAGGTCCTTTCATGGACTGATATCTTGTTAAAAGGCAGGGAACAAAGGGTAGGAATTAATTGTAGATTCTCAGAATGGAGAGGGGTAACTAGTGGTGTTCCCCAAGGGTCAGTCCTAGGACCAATCCTATTCAATTTATTCATAAATTATCTGGAGAAAGGGGTAAACAGTGCGGTGGCAAAGTTTGCAGATGATACTAAACTACTCAAGATAATTAAGACCAAAGCAGATTGTGAAGAACTTCAAAAAGATCTCACAAAACTAAGTGATTGGGCAACAAAATGGCAAATGAAATTTAATGTGAATAAATGGAAAGTAATGCACATTGGAAAAAATCACACCAACTATACATACAATATGATGGGGGCTAATTTAGCTACAATGAGTCAGGAAAAAGATCTTGGAGTCATCGTGGATAGTTCTCTGAAGATGTCCACTCAGTGTGCAGAGGCGGTCAAAAAAGCAAACAGGATGTTAGGAATCATTAAAAAGGGGATAGAGAATAAGACAGAAAATATATTATTGCCCTTATATAAATCCATGGTACGCCCACATCTCGAATACTGTGTACAGATGTGGTCTCCTCACCTAAAAAAGATATACAGGTACTAGAAAAGGTTCAGAAAAGGGCAATTAAAATGATTAGGGGTTTGGAGAGGGTCCCATACGAGGAAAGATTAAAGAGGCTAGGACTCTTCAGCCTGGAAAAGAGGAGACTAAGGGGGGATATGATAAAGATGTATAAAATCATGAGTGATGTGGAGAAAGTGGATAAGGGAACGTTATTTACTTATTCCCATAATACAAGAAATGAAATTCACCAAATGAAATTAATAGGCAGCAGGTTTAAAACAAATAAAAGCAAGTTCTTCACGCAGAGCACAGTCAACTTGTGGAACTCCTTACTTGAGAAGGTTGTGAAGGCTGGGACTATAACAGTGTTTAAAAGAGAACTGGATAAATTCATGGAGGTTAAGTCCATAAATGACTATTAGCCAGGATGAGTAAGGAATGGTGTCCCTAGCCTCTGTTCACCAGAGGATGGAGATGGATGGCTGGAGAGAGATCACTTGATCATTGTCTGTCAGCTTCACTCCCTCTGGGGCACCTGGCATTGGCCACTGTCGGTAGGCAGATACTGGGCTAGATGCAGGGCCGGCTCTAGCCATTTCGCTGCCCCAAGGATGGCGGCAAGCCGGGAGGGCGCTCTGCCGCTCGCCGGTCCCGCGGCTCCGGTGGACCTCCCGCAGGCGTGCCTGCAGAAGCTCCACTGGAGCTGTGGGACCAGCGGAACCTCCGCAGGCACGCCTGCGGAAGGTCCACCGGAGCCGCCTGCCGCTCTCCGGGCAACCGGCAGAGAGCCCCCCCGTGGCATGCCGCCCCAAGCACGTGCTTGGCTCGCTGGGGCCTGGAGCCGGTCCTGGCTAGATGGACCTTTGGTCTTACCCGGTACGGCCGTTCTTATGTTCTTATGTTCCCACCAGTGCTATTCTCTGGGGTACATTTTCCTGTATGTTTGTTAACTGCCCTTATGTTAGAACTGCCACCATCTGCCTGGAGAGATGATTCTGTAATCTAGTAGCTCTCAGCGCTGTTAGGTAGCTTTTTCTGATATCCAATGAAAGCACACTATTTGTATAGACTAGCTCAGGAATAAATTACTCAAAACAATCATCATTATTATTTATATTCCTTGCCCCTCTTCCCCAATTGTTTCATAAATGCATTTATTGTGTTCCTAAAACCATAGAAGCAGAAATTGTTTAGCAATCCACAGAATAGATATTGCATGTAACATGTAAACTTCCCCACAGTTACCTCTGTACCTCAACCCTGATATATGGGTACCATTTCTATCATAGGTGTTGACTCCATGGGTACTCTGGGGCTGGAGCACCCACAGGGGAAAAATGGTGGGTACTAAGCACCCCCCGGCAGCTCCTCTATCAGCTTCTCCATCCCCCTAATATCTCCCACCCGCCAGTGGGCCCCACCAATCAGTGCCTCCCCCTCCCTCCCCTCGCCTTCCGCCACCGCAATCAGTTGTTTCACAGGATGTAGGAGGCTGTGGGGAGTAGGAGGAGTGAGGACACGGGGTGCTCGGGGGAGGGGGCAGAACTGGGTTGGGTGGGGGTGGAGTGGGGGGCAGGAAGACACAGGGTGGGGATGGAGCGGGGGGTGGCAAGAGGCAGGGCATGGATGGGGCCTTGGAGGAAGGAGTGGAGTGGAGGCAGGGCCTAGGGCAGAGCCGGCGGGGGGAGGTCGAGCACTCTCTGACACTTTGAAAAGTCGGCGCCTGTGATTTCTGTGGAGGAAAGTGTGGTTCAATCTCCCTGCTCATTCAATCCTTGACTTTTTGACTGTCACTGAACAAGAGTCTAAGATATGGGCAATTTTGGGAGTAGTTTATAGTAATAGTGAGAGCTGTTGATTAGGAGCAGGGCTGAAACCATAACTTCATTTCACATAAGCCACCAAGCAACCATCCAGTGCTAACTAGAGACTTTTTGCAGTAAATGTTGTTGTGAAAAATTTCCTACCATTGACAAGATGAGGTCCTTGGAATAGCTGTTTCAGAAATAGAGTCATATTGTTTGTTTTTAGTAATAACTTATAATATTTATTATTGTACATGTTTTTGCTAATGGTGACAAAAGTTATATAATATGAGAAATGGGAACTGCTCCTTTAAGAATGTGGGGGGGATGTGGGGGAGGGGGGTACTGGAGCACACTGAGTGAGTTACTGCAGAAGTCAGTGTTCAGTGTGTGTGTGTTGCTGCCGCAGGAGGCTGGCCTGTCACTGGGCCCTGAGGAGATCTCTAATTGCAAGAAGCTCCTAAAGCAAAAGGTTTCAATTCCCAGAATAAACAATGTTCTCTTTGTAAAGCTGTGCCTTGTGATCAAGGGTGGGCCAGTTCTATTGAAGCTAGTGTAGACAGAGCTCCAGCTGGCTGCCTGCATTTTTTTACCAAAGTATCGTATAGATATGCTTGGAGAAGGGTTAGACAACACAATGGTTAAATGCTGACAGCCACTTGGAGTCCTGTCAACTAGAGCACTCCCACTGCTGCCACTGCCATGACACAACAGTCTTATACATACAGTTTAGAATGTAAATAGCATTATGCAGTTTTACCAAATACTCTATGATAGAATCATAGAAATGTAGGGCTGGAAGGGACCATGAGAGATCAGCTAGTCTATCTTCCCAGGCTGAGGTAGGCCCAATTAAACCCAGACCATCTCCAACTGGTGTTTGTCCATCCTGTTCTCCAGTGACGGGGTCTCCAAACCTCCCTTGGTAACCTATTCCAGTGCTTAACTAGCCTTATAGTTAGACATTTTTTCTACTAACTTAAGTCTTTCTTGCTGAAGATTAAGCTGATTATTTCTTGTCTTGCCTTCAGTGTAAGTGGGGAATGATTGATCACCATCCTCTTTATAACAGCCTTAAACCTATTTGAAGACTGTTATCATCTTCCTCCCCCAGTCTTCTTTTCTCAAGACTAAACATACTTAGGTTTTTTAACCTTTCCTCATAGGTCAGCTGGTCTAAACCTTTTATCACTTTTGCTGTCCTCCTCTGGACTTAAAGTGTGGCACCCAAAACTAGACACAATACTCCATCTGCTGAGTACCTCTCATGTTTTACACATAGCATGCCTGCTAATACAGCCCAGAATATTTTCCTTTTTTTGCAACTGCATCACATTGTTGGCTCATATTTAATTTGTGGTCCACTGTAACCCCAGATCCCTTTTGACAGTACTACTGCTTAGCCAGTTATTCCCCATTTTATGCTTGTGCATTTGATTTTTCCTTGCTATTATTTGCACTTGTCTTTACTGATTTTCATCTTGTTGATTTCAGACCAGTTCTCCAATTTATCAAGATTATCTTTAAATTACACTCCTATCCTCCAAAGTGCTTGCAACTCCTCCCAGCTTGGAGTCATCTGCAAATTTCCAAATCTTTAATGAAAATATTGAATAGTATCAAATAGGACTGACATCTGTGGGACCCCACTAGGTACACCCTGCCACTTTAACTGTGAACCTTTGATAACTATTCTTCGCGTATGGTTTTTCGACTAGTTGTGCCCCTACTTTACAATAATTTCATCTAGACCACATTTCCCAAGTTTGCTTATAAAAGTATAAGTGGGACAACATCAAAAGCATCATTAAAATAAAGATAAATTGCATCTACTGCTTTCCCCTATCCACTAGGTCAGTAACTCATCAAAAAAGGAAATTAGGTTGTTTTGACATGATTTATTTTTGATAAATCCATGTTGGCTGTTACTTATCACCCTATCATCCTCTAGGTGTTTAACATGGATTTAATAATTTGTTCCAATGTCTTTCTAAGTATCAAAGTTAGGCTGAACTGTCTACAGTGCCCAGGTCCATTTTGTTCTCCTTTTAAAACAGGAACTATGTTTGCTTTTCTTCAGTCCTCTGGGGCATCACCTTCCGTCCATGAGTCCCTTATTATAATCACTAATGGTACAGAGATTTCTTCAGCTAGGTCCCTGAGTACACTAGAGTGAACTTCATCAGGCCCTGATGACTTGAATATATCTAACTTATCTAAAGATTCTTTCTTATGCCTTAGCTTTTCTGCTTTTGTTCCTAACAGTTTGTGTTATTCTTTTGTATTCATCATTAGCAATTTGTCCATGTTTCCACTTTTTGTAGGTTTCCTTTTTTTGATTTTCAGGTGTGCCTTTAAGATTGTCTCTGAGAAACTACCAGCTCTTTGGAACTCCTTTTCTCCCTTAGATTTTCTTCCTATAGGACCTAATCTACTAGTTATCTGAGTTAGTTAAAGTCTGCCTTTTAAAAGTCCATTGTCCATATTCTGCAGCTCTCATTCCTTCCTTTCCTTAGAATCATGAAATCTTATCATTTCATAATCTCTTTCACCCAAGCTACTTTCCACCTTCAAATTCACAACCAATTCCTCCCTATTAGTCAGAAGCAAGTCTAAAATGGTTGCACCCCTGGTTACTTCCTCCACAATCTGAAACAAGAAATTGTCCCAAACAGTTTCCAAGAGCTTAATAGACATTTTGTGTTTTGCCAACTTTTCCAACAGATACCTGGGTAGTTAAAGTCCCCCATTGCTACCAAGTCTTATATTTTGGATATTTCTGTTATATGTTCTATAAATCCCTTACCCATGTCTTTCTCCTGCAATATACAGTTGTCATAAACAGAAAGTTAAGGGTTAATGTCTCTTTTACCTGTAAAGGGTTAAGAAGCTCAGTGAACCTGGCTGACACCTGACCAGAGGATCAATCGGGGAACAAGATACTTTCAAATCTCGGTGGAGGGAAGTCTTCGTTTGTACTGTTTGTTTTGTTGGTTGTTCGCTCTTGGGGCTAAGAGGGGCCAGACGTGCAACCAGGTCTTTCTCCAATCTTTCTGAAACAGTCTCTCATGTTCAAAATAGTAAGTACTAGCTAGAAAAGGCAGATTAGTCTTATGGTTGTTTTCTTAACTTGTGAATGTGTATTTTGCTGGAAGAATTTTTTCCTCTGTTTGCTGTAACTTGTATCTTAGGCTACGGGGGAGGGAGTCCCTCTAGTCTATATAAGCTGAAGACCCTGTAAACATTTTCCATCCTGGTTTTACAGAGATAATTTTTACTTTTTCTTTCTTTAATTAAAAGCTTTCTTTTTTAAGAACCTGATTGATTTTTTTCCTTGTTTAAGACCCAAGGGAATTGGGTCTAAACTCACCATGGGATTGGTGGGGGGAAAGGAGGTGGGGGGAAGGTTAATTCCTCTCTGTTTTAAGATCCACTGAGTTTGGATCAGTGTAGCCTCTCAGGGTAACCCAGGGAGGGGAAAGTCTGGGAGGAGGAAGGAGGGGGAATGGTTTATTTCTCCTTGTTTTAAGACCCAAGGGGTTTGGGTCCTGGGTCCCCTAAGGAAGGTTTTGGGGGACAGCGAGTGTACCAGACACTGGAATTTCTTGTTGATGGCAGCGCTATTAGATCTAAGCTAGGAATTAAGCTTAGAAGGGTACATGCAGGTCCCCACTTTTTGGACGCTAAAGTTCAAAGTGGGAAAAATACCTTGACAACAGTGTTCATCCCAATGGTTTTCTTTAGCATATTATTAGTGTGAAATCACTTTTCTGGACTGGAATTAGCAAATCATACTCTACCATAAATTCATGCATCTCTATACAGCACATTTGGCTCTGGGTAGTATTAATGACAAATGATTTTGTGACCAATAGTTTGTCTGAGCTCTTCATTCATCATACAAGAAGACTGTCTTATATAGCTAGTTTTCTTTGGAAAAAGGAAGTGGAGAGAAAGACACAAGGAAAAAGAAAATTGTAAGTAATTGAAAATAAAAAGTAGAACATAGCAAAAAACTTACTCATAAATAATCAGGAAGAACAGAAATCTGTATGGTATTTCTGTATTATCTAGAGAGAATTTCTCCTGGGATTTTTCTTGTTGTTTTCTACTCTACTTGGTCCATTCCTAATAGCAAATGTCAGTGCAAACCTTGAGCAAGGTCACTCTAAGTTTATTTATGAATTTATTAGACTGAAACGTTAGTAAAAGCCAGGATCAATAGAAATCTGCACAAAAACTCCTGGAAACCGTACGAGTCACAGAAACTTCACAGGGATTGCAGAATTCTGTGGAACATTCAAATAATACCTCATGCTAGTGCTGGCCAAAGGACAACAATTCTGTTTCATAACAATGTCTGAGCTTTTGACATTTATTTTTGTTCCACAGTGGAACAAAGACAAAAGCTTTTGAATGTTTTTGCAAAACAGAATTGTGTCAAAACGTCCATTTGCAGATCAAAAAGGTCAAGTTTTCGATTTGTGTCTCTCTCCGGTGAGAGGTGACTGGAGAGTCCAATCTGGGCCTCAGAAAACTTCCCGTCAAAGTCTTTGTTGAAATCTATACATATTCATAAAATGTTTCGGTTTTAATGAAACAGCGTATTTCAACATAAAATACATTTAGTCAAAATGTTCTCATCTGTTCTACCCTATGCTTTTAAAAGGCTCATCTAAAAATGAGTTTATAGTTGGGCTGTCAAGTGATTAAAAAAATTAATCACAATTAATCATAAAGTTAAATAATAATAGAATACCATTATTTAAATATTTTTAGATGTTTTCCACATTTTCAAATATATTGATTTTATTTACAGCACAGAATATAAAGTGTACAGTGTTCATTTTAAATTTATTTTGATTATATATATTTGCACTGTAATAAAATAAATAGTGTTTTTCAATTCACCTAATACAAGTACTGTAGTGCATTCTCTTTGTCATGAAAGTTGAACTTACAAATATAGAATTATGTACAAAAAATAACAGCATTCAAAAATAAAACAATGGAAAACTTTAGAGCCTACTTGTCCACTCAGTCTTACTTCTTATTCAGTTAATCACTCAGACTAACATATTTGTTTCCATTTGCATGAAATAATGCTGTCTGCTTCTTGTTTACAATGTCGCTTGAAAGTGAGCATAGGCATTTGCATGGCACTGTTGTGGCCGGCATCACAAGTTATTTACGTGCCAGATGTGCTGAAGATTCATATGTCCCTTCATGCTTCAACCACCATTCCAGGGAACATATATCCATGCTGATGGTGGGTTCTGCTCAATAACAATCCAAAGCAGAGCAAAAAGACGCATGTTCATTTTCATAATCTGAGTCAGATACCGTCAGCAGAAAGTTGATTTTCTTTTTTTGGTGGTTGAGGTTCTGTAGTTTCCACATTAGAGTGTTGCTCTTTTAAGACTTCTGAACGCATGCTCCACACCTTGTCCCTCTCAGATTTTTAGAAGGTACTTCAGAGTTTTAAACCTTGGGTTGAGTGCTGCAGCTATCTTTAGAAATCTCACATTGCTACCTTATTTGCATTTTGTCAAATCTGCAGTGAAAGTGTTCTTAAAATGAACAATATGTGCTGGGTCATCATCCAAAACTGCTATAACATAAAATATATGGCAGAATGTGGGTCAAAGAGAGCAGGAGGCATATAATTCTCCCCCAAAGAGTTCAGTCACAAATTTAATTAAAACATTGTTTTTTAACAAGCTTTATCAGAATGGAAAAATGTCTTCTGGAATAGTGGCCGAAATATGAAGGGCATATGAATGTTTAGCATATCTGGAATGTAAATACCTTGTAATGCCGCTACAAAATTGCCACATGAAAGCCTGTTCTCACTTTCAGGTGACATTGTAAATAAGACACGGGCAGCGTTATCTCCTGTAAATGTAAACAAACTTGTTTGTCTTAGTGATTGGCTGAATAAGAAATAGGACTGAGTGGACTTGTAGGCTCTAAAGTTTTACATTGTTTTGTTTTGGAGTGTAGTTATGTAACCAAAAAAATCTATATTTGTAAATTGCACTTTCACAATAGAGATTGCACTACAGTTCTTGTATGAGGTGAACTGAAAAATACTGTTTCTTTTGTTTATCATTTTTACAGTGCAAATATTTGTAATAAAAACAATATAGAATGAGCACCGTACACTTTGTATTCTGTGTTGTAATTGAAATCAATATATTTGAACATGTAGAAAAACATCTAAAAATATTTAATACATTTTAATTGGTATTCTATTGTTTAACAGTGCGATTTTTTAGTTAATCATGTGAATTAACTGCGATTAATTGACAGCCCTAGTTTATTGTCACCTTTAGGGGAAATCTATTTTTAACTGTAGATCCGTAAAAACGGATAGACCCCTATCTCCATCTAATAACAACTGCTGTTTATGACAAGTTACAATAGTTTTTCAAGGACAAAAGCTACATGTGACTCTGTAGGACAAACTCTCCGGTCCTTGCTCAGAACTCGGCAATACTCAGTAACCTTTTGCTGTTGACCTCTGCTGCAGTGCTTATCTACTTTTTTTCAGGCACCTGACCTTTTACAGAAAAAAAATTATAACAAACCAGAAATGTACTAAAAGCAAAATAGCTTATACAGCTGCCTGTAAAACAGCTCTCTGCTATCAGCTGAATTATCTTCCTATTGTTTACTGTCATCTGTCTACCTCTTCTCTTCTACCCACCACAGTCTGGGATAATTAGTTTGTTGAGTTATATTCTCGATTTGTCAGATAAACTGCTCAGGGCAATAGCCTTGTATTCTTACAGGTCTGTAAAATGCCGCAAACACGTATAAATTAGTTAGTAGTAATACTAACAGAAATAACTAGAAAGTGTAAATAAGTAAGTGATCATAAATAGACTTTGAAGTTAAAACTCCATCAAAATGAATGGGGAATGTCTTCCATTTCAGCCTCAGGGCCAAATTCACTAGGGGTAAAAATATTCTGAAGTATGAAAGGCCTTAGGCTGCAATGGGTTTAGGCACTAACATCACTTTGGTACTTCTGAAAATTTTATCCTAGAGTTGATGCAGCGAGAGACATATGTCTACCACCACATTCCCTTGGGGTTTCAGCCAGCTAACTGGAGGCAGCTGTAGTATACAGATGAAGCTCACCAGAAGGTCTGCTGTTAGAAGATTTGAATCAGAGAAACCTTCCCCCCCATAGAAAACTTTTCACACTAGGGAGCTTTCTGCCAGAGTTTATGCTAGTATAAATCAAAGTGAACCCTGGGTGATTTTGGCTCTCTGACTATAGAGCAATTAAGTTTAACTCTTCTGCCAGTCAGAGTTGGCAGCAACAAGGGCTGGGTTCAGTATCTAGGGGTTCCTTTTCAACAATACAACACAAAACTGACTCAGGCCCTCACCAGTGACCTGGGACAATTACACTCCACCTTCTGGGTGCCTCTAAGAAGCAATACTTCCCCTCTCTGAAGCACAAGGTCTGAGTATAGCAAAAAAAAGCTTTAATAAAAAGAAGGAAATAATGCGGTATTAATTTGGGGAAACAGCACAAACAGGGTTTATAACCATAAACCATGAGCAAAAGACCCACTGCCTAGTAAGTTGGTCACTGTTTGTTTCCCCTCAGCGAGTAATCTTAAATGCCCATACACAAATGGAAGAAGCCTGGGAAACAAGCAGGGAGAACTGGAAGTCCTGGCACAGTCAAGGAATTATGATGTGATTGGAATAACAGAGACTTGGTGGGATAACTCACATGACTGGAGTACTGTCATGGATGGATATAAACTGTTCAGGAAGGACAGGCAGGGCAGAAAAGGTGGGGGAGTTGCATTGTATGTAAGAGAGTAGTATGACTGCTCAGAGTTCCGGTATGAAACTGCAGAAAAACCTGAGAGTCTCCGGATTAAATTTAGAAGTGTGAGCAACAAGGGGGATGGTGTGGTGAGAGTCTGCTATAGACCACCAGTCCAGGGGGATGAGGTGGATGAGGTTTTCTTCCGGCAACTAACAGAAGTTACTAGATCACAGGCCCTGGTTCTCATGGGGGATGTGTCATAAACAGATAGCTAAGGGTTAATGTCTCTTTCACCTGAAGCACCTGACCAGAGGACCAATCAGGAAACCGGATTTTTTCAACTCTGGGTGGAGGGAAGTATGTGTCTGAGTCTTTTGTCTGTCTGCCTGCTTTCTCTGAGCTTTGGAGAAGTAGTTTCTACTTTCTAGTCTTCTGTTTCTAAGTGTAAGGACAAAGAGATCAGATAGTAAGTTCTATGGTTTCTTTTCTTTGGTATTTGCATGAATATAAGTGCTGGAGTGCTTTGATTTGTATTCTTTTTGAATAAGGCTGTTTATTCAATATTCTTTTAAGCAATCGACCCTGTATTGTATCATCTTAATACAGAGAGCCCATTTGTATGTATTTTTCTTTCTTTTTATATAAAGCTTTCTTTTAAGACCTGTTGGAGTTTTTCTTTACTTCAGGGAAATTGAGTCTGTACTCACCAGGGAATTGGTGGGAGGAAGAAATCGGGGAGATCTGTGTGTTGGATTGCTAGCCTGATTTTGCATTCCCTCTGGGGGAATAGGAAAGTACTTTTGTTTCCAGGACTGGGAACAGGGAGGGGGGAAGGGAAAAAGGATTATTTCCCTCTGTTTTGAGACTCAAGGGATTTGGGTCTTGGGGTCCCAGGGAAGGTTTTTCAGGGGGACCAGAGTGCCCCAAAACACTCTAATTTTTTGGGTGGTGGCAGCAGGTACCAGGTCCAAGCTGGTAACTAAGCTTGGAGGTTTTCATGCTAACCCCCATATTTTGGACGCTAAGGTCCAAATGTGGGACTAAGGTTATGATATGGTGTAGCAGCGGGTGGGATATAGACAGAATCCAGAAGCCAGTAGGAATATTATATTTTTCTTTCTCTGCTAAGGGCTTTTTAGCAGAGAGAAACAGTTGGTTTTAAAAGGGAACCAGAGAGAATTTTTTTTTCTGCTCTCTCTGGCAGTTTGTGGCTTGCATGTTAAGCAAGAAGCCATTACCAGACTGTTAAGGGTCTTTTGTCATGCAATAGCCCTCCCATTAGGAGGCAAGTTCCAGCACTATATGAATGCAAATAAAGTGGTTTTTCTGGTTTCCTTTCATTGAACATTAGCTAGAGAGAGAAAGGGAAAGAAGCATTGTTGCTAGGCAGACTTCAGGAGGCAACAGAGAACCTGCAGTTCAGAAGATAAACACCGGAGGGCACCCCAACACCAGAAAACAGGAACCATGACTTCTAAGGCAAAAATTGAGGCCGAAGAACAAATCAAAGAAGCTGAACACAGGCGACAACTGGAAATAAAACAAAAAGAGATGGAGATGAAAGAAAGAGAAGAACAAATCAAACAGGCAGCACACAAAAGAAAACTAGAAGAAGAAGAGTTCGCCCACCGAAGGAAACAAGAAGAAGAAGAGTTGGCCCACCGCCGAGAAATGGAAAAGCACCAAAAAGAAATGGAAAAACAACAAAAAGAGAATGAAGAGAAGGAAAAACAGAGAAAACATGAACTGGAGTTGGCAAAAGCTGGGCTGCATGTGCCAGCCAACCCTAACAACCCGGCGCCCATTATTGCTCCACAGCACAGGAAATTTCCCACCTAGAAGGCAGGTGATGACACCGAGGCCTTCTTGGAAAATTTTGAAAGAGCCTGTCTTGGGTACAGCATTCCCGAAGACCAGTACATGGTAGAATTAAGGTCACAGCTCAGTGGACCTTTAGCAGAGGTGGCAGCTGAAATGCCTAAGCAGCAAATGAATGACTATAAACTTTTTCAAACCAAGGCCAGATACAGAATCGGGATAACCCCAGATCATGCCCTTCGGCGCTTCAGAACCCAAAAGTGGAAACCAGAGGTGTCATTTCCCAAACACGCCTACTACATTGCAAAAAACTATGAGGCCTGGATAACAGGAAACAACATTCAAACCTTGGAAGAACTGCACCTCCTCATACAAATGGAGCAGTTCTTAGATGGTGTTCCTGAAGACATCACAAGGTACATACAAGATGGAAATCCCAAAGATATCGCTGAGGCGGGGGAGATTGGAGCCAAATGGATGGAACTGGCAGAAAGCAAGAAAGCTACTGTCAAGGGGAACGATTACCCCAGGGGGCACACAGACCATAAACCCTACAACCGAGGACAGCCAAAGACCCCACATACCACCCAAGTAAAGCCACAGATACCCTACCCTTCAACCTCACCAGTCTCCAGTAACTCACCTCGGCCCAGTGACCCATCAGATGGAAGATGCTTTAAGTGTAATGAACTGGGACATATCAAGGCCAACTGTCCCAAGAACACCATGCGAGTGCAATTCATTACACCACCATCACACCAAAGATCCCCAGGCCCGGATGCCTCTCAAATACCCTTGGAGCGAAGGGAAAATTTGAGAGTGGGCGGAAAGAAGGTTACTGCGTGGAGAGACACGGGGGCACAAGTGTCAGCTATCCACCAATCCTTCGTTGACCCCAAATTCATCAACCCAAAGGCCAAAGTTACAATTTACCCCTTCATGTCACAAGCTGTAGACTTGCCTACAGCTCAACTGCCTGTCCAGTACAAAGGCTGGTCAGGAATGTGGACTTTTGCAGTCTATGACAATTATCCTATCCCCATGCTACTGGGGGAAGACTTGGCCAACCAGGTGAAGCAGGCCAAGAGAGTGGGAATGGTTACACGTAGCCAAACCAGGCAAGCTTCCAGACCCATTCCTGTTCCTGAGCCGTCCACAGAGGCCCCGTCTCCGTTACCAGAGACCCAGACAGAGGTAGTGGACCCGGATTCCATGCCAACCACTGAAACAGCCACAGCACCTCCAGTCCCAGGCCCGGAACTGGAACAGCAACCAACACCAGCAAGTGCAACCCCATCTTCAAACTCAACGCCAGTGGGCGCCAGCGAGCCAGAACTGGCAGAAGCAAAAGACAGCCATACCCAAAAGGCTCAGCCAGAGCCTGAAATACCCTCAGGTGCACCAGCGGAGAGCGGTTCACCAGCAACGGAAACAACCCCATCACCTACATCGCTTCCAGAGGGACCAAGCCCAAGTCCACAGTCTGAGGAAGAACTGGTGACCCCAGCCTCAAGGGAACAGTTCCAGACTGAGCAGGAAGCGGATGACAGCCTTCAGAAAGCGTGGGCGGCGGCACGGAGCACCCCACCGCCTCTCAGCTCTTCTAATCGATCCCGGTTTGTTATAGACCAAGGACTTTTATACAAGGAAATTCTTTCTGGTGGACACCGGGAAGAATGGCAGCCGCAAAAACAGTTGGTGGTTCCAACTAAGTACCGGGGGAAGCTCTTAAGCTTAGCCCATGATCATCCCAGTGGCCATGCTGGGGTGAACAGAACCAAGGACCGGTTGGGGAAGTCCTTCCACTGGGAGGGGATGGGCAAGGACGTTGCCAAGTATGTCCGGTCTTGTGAGGTATGCCAAAGAGTGGGAAAGCCTCAAGACCAGGTCAAGGCCCCTCTCCAGCCACTCCCCATAATTGAGGTCCCATTTCAGCGAGTAGCTGTGGATATTCTGGGCCCTTTCCCAAAAAAGACGCCCAGAGGAAAGCAGTACGTACTGACTTTAGTGGACTTTGCTACCCGATGGCCAGAAGCAGTCGCTCTAGGCAACACCAGGGCTAACACTGTGTGCCTGGCCCTAACAGACATCTTTGCCAGGGTAGGTTGGCCCTCCGACATCCTTACAGATTCAGGGTCTAATTTCCTGGCAGGGACCATGGAAAAACTGTGGGAAACTCATGGGGTGAATCACTTGGTTGCCACCCCGTACCACCATCAAACCAATGGCCTGGTGGAAAGGTTCAATGGAACTTTGGGGGCCATGATACGAAAATTCATCAACGAATTCTCCAATAATTGGGACCTAGTGTTGCAGCAGTTGCTGTTTGCCTACAGGGCTGTACCACATCCCAGTTTAGGGTTTTCACCATTTGAACTTGTGTATGGTCACGAGGTTAAGGGGCCATTACAGTTGGTGAAGCAGCAATGGGAGGGGTTTACGCCTTCTCCAGGAACTAACATTCTGGACTTTGTAAGCAACCTACAAAGCACCCTCCGACACTCTTTAGCCCTTGCTAGACAGAACCTAAAGGATGCTCAAGAAGAGCAAAAGGCCTGGTATGACAGACATGCCAGAGAACGTTCCTTCAAGGTAGGAGACCAGGTTATGGTCTTGAAGGCGCAACAGGCCCATAAGATGGAAGCATCATGGGAAGGGCCATTCACGGTCCAAGAGCGCCTGGGAGCTGTAAACTACCTCATAGCATTTCCCAATTCCTCACTAAAGCCTAAAGTGTACCATGTTAATTCTCTCAAGCCTTTCTATTCCAGAGATTTACAGGTTTGTCAGTTTACAGTCCAGGGAGATGATGCTGAGTGGCCTGACGGTGTCTACTACGACGGGAAAAAAGACGGTGGCGTGGAAGAGGTGAACCTCTCAACCACCCTGGAACGTCTGCAGCGGCAACAAATCAAGGAGCTGTGCACTAGCTTCGCCCCATTGTTCTCAGCCACCCCAGGACGGACTGAACGGGCATACCACTCCATTGACACAGGTAATGCTCACCCAATCAGAACCCCACCCTACCGAGTGTCTCCTCATGCCCAAGCTGCTATAGAAAGGGAGATCCAGAACATGCTACAGATGGGTATAATCCGCCCATCTACCAGTGCATGGGCATCTCCAGTGGTTCTGGTACCCAAACCAGATGGGGAAATACGCTTTTGCGTGGACTACCGTAAGCTAAATGCGGTAACTCGTCCGGACAACTATCCAATGCCACGCACTGATGAGCTATTGGAGAAGTTGGGACGTGCCCAGTTCATCTCTACAATAGACTTAACCAAGGGGTACTGGCAAGTACCGCTAGATGAACCTGCCAAGGAGAGGTCAGCATTCGTCACCCATGCGGGGGTGTATGAATTCAATGTCCTTCCTTTCGGCCTTCGAAATGCACCCGCCACCTTCCAGAGGCTGGTAGATGGTCTACTAGCTGGACTGGGAGAATTTGCAGTTGCCTACCTCGATGATGTGGCCATTTTTTCAGACTCCTGGCCCGAACACCTACTACACCTGGAAAAGGTCTTTGAGCGCGTCAGGCAGGCAGGACTAACTGTTAAGGCCAAAAAGTGTCAAATAGGCCAAAACAGAGTGACTTACCTGGGTCACCAGGTGGGTCGAGGAACCATAAACCCCCTACAGGCCAAGGTGGATGCTATCCAAAAGTGGCCTGTCCCAAAGTCAAAGAAACAGGTCCAATCCTTCTTAGGCTTGGCCGGATACTACAGGCGATTTGTACCCCACTACAGCCAAATCGCTGCCCCACTGACCGACCTGACCAAAAAGACCCAGCCAAATGCAGTTAAGTGGACTGATGAGTGTCAAAAGGCCTTTACCCAACTTAAGGCAACGCTCATGTCTGACCCTGTGCTCAGGGCCCCGGACTTTGACAAGCCATTCCTAGTAACCACAGATGCATCTGAGCGTGGTATAGGAGCAGTGCTCATGCAGGAAGCAACAGATCACAACTTCCATCCTGTCGTGTTTCTCAGCAAGAAACTGTCTGAGAGGGAAAGTCACTGGTCAGTCAGTGAAAAGGAATGCTATGCCATTGTGTACGCCCTGGAAAAGCTACGCCCATATGTTTGGGGACGGCGGTTCCAACTACAAACTGACCATGCTGCACTAAAGTGGCTTCATACTGCCAAGGGGAACAACAAGAAACTTCTTCGTTGGAGTTTAGCTCTCCAAGATTTTGATTTTGAAATTCAACACATCACAGGAGCTTCTAACAAAGTTGCTGATGCACTCTCCCGTGAGAGTTTCCCAGAATTCAGTAGTTAAAAAGTGTTCTTAAAATGTAGAAGTCTGTTAGTTATATACTTAGGAGTATATGTAAAGGTGTATGTGTTGTATTAATCTGTTTATTTTCAAGTTCTAGAAGGAAATCGCCGCCAGTGAGCTTCCCCACTGTCTGCAATTTGGGGGGCGTGTCATAAACAGATAGCTAAGGGTTAATGTCTCTTTCACCTGAAGCACCTGACCAGAGGACCAATCAGGAAACCGGATTTTTCAACTTTGGGTGGAGGGAAGTGTGTGTCTGAGTCTTTTGTCTGTCTGCCTGCTTTCTCTGAGCTTTGGAGAAGTAGTTTCTACTTTCTAGTCTTCTGTTTCTAAGTGTAAGGACAAAGAGATCAGATAGTAAGTTCTATGGTTTCTTTTCTTTGGTATTTGCATGAATATAAGTGCTGGAGTGCTTTGATTTGTATTCTTTTTGAATAAGGCTGTTTATTCAATATTCTTTTAAGCAATCGACCCTGTATTGTATCATCTTAATACAGAGAGCCCATTTGTATGTATTTTTCTTTCTTTTTATATAAAGCTTTCTTTTAAGACCTGTTGGAGTTTTTCTTTACTTCAGGGAAATTGAGTCTGTACTCACCAGGGAATTGGTGGGAGGAAGAAATCGGGGAGATCTGTGTGTTGGATTGCAAGCCTGATTTTGCATTCCCTCTGGGGGAATAGGAAAGTACTTTTGTTTCCAGGACTGGGAACAGGGAGGGGGGAAGGGAAAAAGGATTATTTCCCTCTGTTTTGAGACTCAAGGGATTTGGGTCTTGGGGTCCCAGGGAAGGTTTTTCAGGGGGACCAGAGTGCCCCAAAACACTCTAATTTTTTGGGTGGTGGCAGCAGGTACCAGGTCCAAGCTGGTAACTAAGCTTGGAGGTTTTCATGCTAACCCCCATATTTTGGACGCTAAGGTCCAAATGTGGGACTAAGGTTATGATAGGATGTCAATCACCCCCATATCTGCTGGGAAAACAATACAGCAGTGCACAGACAATCCAGGAAGTTTTTGGAAAGTGTAGGGGACAATTTCCTGGTGCAAGTGCTGGAGGAACCAACTAGTGGCAGAACTCTTCTTGACCTGCTGTTCACAAACAGGGAAGAATTAGTAGTGGAAGCAAAAGTGGATGGGAACCTGGGAGGCAGTGACCATGAGATGGTTGACAGGGGCAGCTATATGTTTTTTGCCGCCCCAAGCAGTCAGGCAGGGAGGTCCACCCGTCACACAGATTCGGCGGCGGTTCTGCGGGTGATCTGCTAGCCCTGTGCCTTTGGCGTACTCACTGCCGAATTGCCGCCGAAACCGCGGGACCAGCAAACCTCCCACAGAAACACTGCAGAAGGCTGCCTGACTGCTGCCCTCAAAGTGACCGACAGGCCGTGCCCTGAGGCTTGCTACCCCAAGCACACGCTTGCTGTGCTGGTGCCTGGAGCCACTCCTGATGGTGGAGTTTAGGATCCTGACACAAGGAAGAAAGGAGAGCAGCAGAATATGGACCCTGGACTTCAGAAAAACAGACTTTGACTCCCTCAGGGAACTGATGGGCAGAATCTCCTGGGAGAATAACATGAGGGGGAAAGGAGTCCAGGAGAGCTGGCTGTATTTTAATGAATCCTTATTGAGGTTGCAGGAAAAAACCATCCCAATGTGTAGAAAGAATAGTAAATATGACAGGCAACCAGGCTGGCTTAACAGTGAAATCCTTGCTGATCTTAAACACAAAAAAGAAGCTTACAAGAAGTGGAAGCTTGGACAAATGACCAGGGAGGAGTATAAAAATATTGCTCAGACATGCAGGAGGGAAATCAGGAAGGCCAAATCACACTTGGAGTTGCAGCTAGCAAGAGATGCTAAGAGTAACAAGAAGGGTTTCATCAGGTATGTGAGCAACAAGAAGAAAGTCAAGAAAAGTGTGGTCCTCTTACTGAATGAGGGAGATAACCTGGTGACAGATGATGTAGAAAAAGCTAATGTACACAATGCATTTTTAGCCTCTGTCTTCATGATCAAGGTCAGCTCCCAGACTGCTGCACTGGGCAGCACAGCATGGGGAGGCGGTGACCAGCCCTCTGTGAAGAAAGAAGTGATTTGAGACTATTTAGAAAACCTGGACGAGCACAAGTCCATGGGACCAGATGCACTGCATCCGAGGATGCTAAAGGACATTGGCGGATGTGATTGCAGAGCCATTGGCCCTTATATTTGAAAACTCATGGCGATCAAGGCAGGTCCCGGATGACTGGAAAAAGGCTAATGGAGTGCCCGTCTTTAAAAAAGGGAAGGAGGAGGATCTGGGGAACTACAGGCCAGTCAGACTCACCTCAGTCCCTGGAAAAATCGTGGAGCAGGTCCTCAAGGAATCAATTCTGAAGCATTTAGAGGAGAGGAAAGTGATCAGGAACAGTCAGCATGGATTCACCAAGGGCAAGTCATGCCTGACTAACCCTAACTGCCTTCTATGATGAGATAACTGGCTCTGTGGATGAGGGGAAAGCAGTGGACATGTTATTCCTTGACTTTAGCAAAGCTTTTGATACAGTCTCCCACAGTATTCTTGCCAACAAGTTAAAGAAGTATGGGCTGGATTAATGGACTATAAGGTGGATAGAAAGCTGGCTAGATCATTGGGCCTAATGGGTAGCGATCAGTGGCTCCATGTCTTGTATCAAACGGAGTGCCCCAAGGGTCGATCCTCGGCCCGATTTTGTTTAATATCTTTATTAATGATCTGGAGGATGGTGTGGACTTCACCCTCAGCAAGTTTGCAGTTGACACTAAACTGTAAGGCATGGTAGATACAGAGGGACCTAGACAAATTAGAGAATTGGGCCAAAAGAAATCTCATGAGGTTCAACAAGGCCAAGTGCAGAGTCCTGCACTTAGGATGGAAGAATCACACGCAGTGCTACAGGCTGGGGACCACCTGGCGAAGCAACAGTTCTGCAGAAAAGGACGTAGAGGTTTCAGTGGATGAGAAGCTGGATATGAGTCAACAGTGTGCCCTTGTTGCCAAGAAGGCTTATGGCATTTTGGGCTGTATAAACAAGGGCATTGCCAGCAGATCGAGGGACATGATCATTCGCCTCTATTCGACATTGGTAAGGCCTCATCTGGAGAACTGTGTCCAGTTTTGGGCCCCACACTACAAGAGTCAAGTGGAGGGTAACAGAAATTATTAGAGGCCTGAAGGACATTACTTAAAAGGAGATGCTGAAGGAACTGGGATTGTTTAGTCTGCAGAAGAGAAGAATGAAGGGGGATTTGATAGCTGCTTTCAACTACCTGAAAGAGGGTTCCAAAGAGGATAGATCTAAACTGTTCTCAGTGGTACTAGATGACAGAACAAGGAGTAATGGTCTCAAGTTGAAGTGGGAGTGGTTTAGGTTGGATATTAGGAAAAACTTTTTCACTAGGAGGGTGGTGAAGCACTGGAATTGGTTACCTAGGGAGGTGGTAGAATCTCCTTCCTTAGAGGTTTCTAAGGTCAGGCTTGACAAAGCCCTGGCTGGGATGATTTAGTTGAGGATTGGTCCTGCTTTAAGCAGGGTGTTGGACTAGATGACCTCCTGGGGTCCCTTCCAACCCTGATATTTAATGATTCTATGATTCTTAAGTCCAGCAACCCGAACGTGCCCATCCCTTCTCTGCACCCCACTCACAGTTGCCGTCCTTGGACAGTGCAGACATAGAGCGCAGAGGTGCATCTGCAGAATTCACCTCCCACCCTGGGTGGAGGGGGGAAGGAGGCACCTCACTTGCTTCACTGCTCAGGCACTCACTCACCACCCATCTCTGTGGGGGTCTGCCCTGGCACTTTCCGCCAGCCAACCCTCTCCATCAGCTGCCCTACTGCCACTTGCCACACCTAGATGTCTTCAGGACCCCACACTTAACACAACTCTCAACAGTTTCAGCTGTTAGTAGGGGAACCTCACTGCTGGTGCACACTGGACAATCTCTTGTATCAGAGACACTGTCCCAGAGCACACTGAATACTTAGACCTAGGTATCTGTGATTTCAGCTCCACAGCATTTAAGAAGACTCTCAATTGAGTCTAAATTAGCTCCATTTTTACATGAGGAAGAGGTCAGTTAGGATCTTTGGGCAAGGCCCACACAAGCAGGTACAACTACCTCCTCTCCCCCCCCCCCCACTGGGCTTTGGAACCCATGTCCCTCTGCCTAGTAAGTGCCACTTAGTTGAGGGTGAGTCCCTCAATCTGGAAATGCTAAGTACAGTTCTGCTGCCCTGAATTCACACAACAAGGATAACAACCCTTTATTACTCCTGCCCCAATAACAAGAAGACTGAGAATCCAACACCAGCCAAAAGTTACCATTTGAGCAAGCAATCCCATCATGCTGAGCACCTATACAGGGTGGGTGTGCCCATGCAAATGAGATAATCTCCTGAAGTCTTCTTCCACAGCTTATCTCTAGATGTCAGGGGAGATCTCATTCAGATTCTGCTTACACAAGAAACTAATACCTAGTGCTAATACCCCATATTCTCTGTGAATTCTTCAGGGCAAAAATGGGCTCTCCCCCCTCCCCCACAAAAAAAAATCAGGAGTACTTATAAATGTTCCAGAGCAAAATTTCCCATTATGTGAGCTTCCCACCTCTTTTGAGAGCTGAAACAGAGTTTCTTTAGCCCTGTTTAAATAAGGTTGAAATGTGTACTTTGGAATTGTTCAGCATTAGTGAAACTAATTACAGTAAAGATGTCCAATTCTGACAGACTCTCCATTATGAATGAAATAACCATATCTGAAAATTAATTCAGTATTCAGACTAATGAAAGTGATGGGAAATCTTTAGTCTCACATGCATTGTCTCTGAGAATTTTGAAGACCTTAAAGAAATTTTAGCCACATTATTATCAGATACTTAAGTGAGGTGCTAATATCTGAAAACGCTTTGGACAACCTCCCCCCTGAAAAAACTGCTAGCATTTTTTTTTAGTTTGAAGTGGGAAGTGAGCTTAATAATGGGGCTGATCAGAACCTGGAATTTCCATTTTGCAGGAAATTTAAAAAAATCATTGCACATTAGCAAAAAACTCAACATTTCAAAAATTCCCACAAAATGGGAATTCCAGAATTTTGTTTAGAAAAAAATCAAAACCCTTTTAAAAATAAAATTGATGATTCTCCCTGAGCGGCCCTGAGTGGCCCAGAGATACGGCAGTCTTTGTTCCCAGACTCCTTGCCATACAATGGGAAAACTGGCAGGGAGCCTCAGCTCGAAAGTGTCAATTTAATCAAATCGGCATTTTCCAACAGTAAATATTCCATGGGAAAATTTCCCACCAGCTCCAGCTAATAGATATAAGCAGGCTTACATTTCCAGAAGTGACTAGTGATTTTGGGTGCCTCCATTTTTGGGTGTCCATTCTAAGGTACCTTAAAGAGACCTGAATTTGAGCCAATGGCTGTTCAGCACTCCTGAAAAACAGACTCCTTCTTTTACCCATGTAGATGCGGCTAAGAAGTAAGTGTGACTGTCAGAGTACAAAGCAGAAGAGAAGTTGCATTAGAGAGTAACTTGATAAAAGCTCAGATGTTGTCAGAAATCAGGGCTTGCAGCAGAGCTAGTCTCCAGGCAGCCCCATTAGTACAGCTGGCCTGCAGCAGACTGCCTGATGGCTGGAGAGGTCAGCAGGACAGCTCTTAATCTTGCAGCAACAGCAACTCAAGGGCTGCTAAGTGCTCATGCTCACCACTGTGGCTGCTCCTGCATTGAATCCAGCTTTGCCTCTGTTCTACTCCTGCCTTGAACCCTTCCTTTCCTGACACCCTGCCCTCCGGTTTGACCCTAGGCTCTGGCTTCTGACTACTGACTCTGGCTCTGACCCCCGTCCTTGTTCCTGATGCCCGCTCCAACCACTAGGCTTGATGCCTGCTCTGACTAGTAGGCTATACTGCCCTTGTCCTGCTTGCCTGATAGACACCATGGTGATGGGTATGGTGTGGGAACTTGGATGGATGGCTTGGATAGACAGATATATAAAAGAGCACATATGAAATCTGAAAAAAAATCTATTTCACTTGAGAGAATTGTTCATATGCAGAGATTATTTTTTTATTCAGAGCACACATTGATCATTTCAGAGGGTGGTCTGTATGCACAATAGTAGGATCAATTGCTCAGAGAGAGAGAGAGAGAGAGAGGCATGTAGATTTAGTAATAAAAATGTCAAAAATTATTCCATATTCAGATAAATGAATATGTCATATTTTGCTGTATTCTGTTCTGAGAAGATCCCAAAGAACTTTAAAGAGGTTAATGTTTCTTCTCCACTGAACTGGATTAAGCTTGCCCAAGATTTATGATCCTAGACAGTATTTTTCAGTCAATAACTTGCTGGTCAGGTAGGATTTCCCCAAGCTTGCACAGTTAGATGACTGCCCAGAGATTTTCAACACCTTCCTGCTCTGGAGCAAAGGGCCCTGGGGAATCTTATCATAAGGTCATTTATGGATGGATGGATGAATGGAGCTTTCAGGTCTTTTGCACAATTATATTGGTCTTCATTTTGTTGCCGACTAGAGGGGAATAGAAAATCAAAATGTCCAATTGAGGTAAAGAGCTGCCTGTGACCTTGGAGCCAAATTCTTAGTTGACACATGATGTAGCTCTGTTGACTTTAATGAAGCTATATCACTTTACACCGATGGAGGCTATAGATGTAGTATTTGAGGTTACAGTCTTTTCATTCTCATATTTCAGATGTGCTATTGTAGCAGAACATCTAGTATTATATTATTTATGGGACAGTGTAGGGATTTACAGTTTCCATTGAAAACTTTTCCACAGGAAGTTAGAGATATTTGAATTCAATAGAAAGGATAATTCACTTTTCAGGCTAGATTTAGCCCTGCATTAGAATAGCTGACTTAACTAGAGATATAAGGCCTCTAGAAAGTTTATAGGGAGGGTGGGTCTCATAGTACAACCTTCCCTCTAATGGATAGGAGGCCTGCAACCACCATCACAGCCCCCAAAATGGGCAGTGCTGACCAGGCAGAGGCATGGGCATATCTACAAGCTAAAGAGAGGCTAAATTTAAATCTAAGAATAAGAAAAACTCACTTAATAACTTTGATAAAAAGAGAGTGCAATTTGCAAATGTGGTTTGAGCAGTGGCCTCCTAAACCCAGGGTTGTGAGTTCAGTCCTTGAGGGGGCTATTTAGGGATCTGAGGCAAAAATCTGTCAGGGATGGTATCTGGTCCTGCTATGAAGGCAGGGGACTGGACTCGATGACCTTTCAAAGTCCCTTCCAGTTCTATGAGATAGGTACAGCTCCATATTAAAATGAGATGTCTCTTTCTGGCATGGTCAGACAGAGGGCAGGTTGGTTGGGCTCAGGCCATAGAAGGTGTTGGGGGTGGGGACCAGTGGATCTACTACTGCAGGAGAAACCAGAGTCTCTCTTCCCACAGTGCTGGGACTCAGGAGCCATGGATGTTACTGTGAAGGGGCTGACTCCTTGCTGGCATGCCCTTGTGACAGGGCAAGGCATAGCTGCTCTCTCTCTCTGCTAAGTGTCTCCTGCTGATGGCTGCACCTCCTCTGGGGTGAACGGCTCTTCTTGTGACTTTGCCCTCCAGCAGGTCATTTTAAAGTCTCTCCCCTTCTGGGGTAGTCTGTGACTAAAAGCAAAGGGGAATTAATGCCAATAAACTGAATTTGCAAGGGATAGAAGGGAATGATTCTCTCTCAGGGTGCATCAGGATCTCACCCTCCCTTCCCTCAGAAAAGCCCTTCAGGCAGTGATACTCCTACCTTCAGTCAGCCCTTTCATCAGGAGCTGCAGGTCTGCCAATAAGTCCCTGGTCTGCCAACAAGTGATCTGATCTGCTCCCCTTTTAAGCTCCTTCTCCCACCTGTGCACACCTTGCACATGTGGCAGGGCAGAGCTGGCTAAGCCCAGAGCAACTCCTTAACCCTCTGTTGTCCAATGTGGGATTTGTATACCCTGTCACAAACCCAAAGAATAAAGTAGTTCCTGTGAAGTTGCTATAATGCCACTCCATGTCCTACAGGGGAGGATTCAACTTCTCACACACACCCATCACAATTCCCCAACACAGATCCCCAGTTACATGAGCTGTGTGCAGGAGCCAGCAATTGTACCTATGTTTTCTATAAGCATTTGAGAAATCTCTTAGTCAGGACCCTAGGAGAGGCTGGAAGGACACTATTAATGATGATATCTCTTAAAATATGACAATGGTGAGCTTGTTGAGTTAAGAAGAGTCCATCTGACGCCTGAAGAAAATAGTAAAGGTATTAAAAACTTACATCCCTCACCCAAGTTTTGAACTGAGTTTTTGTGATTCCTGGCTCAGTCAGTTAAGAGGGTTATCTATGTTATTCTTGAACCCCAATGTGTAATACTGAAATTCTATTCTATTTTTGATATGGGATGATATTTTAGAACAGTCCATATTTAGTAGATAGATTTTTGCTACTTTAATTGAAAAATGGGAACAAGAACAGAAGCTGGAGTTTGTTCCTTAGGGCAATGTTACATGGCATTTAGGGCTGAACAAAATTTTTTTAATAAGAACAGCCATATTGGGTCAGACCAATGGTCCATCTAGCCCAGTATCTTGTCTCTGACAGATGCCAGATGCTTCAGAGGGAATGAACAGAACAGGGTGATTTTGAGTGATCTATCCCCAGCTGTCCAATCCCAGCATCTGGTAGTTTTTAGGAACAACTGTAGCATGGGGTTGCATCCCTGTCCATCTTGGCTAATAGCCAATGGACCCATCCTCCATGAACTTATTTAATTCTTTTTTGAACCCATTTATAATTTTGGCCTTCACAATAGATCATGGCAATGAGTTCCACAGGTTGACTGTGCGTTGTGTGAAGTTCTTCTTTACGTTTGTTTTAAATCTGCTGTCTACTAACTTCATTGGGTGACCCCTATTTCTTGTGTTATGTGAAGGCATTTCTATTAAATTTCTCAACAACATTCATGATTTTATAAACCTCTATCATATTCCCCCTTAGTCATCTCTTTTCCAAGATGAACAGTCCCAGTCTTTTTAATCTCTCCTGACAAGGAAGCTGTTCCATACCCCTAATCATTTCCATTGTCCTTGTCTGTACATTTTCCAATTCTAACATATCTTTTTTTGAGATGGGGTGACCAGAACTGCACATAATATTCAAAGTGTGAATGTATCATGGATTTATATAGAGCAGGGGTTCTCAAACTTCATTGAGCTGCGACCCCCTTCTGACAACAAAAATTACTTCACGACCCCAGGATGGGGACCAAAGCCTGAGCCCACTCATGCCCCACTGCCCCAGGTAGAGGGGCCAAAGCCTGAGCCTCACTGCTCTGGGCAGGGGGGCCAAAGCTGAAGCTCAAGGCCTTCAGCCCCAGGTAGGGGGCCTGCAATTTGAGCCCCACCCCCCAGGGCTGAAGTCTTTGGGCTTTGGCTTTGGACCTGGGCAGTGGGGCTCAGGCTTTAGCCTTGGGCCCCAAGAAGTCCAAGTCAGCCCTGAGTGCTGACCCACAGTTTGAGAAGTACTGAACAGAGGTATTAGGATATTTTCTATTTTATTATCTATCCCTTTCCTAATGGTTCCTAACAATCTGTTAGCTTTTTTGACTGCTGCTGCACATTAAGTGGATGTTTTCAGAGAACTATCTATGATGACTACAAGGTATCTTTCTTGAGCGGTAATAGCTAATTTAGTTCCCAACATTTTATAAGTATAGTTGAAATTATTTTTTCCAATGTGCATTTCTTTGCACTTATCAACACTGCATTTCATCTACAATATTTTCTCCCAGTCACCCAGTTTAGTAAGTTCCTTTTGTAGCTCTTCACAGTCAGCTCTGGACTTAACTCTATTGAGTAATTTTGTATTGTCTGTAGATTTTGCCACTTCACTTTAGCAAAATCATTGATGAATATGTTGAACATCACTGGTCTCAGTACAGATCCCTGGGGGACCCTGCAATTTGCCTGTCTCCACTGTGAAAACTGATCATTTATTCTTATCCTCTGTTTCCACCCAGTTACTGACTCATGAGGAGATTTTACAACAACTATTGGAGATATCCCTATCTCCTAGAACTGGAAGGGACCTTGAAAGGTCATTGAATCCAGCCCCCTGCCTTCTTTAGCAGGACCAACTACTGATTTTTGCCCCAGATTCCTAAGTGACCCCCTCAAGGTTTGAGCTCACAACCTTGGGTTTAGCAGGCTAATGCTCAAACCACTGAGCTATCCCTCCCCCAGTTATCCCATGACTGCTTACTTTGCTTAAGAGCCTTTGGTGAGGGACCTTGGCAAAGGCTTTCTGAAAGTCCTAGTACATTATATCCACTGGATCCCCCTTCTTTACATGCTTGCTGACTTCCTCAAATAATTCTAATAGATTGGTGAAGCATGATTTATTTTTCTAAAAAGCCGTATTGACTCTTTTCCAAGATATCATGAGTATCTATGTATCTGATAATTTTGTTATTTACTATAGTTTCAACCAATTTGTCTGGTACTGAAGTTAGGCTTACTGGTCTGTAATTGCCAGATCTTCTTTTGTAGCCCCTTTAAAAAATAGGCATTACAATAGCTACTCTTCAGTCATTTGGTACAGAGGCTGCTTTAAGTGAAATGTTACATACCACAGTTAGTAGTTCTGCAATTTCATACCTGAGTTCCTTCAGAACTCTTGGGTGAATACCATCTGGTCCCAGCGATGTATTACTGTTTAATTTATCAGTTTGTTCCCAAAACACCTCTACTGATACCTCAGTCTGGAATAGTTCCTCAAATTTGTCACTTAAAAGAATGACTTAAGTGTGGGGATCACACCACATCCACAGCAGTGAAAACCAATGCATTTAGCTTCTTTGCAATGGCCCTGTCTTTCCTGAGTGCTCCTTTAGAATTTTGATTGTCCAGTGACCCCAATGACTGCTTGACAGGATTCCTGCTTCAATGTACTTGACATTTTTTCTTTGCTGTTAGTTTTTGTGTCCTTAGCTAATTTCTCTTCAGTTTCTTTCTTGACCTTCCTTATTATACTTTTACACTTGACTTGCCAGGGTTTATCCTCCTTTCTATTTCCCTCACTAGGATTTGACTTCCAATTTTCAAAGGATGCCTCTAACAACCTTTTATTCAGCTATTTAGCCATGGTGGCATCTTTTGGTCCTCTTACTGTGTTTTTGTTTTAATTTGGGTTATACATTTGGTTTGAGCCTCTATTATGATATTTTTAAATAGACTCCATGTAGTTTGTAGGCATTTCACCCTTCTGAATGTTCCTTTTAATTTCCATTTAACTAGCTTCCTCATTTTTGTGGAGTTCCCCTTTTTGAAGTTAAATGCTACTGTGGTGAGTTTCTTTGGCATTTTCCTCCCTATAAGGATGTTACATTTAATTACATTACAGCTGCTTTTACCAAGCAATTTAGACATATTCACCTCTTGGACCAGATCCTGTGCTCCATTTAGGACTAAATCAAGAATTGTCTCTTCTCTTGTGGGTTCCAAGAAGAGCTGCTCTAAGAAGCAGTCATTAATGGTGTCTAAAAATTTTATGTCTGCATCCCTCTGCATATATCCAGGCAATATGAGGATACTTGAAATCCTTCATTACTAGTGGGTTTTCAGCCTTTTTATCCTCTTAAATCTCCCTGAGCATTTCACAATCACTGTCACCATCTGGTCAGGTGGTCGGTAGTATACTGCGTGCTATACTCTTATTATTCCAGCATGAAACGATATCCATTGAGATTCTCTGATACTGTTTGAGTCATTTAAGAATTTTACTTTATTTGGTCCTATGCTTTCTTGCACATATAGTGCCACTCCCCTACCACATGACCTACTCTGTCATTCCTATATATTTTGTACCCTGCTATTACCAAGATTATCTTCATTCCACCAAATTTCTATGATTCATGGGTGGTGGGTGAACCCCCCCTTCAGGGAGGCTAGCCCCCGGCCCTTCTCCCCAAGGCCCCACCCTCCACTTGCTGGAGGCCTGAGTGCCCCCCCTGCCCACGGCTGGAAGAGACCTGGCTGACCCACCCCAACTGCACCAGCTGGCTAGCTGCCCCAGCGCTGCCCTGACCTCCAGGCTGGCCCCAGCCTCTGGCCACCTGGCCACCATCAATACCCTCATTTAATGCCAGGCACTCTAGTTCACCCCACGCATCTTGGTATTTAAGCACTATGTAAGCGCTTGTAAGTTTTGTCAATATTCAGTTGCTTTCCTTCGTGCGTTATAATTAAATGGGACTCTTTTATGTTTGACTGTTCCTCACTAGCTCCTACCTGAACCATAACAACTTCTCTCCTATCCTCTTTATTGGGATATAAAGTTCCCCCTTTAATACATTCATCTCTAAGGGATGTCTCTTCCCGAACGGTGTGATTGCCCAAACTGTGCTTTGCCGCACTTGTTGGATTTCCCCCAACCCTTGGCTTAAAAAGTCCTCTATAATCTTTTTAATTTTATGTGCAATCAGTCTGGTTCTAGTTTATTTTAGGTGGAGCCCATCCTTCCTGTATCACCTCCTTTCCCAAAAGATTCACCAGTTCCTAGTAAACCTAACACCCTCCTCTGAACACCATCATTTTATACATGCATTGAGACCCTGCAGTTCTGCCTGTCTTTCGGAGGTCCCAGTCTTTAAATTCTTATCAAATAGCCTAAATTTGATTTCCAGGACCTCTCTCCTACCTTTCCCTATGGCATTGATACCTACATGTACCATGACCACCGGCTCCTTCCCAGCACTGCACATATGTCTCTCTCGATGTCTACGAGATTCGCAACCTTTGCACCCAGCAGGCAATTTATCTTGCAATTCTCTCGGTCACCACAAACCCAACTATCTATATTTTGAATAATCAAATCCCCCTTACTGTTACCTGGCTCATCATAGTGACTGGGCTTCCCTCCCCAGGGGGGTATCCTCACTGTGAGAGGAAATCATGACATTATCTGGAAGGAGGGTCCCAACTATGGGATTGTTTCCTTCCATTCCAGCTTGATATTTTCCTTTCCTGAGACATTCACCCTCCTTAACAGCAGATAGGCTGTTAGACTGGAGGTGGGACCACCCTGTTGTGTACCTGAAACTCTCTTCTAGGTACCTCTCTGTCTCCCTTATCTTCTCCAGTTCAGCCACCCTGGCTTCAAGAGCCCATACTGGGTCTCTGAGGCTCATCAGCTGCTTGCACCATATGCACATTGGCACACAAGGCAGGTAATTGTGAATGATGCATTTAGTGTAATAAACTGGATAGCCCCACTCTGCTGCTGGATTTCTGCCTACTTTAGTTTTATTGGGAGGAGGAGAGGTTATTGGCCTAAGTTTAGAGCATGTTTATTAGGTGTATCTGCCTTTCTCACACTGAACCCTAGTATTTATCTTTCAGCTTTGTTATGGTACAACATATCCCTGCATATTATCCAAATTTCTGGTTTTGCTTCAGGATTAAAATGGATCAGACAATAAAAATTTTGCAATGTTTTCATGTATGCCTTTTTCTCTAATTTGCTCATCACTAGATGCAATCAGGCTTAAACTGTTTCTTGTTTACCACATTACCTGTGATCACGTTTATAAAAGGATATTTTATTTGTTGATTCATATGCTAGTAAACCTTTCTCAACACTGTATTAGCTTTAAAAGGAATTCTTAGTATTTTAAAAATAGAAAGTAGTCTGTATAGCTTTGTAGGCAGTGAGTGTTTTTTCCCATCAGCTTGCTGTCCTTGTTCTCATTCCGTTTGTGCTTTTGTTTAAGTTTCTTTTTTCTCCTCTCCAGATGGTCTTCAGCATCACGTGTTGGCTGAGTCACATTTACAGGTACAGGTTATATATGCATGAAGTATCCAGGTAGCTGCCAGTTATGCATTAAAGCTTTGAGTGTTATTAGCAACTTTAATTAACAGCATGTGAGTCATGTACTTATGTGTTATCTAGTTATAACCAGTTTGCTGCAACCCTTAGCTGCATTAAAAGCAAATAGCATCTGTGATGCCTAATACATTATGCCAATGCATTTTTAATTTGCAAAAGAGGCAAATTTTAAAGAGCTGTGTTAAAAATTGGTGAGATGTATTTTCTGTCAACAACCAATAACCAGTAAACTGTCCACTTAACTGGAAAACTACCCACTGAAATGAAAGCCAGTTGTATAATAATCTTATTTAAATAAGCCCTGATTTTGCTCAGACATGAGATGAGCTAAGCTCACTTTTAATCAGGGCTTCACTTAGAACAATATGGATCTGAACAAACATGAATCACATTTCCAATATTACAGACAATTGGAGTACAACAGACTTACAGATGCTCCCTGACTTACGCAAGCGTTCCATTCCAGAATGCCTTGCGTAGCTTGAATTTTGCATAAGTCAGAAACGTATCTCCGACCATTATGCAAAAAAACTCAACCAAACAAAAAAAAAACAAAAAACCTCTCTCTTATTTCTAGCTTACTGATTTTTCCACAAGCTTGGATTTCTATACATTGGGTTTATGTAACTCAGGGAATGTCTGTATTTTCCTTAAAGGTACAACAGTCAATGAAATCATTGAGATATATATCATTTCCTGTCCAAAAATATCTTTTAGATCCTTTCATATTTCCTTATGTAAGGACTTCTTTTTTCCAGTCTGGTGCTAGGGTTAATAGAATAAATCTGTCAAATTTCTGTGCTACGGACCTTTGTGCAAAGCCATGACTTACAAAAGACACATCACCAGGCACCTTTTCTCCATTAAATGACTCACTGTATAGACTTGCTTGCTTGCGATAAAGACTAAATAGTAATGAGGAAATCCTGTAAGGGGGACAGAATGCTTTGGACACTCAGGCTCACCTGCCAGTTTGTGACTTTGGCTCCCCTCAGTAAGAGAAGGATTTTGGAGGGATGGAGAGAATGCAGTGGATGTGAGTTACAAACCCTTATGGCTGCAGACAGGGGCATGGGGTGTGACACAGGCTGACTGCAGGCAGGGTCTGCGGCTGCGGGTGGAGGCTCTGGGGCTGTGAGCAGGGGGCAGTTGCAGGCCTGGGGCTGGGGCTATAAACTATAAACTTCCCCTGCCCCCTGGAAGCTCATCTCCTTTATATCTTCACACAAGACAGTCATTCCTGCATCTTGTTTCCTCTGGGCCTGATCTGAAACTCACTGAAGTTAAATGTCTTGAGATAAACCTATCCCATAGAACTAGAAGGGACCCTGAAAGGTCATTAAGTCCAGCCCCCTGCCTTCACTAGCAGGACCAAGTGCTGATTTGCCCCAGATCCCAAGGTGGCCCCCTCAAGGGCTGAACTCACAATTTTGGGTTTAGCAGGCTAATGCTCAAACCACTGAGCTATCTCCCCCTACCCCTTTTTTTTTAAGTGCTTGTCCCTGGTCAGTGCAGCCCCAGAGTTCAAAAGTTTATCTGCAGAGTTTTACCTCCCAGCCTGGGGGTAAGGCAGTGCAGCAGTGTTAAGGGGCACCTTACGTGGTCTGAGGCCAACTGCCCCATCTCTCCAAGTTAAAGAAAAGACTTCTATTGATTTCAGTAGGCTTCAGTATTCCTGTGGAGAATGGAGAAGAATTTACAGATGGATTATCCAGTGTTACTTCTTGTCACTGAAGGGGTCATGTCATTAAGAGCAACTGATGTTCTACCTTCTCCTAAGCCAACATGCCCCTCCAGACCCAATTAATTTCAGTGAGACTGGATTCATTTATTTAATATTTTATTTGTTTTTTCATTGACATTTCTGTGGTGCTAAATTTCCAAGCATCTCATAAACATTGAGCAAACCCTCCTCTAAGGGTTTGGGAACTATTATTATCCCTGTTTTACACATAGGAAAACCGAGGCACAGATTTTAAGAGACTTTCCTCAGGTTATACAACAAGTCTATACCAGAGCCAAGAATTAAACCCAGATCTTCTGATTCTAAGTCCTATGTTTTAACCAGAAGTTGTTAGTATAGAGGGGCTGCCATCCTCTTTTTGAATACTTCATTGTCTTCTCTCCCTCCCTTCTACAGATTGTGAGGACTTTCTGTCCCTAGTTACTCTTTTTGCTCCCCTTCATACTTCACCTTGGGCTCCAGCACTGGGCCCTTAGTCACATTTGTCAACAAAAAAGAGACAACATTATGACTGAAATCCTGACCCCGAGAAGTTAAAGACAGTTTTATAACTGATTCCCATTTGGCAGGCTCTCACCCAATGTGTTATTGAGTGCTTCCAGTTATCTAAGCACACATTTAGGTAACAAAGGGCTTGTCTACATCAGAAAGTTGCAGCGCTGGTGAGGGAGTTACAGCGCTGCAACTTAGGAGGTGTACACATCTGCAGGGCACCACCAGCGCTGCAACTCCCTGTTTGCAGCGCTGGCCGTACTCCCGTTTTGTCTCGGGTGTAGAGGATCCAGCGCTGGTGATCCAGCGCTGGTAATCAAGTATAGACACTTACCAGCGCTTTTCTTGACCTCCGTGGAATAAGCAGGTATCCCAGCATACCTGAGGAAGCCTCTGGTAATCAAGCTGCTCTCCTTTCCCGGTTTGCTCTCGCGTTCCCCGAACCCCGAGCAAGCAGGTCTCCTTCCCTGCGGTTTGCAGGGTGGTTCCGGGAACGCGAGAGCAAACCGCGGCGAAGCTGGTCTCCTTTCCCGGTTTGCTCTCGCGTTCCCCGAACCCGAGCAAGCAGGTCTCCTTCCCTGCGGTTTGCAGGGTGGTTCGCGGAACGCGAGAGCAAACCGCGGCGAAGCTGGTCTCCTTTCCCGGTTTGCTCTCGCGTTCCCCGAACCCGAGCAAGCAGGTCTCCTTCCCTGCGGTTTGCAGAGTGGTTCGCGGAACGCGAGAGCAAACCGCGGCGAAGCTGGTCTCCTTCCCCGGTTTGCTCTCGCGTTCCCCGAAACCCCTTGAAGCCGCCCAACAGCGCTGCAGTGTGGCCACATCTAACACCACTTGCAGCGCTGGTTGCTGTAAGTGTGGCCACTCTGCAGCGCTGGCCCTATACAGCTGTACTAATACAGCTGTAACAACCAGCGCTGCAAAATTTTAGATGTAGACATGGCCAAAGAGAATTTCCATTACTTTATCTTCAGCTCTTTTCTTTGGCAGCTCTGATTAGCATTTATCACAATCCTAGTTTTTAAATTATATTTCCTTGGGTACCTGGATCCAAGACTATATAGTTTTTATTTAATATTTTCTTCCCCAGAGCTTTAGATTTTCAGTCTCTCAGATGGAAATAAATATTTTGATTTCTCACTTAACCACATCCACTTCTTATTATATGTAAAAAGGAAAAACTGTATCAAAGTGCTTCTATCTCTTCTATCTCTATTCAGATATTTTGATTATTATGTGGCCTGAATCACCATTATATCTGAGTGCCTCCTAAGTATTTAAAAAGAAAAATCACAATAATAGTCTCTTTCTTAATATATTGTTTTTCTTCCTTCCAAGCCAGTATTAGAAATAGCTTTGTGTGTGTGTGTGTAAGTGAGTTTTGTATTTAGCTCTGGTAGTGGTTGGCTCCATGGCCATTCTTACCTCTTGCATATGTGACTTCCATTGTCTAGATTCAGTTCCTTTGGAAGTTCTGCAAGAACAACGAGAAGTCCTTGTGGCACCTGAGAGACTAACAAATGTATTTGGGCATAAGCTTTTGTGGGCTTTTTGGAAATTCTGTCTCTTGCACTCAAAAGCCTCCTTTATATGGCTGACAGCTTTTTTTCCATGGTTGTAGAGGTGAAGGCTATCTCCTGGAAAGCTTTGAATATTTTTGAGACCTTGAACTTGAGACCTTGGAAGACAAAGAGATCTTGAACTCCACTTTGTATTCTATAAGGAGCCAGTGTAGAGAAAAGAGCAGAACACTGGAGTGGTGTTTTCATGTTGCTAAGCATATGAGCTGCTGAGTTTTGTATCAGTTGAAGCTGTTTCAGGGTGTGTGGCTTCATTCGTATATGTTCAATGTGCTTCCATTGTTTGATTTGGTTTTTAACTGAAATTGGAAGAACAGAAGTTATATATAAATGGTGCCGTAAGTACAGAGAAGCTAGACCAATCAGTTCTCTTGGAATACTTGCCTCCACAGGCCCCATTCTCCAGTGGCAATAGCTCTCGCCTGACTTTGTAAGGGAGAGTTTATTGGTAAGGTTCTGCTTTGAGTCTCCAGACAGTGACTGAACTCTCTAAACTCAAGTCCGAGGCACCTTCAAACACAGCTCTCCAAAAAGGGCAATTAATACTATCTTCACTGCATGTTGCTCATGGAACGCACCCTCATCCAGAAATAGGGTTCCAAATATGCAGGAAAATATCTTACAGTTTGCCATTTGTGATTACCTCTCGGTGCAGAATATTTGACCTAATGGCAATAATGGCAGCCATAAGACAGAAAGGTGGAGGAGTGATAACCAAAACCTGAGAAACATGAGCAAAAGTGTGTGGGTATGTGTGAGACTTATTTATAGGCATTTCTCACCTGACACACACTAAGAAATGTATCCTCACAATACCTCTGTGAAGTTGGGAAGTATTAGTGTGTGTGTATGCGTGTGTGTGTGTGAGATAGAGAGAGAGAGAGAGAGAGAGAATTCCTAGGGTACTCCCAAAGGACCAAATATTTATTATTAGCTAGGAGTTTTCATATTCATCCACTTTATCAGAAAAGAGCCTATCCCACTTATCATGTGAGAAAATGATATATTGTAAAATTATCTCCCTGGTACATATCAATCTCACCGGGATGAGATAAAGCCTGTCTGTAACTTACCAGCCAAAAGAAAAACACAGTATCTATTTTGGTATCTGCTTGAAAAGTAGTAACTGAAATTAGCCGGGAAGTGAATGCTATTTACATTTTGGCACAAAAGGAAAAATGATCTCATTGTTTTATCATTGAGCCTCTGGTCTTTCTGCTAGCCCACTGGGCTCCTAAAGCAAAAAGCTAGAACTAAAATAGAAAATCCCAGCTCTGTATTCAGAGCAACTTACTTTTGAATGGTTTGAATTAATTTCATTTGCTTTTTGTTCAGACTTTGTCAATAAAATAATATTTAGTTAAATTAAGAACTAGAACAAAAAGCCTTCTGAGGGGAGAAAAAAAATCATTGTTCTGCATCTGTAATTACGGCAGTAAATTCCATTTCATTCACTGAGCTTCACAATGAACTTACCTGATCTTGAAAGTGGCATTATGACCTGATTTCTTTGGCTTCTTCTTCAAACTCTGTCAACAAAATATAATTCATCCAAAGACTCTGTGAATAAAAGAGACAGCGAGCACGATCAGTATAAATGTAAACAAGCTAATGTGCTGTGAAGTGATCAGCTTCATCTAATATTTAATAACATGTAGAGAAATTTTACCGTAGCTCTGCATAGTTTAAGATTACATGTGAAATTGAAAAATCAGTGTGCATAAGAGATGTCATATATTGCAACAAAATCCCTTGGTTAATTTACATGAAGTACATATTTAGACACCAACTAGGAATAACTAATAGCACTTAACACTTACATAGCAGCTTCTATCTGGAGATCTTGAAGCACTTTGTAAATATTAAGCTTTGATTCAAGTAAGTATCCCTATTCAGGAAAACACTTAAGCATGTTTTCCTGAATATGAATGAACATAAGCACCAGCTGAAGTACTTTCCTGAAACTGGGCCTAATTGATGAAGTCTTATGACTGTATTGTGAGGTAGGTATTATAATTACTCCTAGTTTACAGATGGGGAAGCCAAGTCACAGAGAGGTTAACAACCAGATTTTTCGAAGTATTTAGGCACGTAACTCCCAGTGATTTCATTGGGAGGTAGGGGCCTGGATATCTTAAAAATCTGGCTCTAAGGGACATGTCCAAGGTTACACAGGGAATTTGGGCAGAGCCAGGATTGGAGCACACCTTACCTGTCTCTCAATCCCATGCTCTAATCCAGGGGTTCTCAAACTTCATTGCACTGCAACTCCCTTCTGACGACAAAAATTACTACATGACCCCACAAGCAGGGACCAAAGCCTAAACCCATCTGAGTCCCACTGCCCCGGGTAGGGAGGCCAAAGCCTGAGCCCCACACAGCCCCAGGCAGGGAAGGGGTCAAAGCCAAAGCCCAAAGGCAGCCCCAGTCAGAGGACCTGTACCCTAAGCCCTGCCACCCAGGGCTGAATCCCTCAGGCTTCAGATTTGGCACCAGGTGGTGGGGCTTTGGCCACAAACCTCAGCAAGTCTAAGTCAGCCATGGTGACCCCATTAAAATGGAGTTGCAACCCACTTTGGGGTCCCAACCCACAGTTTGAGAACCGCTGTTCTAATCAAATCAAACATAAATAACTACACAGTCTTATTTCTAGTACACATTATATGTTGACAAATGTAACTATACAGCTGCACCACTGAATTTAGAATCAGGAAATGTAGTTGACTGGGAGGATATAAACTAACAAGTTTTGAAATGTTCTCTAACATCTCTTTATGGGTCAGGGCACAGCAGAATGAATGGGAGCTTGAACACGACTTTAATGACACCTTCTCTTTGTAGTTCCCAAAGCTTGTAAATCTCTCCAAAAATATTAGAGAAATAAGGTGGGTGAAGTAATCTGGGATGGACACAGCTACAACTGCATTGCATCCAAAAGTATTGTAATTTTTGTACATGAGAGGGGAAAGCACTTTGCTCATCAACGAAAGTCAGGGATGGTTTTCACTTTCATCTGCAATTCTGGTAGTACAGGGAAATCCAGATTAGTGAGGAAGGAAAATGCTTCTTATGGTCAATTAAGCCACTGATTCGATTGCTATCAGAGTGATAGCGTTGATCCCCAGGTACTTATGCTCTTAACAGGATGGGTCCATGTAAGTCTTTGATTTCTTTCTGACATTCATTAATGGCAGATATCCAGTAATACATATGTTAATTTTTCAGACCCCTAAGGAAGTATTTTTAGGTTAACTAAACAAAATTCCTAAATATTATCAGTGTGTAATGGCGAACATTGTTTTTCAAATGGAGTTGGTATTTACAGGCACACAAAAAACACCATAGCAATATATTTTCTTTAATATTTGATTATTAAACTGTATTTTTTCTCCTTGATTAATGGAGCTTTGGCCAATAAAACATTTTGTATTTTCCCCTGCAATGTATCCAGAGGCACACTGACCAAAGCTCTGCCACACTACAACACTAATTTGGGTTCCGTCAATTACCAGATATGTTAGATAGTGGCAGACTGGGATGTTTCCAATTTGTGAATGAATCCAGTGCTCAAGAAAGTGAATGAGCCAAGAGTAGCAGGAATGCAGGCAGAATGAGCAGATGTGCAAGTTTCACACCCAGCTCTTCCAGTTCACCTCAAGGCAATTCCTTTCTCAGCTATTCCTGCAAGTGCTCAGAGTTGGACAATGGGCCTGAGAAAGAGGTAGTTCTGGCCACATCAGCATGTTAATAGGGAAAACATGGTTTGACAAGGAGAGTCAATCTCCCAGTTTAATTTGCTTTATCCAAACATATTTGTTACCAAAATACCTATGGTCAAAGCTCGTCTTGACTGTGCCTACGTGCACAGGGTTCATCGTATTAGATTTGGTTTTGCCTGCCAGCTTTGCAACACAGAACTATATATGAGCTCTCACCACGCACTGACTCATGTCATGACTACCCTCCCCTACTTCCTGTAGTTCACCCAGCTTTGCACACCTTCCTTGCTCCTGTCACTCTTCAGCCCAGGCCTTTCTCCTACTCCCACCTCTCTCCTTGCCTCTCCTTTGTTTCATCCCACAGCCTTTCCTCCTCTCTCAAGTCCTCACCTTACTGCTTCTTATCTATACACATATATACAGCTGAGTGAAAAATTGAACAGATTTTTCTCTAAAAATCCAAAATAATATTTGTTCTTCTGGTTTTGCATTTTTTTGGTAGAATATTTTTGTGAACATTTTAAGCACAAATTTTAACCACTATTTTTTCAGGTTTTCCTTTCTTGTTTTTTTCCCCCCTTTCTCTTCCTTTTTTCTGGGTTGGCTTTTGTCCCCTCTTTTTCTTTTTTCTATTTCATCTCCAAAGCGAGGGAGGAGGGGGAAGAGGAGAATGAGAAAAAGGAAAAAGGAAAACCAAAAAACCGTTTTTTCCCTCTTCTTGCGTTTCATCAAAACACAGAAAGTTTGAAAACAAATGAGGTGAAAATTTTCATTTTTGAAAAAAGGCCATGTCTCAGCAGAAAGAACTGATACAGTTCACAAGCAGTACATTTAGGAACTCTGCGCATTTACCTATATTTACCTTTCTCCCCACAACAGAATTTATCCAAGTGCACTTGATAAAAGCATGTGACTAGATCTGATGCTTTAGTTTCTCTCACTCCTAAAAGTCCTAAGGGCCAGATCTTCAGCTGGTATAATTTGGCACTATACTGATTTACGCTAGCAGAGAATATAGCCTGATTATTTTACAAAGGTTTCCTCAGTCATGTTTCATTATATTCTCAAATGAGCATATCATGGTGAGAAAGTCAGACAACAAATTGCTTATTAGCACAGGTAAGAAAAAATATTTTATAATGTGATTTGGCCACAAATATCTTTCACAGCCATGCTTGACCATTGGACCATTCTAACTGTAATGAAAATGAGATGTGATGCATAGAGTTATAGGGGCTCTGGTTTTTGAACTGTGAACAAACTGTGGTTAATTCCCTAGGCAAGGATGCAGACTTGTGTCCTTACATTTCATTTCCCCCCCACCCACATTGTAAACCATAAGTAAACACTTTGTGACATGAACAGAGTGTTGGAATGCACTGGAACGCATTGGAGACAACTTTTTTATTACAGAGGGTATAGAAAGAAAGTAGGGGAGAGGCTATTCTAGATTTGATTCTGACAAACAGAGAGAAACTAGTAGAGAATTTGAAGGCAGAAGGCAACTTGGGTGAAAGTGATCATGAAATTATACAGCTTATGATTCTAAGGAATGGTAGACGGGAAAGCAGCAGATAAATAAAATGGACTTCAAGAAGGCAGACTTTAGCAATATCAGAGAATTGGTCAGTAAGATGCCGTGGGAAGCAAGTCAAAGGGAAAAAAGTGTTCAGGCGAGTTATTAGTTTTGTAAAGCGACATTATTACGGGTGCAAGAGCAAACTATCCCAGCTGGGATGCGGGAGGGGGTAGAGGGGGCAGCACTTGCCTCAGGCGGCTCCCAAAAGCGACCAGCACATCCCTCTGGCAGCGGCTTCTAGGTGGAGGGCCAGGGGGTCTCCATGCTCTTGCCCCCTCCGTGCTCCTGCCCACAGGCACCATCCCCACAGATCCCATTGGCCATAGTTCCCAGCCAATGGGAGCTGCAGAGTTGGTGCTTGGGTTGGGGGCAGTGTGCTCCCCCTACCCCGGGCAACAGGGACTTGCTGTCTACTTCTGGGAGTGGTGTGGAGCTGTTCCCTGGTGTGAAGTAGGCTCTGGGAGGGAGGGTGAGGAGTTGAGGGAGACTGGGAGGGAGGGTGAGGAGTTGATCAGTGGGACTGGCAGACTCTCTGGAGTACCCACAGGGATCCCCAGGGGTCTGCAGAGCCCAGTTTGAGAAATGCTGACCTAGGGAGTTTGTGGAATTTTTCTCATTGCGTTTTTTATGAATAAATTAGACAAACTTCTGTCAGGGACGGTCTAGATAATACTTATTCCTGCCTCTGTGCAGGAGACTGTATTAAATGACCTATCAAGGTCTCTTCCAGTCCTACATTACTATGATTCTATGATTTCATAATCCCATATATATTTACAAACATGGCTGGGTAGGGCTGTGGTTATAAAATCTCTTTTTATGTATTAAAGAAGAAAAACCAGAAAATTATGCTAGGAAGTTCATTCCCTGTATGGATGTGTGATGAGACACGTTTAGGAGAAGAAGTGTGCAGCTATACTTGGATGTAACAATCACAAAAATTATTCCTGTAATATACTAATATGTTTTAAATGTTTAATTTTAGAATTGTCCCATTCTCTTAATACATTTCCAGGAAGAGATCTTCAGTGTTCCCATCACCTAAATCTGCCAGCCCCATCCTGAGGTGTCAAGCTACTACATTCAAATCCTACCTAATGGCTTGCTTTCTTTGTGATGTCTTCCAGGAGTGAATGAGACCATATATTAACCATGTGTTGATTTCAACTGAGCCACATTGATTTGCGCTAGCTGAACCACCTATTCTTTCCTCTAGTCTTCCTGATGGATCCTGTCTTCTCTGTTTCTGTCTTAATATTTTTATCTATCTCATAGAGTTGAAAGGGACCCCAAAAAGGTCATGGAGTCTAGCCCCAGCCTTCACTAGCAGGACCAATTACTGATTTTGCTCCAGATCCTTAAGTGGCTCCCTTAAGGATTGAACTCAAAAAGCTAGATTTAGTAAGCTAATGATCAAACCACTGAGCTATCCCAAGTCTTCAACTTAAATGTTATTTCCATCTTAACATATAGATCTGAAAGCTGAAAATCCACCAAAAGTAAAGACAGTCATCTGAATGACGGTGTAAGTAAATAACTTAGAAAATATTAAGTATTAAATGGAATGAATTTATAACAAATGCCAAGATTCATCAGAGAGTTCATCAAAGTGATCCAGAAAAGAAGATGAAAATTTCTGGGACATGTATTAAGAATGAAGCTAGAGTGTCTGCCATGGCAAGTGTGTCACTGGTCAGCTGGAAGAACTCGCAAAAGGAGCCAATTGAAAGAATCTGTCAAATGCTATTGGAGAGTGAAAATTTATTGAACTTAACATAGAGAACATGCAAAGAGTGGCCCAGGATAGACAAGGATGGAGGAGCCTTGTTGGTGCCCCATGCAATTTCTGATGGCACAGAAAGGATTCCAATTCAGATACGATCAGTGGAGGAGGGAATATCTTCATTTGCTTCATCTTGCATAGTGCTGAGCATATTGTTGGTGCTCAATAAATAATAAATAGCCAATAATAGCAAGTCCATAGCTACAAAAAGCATTTTTGTAATATTTAAACTCTCAAATGACTTGTCTTTAAATGGAATTAATAAAGATCTACTATTGTCTGAAGTCATTTTACACATTTCACTTCTAAGAAGTCATTTAAACTCTGGCTTCTAGGGTGGTGTCTATGTATCTGTAGGGAATAGCAGGTTGGTTTGAATGGAGTACTATGAGTGGTATCTTTGATAGCAGAGGGACACTTCGAGTAACTGGCATTTATTGTCATGAAAGAATTCAAGGTTAGGTTTTAGTGCAAACCAAACCTGCCATATTTTAAGAAGTGCTATTGTGAAATCGTGATTATATGATGCGAGCTACTTCTAGAATTCTTTAGAAGTTATATTTAAAAGATAAAACTCAATATCTGGCCTCAGTATATGGTTTTTATTTGAAAGGCTACAGTTTGCAGTTTAGCATATATGTCTAATTAGAGCCTGCAGAAAATAAATTATAAGACCTCCTCTTCTGGTTTTGCATTTCTCCTCATGTATGTTTGTGCCAAATTTAATCATTCCAGGGATATGAATAGAACAACATCATGGAAGCTGTTTGTAACTTGTTTTTCCAATGTAGACAAAATAGGAATTGATTCTCTATCCCTTTAAATGAGACATCATAAAACAAGGGAAATCTAGAAAAAATGTAGCTTCAAGCAGTAAAATAAATGATCTGACAAATGTAATTGCCTGCAGAATGGAGTAGAATGTCTGGATCTTTTGAGTAATAGCAGGCAGAAATCTATTCCTCGTGACCTCGTACTTTTGTATGGAGCCAGTAGTAATTAAAACAAAACCTGTATCTTTTAAGTGGTCCAGATTCAATAACAGATGAGGAATTTTGGCCATTTATGTGAGTACAGAATTGCTGTTAAATTTTGGCCCCTGACAATAACATAATTTAATTCACTGTAGGCAATATCACCTCACAGAACCACAGCTTTTTACCAGTCTTGGTGGGTCTAGTGAAGCACCCGTTGAAATCAGTCGCAGAGCTCTTGTTGACTTTAATGGGTATAGGATCAGACTTTATATTTGTTAAAGGTCTAACTGACTCTCTTCTCACGTGTGCCACATATACATAATCACACATACTGGGCCAACAGTTACTGACCACCAGAGACATCCCCTTGAGCAGAACTCAACTCTGGTGAAAGCATGATTTCATTGACGTTAATGGAACTGCACTTGTGATTAAACAAGTATTTGAGAGAGTAAAAATATGTCAGATTGGGTCCTAAAGCAACAAAACCCTCTAACGCTTGAAAAGTCTCTACTAATAAATATAATTCAGCCTCATTTTAAAGGTGCTAAAATTTGCTCTATGGAGAATGTAAGCAAGGAATGATATAATGCACAGGCAGACAGAAAACAAAAACAATAGATGCACATTAACTTGGCTGGGCATGAAGTTATGACCTTGTGATGCTCCTAACATTGATTATCATTTTTATTTTGTTGCTAGTTGGGAAATACTTGAGATGTGATTGGGTCACAAGACCTCCATTCCCTAAGGCACAGGGTGGACATAGTGTTTCTGACGTGATGAAACACCCTTTCCTCATCTTCATGTGACATAGCAAGCCTTAAATCAAGGTGTGCTTTTGCCTTTTTTTCACCAAAAAGTTTTAGACATATCATTTCATGGCAGGACAACAATAGATGTTACTGTGAGGAGATACTTTACTAAATACACGAATAGCAATGATTTATGAATGTATACATCAGTGAGGGCATGCTGCATTGTTTACAGGGGCTGCAACAGTTAGAGGTGATGCCTGCACTGTGTGTCCTGGAAAAGATGTGCTGTTGTGCTGCCCGTGAGCAGTGCCTTTTGGACAGCAACGCACATTAGCAACACATACCACCTATGGAGCATGACTTTGTGTGGGGGTACAGCCAGAAGAAGCTGACCTACCCTCCCCACTACCCCCCACCCCCAAATGCTCCTTCAGGAAAACCACATTGTGAACAGTCTAGAGGCATATAATGTCATGCAGTTCAAGGCAGTTTTATCTTGAGTGTGTACCAAGGAACAGCTGGAACTGAGTCCTTAAGGACAGTGAGGTGATAGTATCTACCACATTGCCTAGGCTGCTGATATGCTGTGTCATCTGCCCTGCACTCTTAAGGTATTAGGTTCAGCAGATATATTTAGCAGGACTAGGAAGGCATGGTGGCATGTTCGTGTCTTTAATGACACAGCTGAACGCATTTCACACTTTTTGGTTTTCTGAAGGAAACCTGACATTTTTTTGATGAAAACAAGTCTCTTCACAAAATTATCCACTTAATAGAAAAGCCATTTTACATGAAAAGACGGCTTAGCGGAAATCATCTAGCTCTGCTCCTTACAAAGTACTGTGCCTAACAGCCATCAGATCGTATGCCTGTGTTTGGTTTCATACTGTGCCCCACACTTTCTGTATGACTGCATTGGCAGTCACTTAGTCTCCTTCTGCGCCTGAGTTCCTTGTCTGTAAAAGTGGGATAACAGGAGGTATTATAAAGATAAATTCTTTAAAAACTGAAAAAGCAGCAAAGAGACCTGTGGCACCTTATAGACTAACAGACGTTTTGGAGCATGAGCTTTAAAAACTGAGAGTCTCTCAGCTACTACAGCAATAGAGGCCATATAAGTACCTTAGAAAGATAGATAACAGCAACTACAATAATAAAACACACCGAAATCTGGGGCTATACAAGAGAAATTAATACCAGAACTAATACAGAATTTCTTTTCTTTTACTAACTTAAACATTTACTAATTGTCAGTGATTGGGACAAATTATGTCTAGTGGATGGGCCAGGCATCAGGCCTAGTGGTTGGAGCAGGTGTCATTAGCCGGGAGTCCCAGCCCAGGGTCAGAACTAGAGTCTGAGGCCAGAGCTGAAATCCGAACTGAGGGTCAGAACTAGGTTACCCAGAGAAAGGAAAAGAAAGGGCAGGCCTGGGTCCAAGGCAGGAGCTATTACAGCCATGGGTGAAAACTTTAAGCAGTCATTGAGCTGCTGCTGGGCTTAAGAGCTGGTCTGCTGATTTTTCCACTCAATCAGGTGATATACCAATTAAGCAGCCTACTACAGGCCAGCTGTGCTGGTAAGATTGCCTGGAGACTGGCTGTGCTGCAGGCCTTGCTTCCTGACAGTATTTACCTCCCCGGCCTTGCCCAAGGGCACCTCAGTTTCTTGGCATGCTTCCTGTGGAATTCTCGCAATAGGTCTGGAGCATGAATGTTTTCTACTGGTTTCCAAGACCACTTGTCCAGACAGGAGCCTTCCCAGTCCACCAGGATCTGAAGCCTTCCCCTAACTTGCTGAGAATTGAGAATTCAGTGGTCCAAGCACTCCTCCTGTCCATGGACTGTTATGGGCAGTAGTGGTGGGTTGGAGTGGTTTGGGTACAGATTCAGAATCTCAGTGTAGGTCTTTAAAAATGAGGTGTGAAAATGAGTGGATCTTCTAGGATTCAGGCAGCTGTAGCCTGAAGGCCACTGGCTTCACCTGTTACATTGAGGGGGCCAGTTATTGCTAGTCTAGTTTGGCAGATGGGCAGCTTGATCTAAGGTTCTGGGCAGAGTGTCATACCTTGTCCTCTATGGTCAGATTGTGGGCAGCCTGATGGGCTTGGTACACATGGTACTTGTAGGCTTCTTTGGAAAACTGCAAGTGTCCTTTGAGCTTCTGGTGCACCTGGTAGGTGGGAGGTTGAATCTGCAGCAACCAATACTGGGGAAATCACAAGTAAGTCTAAGTGGAAGAGGAGAGTGAAAGCCATAGTTTGCAAAGAATGGACTATCTTGGGTTGAGGCATGGATTGCATTGTTATATGTGAATTCAGCATAGCACAGCAGAGGGAACCAGACAGCCTGATGGTAATTCAGAAAACAGTAAAGATACTTCTCCAAGATTTGATTGACTCTTTCTGTTTGCCCATTAGGCTGCAGATGATAGGTGGAGAAAGTGAGGAACTCAATGCCAAGGAGTCTGAGACTGTGACAGTTCTAAAATGAAGTCCATTGAGACATCAGACGAAGGAAGAAACAGTATGGGAAGAGGCTGGAGGGCACCTAGGGGCTTTGATCATGTGTTCTTGATATGGGCACAGAGGTTGCAGGACCTTGTGTAATCTTTGATGTAAGCACATAGGCTGGACAGCAGAAATGCCTCAAGACCAGATTCCAGGTCTTCAATTAGCCAAAATGGTCCGCAAGCAGTGAATTGTGACATAGGTCAAAACCTGAGGCCTGGACTGGCCTTAGGAAAAATGATGCCCTGGGCAAACTTGTATTTTGGTGTTCCTGCCCCCCACTGCTTCCCTGGGCTCCCCCCCATTGCCCTTGGACACTGCTGTTTCTCCACCCCACTTCCCTATTGGCCATAGCCCCCTGCTCCCTCACTGAGCCCCTGCTGATCCCCACCCATCTCCCCTGCCCCTGCTGTCTTCCCATCTATACCTCTCTTTGCCCTGGCCCCTGTTGCCTCCATCAGCTCTTCCCCCCCACTTCACCCCCATCCATCCCCACTGCCTCCCTCCCTACCCCCATTGCTGCTGAAGATTGGGTCTGTGGATGGATCCTCTTCATCCTACTCCAGCGTCCGGCCTTCCTCAACTCCCATCCCACCCCAGCCAGTGGCTCTTGTTGTCCTGCAACAGTCCTGCACCCTTGCCCTTTGGGAACCCTAGGAAAGGAGCATGGAGTCAAGTTGAGGAAGGGTGGGAAGGAGTGGGAGAGTGTAGGAGGGGGTGGGAGTTGAGGGAGGTGGAGGGTAGAGGTGGTTGTATGAGGGAAGGAAGTGGGAGGGAAGAGGAAGATAGCACTCTGTCACAAGCGCCTGGCCTTTTATGGCCCTCCCTCTTGTGAACGAGGCTCTGGTAAGAGCGTAAAGGTGTCAACCCCATGCTCCACCCATGTGTGCCATGTGCTTAGCTGTTCCAGATTGTGCTGGGAGGGGCCAGGTCTAGGAAAAGCCATGCTCTCTCCCTTACTGGGACACCCTCAGCTCTGCCCTGACCAGGCGGTCCTGTTTGGTGTCACAGCCCTGCCTGTGCTGTGCAGCCTTTAGTGTCATCCAGATGATGCACAACGAGGGTCAAGGCTAGGGGCAGTGTGGGGGTGTCATGGTACAATTCCCCACTCTGAACCTTAGCGTTGAAAAGATGGGGTACCAGCATGAATTCCTCTAAGCTAATTACCAGCTTAGAACCTGTAGCGCTGCCACCAACCAGGAATTCCAGTGCCTGGTACACTCTGGTCCCCCCAAAACCTGGCCCGGGATCCCCAAGACCCAGACCCTCTGGATCTTAACACAAGGAAAGTAAACCCTTTCCCTCACCGTTGCCTCTCCCAGACTTCCCCTCCCTGGGTTACCCTGGAAGATTACTGTGATTCAAACTCCTTGAATCTTGAAACAGAGAGGAAAATTCACCTTACCCGCTCCTTCTCTCTCCCCTCTCCGATTCTCCCTGAGAGAGAAAGTAATCCTGACACAGAGAGAAAATTAACCTTTCTCTCCCCCTTCCCTCCTTTCTCCCCACCAATTCCCTAGTGGATCCAGACCCCGTCCCCTGGGGTCTCACCAGAATAAAAAAAACAATCAGGTTCTTAAACAAGAAACTTTTAATTAAAGAGAGAAAAACAGTAAAAATGATCTTGTAAATTTAAGATGGAATAGGTACAGGGTTTTTTTAGCTATAGGCACTGGGAATACCCTCCCAGCCTAAGTATTCGAGTACAAAATAAAATCCTTTCAGCAAAAATACAAATTTGAACTCCTTTCAGCCAAATACACATTTGCAAATAAAGAAAACAAACATAAGCTTAACTCGCTTTATCTATCCAGTACTCACTATTTTGAACTTATAAGAGCCTGTATCAGGGAGATTGGAGAGAAACCTGGTTGCACGTCTGGTCACTCTGAGCCCCCAGAGTGAACAAAAACCAAATTCTAACAGCACACACAGAAACTTCCCTCCCTCAAGATTTGAAAGTATCCTGTCTCCTGATTGGTCCTCTGGTCAGGTGACAGCCAAGCTTAACAAACTTGTTAACCCTTTATAATCAAAGAAATATAAAGTACTTCTGTGCTATTAACTTTTCTTATCTGTTTATGACAGAGGGCCAGGCCTGTGTCCGGCTTCTTGCCTCCTGACGATGGTGCCCCTCTAACGGACAGTCTACCACATCACCCTTCCCCTAAGGCTGGCCCAACCTGAGGCCAAAGTTGTCCCTCTGGAATGTAAAGACAACTCTTGCAACAGAGGAGGCCACTCTGTAGTTGGAACTTGGAGTCGAGTCAGTTCTCGGTATTGTTCAGGGTCTGGCAGATCTGGGTCTCAAATGGTTCATTGGGGAGCAGGGAGTGGACGGAGGACATCAGACTACTGACAATCATACCATTAACAAAGTTGGATGCCTTGCACACATTGGCAGAGAGCTCTTTGCCAGATTAGAGCTATTCATCTTTGCGGGATACAAGAAAATCAAAGTGAGCGAAGAAAAAGGACTAGTCAATCTGACATCAGTGAAAGAGTCTAGCAGTTCATAAGTATTCCAGGTTTTCATGATCTGTCAGGACTTGAACTGGCAACTGGGCTCCTTCTAGGAGATTGTGCTAGTTCTTGAAAGCTATCTTGAGAGCCACTAGCTTCTTTTTCCAAATACTGTAATTTTTCTCTGCTATGGTTAACTTCTGAGAATAAAAAGCACAGAGGTGGAGTGCTTATGTCGGTCCACATGTTGAGATAGTACAGCACCCAAAGGAAACCTGTGCTCCCGACTGGAGGTTGATGGGACAGTCATAGCTGTAATGAGGCAGTAGGGTGTTGGCTTTCTTTTTGTTAAACACATCAGCATAGTGTTGATATTTAACAGGAATCCCTGGAACCATTGGGAAATTCATGGAGGACTGAGTAATCCATAACAGGTTTCTGGTCTCAGATTGGCTCTCAGGAAACAGGACTGTTGGCAAGGCAGGAAGTCACAGTGTATCATACCTGACCATCAGTCAGGTCATTGGCAATGAGTCAGGGAGTGTCAAGAACAACTGGTGAATGTGGTGCATGAATTAACCCAAACTGGAGAGGTTCCTCGGTGGTCTCAAAGAGTATTTACTTCTAAGGGAGCTGTCTGCTGGATGACTAGTCCTGATGGAAGGAATAACCCCATCTAGGGACTACACAAATTCAGGAGAGTCCTTGTGCTAGGTAGGGATATTTTGTTCCTGGGCAAACTCCAGATCTATGAAATTGCTTGAGGCACCTGAGTCCACCAGTGCCTGTAGGTTGGTATTAGGCATCACAGGTTTCCAGACCTGGAGAGGGAGTTGGAGAGGTTTTGAGCACTGATTGGACATCACTAAGCTACTGATAGATAAATGTTGGCCTGGGCTTCTGGGGAGGGGAAAGGGTGCCAACCCATCCAGGACTTTCCTATCAGGGCTGGGGCTTGGTATTTCCTGACCCAGGCACAGATCAGACCTTAGCAAGGCAGTTTGATGCAATGTCCTGGTTACCTGAAGTATAGCCAGAGGCACAATGCCAAGCATAGGTTCTTCTCCACATCAGAGATGTGGTGCTGGACCTGATCGACTTACATGGGTTTGGGTGATGGAGAAGGAACTGGTGGGTGATGTGGGAACACCAGAGCTAGTAGGGTTGGTAGGAGCTGGCAGGACCATCTTTTTTCTTCATAGAATTCAGCCAAGTGATCATCAGTCTTGATGCATAGGTTGACTAAGGCATCAATGCCAGATGGGGGTTCCACCCATGCCAGTTCATCTTTAGTATCATCATTTAGGCAAAATCAGAAACAATAACACTGGCAGCCTCATTCCACTTGGTGTCTATTACCAGGCATTGGAATGCTGTTGCATATTTAGCAACTGGCTAGCATCCCTGCCACAACACCTGAAGTTCAGTTTTGCTCTCTACCTGGGTCATTGAAGATCGCCACCATAACTCTAATGAAGCCATCAGATTGTCTCAGAAGTGGACTTGTTTTTCCCAGGAGCACAGATGCTCGAGCCATGGCTTCCGTGGTAAGCAGGCTGATAATCAATCCCAGTTGGGCTTGGTCAGTTGCATACAATTCTGGGTGTAGCAGAAATAGGAGCAGACTCTGATTCTGGAACTTATGAAATTGTCGCACTGGCTATTAAACTTGTCAAGCAGTGGGAGCTTGAGCTTTCTGGGAGCTGGCTCAGAGGTGAAAGAGGCACCTCACAACTTGATCTTGCAGGACTGCTTTCTATGCCTACAGGGCAACTTGGGCCTGCAAGGTCTGTAGGACTTCCACTATCCCTGTTAAAGAGGAGTTGGCCTTTGTAGAACATCTCACTGTATCAGCTCTAGTTCTCTTATTGTTTGTGTTGGCACTGCACAAACTGTCAGTGACCAGGACGTGGGTGGTCATGCCTAGTGCTTATTTATGAAGTTTCAACATCAGTAAGAAGCACTTGAAACTACATAAAGTCAGCATAAAACTGTGACTTAGTATGTAATTGAATCATTAGCATGTAATTTAATCATTTAATTTTTGTCAGGAGGGCTTATTAGGAATGGTCCCCAATTTCAATTAAATGCTGATCACACTAAGTTCAAATTAATAATAACTTAGGGGTTTGATTATAAAAAAAATATAATTCAGATTAAAGACAAAGAAAACAAAGACTTAAAGCCAAAAGGCTTAGGGGAGCCCCAAATATTCTGGGTTCACCTGTCAATAGTTAACACTAGCTATTCCAGACTACTGATCAAGATTCTAGGGTGTAGTCCCTGCCTTGTTTCATGTATTAGGAGTTTGAGAACGCATTCAACTATAGCTGCTCAGCTTTTAAGAGGTAATAGAGTTCATCTCAAACATGTCTTGATCAAAATCTTTCATTTATATATGCAGTCCATGTACAATGCAAGCACTCTCCAAGTCAGATCCACATGAATGCAAATAACTTGGAAACAGTGTTCCATAACTTGGAAAACATATATGCATTGTTGGCTCTGTATTTTATAGTAGTGAAGTTACCGTGTAGTCTTGGAGAAAGCAGAAGTGATGCCAGTTCTAAGGAAAAATTTAGAAAAAATCATAAATATTTCAGTTTCCATTGAAAACTGTAAGTTCAGCACTAGATCGAGATCAGAACTCCCCTGGCTTTGCTTTTGGAAGAAACAGTAAGTTATTCCTAATTACGCATGGCATTTTTGGGTGAGTGATTAGTTGAACTGAAAAAAAAGAAAAGTTTCTTTTCCTCTATATTAAAAGGGAGGGGAGAGAATCTTCTGAAATGAAAAAAAAAACTCAGAGTTTCTTCATATAGAGTCAAACCAAAGTCCACAAAGGCAGAGTCTTTCTATTGATTTCGGTAGGCCATGGATCTTGCAAGATGCTGAACACATGCAGTTATCAGTCCCTCAGTCTTTGTAAAAACTAGCCAAACAAAAACATAGTAATAGTAATAACAAAAAATCCTTTCTGTTGGAAATCTTGTCAGCCTTACATGCACACATAAGAACATAAGAATGGCCATAGTGGGTCAGATCAAAGGTCCATCCAGCCTAGTATCCTGTCTGCAGACAGTAATCAATGCCAGGTGTCCCAAAGGGAGTGAATCTAATAGGTAATGATCAAGTGACCCTTCTTCTGCCATCCATATCCACCCTCTGACAAACAGAGGCTAGGGACACCATTCCTTATCCATCCTGGCTAATAGCCATTAATGGGCTTAACCTCCATGAATTTATCTAGTTCTCTTTTAAACCCTGTTACAGTCCTTGCCTTCACAACCTCCTCAGGCAAGGAGTTCCACAGGTTGACTGTGCGCTGTGTGAAGAACTTCCTTTTATTTGTTTTAAACCTGCTGCCCATTAATTTCATTTGGTGACCCCTAGTTGTTATGTTATGGGAACAAGTAAATAACTTTTCCTTATTCACTTTCTCCACACCACTCATGATTTTATACATCTTTATCATATCCCCCCTTAGTGTCCTCTTTTCCAAGCTGAAAAGTTCTAGCCTCTTTAATCTCTTCTCCTATGGAACCCGTTCCAAACCCCTAATCATTTTAGTTGCCCTTCTCTGAACCTTTTCTAATGCCAGCATGTCTTTTTTGAGATGAGGAGACCACATTGGTATGCAGTATTCAAGATGTGGGAGTACCATGGATTAATATAAGGGCAATAAGATATTCTCAGTCTTATTCTCTATCCCTTTTTTAATGATTCCTAACATCCTATTTGCTTTTTTGACTGCCGCTGCGCACTGTGTGGATGTCTTTAGAGAACTATCCACGATGACTCCAAGATCTCTTTCCTGATTTGTTGTAGCTAAATTAGCCCCCACCATATTGTATGTATAGTTGGGGTTACTTTACATTTATCCATTACTTTACATTTATCCACATTAAATTTCATTTGCCATTTTGTTGCCCAGTCCCTTAGTTTTGTGAGATCTTTTTGAAGTTCTTCACAGTCTGCTTTGGTCTTAACTATCTTGAGCAGGTTAGTATCGTCTGCAAACTTTGCCACCTCACTGTTTACCTCTTTCTTCAGATCATTTATGGATAAGTTGAATAGGATTGGTCTTAGGACTGACCCTTGGGGAACACCACTCCATTACCCCTTCATTCTGAAAATTTACCGTTTATTCCTACTCTTTGTTCCCTGTCTTTTAATCAGATCTCAATCCATGAAAGGATCTTTCCTCTTATCCTATGACAACTTAATTTATGTAAGAGCCTTTGGTGAGGGACCTTGTCAAAGGCTTTCTGGAAATCTAAGTACATTATGCCCACTGGATCCCCCTTGTCCATATGTTTGTTGACCCCTTCAAAGAACTCTAATAGATTAGTAAGACATGATTTCCCTTTACAGAAACCATGTTGACTTTTGCCCAACAATGTATGTTTTTCTGTGTGTTTGACAATTTTATTCTTTACTATTGTTTCAACTAATATGCCCAGTATTGATGTTAGACTTACCGGTCTGTAATTGCTGGGATCACCTCTAGAGCCCATTTTAAATATTGATATTACATTAGCTATCTTCCAGTCACTGGGTACAGAAGTTGATTTAAAGGACAGGTTAAAACACTTAGTTAATAGTTCTGCAATTTCACATTTGAGTTCTTTCAGAACTCTTGGGCAGGGGTGGCTCTAGGTATTTTGCCGCCCCAAACACGGCAGGCAGGCTGTCTTCAGCGGCTTGCCTGCGGGAGGTCCCCGGTCCCACGGATTCGGCAGCCCGCCTGCGGAAGGTCCGCCGAAGCCGCGGGACCAGCGGACCCTCCACATGCTTGCCATAGAAGGCAACCTGCCTGCTGCCCTTGCAGTGACCAGCAGAGCACCCCCCGTGGCTTGCCACCGCAGGCACGCGCTTGGCGTGCTGATACCTGGAGCTGCCCTTGTTCTTGGGTGAATGTTATCTGGTCCCGGTGACTTGTTACTGTTAAGTTTATCAATTAATTCCAAAACCTCCTATAATGACACTTCAACCTCTGACAATTTAAAGAATCCTTATTGAGATTGCAGGAAAAAAACATCCTGAGGTATAGAAAGAATAGTAAATATGGCCGGTGACCAGCTTGGCTTAACAGTGAAATCCTTGCTGATCTTAAACTCAAAAAAGGAGCTTACAAGAAGTAGAAGCTTGGACAAATGACCAGGGAGGAATATAAAAATATTGCTCAGGCATGCAGGAGTGAAATCAGGAAGGCCAATTCATACTTGGAGTTGCAGCTAGCAAGAGATGTTAAGAGTAACAAGAAGGGTTTCTTCAGGTATGTTAGCAACAAGAAGAAAGTCAAGGAAAGTGTGAGCCCCTTACTGAATGAGGGAGGCAACCTAGTGACAAAGGATGTGGAAAAAGCTAATGTACTCAATGCTTTTTTTGCCTCTGTCTTCATAAACAAGGTCAGCTCCCAGACTGCTGCACTGGGCAGCACAGCATGGGGAGGAGGTGATCAGCCCTCTGTGCAGAAAGAAGTGGTTCGGGACTGTCATAAGCAGATTGCTAAGGGTTAATGTCTCTTGTACCTGTAAAGGGTTACAAGCAGGGAACTGGACACCTGACCAGAAGACCAATCAGAAGACAAGATACTTTTAAATTTGGGTGGAAGAAAGCTTTTGTGTGCGTTCTTTGTGTGTTGTGTGTTCTTCTCTCAGAGGGTCTGAGAGAGACCAGACATTACTATAGGCTCTCTAAGTTTCTTTTCATATAGTAAGTTAAAACAGGCGGCTTAGGCTTTTTGATTGTTTTTACTCTATTTGCAATTGTGGATCTGGCTGGTTAACTTTTATATGTGTAGTTGCTGGGAATATTCTGATTTGTATTGGTACTGGGGGGAAAATCTCTTTCTGGTGTCTGTAAGCTATAGGAACCTGTAATATTTACATCTTGAAGTTACAGAGATAATTCTTTACTTTTTCCTTCCTTTTATTAAAAGATTTCTTTTTGTTTTTAGAGAACCTGATTGATTTTTTCTTCCTTGTTTCCCTTGTGTTATTCCAGGGGATTGGGATAACTCACCAGGACGGGTGGGGAAGAGACGGGAGGGGGAGAGATAGAATCTCTCTTTGTTTTCCTTGAATCTGTTTGCCTCTTTGTGGAAGGGAAGGGAGATGCTTCTCTGTATGGTGATTTAGAGGTTAGATCAGTATCTCTCAGGATAGCCCAGGGAGGGAAATTCTGAGAGGGGGAAAGGTGGGGGGAATGGTTTATTTCTCCTTGTTTTAAGAACTCAAGAAATCTGAGTTCTTGGGGTCCCCAGGGAAGGCTGGGGAGGTCAGAGTGCCCCAAAACACTATATTTTTGGGTGGTGGCAGTACTATTAGATCTAAGCTGGTAATTAAGCTTACAGGATTCAGGTGCTAGTATCTCATTTTCTGAACTCTAAGGTTCAGATCTGAGAAGGAATGCGGAGTTGCAGCTAGCAAGAGATGTTAAGAGTAACAAGAAGGGTTTCTTCAGGTATGTTAGCAACAAGAAGAAAGTCAAGGAAAGTGTGGGCCCCTTACTGAATGAGGGAGGCAACCTAGTGACAAAGGATGTGGAAAAAGCTAATGTACTCAATGCTTTTTTTGCCTCTGTCTTCACAAACAAGGTCAGCTCCCAGACTGCTGCACTGGGCAGCACAGTATGGGGAGGAGGTGACCAGTCCTCTGTGCAGAAAGAAGTGGTTCGGGACTGTTTAGAAAAATTGGACAAGCCCAAGTCCATGGGGTCAGATGCACTGCATCCGAGGATGCTAAAGGAGTTGATGGATGTGATCGCAGAACCATTGGCCATTATCTTTGAAAACTCATGGTGAACGGGGGAGGTCCCAGACAACTGGAAAAAGGCTAATGTAGTGCTCATCTTTAAAAAAGGGAAGGAGGAGGATCCGGGGAACTACAGGCCAGTCAGACTCACCTCAGTCCCTGGAAAAATCATGGAGCAAGTCCTCAAGGAATCAATTCTGAAGCATTCAGAGGAGAGGAAAGTGATCAGGAACAGTCAGCATGGATTCACCAAGTTATGCCTGACTAACCTAATTGCCTTCTATGATGAGATCACTGGGTCTGTGGATGAGGGGAAAGCAGTGGATGTGTTATTCCTTGACTTTTGCAAAGCTTTTGATATGGTCTTCCACAGTATTCTTGCCAGCAAGTTAAAGAAGTATGGGCTGGATGATTGGACTATAAGGTGGATAGAAAGCTGGCTAGATCGTCGGGCTCAACGGGTAGTGATCAATGGCTCCATGTCTAGTTGGCAGCCAGTTTCAAGCGGAGTGCCCCAAGGGTCGGTCCTAGGGCCGATTTTGTTCAATATATTCATTAATGATCTGGAGGGTGGCGTGGACTGCACTTTCAGCAAGTTTGCAAGTGACACTAAACTGGGAGGAGTGGTAGATATGCTGAAGGGCAGGGATAGGATACAGAGGGACCTAGACAAATTAGAGGATTGGGCCAAAAGAAACCTGATGAGGTTCAACAAGGCCAAGTGCAGAGTCCTGCACTTAGAACGGAAGAATCCCATTCACTGTTATAGACTAGGGACTGAATGGCTAGGAAGCAGTTCTGCAGAAAAGGACCTGGGGGTTACAGTGGATGAGAAGCTGGATATGAATCAACAGTGTGCCCTTGTTGCCAAGAAGGCTAACGGCATTTTGAGCTGTACAAGTAGGGGTATTGCGAGCATATGAAGGGACGTGATCATTCCCCTCTATTCGACATTGGTGAGGCCTCATCTGGAGTACTGTGTCCACTACAAGAAGGATGTGGAAAAATTGGAAAGAGTCCAGTGGAGGGCAACAAAAATGATTAGGGGGCTGGAGCACATGACTTATGAGGAGAGGCTGAGGGAACTGGGATTGTTTCGTCTGCAGAAGAGAAAAATGAGGGGGGATTTGATAGCTGCTTTCACCTACCTAAAAGGGGTTCCATAGAGGATGGATCTAGACTGTTCTCAGTGGTACCAGATGACAGAACAAGGAGTAATGGTCTCAAGTTGCAGTGGGCGAGGTTTAGGTTGGATACCAGGAAAAACTTTTTCACTAAGAGAGTGGTGAAGCACTGGAATGGGTTACCTAGGGAGGTGGTGGAATCTCCTTCCTTAGAGGTTTTTAAGGTCAGGCTTGACAAAACTCTGGCTGGGATGATTTAACTGGGAATTGGTCCTCCTTTGAGCAGGAGGTTGGACTAGATGACCTCCTGAGGTCCCTTCCAATCCTGATATTCTGTGATTCTATGATCCTTCCTGTATAGGCTCCCCCTATCCCAAAAGTTTCCCCAGTTCCTAAGAAATCTAACCCCCTCCTCCCTACGCCATTGTCTCATCCTTACATTGAGAGTCTGAAACTCCGCCTGCCTACCTGGCCCTGTGCGTAGAACTGGAAGCATTTCTGAGACTGCCACCATAAAGGTCCTGGATTTCAGTCTCTTTCTTAGCAGCCTAAATTTGGCCTTCCCTATGTCATTGGTACCTACATGTACCACGACCACCGGCTCCTCCCCAGGACTACACATAAGTCTATCTAGATGCCTTGACAGATCTGCAACCTTTGCACCAGGCAGGCAAGTCACCATACAGTTCTCCCAGTCATCACAAACCCAGCTATCTATGTTTCTAATGATTGAATCTCCCATTACTAACACCTTCCTTTTCCTAATAACTGGAGTTCCCTTCCCTGGAGAGGCAACCTCAGAGCAAGAGGATACCCCAACATCATCTGGAAGGAGGGTCCCAACTATGAGAAGGTTTCTCTCTGCTCCCGTTGACTGCTCTCCTTCCCTGAGCCTTTCATCCTCCTTAACAGCGCAGGGGCTGTCTGACCAGAAGTGGGACAAATCTACAGTGTCCCAGAAAGCCTCATCAACATACCTCTCAACTTCCCTTAACTCCTCCAGTTTCGCCACCCTGGCCTCCAAAGCACATACTTGGTCTCTGAGGACCAGGAGCACCAAATGCACACATACACCACCCGCCCATAGGGCAGGTAATCATACGTGCTACACTGAGTGTAATAAACATGAGAGCCTCCCCTCTGCTGCTGGGCTTCTGCCTGCATTCTCTCCTACAGCATCTAGGTTAATGATAGTAAGTAGATAGATGAAGTAATTATGTTATAAAGTAGTCTGAATACTTTATTAATAATCTATGAATCTACTAAAGCATTGGCAAGAAAATGATCTGGATGTTCTAACTGGTCTTTTCCAACTCTAACTTCTCTAATTGTATGAAACTGTTCTACTGGGATTTAAAATAACAGAGAAATAGCAACTACAGACAGACAAATCTGAAGCAAGCTCTCTTCCTCAAGTTGCAGACATATAGGATCTGATCCAATACCAGCCAGCTGAAGTCAGTGGACAGCCTGCCCTTGACAAGAACGGATTTTGGATAAAGCAAGGAGAGAACCCTTTTCTCTGGTGGAATTTCAATCCTGATTGACAAAGTCCTTAGCTCCTATCCTAAGGGAGTTAGGCACATGAATGCCACTGGAATTCAACTAGAGTTGAGCACCTAATTTTGTTAGGCTCCTCTGAAAATCTGAGCCATACTTAATTGTATGTATAATTTTTATGAATCTGGAGTGGGGAATGGGCCAGCTGATAGACTTCAGAAAGAGAATTAGGGAAAAATTTATCAGATAGGCCCCTACTACACATCAGAATAGATCAGATTGGATCTGGAATGGAATAGCAAGTTGTCAGGGTCTCTTTCCCACTTTGAACTTTAGCGTCCAGAAAGTGGGGACCTGCCTGTTCCCTTCTAAGCTTAATTCCTAGCTTAGATCTTATCACGCTGCCACCAACCCAAAATATAGTATTTGGGTACACTCCATGTCCCCCAAAACCTTCCCTGGGGGACTCAAGCCCCAAACTTCCTAGGTCTCAAAACAAAGGGAAATAAACTATTCCCCCCCTCCTTTCTTCCTCCCAGATTTTCCCCTCCCTGGGTTACACTGGGAGATCACTGTGATTCAACTCCTTGAATCTTAAAACAGAGAGGAAATTCACCTTCCCCCCACCTTCTCTCCCCCTCCCAGACTCTCCCTGAGAGAGAGACAGTGATCTTAACACAGAGAAAAATTAACCTTTCCCTCCCCCTTCTCTCCTTTCCCCCCACCAATCCCTGGTGAGTCCAGACCCCGTCCCTGGGGTCTCACACAAGAATAAAAAAAAATCAATCAAGTTCTTAAAATAAAAGCTTTTAATTAAAGAAAGAAAAAGTAAAAAATGTCTCTGTAAAATCAAGATGGAAAAATGTTACAGGGTCTTTCAGCTTATAGAGACTAGAGGGACTCCTCTCCCCCTAACCTAATATACAAGTTACAGCAACCAGAGTTAAAATCCTTCCAGCAAAATACACATTTGCAATAAAGAAAACAAACAAATGCCTAATCTGCCTTCTCTAGCTAATACTTACTATTTTGAACATGGAAGACAGTTTCAGAAAGATTGGAGGAAACTGGATGCATGTCTGGCCTCTCTTAGCCCCAAGAGAGAACAAAGCACAAACAAAAAACACAAGCAAAGGCTTCCCTCCACCAAAATTTGAAAGTATTTTGTCTCTCGATTGGTCCTTTGGTCAGGTGTAAGCCAGGTTCACTGAGCATGTTAACCTTTTACAGGTAAAGAGACATTAACCCTTAACTATCTGTTTATGACAAAGTTGTGAGGCCCCTCACAACACACCTGACACCAGGTAGGGAAGTTAGTTTAGACAAGTACCTGAATGTTAAGATGCTTATCTAAACTGAATAGGAGCTCTTCATTTTGTGAGATTCATCCATGAATTCTCTCTCTCTCCTTATCTTTCTCTCTGCCTCTCTCTTTTTGACTTCTTCTATCCACTGAGCAGAGGTGTTTACTGAGCTGACCACAATGCTGCCAAAAGATAGATCTTTTTCCTACGAAGTTACAATTAATTCAGGATCTATCGGTGGGTGTGTCAGTAGTTTAAATTATTGCTTTGCACATGTCTATGCTGATTTTCCTCTATATCCTGCAATAGTCTTTTGCAGTGAAGAATTAATATTTAATTATTTTCTGTGCTAAGCACCAGATTCCGATGCCCTTACTCACAATACCTTGTTCCACAAGTAGTCCCATTGAAATCAAGGATTTAACTGCTACTCAGCAGGAGTATAGGTATCATGGCCCTAAATTATAATGCTGCTGTAATTTTTTTTTTATCTACAACATAATTAATTCTCTC